>NC_057412.1:25850022-26450022 GCF_019320065.1 Cervus canadensis | reverse complement strand
ATTGTGGAGGTTGCTAAATAAAGGGTGATGGAAAGCCTCTAAAAATTATTGTGCATATGACTTTTGGAGTCTCTCTAGGTGGTCTCCATTAGGTGATGGTATAATTTAAGTGCAGCTGCCCCTCTTCTAGGAGAGTGGTTAAATAAAGCCTTGATAATGAGATACAGAAAACAGGATTGGAATCATTTTGTTCATTTCGGCTTCTCATACACCCATATTTAAGGCTTCTTGGTAAGCTACAATGAACACTTCAACATTATGAGAAATGGAAATGACACTAAAATGTAATTATATTTAATATATGGAATGCAGAATAATAACATTCTGTAAACTAGGACAGGTCAAAGAAAGGGAGAATCTAATCTGGTTTCCTGCACCTCTTTCCATCTCTTCAACATTAACTAAAGCTCACTGTAAGATATATTAAAAGGAGATGAATTCATTGGTGTGGTTCTTTGTTATTTTACCTTCACCCAGAAATGTAATTAAGAAGCAAATCATATTACTTTGATGACAGAGACAAAGTATGTCAGAAACGGCATTATTACTACAAAATTAGAGAAAACACAGCCTGCATTCCCACTTCTAATTTATCACAATAGTGATAAAAGTTCTAAATGCTCCAAAATGGTGAAATTGAATGAGAACCATCAGCATTTTGTTACTTATGAGCAGAACTAATTTCCTTTCAGGCTTATGGAATTAATGACATAATTTATGGTGCATTTCATTGCTTTTAATAGAGGTAGTATGTATAAAACAATGCATACTGTATATGTATAAAAACAGTACTTTTTTCTCAAGTTCTTATCAGCCTATGAATTCTTGAGATAAACTTTAAAAGTCATCAAAGTGGTAAGTAGTGTTCTTGATTAAGAAAATAAGACTCAGGAGTTCAAAGGTTTATGAACTTTATTCAAGTTTATGCTTTATTCAAGCATCTATTTCCCAGGATGGAAAAAAATCTCCACCTGCTTAATTTCACACACCTCCTGACTCTGAGCCTCTGGGGCATAATAAAGTCACTGGTCTATACTTTCACCCTGATGAGCTCTTCTGTCAGAGGTGACCTTTTTGTTCTTGTTCAAGCCAGACCCAGTCGCCAATATGTGCCTGACGACTTATTGAAAGCTTTAAACTCTCTTAACTCCTTGTATCCTGCAGTTCTGCAGCCTGCCTCTGCTCAGAGACTGCACGTAGTACTTCCCGTGCTCAGAGCTCTGGTAACAAACTGCACACTCCAGTCGAGACTCTCCCAGGTCACTGAAGGGATTTGATGAAATACTATGTCCCTTCTAGGTGATTTTTATCTTGTTGAAGGGACCATGATCATTTTAGGAGGGCATCTTCAGCTCACATGTTATTGTCCAAGGGCTTCTTTAAAGATTTTCCAACATCATTCTTCCTTCCCCTCTCCTGCCCTAGCACTTGAGACAGCAAACTGGTTCTTCCAGGATCTTTGTAGCAGGAGAGGATAAGGGACAACATTTCTTTCTTTCTTTCTTTCTTTTTTGTTTTTGGTCAAGAGGAAGAAGAAAGGCTCAGAGCTGGGAGTCACATTAAAACAGTAAGACTTTGCCCTGGCCCTTTAGGTGGCACAGTGGTAAAGAACACACCTGAGAATCCAGGAGACACAAGAGACACAGGTTCTATCCCTGGGTCGAGACAATTCCCCTGGAGGAGGAAATGGCAAACAACTCCAGTACTATTGCCTGGATGATCCCATGGACAGAGGAGCCTGGTGGGCTGCAGTTCCTGGGGTCACAGAGTTGGACATGACTGAGTGTGAATACACGTTACATACATTTGATGCTAGGAAACAGCAAAGGTTAAAGAAATGCCTCCACTCTTGTGTTCCAGCAAACAGCATACTGCAGAAGCCATTCTACCCTATATGATTTAGATGCAACTCACAGATGTGCCCTTATTTACCTATGACAAGTCAGACATAGGCTTTCCAAATTTCCATTCTTTGCCTCATAAGTGATTTGCTGAACTGCCTATTCCTGCTAAGATTGAACACTTACAGTTAATTTTCTCTCCTTTCCCCAGGTCCCTGAATTTTGACCTCCTTCATCCTAAGCCAGCATCCTAACTCTCCTGAAGAGTCCCAGTCAAGAGTATTGGCTTCACAGTAAACCAGTCTTTGATCTGTTGTCTCATCAGGTCATCCTTCATCCCTCTTCCCCACATCTGGTTCTCTCTAGCCTTGTTGACTTCTCCCTAGAAAAGAAAAGCCTTTTCCTGCTTAACTGTTGAGACACTAGCAGATCTCTTGTCCAGAGCATCCTCTGTGTTGCAATAATAGTTCACCTCTCCAACTGCAATAGTCACTCCCTCCAATCTGTTCTTAGGCCGGATTCAATGCTTTGATATTTCTTCTCACTGCTAATCTCTTTGGGTCTGTGTCTCTCTTACACAGATTCCAACATGGCTACTTATGTTTCTTTAATTAACAAGTGTGATGATTGGACAAGTTATAGGTAGGTTACCATAGAAAAGCTAATTTTTCTTTATCTCTGAATTTCTGCCTACCTCTGATGTTTTCTCAAATTGCTTGGCAATCTCAAACTCCTTATTGAAACTCTTGTTTTATATAGATGTCTTCCAAAACCGATTGGTAAAGCCAATCAATTTAACTCAGAAGAAAAACAAGCTTAGAAAACACGAGCAGCCCTTGATTTAATTGTTTCTTTTCCTTCTCAGTAAACAGAACATGATTTGCCATAAAAACCTCAAACTGTCATAGTTGACTGAATAAATTCTGAGGATTTTAGATAGAGTAAATAATGCTTATTCTAACTTGGTATTGTTTTGGTATTTTTTTCTCATGGGAGAGGATTTGTTATGTGTTTTAAGTTAAAAATAGTATTTGTTTTTCTTAGCATTCATTACTTACCAGGCCTATGTAGACTTTCATGGTTTAAGCCTTTTCAAATTAAACTTGAAGGACTGCTATTCTTTCCTATCAGAGTAAAACACATTCTAAATCCTAATAAATCTATTTCTTTAATATGCCCCTTGATGTATAATAGTGCAAACAAAAACACATAATGGGTTCCTCTTGAGAAAGGAAAATGTATTCACTCCTGATGAAAGATCTTTTGATAATTCACTCTTGGCTTCACCACTTGATTTATATCATCTTCCCACATTAATTTGTTTTTAATTTTTTCCTGCCTTCTAAGGCTTTTCTCATTTCAATGACATGTACGTGACAGATGAGGTTGATGAACTACAGAAGTAAAAATCCTAACTCAGATGAAAACTTTAAATTATTCTGTAGTCCCATAGAATCCATGAAAGAAACCAAGGAGCCTGGATTTCCAAGAGCTTGATCATAGTGTTTTAGAAACAAGTGATTAAATCGACAACAACAAAACATTAAAACAGAGTGTATTTCTTTTGCCAATACTGAATGGCTCCCTGGAGTATATTTTTTCCAAGTCTTCAGATGATTGAGCTTTGTATTCTAAAATGATGGCAAATATATGGAAGCTCTATAAAATTTCTTCTTTATTGTAGATATTAATTTCAAAAATGTATTCCTTCATGAACTTCATTTTAATTTAGGGGAAATTAAATAATTTAACTATCTTCATTTAAGGGAGGAAGCAGCAAAGATGACAATGTCTCAAGGTAAAACTTGTATATGAATATGATAATAATCCCTTTACACATTCAGCCGATGTACGTACCTTCATATGGAACTTCAACTACTTCAGTCCTATTTTATTTTCCACTAGCAGATTTAGAAGCTATTTATTAGATCATTTTTCTGTATTCTGTCTTAGTAATGGAATAATGTTTGGGTAATCTTTTCTTCTCTGTGATTAGATTTGGTGATTAGATTATTTTATGAATCTCATCAGTTGTCCTTTGATTTCCACCTACTTGATTGATTCAAAAGTATAACTCTACTAGAACACTGGCATCCTGGCACTGCTTCCTGGAGTAATTAAGAGTCATTGTGTATCAGTTTCTTCATCTGTAAAATGGAATTCAAGAGGAGATGAGAAAGGATCATACATTTAAAGCATCAGTTGCTGGGGATTGATTGATGCTTTTTAACTTGGAGCAGTCATCCCTCAGTATTCACAGGGTATTGGTTCCAGGACCCACACTTGATACCAAAATCCACAGATGCTCAAGTCCCTTATGTAAAATGACACAGGACAAATCATTCCTTGGTATCTGCAGGTCCCACATCCTGTTGATGCAGAAGGTTGACTGAACTTAGTTGAGGATGATGTGTCCCATTTATTTAAATTATTAGTCTTCCCCAGAGCACCTGTATATACTGAACTTTTAATATTATCCTGAATTGTATTGGAACTTCTGACTGTGTACCCACTGGATGCTAGAAATATCCTGGTTCAGGAGTAAGTTTGGCTTACAAAAACAGGTGACCAGGGCAATTTATATTTTTTAAAAAATACATTTGCCTTTATGCTTGTCCATGCTGAAGCTGAAGCTCTAATGCTTTGGCCACCTGATGCGAAGAGCCAACTCATCAGAAAGAACCCTCATGCTGGGAAAGATTGAGGGCAGGAGGAGAAGGCGATGACGGAGGATGAGATGGTTGGATGGCATCACTGGCTCAATGTACATGAGCTTGAGCAAACTCAGGGAGATAGTGAAGGACAGGGAAGTCTGGTGTGCTGCTATTCATGGGGTCGCAAAGAGTTGGACATAACTTAGTGACTGAACAATAGCAACCAGTCCTTTTGCAAACTAAATTCTTCAAGAAGAAATAGGAATGGGAATACTTTTAGATAGTAAATTCCTTCAGAGTAAGTCAGCTCAGTTCATTTCTTACTTAACACCCCTGGAGCAATATTGTATTCAGAACGCTGGAAGTGTTTGGTTTGTGTGTTAAATTTCAGGATCTTCAAGCTGCAACTACGGGAAGGTATGGGGAACACTATTCCTGTCCCTGTGGTGAACATCTTCTCACCTCTATCATGGGCATCTCTCTCCAGCAGAAGTCCCATGGGGATCACAGTTTACAAATAGATTTTGTACAATCTACAACAAGTACACAATATCTTTGAAACATGGGCTTGTGGATAGATTTGACCATTTAATTCTTGTAATTTCATTTCTACACGGACCCATGTTTTCAAAGCTATAACATAAGTGCTTTAAGCTACAGAATTCCTTAGCAACCCACCCACACTACTGACTTATTTAGATGTGTTCTATGAAATTGTATGTGAGAAGACTTTTTGAGAAGCCCCCCTTTTTTTTTAATCACTGAGAACTGATATATTTCCCACTGACAAATGGCCTAACAACTAATGATTATCAGTGTGAATTCTGGAGAAAGCTATTTACAAATACTCTCTTCGTTTTAATGCATCCATGCCCTCTAATACACTATTTCAACAAAAGGCACCCTCTGTGTTTTACTAAAGAGCTTTTCTTTTTTAATTTGATACTAATATTTTTATACTTTGTTGCCTGATCATTTATGCTTTTTAAATTAAGAATCTACTTACATTGCCTGTTTATCAGTTTTTTTTAAAGCAAAGTGATATAAATAAATTGACCAAGATGGAATACTATAGCAATGTTAGGTGCTATTCCTATGTTTTCATTAATCCCCATGACAACCTTGCAAATGTATCTATCTTAAGGAACAAAAAATGTGGCTTAGAGAGTATGTGTAGCTTGCTCAAGTCACAGAGCTGGTTACTAGCAGCAGGGCATTCTAACCCAGTCATCATAATTCTAAAGCCCATTCCTATACTTCATCCTAGGTCCCAGGTCTGTGTATGTATTGTTTGTAACACACGGTCTGGCACAGCGGTCCCTCAAAATTATTTGTTGGAAGATGAGTGAAGAGCAAGTACTTGATGAATCAATATAGGTATCCATCTATTAAATCTCTATATTGTACTCTATATTTTTATAAAAGCAAAGGCAAATAGCCAGACCTCCCACATACCTGTCCTACTGGAGAATTACTTATTTAAAATAATCATAGAATAATAGGTGTTGCCGATGTGGAGTTTAATGTGATCCATTGCACTTAGGATGAAACAGATATCAGACCTAGGAGAGAGACAGACCTTAGCACTTAAGCTTTGGGGTTTTGTGCATTGTATGATTATGAAGTACCGACCTTTTCCCAGTCCTTATCAAGGGCTCAGTTGTTGTGGTTGCAGCTACTTGGCGTATTGGCCAACGACATGATCTGCCACTTGAGCTGTCTTGTTTCAGGGAATGTTGGCTCCTCCCTTGACGTAATAATGAGTTGGAGTCCATCCCTATTGCTATACAAATATGATATGGTAGTTAGGTGACCTACTGACCATCTAGGAACCCTACCAGCATTATTTGCTTTAAGGACTTGTATTGCAAATTTTTGTGGAACTTTGTAAGAGATCAACAAGCAGGAAATCAGATGAATAAGTTATCTCTCTTGTTTTTGTTATAGTTTATATAATTGTTTTATTTTATATATGTTTATAAAAATTGCTATTGGTGCCATGTCTCATCGATATCATCTATAAAACCCTTCACTGAGCTAATTTTCCTTTTTTTCTTTTCTTTTTCTCTTTTGGGAAGAACATATAAACTTTCAAGTTAGAAAAAGATCACTCATGAATGAGAACAGCAGTGATAACAGTTACAATGATAAGACAGAATTAGTGTGATAATTACTTCTGCTTAACACTTTTTTGCTAAACAAAACCCGATTTGTTAAGGAGAGAGAGGGAGTGGTTACCTACCTGGTATGATAAGAGGCATCAAACTTTCTTGTTCCTCAAATACTCCCATTTCTTTTGACTACATTTTAAAAAATCCTGCAGTAAAAGATTATTCTGCTTAATTAAAGGCTTAAAATGACAGTTCTCCTGGGAAGGCTTACACTGAGCAACTATCAATCCTTTTTGTGTGAATGAATTTCTGAAGAGTTAATAAGAAAAGAGATTTAGAGGGGGCCAGTAGTAAGGAGAGTCTCTATAAAGTAACTTAATACAGAATAGGATGATGAGAGCAGTCACTCAATAGGAAAATGTAAAGTTAATGTCATTAAGGCCACATTCGTCTCTTTAAAGTTTTTTCTATTCCTAATGCTGCCCTAACCTATGACTTATTAAGTGGCAGTTCCTTTTTCTATTTTTAAAGTTTACATATGTCCAACATCTGGATAATTAAAAAATTCAATTAGACTCTCAATATATTCGGGTATTTGGAAATAAATAGCTAATCAACCACCCTTCTTTTAACCTTCTTTCCAGATGGAAAGAATCATAATCCTAAATGAAATTCCAGGATCACTGTGAGCATTTTAGTTTAATCTACTTAACAAAACAATAAAGATGGAAATGGTAAAATGAATACATTTCTTCCGTAAACTGAATATTATGGATAAAGTTATGAAGTCATCTCATTCAGCTAAAATTACATATAATTTTAGTTCTACTATGTACCCCAGAGGAATGGAAATGAAATATTTGAATTTATTTATGTTCTATTACTTTTCATTCAGTGGAGTCAATAATAAAAGTGATGGAGATGTTGTATATTATGTTTTAAATAGCTTGTTGTCTTTTCCTCTTGGTCTTAGGCTACCTTTCATTTGAAAGGCACAAGTGTGTTAATTATTGGCTTAGATATAACAAAATCCACTCATAATTATCTAGGCAAAACCTGAGACAGTATTGGCATGTTTCAGGAAATCCAGGATAAGAAATTCAGCCAGGCTTTGCATGGAACTAAAACGAAGAGCACTCAAACCAGAGCAATCCAGATGACCCAGAAACCAAGATGACAACTTGCTCTTGTCTCTTCCTTCCTCTATTTGCGTTCACATGGCCTTTAATTAGGCTTCCCAGGTGGAGCTGTGGTAAAGAACCTGCTTGCCAATGCAGGAGACTTTAGAGACCAGGTTCAGTTATGTTTCCCTATCTCTTCACTCTTCTGCAATTGGCCTTTCTGCTTGCCCAACAAGGCTGGAGGGCAAGCATGACTGTTCCAGTTCTAACTTTCCATGTTTTGCATGGTTCAACACCCAAAGCCCATTGGAATCTGTTCCAATTTTTAAAATTCTTGAGAAAGTGCATTTGACCTAACTTGGATCAAAATATGCATTTATAATCTTATTTCATCACCACCACTTAAGCCATTTTTTAATCACCAAGGAATTTTTCAAGTTACTTCATCTTTATCCGTCTAAATATTTTGAAGCACAAAAATATTTCAATTGGCACATGATGTTGTTGCTAGATATTTTATTCCCAGTCACAAGTAGTCATTCTGGTAATATTAGAACCACTGGTATTGATTTTTACAAATGGATTTTGCAGTCTCCTCAAAATAAGTAACTGTTACATGTATTTTAAAAATTATCCTTAAATGGCTTATTTGTCATAGAATCCAGCCATGATATCATGAGGTAAACCCTCAAAGTTTAATCTCCAAATATTTTTGTGGCCCCAACATACTCCATTCTATGATTTTTTACTAGATTCCTTTGGGTCTGTTAATATTAAAAATAAATCATTTTAAGATATTTTTAATTGGGATGTCATTGTTGACAGTGTATTACTTTCTGTTGTGCAGCAAGTTGAATCAGCTATATGTAAACATATATCCCCTCTCTCTTGGACCTCCTCCCACCCCAGATCCCATCCCACCCATCTAGGTCACCATAGAGCAGAGAATTGAGCTCCCTGCGCTATATAGCCGGTTCCCACTAGCTATCTGTTTTACCCATGGGCAGTGTGCATACATCCATCCCAACCTCCCGATTCGTCCCCACCATGAGCCCCATCTCTGTGTCCACACATCCATTCCCTATGTCTGTGTCCCTATTCCTGCTATTTAAAACACAAAACAAAGCATCCTTCCCCAGGACACGTTCAGTCTAGTTGTCTGTGAATCTGTCCCTCACAGTTTCCCTGACACAGCCCCGTTTCACAGCAAGAAGATCCTCCTACCTCCTCTCTGCTCATGTAACACATTAAACATGTCCCAGATGGTAGTATGAATATTTTGTAACTGTTTAACTTTTCTGTTTTGGGGATTAAGCAATCAGCGCTCATAGGACAGGAATTCTGCCGTGTTCAATTTGTGTCCCCAGTTCCCACACAGTGATAAGTACACAGCAAGCGCACAATAAAGGTCAGTGATCACTCACAACTAGCGAAATTTAGCACCAGTGGCTATAGTATAGTGATGCACCCTGGCCAATGGAGTTCATTCTATTCTCAGATACAAATTTAGCCAGAAATGGTGCGCTATTCATCTTGGGTTGAAACCTTGTTATACATTTTTCTTTTCATATAGTTTGGAGGACTCCCAAGAATAGAGTAGTTTTTTATATAAAGTGGTACAAAGAACTCCAGTTTTATAAATGAGAACTTTGCGCAAATTTGTGTGACACTCCTGATATTAATGTGTGGCATAAATCAATCTATTATCATTTTTTTTTTGAAGCAAATGATAGTGAGGAGTTAACTACTTGGTTCCAAAAATATTAGCATGCAGTCACATTGTTTTTGACCCAAGCTTCTTATGATAACCTATGTTATATTTTTAGAAATAACCTTATACTTTTCTTAAGTTAAAATGACAAGTCAGAATATGTTAATGGAGAGAGACCATAACAGAAAAGTGAAGTGTAATAGTGTCACAGTTTAAGTCACAAACTTAGCAATTAAATATATTACATGCTGTTCTATTTAACTGCCATTTCTTTCTGCTTTTCTCTGTATCACTGAGGTCCATATCCAGACTTGCATGCTTCGTCTCCATCCTGCCTCTCCTACTCTGGTTTTAGGCACGTGGACCACGTATATACTGTTACGTTATTCTTGTCTGGTTGGCTTCTGAGTATCTTCAGTCAAGATGTAGATCACCTTGCCTGGTTTCAGGCCTTGGTTTCTGTCCTTGTATCTTTCTTGAAGTGTCTTACTGTCATCTCTTTCTGATGAAGAAGATTCCTGAGAGGCTGACCATTACCTACCCAGGATGCACACCTCAGGTAATCCTTGAGGAAATCTTAGCAAAGATTTCTGTCATGTGAAAACTTCTGGATTTCTTTCACACTTTTCCCAGAGAATGAAGAGGTTACCATTTCATGACCTGTTCTCTGCCTGTGTCATGCCATCATCAGTCCTTCATCAGTCCATCATCAGTGGTAGCTACCTTATGTTGTTAGGCTGCTTCTCCAGAGGGTTTTAATATTTTAAAATTTACAAGTTTAAAACAAAGAATAAGCCTTCCTCCATTAATATGGATGTTTGCAACAGCTTAAAATTTTGGTTCCAAGCTACATAGGACTTTTTTACCTTACCTTTCAATTTCACTTTCCCCATGTTTTCCTTTCCACCAGAACTGGAAGACACTTTTTTGAAAGAGCTTTGTGTTACATTGATCTTTGGATTGAATTAAGTCCTCCCAAAATTCACTGTTGAAGGTGTACCTCCAGTATGGATGGGATGGTGTTTGGAGATGAGCCTTTGAGAGGTGACTGTGTTTAGATGAAGCCATCATTGTGGGGCTTTCGTGGTGGGATTAGTGTCTTTGTAAGAAGAAACACCAGAAGCTTTCTTTATTTCTCTCTTTACCATCAGGGAACACATCAAGAAAGTGGCCGTCTAAATGTCAGCAAGAAAGCTCTCACCAGCATCTGATCATGCTGGCACCTTGATCTCAGACTTCCAGCATGTAGAATTGTGAGAAAATAAATTTCTGTTGTTTAAGCCACCCGATCTGTGGTATTTTGTTGTAGCAGCCTGAGCTGACTGAAATACATATCCTTCTTATGCCTACTGCATGGCTTAATCTTAATAAAGATTGCAGGAGATTAAGTGCAATTTACTAAAAAGGCAAAATATACTAGGGATATTATAAAGTATTATTGCTACTATGGATAAGAGGACATAAAGAAGAACTCAAATTCAGACTAAATAATAAGAAATCATGGCCACATTATTTTTCAAACTGTGGGTTACAACCCATTAACAGACTGTGAAAACAATCAAGCAGGTCACAGTTAGCCCTCATCTTAACGATTTAAAATAGAACAAAATAAGAAACCTCAGAGTTTGCCTTGTGAAAAACAATTATTATTTAGTTATGTGCACAAGTATATTTGCTTCCTGTCCCTATACCAGTTAATAGAAAATGCATTTCTTCTTGAGGTATTAGCTATTAGAATTATACCCAGTATGTTCAAGGGATGAAGGTTTAAGAACATCTTGTCATTCTAGGTATCCATTGACTTCAACAAAGATGCACTGGCAACAGTGCCTTCTGAAAAGGACCATGTCTGTCTGAGAGAGCAGTGCAGGATTTGACCTTCCAGTCTGTCCCCTGTCCCGCATGCACACATTAGGTTTATCTGGGTTTCAGAATTGATGGTGACACCCCACAACCACGTAAACAATTTCCTTGGTATTTTACAGGTTTTCTTCAACTTTTCCCACTTTCTTCCCAGTTTATTCTGACTCCTCCTTTAATAGCCACTTGACATGATTTAAATCCTCTTAACATCATTTTCTTTATTTGGAAAATAAGAGAGTTGGACTTGCTCTGGTTTAATGTCCACTCCAGCCCTAAAATTCTACAATTCTCTTGCTTTTGTATTAGTGGGTTGCATTAATAACAGTGCTTCTCAACCTGGAATTTCATGACCAACTTCTAAGCATCTGAGGGTATATTTAAAGGATTGGAGAGCTTTAAAGTTTGTTGCCATAACTTTTGTATGTGTGTTCTTAACCCTGGGGACTCAGATCCGTTTTACTGATGGCTATTGTTGTTCAGTCACCCAATCATGTCCAACTCTCTGTGACCCCAAGGACTGCAGTATCCAGGCCTCTCTATCCCTCACCATCTCCTGGAGTTTGCCCAAGTTCATGTCCATTGCATCAGTGATGCCATCCAGCCATCTCATCCTCTGATGCCCTTTTCTCCTTCTGCCCTCAATCTTTCCCAGCATCAGGGACTTTTCCAGTGAGTCAGCTGTTGGCATCAGATAACCAAAATATTGGCGTTTCAGCTTCAGCATTGGTCCTTCCAATGAGTATTCAGGGTTGATTTCCCTTAAGATTGACTATTTGATCTCCTTGCTGTCCAAGGGACACTCAGGAGTCTTCTCTAGGACCACAGTTCAAAGGCATCGATTCTTCAGTGCTCTGCCTTCTTTATGGTTCAGCTCTCACAACTGTCCATGACCACTGGGAAGACTTTAACCTAGACTACATAGAACTTTGTTGGCAGAGTCATGTCTCTGCTTTTCAACACACTGTCTAAGTTTGTCATAGCTTTCCTGCCAAGAAGCAAATGTCTTCTGATTTCATGCATGGCTGCAGTCACCATCTGCAGTGATTTTAGAGCCCAAGAAGAGAAAATCTGTCACTACTTCCACCTTTGCCCCCTCTATTTGCCATGAAGTAATGGGACAGGCTTCCACGATCTTAGTCTTTTTAATATTTAGTTTTAAACTGCCTCTTTCATTCTCCTCCTTTCCCCCCATCAAGAGGCTCTTTAGTTCGTCTTCGCTTTCTGCCATTAGATTGGTATCATTTGTGTATCTGAGGTTGCTGATGGTTCTCCCACCTATCTTGATTCCAGCTTTTAACTCATTCAGCTCAGTATTTCTCATGATGTGCTCAACATATAGATTAAACAAACAGGGTGACAGCAGACGGCCCTGTCTTACTCCTTTCTCAATCTTGAGCCAATCAGTTGTTCCATACAGGGTTCTGACTGTTGCTTCTTGACCTGCACACAGGTTTCTCAGGAGACAGGTAAGATGGTCTTTTACTGGATGAGTGGCTTATGCAAGGCTTGTTTAGTATAACTGGAGCATATTTTATTATATGTAGGGATATAGAATGAGGCAAGAGATATAAGCAGGGGTTGGATCATGAACAGTCTTGACTTTAATAGTCAAGCTTTATTCTGAGATGGTTATGTGTATATGTGGAATGAAGAGAGGTGGTCATCAGCATGTTTGTGGTAGAAAATGTAGAAAGAATGCATTAAAGGGGGGGAAAAATTACTGCATAGGTAGAAAACAGATTGGAAGTAACAAAATCCTAGGTCTAGTCAGCAAGGGTTTAATGTTATCAGAATGAGAATTTATATTTGTCTACACTGGGGCATAAATGGATAGTTGGAGAGAGGCAGACACTTGGAGCAATATTTTGTATACAGAAACATCATGACCTGATATTAGATGAGATATCTGGAATAACAGAAAGGGTGTGTGGAGGATAACTTAGGCATCTGGCTTGTGCAGTTTGGTAAGGTGATGAAAAGTCCATCTGAGAGTATGTTAGGAAATGGTGGAATGGGAGGTGGGAAGAAAATGAAAAAAAAGATAATGTGGAAAGAGGGAGGAAAAACTACCTACACACATTCTAGTACTATTAGGCAGTGTGGAGGGATAATTTAAGGTAGGACTTTATGAATCTGTACACTTTTTATACAGCAAGCATTCAGTAGCCAGTTGTTGTTTAGTCCCTAAGTCATGTCTGACTCTTTTGTGACCCCATGGACTGTAGCCTGCCAGCCTCCTTTGTCATGGGATTTCCCTGGCAAGAATACTGGAGTGGGTTACCATTTCCTCCTCCAGGGAATCTTCCCATAGATGATTACTTCCCATAGTAATCCAGAATTGGGAAGAATACAAAAAATAGACACAAGTTTGGATGGCATTCTTGGGAAACTGAAGAGCCATTGATGTGTTTCATAGGAGTTTTAAGTGGATCAATTTGGGTCTTGTAGTACACATAGGATCAATAGCTTTAGAACAAAAATGAACATAGGATTGGACAGACGAAATTACTGAAACGCTGTGCAGTGATAAATGCCTCAGCCGAATTCACCAGCATGTCTGGAACTAAAGTGACCCTTTAGTTTTGTCCTTGGAAGCCAGGAATCCTAGCAGTTTCACTCCCAATGTATCTGGGCTCCTTCTAGGGAGTGAGATGTGACCTTGGGTGAGGTACCTCTTTTCAGTCTAAGGCAGTGGTTCTCAAAGGATGGTTCTCAGAATAGCGGAGTTAGTATCATCCTGGTGCTTGTTAGAAAGGTAGAATATTGGACCCCTTACTAAATTAGAGGTCTGAGGGCTCTAAGCTTTCCCAACGATTCTAATAAAACTTAAAGTCTGAGAACATCTGGCTTCCAGAAATTTGGGAGAGAGACTCAGTTGAAAATTGCCACCAGTCTAGACTCTCAGCAGTTGGAAATGAGTGTCTCAGTTCTGTAGGGTGATATGTGGGACGCTGCATCATCAGTGGGTAAAGTCAGAAAGGTCAGGCTGTGGGCCTGATCTTCTTTTCTGAGTTGGGAATATTGAAGCCAGCCTTAGTAGGAAGGAAACAGAGGGCAAATTAAAGAGTTTGAGTTATAAAAATATACTATGGAACATCAGTTTTCACTTATTGCATTTTCCTATATCTCAAATGTTTATTTCATACAGGGGTCTCCAACCTCCAAGAACTGATCATGTTCCATTGAACTAAGCAACACATCAGGAGGTGAGCGGTGGGCGAGTGAGTGAAGCTTCATCTGTGTTTACGGCCGCTCCCCATCGCTCACATTACTGCCTGAGTGCTGCCTCCTGTCAGATCAGCAACAGCACTAGACACTCATAGGAGTGTGAGCGCTGCTTTAAATTGTGCATATGAGGGATCTAGATTGCACACTCCTGATGAGAATCATCCAGAAAACATCCCCACCCCCACCCCATCCAGGCAGAAATGTTCTTCCATGAAACCAGTGCCTGGTGCCAAAATGTTTGGGGAATGCTGACCTAATATATCAATTAAATAAGAATTCTTTAATATCAACAACTCTCCCAAAGCCAACTGTGATTATAACAAATGCTTATGGGCAAGGGTTTTTATGCTGTGATTAAGCAGTAGAATATCCTGCCAGTTCAAATAGTTAACAGTAACACACAATATGTTTTTTCCCTTTATTATGTACAAGCTGTAAATAATTAAGCGAGGAGCTCTTGAAAGTAAATTAAGTTCTTTTATATAGAAGTATTAATCTAAAGCAAATACACCTTTGCTCAGATGTTTAGCATAGAAGTCAAGTTTTTGTTAGAATAAAATACCTAATAATACACTAAAGCATTCATATGATTGGGTAACACTTGATTTTAAACCCACATTCAATCAATTTTTCCCCAAGACTGTTGGTTATATATACACTTTATTGCTGAGCTTCTGCATCTTAAATCCTTGTAACATCAACCTTGACTGTAAAAATGTTCATTACCAATGCACACTTTATTTAATGCACAAAACAGTGGACATCTTGGAGTTTTCCCACTGTTACGGGCTGATGGTATCTGGAAAATGGATATCCATCTTGCAAGGGGGTAAAGGGGAAGCCTGTTAAGTTACTTTGCCTTACTTTTAGATTGCATGCAAAAGAATTTACTTTTGCAGGAGCCAGTAAGCTTTCTGTGACACTTGAAACAGAATAGATGCTCTTTGGCAAATAGAAAAAAATATAAGAGGTTTAAATAGCCCTGAAGATGGGAAAGACTTTGGTTTACTCATTACCTATGGATAATTAGTAGCTCTTTGGGAAAAAAAAAAATTAAGGTTTAAATCTCTCAATAGAAACAATTTTAAAACAAGGTAAAATATAGAGAAAACACCTAACAGGCAAAGCATTGCAATGTAGCAATGTATGTCTCAATTTGCTTGTGATAGTTGTGCTCTAATTTCTGTTTTTTTAAATTTATTTTAATTGGAGGCTGCTAATTACTTTACTGTAGCAGTTTTGCCATACATTGACATGAATCAGCCATGGATTTACATGTGTTCCCCATCCTGAACCCCCCTCCCACCTCCCTCCCCATCCCATCCCTCTGGGTCATCCCAGTGCACCAGCCCTGAGCACCCTGTCTGATGCATCGAACCTGGACTGGAGATCTGTTTCACATGTGATAATATGCACGTTTCAATGCCATTCTCTCAAATCATCCCACCCTCATCTTCTCCCACAGACTCCAAAAGACTCTTCTATACATCTGTGTCTCTTTTGCTGTCTTGCATGCAGGGTTATCATTACCATCTTTCTAAATCCTATATATATGCGTTAGTATACTGTATTGGTGTTTTTCTTTCTGGCTTACTTCACTCTGTATAATAGGCTCCAGTTTCATCCAGCTCTCTAATTTCTGAATGACCAAATCTCACTGGATCAACGCAGCACCCTGGAATTCAGTTAGTTAGATGTTCCTTGTTGAGATGTGTTAGTGTTCCTCCTGGCTTTTTATTATTTATCATTTTACTGGTGTGGAGAAGGATGATGACAGAAGATAATCAGCAACACTGGAGAGTGGGTTTTGTGGCTGCTTGGAACATTTAAGAGGGGAACTGGAACTTAGCAGCTTACAACAGCTTTTGATCAGCCCTGGTACTTTGGTAGATCCAAAAGGCAAATGGAAATGGTTACAGAGTTCTGTTGTGGGGGAAGGTAAATATCAGTTATCCCCATCGTGTTCAGTGAAATTCTCTCTTTATCCACATTAATCCTTTTCATAGTAGATTGTTTTTCTTCATGTAAATTATTTTCTCTGTGCCTGTTCATATCGACCACATATTTTACTGCAAATAGGAATAGTTTTTAGTGTGTTTTATCCGATGTTAAAGCCAGAGTGTAAAGTCATTTACGTGACTCCTAAGTTTATTTCCTTTCTCTTGGTGCACTGCCTTGATTTTAATACATCTCTCCTCCCTCACCTCAGGAGGGCATGCGGTGCAGGAAGCTGACTCTATTGCCAGGTACAGAGGTGGCTCCCTGGCCATGTGATTTGTTCAGAGGTGGGCTTGTAGTTTAACTTGTCTGATCAGAATGAATTTCTGGAACTTTATGTGGATGTTGTGGCAGATATGCTTTCCTCTGCTGGATAAGAATGCAGAAGTATAATTGCTTGGAAACCACTGCCATTTATCTTGTAGTATAAGGAGAGACGCCTCTAATGAATGAGGGAAATGCCTGAAAGAGGGGTTGAAACATGCAAAAAGAGTAAAAGTCCTGGGTAATACCTTTTGAGTTGTGGTTCAAGCACTACTTGAAAGACTTTTCAGCTACAAAAGCAATAAATCACCTTTTATCAATTAACCCTGAGTTGTGTTTTCTACTACTTGCAAACAAAAGCATTTTGATAAATGTAGTACTCCTCCATTCTCCAATCCCTAAATTGTATGTAAAAGATTAATAAATATAGAGAAGCATATACACATATGCAACAATATTTCTATAGAGGTATAAACATTTTTTTCTGCCTTTCCTGCATGATTTGTATATTATTGATGCGTGTAATACCTTATTTTAATTGCTTATCTCATAACAACATAGTTGAAGCCAGAAATGCCTGATACCAGTGAGCAATTTGGAGATCACTTACTTTATTTCCATTTCCCTCACTCATTTGTCAAAGAAATATACATAATATAGTCAAACTATTATTTAGAAGTCAGGAGGGCTTTTCAACATTAACAGAAGATAGTCATCTATAAACAAAAATTCTGTTTCATTCAAATGTTTTGCTCATGGTAATAAAGAGCACAAGAAGGAGAATGGGAAATCAGAGAACAAACAAATTGTTTCTTCTGTTTCAAAGATTACCTGGAGGTATCTGTTGCCCTTTACTATATAATTACAAAGATGCATTACTTGAAGTTAAAATTTCAAGTGAATAAAAAACATGTTTCCATGAATATATTGATCTAAATAACTTAGAGGAAACTCATATGCTTTTATTGCAGGTCAAAACTTGCCAGTGGAACTACATCATTAAATAACTAAAAATGTCTTTTTTTTTTTTATAAACTTGACTGCATGGGTTTATATAATAGTTATTAACTACAGATTCTAGTGTTTTTTTTTTTTTTTTTTTTTTTTTTTTTTTTAGTGTTAAGAGGCTAAAATAAAAAGTCCACTTGGAATGTTGACAATGAAGGGAATAATTGACTCTCTGGGAGATAAATGATAGAATCAATATTAGATTATAGATCAGCAGATTTATGACAGACCAGATGGCTTCTGATTGAAGTATTAACATATTTAAAGAAAAAAAGATGCTACACAGAAGGGGCATCAGTCAACTGTGGAAATGCAGGAAAAGAAGCCAAGACTTTGGGCAAAAGTTAATGATCATGAAAGGAAGAGGGGACCTTAGTGGCTAGACATCAAGTTATTTATGTCTCACTGGCAAGGCTGACCCTTAGATTTGGAGCCATGGGATATCTCTAAGTCTTTTTGATCTAGATTGAAAGTCCAGCTCTATTGTGAGATGGACCAACAGGTATTCACACCTGTTGCCATTAAACATTCATTTCATCTAACTCCCATTATTTGGATTCCATGCTCACCAAGAAGTCTGAATCTCATGTCTGCCTGTCTTTGTTTTATGGTCCTTGTCAATATAATATTTCATAGTAAATAATTAAAACAGGCTTTGGTTATTTTTATTGCATAACCACATAGTGTGGCCATGGGGAGGCAATGTGCCAAACCCTGCTGACTTGAATACTTTGTGTAAAACTTATAGTTTGTGTAAAAGTTATATTTCTCAGAGTATGTGAATAAATTGATTCTTTGATATTTACTAGGTGTGAACCAGTCAGTGAAGGCCTGGTCACACTCTGGAAAAGCCAATATGAAAGCATCTTTGGGGACTTCAAAATAAAGAAACATTCAGTTCAGTTCAGTTCAGTTGCTCAGTCATGTCTGACTCTTTGCAACCCCATGAATCGCAGCATGCCAGGCCTCCCTATCCATCACCAACTCCTGGAGTTTACTCAAACCCATGTCCATCGAGTCAGTGATGCCATCCGGCCATCTCATCCTCTGTCGTCCCCTTCTCCTCCTGCCCTCAATCCTTCCCAGCATCAGGGTCTTTTCCAATGAGTCAACTCTTCGCATGAGGTGGCCAAAGTACTGGAGTTTCAGCTTCAGTATAGAAGGATTAATTCTGTATAATACCACTTGAAGTTGAAGTTTTAGTTGCTCAATTGTGTCTGATTCTTTGTGACCCTATGAACTGTAAATCCCCAGGCTCCTCTGTCCATGGGATTCTCCAGACAAGAATACTGGAGTGGGTAGCCATTCCCTTCTCCAAGGGATCTTCCTGACCCAGGGATGGAACCCAGGTCTCCCACATTGTGGGCAGATTCTTTACCATCTGAGTTACCGGGGAAGCCCATATAATACCACTTGCCTAGCTGGTAAAGAATCAGCCTGCAATGCGGGAGACCAGGGTTTGATCCCTGAGTTGGGAAGATGCCCTGGAGAAGAGAAAAGCTACGCACTCCAGCATTCTGGCTTGGAAAATTTCATGGACTGTATGGGGTTGCAAAGAGTTGGACACAACTGAGTGACTTTTACACTTCACCTATATATCATTACAATGGATAATATAAATTATCCATCAGAAAATTGTCAGGCATTGTAGGCATATTTTTACAAAGTTTGACCATTTCCTCAAATCTTTCATAGCCTTCTATTGCCTTCAGGATAAAATTTGGGCTACTTAGGGTGACATGCATAGTCCTTCATGATCTCACTTCCATTTTCATCTCTTGATGTCCTGCTGCAAGTAATGCAGGCACATTTGCTATTATTTGAATTACCTACACGTTAGAGTTTAGCATGAACACTGTCTTAGGGGAGTCACTCCTCCCCTTTCTCCTTTCTCCTGACTGGATATAACCCTCCTTTGGAGCTCTAGTCTTTGCTTTCAGAACATTCTTGGCAGTACCATGATGTACTGGAACTGTTGACTCATCTATCTTATCCACAACTTGACAAGTCTTTTTGAAGGAGCAATTCTGAATTTTATCTTGAAAGGACTAAGATGTAAGAAAAGTGCTTATATATGAAAATCAAGGGAGTGTACTGAATGGATGGATAAAGCAATGAATTAATATAGTCAAATTTGACTTCCAGCCCAATTTATTTTCCTTGTTTCTAACTATACTAGGCTGACACAATGACCCAATTCTTTACATCTCCTGTGTCCATATCCATTGCCATATACTTGTGGTAGGGCCCTTGCGCTTGGACTCTTGAAGTCTGCCATGTGGCTTGCATTGGGCCAATGGAATGTTGATAAACAAGATACAAGCAGAGACTAGTGGAGAGGCATATGAAGTAGAACTACTCCGCAGAAAAATGAATGAGCCCAGCCAAGCCCAGCAAAGCCTAGCCTGGATTAGCTGAATCCCAAAGAATGGTAAATAAATGGTCAATGAAATTTTGAATGGTTTGTTATGCAGCATTGTCACAATACAGGTCGGATACATCCATGATCATTAATGATCTTAATTCAACTGTTGCCCTGGTAAGAGTAAAACAATGATTAATGTTGACAGTAGGCAGTGTGGACTAATAGTTAAAATAGCATGCTGCGAAGCCAGACTGCTTGGCTTTTAACTTCATCTTTGCCACTTACTAGTAATTTTACATTGATCAAGTTACTGATTCATGTCATGCTTCAGTTTTCTCACCTATAAAATGTGGAAAATAATAGTATATACTGCCTAAGTTTTGAGTATTAAACATGTAATACATGTTATTAATACATGATATTTAAAAGCAGAGACATCACTTTGCCCAGAGAGTTCCATATAGTCAAAGTTATGGTTTTTCCAGTAGTCATATATGGATGTGAGAGTTGGACCACAAAGAAGGCTGTGCACCAAAGAGTTGACTTTTTCAAATTGTGGTGCTGGGTAAGACTTTTTGAGAGTCCCTCCGACAGCAAGGAGACCAAAGCAGTCAGTACTAAAGGAAATCAACCCTGAATAGTCATTAGAAGCAGTGATGCTGAAGCTGAAGCTCCATTACTTTGGCCACCTGATGCTAGGAAAGACTGAGGGCAGGAAGAGAAGGTTGGATGAGGATGAGATAATTAGATGGCATCACCTACTCAAGGGACATGAGTTTGAGCAAACTTGAGGAGATGGTGAAGGACTGGAAGGCCTGGTGTGCTGCAGTTCATTGGGTCACAAAAGTTGGACACAACTTAGCAACTGAACAGCAACAACATGTAAAATGCATGTAAGAACTATGCCTCACATGGAATAAGTGGTCAAGAGATGTTCCTATGTGCAAATATAACCTTGTCTAATGAATTTTTTCATTGTTCTTTCCCTTGATAAGTGTTATGCTGTGTTCCTCTTAGCCATAATTATGATTCTACACATCTGTGAAGAATTATAAAATTTTAATGTTTTATCATTTTGCTTAACAACATGACTCTTATGAATTCAGAGGTAAGAAAGGTTCTAAATTGTAAGCCACATTAAGGCAACTATAAAAGGGGAAATAGCAGATTTTCTGAGATAGTCACATGAGATACCCTAATAAAATGTAGAAAAGTAGGATCCTAGAAGATAAAGCCAATTCATAAGGAAGCTAATAACCAAACCCCAAAATATTCAGGTTGAGACTCTTCATGCCCAAGTTCACTTAATTTAAGGCTATTCAGAAAATAGTTCCCAAGGGTATGTTATCTGGATAGACCCTCAAGGATTGTTAAAGTAGCCTGGACTAACCTTCAGAACTTTTGTGTCATTTCTGGCTTTTGCCTAGTGGTTTATACACCACTTTTGGACTCCCCATTTGTTGGTACTATGGAGTATCTTATGGATCAAGCAACAGCAAATGTATGAGTTACTTTTCACTCTGAGGGCCTTTGGAGAAGGAATCCTTGGGAGTAATAATTTATCAGTGTCCTTAATGCCTCCTACCATTATGCATAAGATTTTCTGTTATACAGAAAACTCAAGAAGGTGCTAGGACAATATTCAGCTTTGCCAGAATTTGATGGGGCAGGCAGATAAATAAAGTCCTTGGACTTTGCCAAGTTCTTCATTGCCGAGTTCTTCTAAATAAGAAGAGGCTGCTCAGACATCTTCAAGGATTCTCCCCATAAAGCACTGGTAATGTTTCTCAGGAGGCAGGATGCCTGTCACACCATCTGTAAAGAAGAGAGTCAAAATGCTGTAATTGTTGGGACTTGTCATCTCTCTCCAGCGCTGGTACAATCCCTGAATGAGCTGCTTTCAGTCAGCTACTGTGCGATGCTAAGGAGGTGTTCCCAAGTTACTGGTGGCTTCTGCCTGTGTAAAAGCAATTTTCTGTTGATAGGAGAGGAATATAAGAAATTACATGAATAGTCTGGATATCTCTCTCAGAATTTTGTAGAGACATATTTTCCATTATTAGCAGACTGGAATTGAGGTACTTCTAAACTGAAGTGGATGTGAGTAGAATTATGATGCAAAGCTAGTACATGAGAACACGGCTTTGTGGGTGACAATTGAGGGGCTGTGTTAGAGTCATTTCCCATCACTGATGGTGTAGAAGTATAAGTAATTTGTAGATTTGGCTTCAGGATCGTCTTTTTCTGAAGACCTGCTTAGGGAGATGAGAAATGAGGATTATATTATCGGAATATAAATTTGGCCTCTGGGAAAGCTCTTTCAGCTCAAAAAATTATGGACATCTTTACAACATTCAGAAACCATTCTGCATACACGACAACCTGCTGGAAATATGGAGCTGGCTACACACAACAGAGATCCTTAGAATGTCTTTCTTTGGAATGAGACCAAAATAGCGATAGCAACTTATGCCTGTGATGACCATTTGTAAAGCGAAGGGTAGTCCTTGGAGATGCAGAAATGAAAGCATTCAGTACATGCTGCTGGCTTGTAAGCTTTCTGACAAATGACTGTTAAGGGCAATAGGTGAGAAAAGAGACCGAGCCTGTGTCAGGGGCACTAAAACGGTTTGGCAATCCATGGGGGGTTATTGGCATTATCCCCTTTTCCAAGACCACTTTTCAACATGGTGAAAAATGAGGCAATAGAGCAGGTCATGGGTGCCAAAGTTTCACTCTGGGTACACTTGAGGGAGACATCCAGGGTGGGATTAATTCATTAATCTCCTTTAAGCTTTCTACCATTACTCACAAGTCTTTACATAGAATGCTCTGGTTTTTTTTTTTTTCTTTCCTGGAAACAGTGGAGCTCTATTTACATCAGAAGGGACATCAAGTACCACAACAATCACTAAAAATGAAATCCTACAGCTCAGCCTGCCAACCGGCATGGAAAGTGTACAGCTGAAAGTGAGCTTCACAAGGCAAGTCACGCACAAGGGAGGGAAGACAGCAAGATGCCAAAATAGCTTATGGATAGCATGAGAAAGGGGGCTGACTGAGAGCGGCAGGCGGCAAAACCTAAAAAGACTCACGAAAGAGAAATCTTTGGCTTAGCTCTCTGGAAGCAGGCAGAAAGAAGAATGGAGAGGCGACAGTGCCTCTACTGCTACTGTGCAAAGGCAGTAGCAAACCCAGAGGTAAGACCTGCCCGGGTGCCTGCGGCTGGAAATGCCGCGTTTACCGCCGCTTGGACCCAAGGGTGTACAGGGATCCTGGGTGACCTTTCAAATTTGTGTCTGATACTCCCACTGTCATCTGTATCATTGTTGAATATAATGGGCAATACGCTAAGGAGTTGCAGGATGCCAAAGGTCGCAGGTTCGATCCCCATATGGGCCATCAAAAAAAAAAAAAAAACCAGGTGCAGAGATAGCTTAAATATTAAGGCTATACACATAACACTCTCAACATGAGATCACAACTATAAACATTTCAGAAAAGGTTATCTAAATGCTCTATGTATCTGTTATTTTTATATACACTGACACCTCTATGTAGACAATAAAATGCAAGAAAATATATTTCAACTTTGGTTAGTATCGTCCTTTCTCTGTTATTCTATTAGCTTGTTTGGCCCCTATTCCCACACATCTGAGAGACAAGACACTTTAGAACAATGCATATGTGAAGGATTTGATGGTGTGTTTATAAGCTGCACACACATGTACCCTTGTTTTTTAAAGTCTGAGCCCATCCAAACCTTGTGGGAATTCTCCTTGCTTCTCAAAAGATCTTACACTACTTAATCTCTATTCATGTGAAACAAGAAACGGTGTCCTTCTCATTTTATTCTGAAGCCATCTCTAATGCCAAATGGATATGGGGGAAGTTGACATTTACTCAGAATTATTATTCAATCAAAGTGCTATTTTCTTCTTATGATGATTTCATTTGTGAGAGCAGTTTTAATGCAAAGCTTGTGATCAGGTTTTTTTCTTAAACAATTGGTGCTACCATCTGTGTCACCTGAGGCTTCTTTTTGTTGATTATTTTGTATTGTAGCCTCCTGTAATGTGACACAATGAAAACATAAATAATTTGAGCCTTGTTTTGCTGGGAGAGAACACTCCAGACAGTTACGTAGTGCTGGAGTACCTATTCCAGAGAAGGTGAGGCAGTATAATATTCTTCCCGTAAAAATATGCCACCTTTTTTTTTTATCCTCTCTTTAAAATTCTTTGTTTAGTTTGATTAGAGATCCACATCAGAGGTATTTTCTAGGGCCTGGGACATGCCTGCTTGGGAACTTCCCACTGTGCTGATGAAGAACCATTCACCTAGCCTGAGCTGTTGGAGTTCAGAACAACCCTAGGGCATTTTTGTTTTCTGTTTTATATCCCGTTTGTTCTTTCTCTTTGTTCTCGTCCATTCAGAGGAAGGTGTGTGCTAATGCCAACTTGTTAGAAGTATACCCAGCAGGAGGAGGAAATGAGCTGTTTGGATTCTTTAAAATAGTTCTTGCTTATTTGCCCAGTGCTTTAGATTACAATTAGAGGGTAGTCTTTTGGTAGACAAAAGGGGCTCACTCCTCACATAGCTTAGGTTAGAAATTCCATTGCATAGTTAAAAACCTATAGACTTTAATGGTTTACCCCAACTCTTTGGTAATTCGCAAATGGTCTCCTCCCCTCCCCCACCCATGCCCAGTAGAAATGGTATTTGGCTATTCTTCCTATAACTGAAGTGTTAGTTGCTCAGTTAAGTCCACCTGTTTGTGACCTCATGGACTGTAGCCCACCAGGCTCCTCTGTCCATGGAATTCTTCAGGCAAGAATACTGGAGTGGTAGCCATGTCCTTCTCCAGGGCATTTTCCTGACACAGGGATCAAACCCGGGTCTCCCACATTGCAGGCAGATTCTCTACCATCTGAGCCACCAAGGAAACCCTTCTATAACAGAGCTGTCTTCAAAAAAAAAAAAAAAAATGATACATTGGAGATAGATTGACTGTGAAATGTTTGGAAAATGCTGGATTCCAGCATGAGTTGTATTTTCTACTATCTCGCTACAGTGGGCACTTATCTCTTGGAACTGGATGAAAACAAAAGGAAGAGCTGAGCTAAATTAATAATCTGGAAGTATTTTTAAGCTTAGTCTTTAGAATATATTGTCAGGAAGGGGATGGAAATAAATTATCATCTTTGCAAAACATTTTAAGAGCTAGGGTTTTGGATCAAAACTCATGTTCAACTTATTGACCAATACAACCTCCAAGTTGAGCTGCTTTTGATTGTTTTTGTTTTTACACGTTTGTGCTCTCTTGAGGACACAGAGATACTCTTGGCATACATTGGAAGGTGTTTAGTGGTGATAGAAAGGGTGATGAATACCCACTTAAGGCCAGATAAACTATCCTGAACAATATATTATCCTCCTTCAAACATTTTTCTTTCCTATCCTTGAAAGACCCAGATTGAAGTATGAGGACTTAGAACGAGCACCACTGGACTCGAGGGACTCTGATTTTCCACACACTTATTACTCAGAAAGGTTGATTAAGTGTGTTTTACTCAATTAACCACAGATGAGCCCTTGTGCATCACTAGTTTGTGATTGCCCTAATTGATTCTGAGGTGAGATCTCTGGTCAGAGTCAAGCCAGCTGTAGGCTTTGTTAGTGATTTTGATGGAATGACCCCAGGAAGCTTCATTTTTATGGCTTTGATGTAAAAAAAGCCCAAGAAACTTGCCCAAGCCTCTCTGCTTACTTAATTATATTTTTGATAATTTATTTTACCAATTGACTTCTAGCCAGGCCAGGTTATGTTTGATCTTGATGAGGTTGCATGGGAGGAGGAAATGTCCTAGCTCATTATACATTCTTGCTTTATCAGACCTGTTTTCTGGAAATTGTATGCAAATTCTGGTTCTCAGACATTTCTTTGAAAACCATTCTTTCTTTTCTCTCCCCTCCTCTGAATCATTTCATTAGCATAGGGTGAATAGTCTGTCTCTTGGCTTCTAATCACTGATGTTAGAGATTTCACCATTAGCCACTTATTCTGCTATCTTAAGGATTATCTTTTCAAGTCTATTCAAAAACCAGTATTATTTTGGTAAAGTGGAGCTTTAGGTAGAAGATTAGGCTAAGATCAAATTCTATTACATACAGCAATCCGATTAATTTAGAATTCTCAGTTCTTAGAACTTTACTTACAAAGCAGTGTAGCAGAAAACTTTTTGATACAGGTTTTTATTCTTGATAATGTTTCCAGATTAGATTCTACCTTCCTGCCATCTTCCCCTGGAAGAGAACAAGAGTAGAAGGCAGAGAGTAAGCAAAATATTGAGTTTTCTGTGAAGAGGAAGAATGAGGGCTTGAGATAGACATTAAATTTAATAATTAAAAAAATTAAGTTTTATTATTATTTTTTTTCCAGAACAGGAGTTTGGGCTATGGGGTTCACATTTACTATAGAAGTTTCTGTTATACTCTGATATAATTATTCTTATAAACATTTGTTACAGGAGTTCAACTCCTGTTGACTCACAAAGGCATGCTCTCTTGGAATGCAGATAACTCTGGGAATTGAAAAATATAAAGTTCTTCCCACCCTAATACTCTTCCCGATGGAGTTCTTGCAGAGAAAAAATAAAAGATGTTGGAATCCAGGAAGTGTTCCATATATATGTGTAGTTACTGGGGGGCAAAGATAAATATTCTGTGCACGTTTCTTTTGGGGAAAGGGTGTAGGCTCAGAGTGAGAGGGGAGGAATGTAGTCTTGAAGACACACTTCATGTATGACATAATTTTACCTACAACTCCAGACTTTTCAGTTATTCTCAGTTACATTGAGTAGGCAATTCATAGTCCATGGTTATGTAATAAATATTTCATGCAGTTAAAAACAGAAACCACAGCCCCCAAATGGCATCACTTGTGCTAAAACCCAAGATACCAAACCTAGATTTAATACCTAACCTAATTGCAGTTTCAACCTTCACCAAAAATATAATCTTAATCAACCAGTCTCAAGTTTTCTGGTCGGCACCAGTGAGATAATCTGTCACATGGGACCACTCCATCCCCCGTAGGAAGAAGAGGCAATTTCAATGAAAAGCCCTTGCTGTTCCTCATGCCCCTGAAAAAAGATATCCTGGCCTAAAAATGAACCTTTTTTTTTTTGCTTATAACTCCCTGGCCCCACTCTTCTGTCCTATAAAATTCTTCCATTTGTAGAATCCCATGGAGTGCCCTTTCAGCTTCTAGATGGAATGCCTCCCAATTCATATACTGCCTAATAAAGCCAGTGAGATCTCCACATTTACTCAACTGAATTTTGTTTTCAGTTATGCATACCTTTTATATTTTTATTTTTAAAATTCTGCCGTATCGACCTTTTCCTTAGTGGATTTCATGAATGTTGTCACTGAAGTAAAATGTCAGATTGTGCAGTTGTGTGGAGTTTGAACAGATATACTGAGAACAGCGTTATCCATATGTGCTCAGTTGCATCAGAGTCGTGTCTGACTCTGTGACCCTATGGACTGTAGCCGGCCAAACTTCTCTGTCTGGGGGAATTCTCCAGGCAAGAATACTGGACTGGGTTACCATGTCTTCCTCCAGGGGATCTCCCCGGCCCAGGCATGAAACCTGCATCTCTTATGTCTCAAGCAGCTGGATTCTTTACCACTAGCACCACCTGTCCACATAGGGGAGGAAAAAATATTTTTCTTCTATCCATCTCTGGTGGGGCCCTACAAATTCAACTGTAAAAAAACAGATTAACAAGAGGAAAACAAACAGAAATTTATTAATGTGCATCCGGCACACCCAAGGGAACACCCAATGATGAGTGACCCAGTGGGCTGGTTAGAACTGGGGCCTATAAACCATCTTAGGGTTTTGGGCTTCTGGGAGAGGAATGGGCAAGTTATAAGAAGGTAACCTGGAAAAGTATAATAAACAAGGATTGTTTAGTAAGGTTTGTTATACAGATTTGAGTTTTCTGTATTGATAAGAGTTGTTAAGAGCCTTTTACCTACATCTGCTGGTTCCCAATTGCCATTATCTCAAAACAATCCATATGCCAAAAAAGTATAAGTTAGAGTGATCTATTCTGGTATCCTTCATCCATCACTCTCCCCACTTGCATTATTTATGATGCATTCAGTTACAAGTTCAAGACAGTTGAGCTCAAACTGCCTTGAACACCAAAAGGAAATAAAAAGTTCATCTTTATAAAAAGGTTTAATATTAGATTTAATCCAATGACTCAGTTTAGTCATTAAGGACACAGTTTTATTTCTCCACTGTGTTTCTAATGGATTAGCACGTATTTGGGGATTGTTTCCCCCATCAACACATGAAGATTTGCCAGCAGATTCCAGGGTCAAACGCCTACAACAGAAGAAAGAATCTTAGTCTCAGAATTCTCAGCAAAGTTCCTATTGGGCCATTTAATTGGTCCAGAGCAACTTTCTGATTTCACACTAATTAAAGCAGCTCAGTTTATGTGCCTGTCCCTTAAGCAATTTTTATGGGCAGGAAATTCAGTACACTGATGGACTTAATTGAGGTCATAGCCTCTAGTCCTGAACAATCCCAGCCCAACATGCAGCTTCAATGAAAAACATAGACGGAGACTGGGGATAGATGGTTTCCTTACATTTTAACTGTTTATTCTTGCCAAAAGAAAGGGGAGTAGTTGCTGGAGAGAAAAATAACCATCAGTGACTTTGACAGTCACTGGTTTAGAAACTAGGTACATATATAGAGAGAAAATGTAAGTATATGTTAAATTTGTGTGTATATATGTGTATATGTGCATGTATTAAGCAAAAGTGGTAGAAAACTTGAAAGGATAGCTTTTTATCGAAAGAAATATAGAGCCTAGGGAATGCTGCCATTGACTGAAATGGGTATAGCCTTTGAAATAGAAACACGGACATTTTTAGTGTCACAGAATTTTAGGATTGAACACAAGAAAACTAGAAGACTCCAGTTTTAAAAATCCAGTTTCTTATATTGAGCTGAATTCTTCCTCCCTTTAAATTTCACCAAACCTTATTTTCCCTGGTATTGCCATTTGAAATTATTTCTAATAAGAAATTCTTCTTTTATATGACAGTCCCTCAAACATTTGAGCTTGGTTGTAGATAATGACCAGAGTGATACTACTCCAATATAAGTATTGGAGTAGTGCTTTAAAGTTTTCAAAGTTTTGTTATGTTTAGTATCTTATCTACATATTAGTAAACCTATATGGAATTAGAAAAGTTAGTCAGACTAGGAATTTCCTTGGCAGCAAGTGACAGATACTGATTTCAAGGATGATGTCAAAAAAGAGGAGCATACTGCCAAGTGGT
The DNA here is from genome assembly GCF_019320065.1 of Cervus canadensis. Taxonomy (NCBI): domain Eukaryota; kingdom Metazoa; phylum Chordata; class Mammalia; order Artiodactyla; family Cervidae; genus Cervus; species Cervus canadensis. The sequence continues at coordinate 26,420,486 of NC_057412.1, read as the reverse complement.
TCCAAGGAAAAGTTGAACAACAAAGAAACTAGCAATGTAGAGCTGAACTCAAAATGACTCATGAGCAACACAACATGACTTTCTATTTCTTAACTGTCAATCTCTCTGTTTATTAGCTTCTTTCCTATTGCAGGCTGCCTTTCTTTGGAAGTGACTATCAACAGCAGTTTTTAGCTGTCATCTCCCAGCTTTGGCTATTGAAGACCATCTGACCTCTCTCTCTCTCTCTCTCTCTGGCTCACACATTCCATGAAGGGCGTCGTGGATTAAACGGGATCAGGTTTCTGAACCTGCTACAACAAAATATAATTAGAGGTTGGTTGAAGGAGGCAGTCAAGAGGATGTGACTTCTGGCTGACACCTGAGCTGAACCCTGGGAATGGGAGGCTCATTACCTCCTCCCCTGACCTTGGAATGTACATCCTGCCCATCACCCATCATTCCCACACTAGGAGCTGTTTCAAGGACACAGCCTTGAGAGAGCAAAATATTGAGACCATCTGAACTGAAGAGGTGACTAAACCTAGCTAAGGCCTCTGTATAAACTCTTTAAGATACTGGCAGATGGGTGCAGAAATCTACTCTTCTTGCCGCCTCTCAAGACAAGTCATGTGAGTAAGTTTACTTGCTTATTGAAACTGCCATCTACCATTCTGAAGTCCTTTGCCTCTTTCTTCAGGCTATCCTTGCCCTCTTTGTATGGAGGCCAGTTTCAGATTTCACTGGGGAAATTTCAGAGACTGAGAAACAGTGATTGGTGAGCCAAAAGGAGACCAAAGCAAAGGGTCTTGGGAATATTAAAATCAAACACAAATGGAAACCAGAATTGAAAATTCACTGAGCAGACAAAACTAGTAAGTCATACAAGTAGTTTTAAGTTAGCTTATTTTGCAAGACAAGCAAGGATAACTTGACCTGGGTCACTTCTTGCTTGTGTCTCTGAAAATCATAGTTCAGTCACTCAGTCGTGTCTGACTTTTTGTGACCTCATGAATCGCAGCACGCCAGGCCTCCCTGTCCATCACCAACTCCCAAAGTTTACCCAAACTCATGTCCATTGAGTTGGTGATGCCATCTAGCCGTCTCATCCTCTGTCGTCCCCTTCTCCTCCTGCCCTCAATCCCTCCCAGCATCAGGGTCTTTTCCAAAGAGTCAACTCTTCGCATGAGGTGGCCAAAGTATTGGAGTTTCAGCTTCAGCATCAATCCTTCTAATGAACACCCAGGACTGATCTCCTTTAGGATGGACTGGTTGGATCTCCTTGCAGTCCAAGGGACTTCTTCTCCAACACCACAATTCAAAAGCATCAATTTTTCGGTGCTCAGCTTTCTTCACAGTCCAACTCTCACATCCATACATGATTACTGGAAAAACCATAGCCTTGACTAGATGGACTTTTGTTGGCAAATAAAGTCTCTGCTTTTTAATATGCTCTCTAGGTTGGTCATAACTTTCATAAGCAGAACTTAAAACATTCCCCAAAGTTGATATGTGGTAACCATATATTACCTGTTTATTTAATAAAATTCTACTATAACCAATCTCCATACAGAATAAACACTTAACTGCCTTCATACTATATAAGATGCTTTATGACAATTTATCTCTGAGCCTCGCTCCATGGTTTGGAGAATGTCCAGCTAGAAGCTGAAGTCCAGTTAGAGAGCTGGAAAAAGAGCTGAGGTCAAAGAAGGACATGCAGGTGTCCAGGGCTCTGCTTGCTTCAGGGCTGGCAGACGAAGTGGCATAGCAGGATACAAACTGGATACTTTAGTGTGCATTTTACAAAACTAGGAGGGTAAAAACTGCTGAGGAGTAACGTCCAGATGTTTGTGACAAAGCCTGGTTGGGACATTATGTGGAATCTCTGAGAAAGTGAGGAGAGTCAAGAGGAGGATGTTGTGATTGACAGTGAAAGGTGACAGGCACTCTAATACCTGACCTGAGTCTAACCCCAGCCATCTCGGCAGCCCCCGTTCAGGAAGTGTTCATGATGAGAGAATATACTCCCTTTGAGCTTATCGATACAGTGGCCAAGTTCCAGCAAAGGGCCAGCGAAAGTAACCAAGCCTGGTTAGTGCAGCTGTGGATATGGGGGTGATGGCATTTCTCTGACCAGGCAGGAGGCAGAGGGAATGAACAATATCAGCCCACACTCCCTGCCCTCCAGAAGTGCCTGCCTGGCACTCAGGGGGTTCAGGGTACTCATTACTCACTCCCCTGTAGATTGGACTATTCTATTCTATAGGGAAGCTTGGCCCTGGGCATGTGGGACCCTGGAAGTCTGCAGAAAAGGTACAAAGAATTCTTAGGGAGTTGGGAATGAGACAGGCAATCTATGCTTATCTGTAAAGGCTTAGAGTAGCCACATTCACTGCAGGAATGGAGGATGACCTAGTCCAATTCATCCCCAGCGGCTGGCATGGAAAGCTGGTCTCCCTCCTGAGCATCCTCTTGACTTGTACCAGTTTTGGGACAAGATATTATGCTGGACAATCCATTACTGATCTGGGGGAAACTGACAAATCTTGGGAATGGGTATGGGCTGTGGGAAAGGTACAAGACAGACAGAGAGCTCAAAAAGCCAAAAGGCTACCACAGTCAGCTGTAAAATGTCCGCTAACAGGAACCCAGAAGCAAATGTGGTTTGACGTCATTGCTGCCAGTGCCCCCCTTGAAAAAACAGACCCATAACCCATGATTGTGTTGGTCAGCCTGTGCAAAGCCTTAAAACCTGGATGGCAGTTCAGACCTCCCACCTGTCCTACCATCCCCAATGCCCTGCCTGCTCCAGCCCAGGCCTCAGGAACACAGTCCTATTTGGGTGGGTGCCTCCAACACCTAGGGTAGGCTGCAAGCCCAGATTGCCTCCATGTGATGACCCTTGGTGGTGATAGGAGACTTTTTGTTGGGCTCATTATTCACTGCTGCTAGCAATGTACACAACACTCCAGGAAAAGCCTTTCAGGAAGGAAGAGCATATCATGGGAAGAGCTTCTCTTCCTATCAAGAACTGAGTCAAGAAGATGCTCTGTCCACCACTCCAACACTAGGAGCTGTTTCAGAGACATCGCCTTGAAAGAGTAAGGTTTTGAGATCAGGACTGAAGAGGTGACTAAACCCAGCTAAGGATTCTGTTACAACTGTTAAGATTCTGGCAGGTGGGTGCAGAAATCTACTCTCTTTTGCCACCGCCCAAGAGCAGCCTCACAAGTTCCCTTGCTTGTTAAAATTGCCACCTACGAATCTGGCATGGTCTGCCCCTTTCTTCAGCCTCTTCCTGCCTTTTGTGTATGGGTACAGATACCATCGTGAAAATTCCCAAGGTTGCACGCAAGCAAGGTTGATCATAATTCCCATGTAAATAGTGGATGGTTTTCCAAGAAAGGCTGTTGGGAAGATAGGCACACAGTGAATCTGCTACATCATTCTAGTGTTAATGGATGAGGAAACAGACTTACATATGTCAGGCAATTTATATAAGACTGTTTCTCCAGCAATTGGCAGGTCAAGAACTTCAGCCTTTTGACTTCCCATCTTTTTTATCTTTTCCCAGCATTTTCTCTTTTCTAACCTGCATTGCTCCGGTTTAGCTAACTATCTGGATATAACCTTTCAATTACACTCTTCAGTAAGTGTTCAATTTCTGCATATTTTTGTACTCAGATTTTAGCAAAATTTTATTACAGAGTAAAGAAAACCAAGAAAAATACTCAAAATATTCCCCTTAAAGGCATTATTATAATGTTATTCAGTTAAGTCACATTAGTCATTTAAGACATCTCTGCAATAATCTAAAACCTCTTATATTTTTCACCCAAAAGGATCTGTGAGGTGGGACTTGCTAATCTTCTGTTAAAAAGATAAATCTCTTTGATATTTCATGTTTTAAGTTTGACCCACTTTTACTTTCCCAAAATTTCTGAAAACCTTATTCTGTCAATCACTATATGTCAATAACGTTTTCCTGAACACAGACATCTGAATATGTGATCTGATGAATCGTTATGCTGCTTCTAGGTATGTAATTCTGTCTAGCTAGCCACATTTTAAGTTTCCTGTATAAAACTTGAGTGCTTCTAAAAAGATCCTCTTATCCTCTACCTCTGATTCTACTCTTTGTAGAAGAAGAGATTCCACTGAGATACATAAGGCAGGACAGTGGAGTTTTGACTCTGTTTTTTGACTCCTTCGGTTCCTAACGAAAGCATACACAAGCTGAAAATGAGAAATCATTAACGCACATAATGTTGCCGGGACTGACTCAGGCGTGATCGGATTTATGTGCTCAAGTGAAACCTCACCACATCTCTTCCTTCACCTGCTCTGTTTTCTGTGAATTGACTTAACCTTCAGGCAGGTGTTCTCCATGCTGTAGGGCTTTAGGAGCCCCTAGTGGAAATAATCTGCATTTTTCAACATCCAAAATTAAAAAAAAATCCATACTCATCTAAAAAGAATTTATAGAGCAAAACCCAAGGTTTTGTGTTGAAAACAAGGTCTCTTGCCTAAAAAGAATGTGGCACTGAGCTGTAAGGATCTTGTGAAAAGGTACCCAGCTTGTGATGAGAGCTGAACTCGAGCCAGGATTTCACCTCTATACCTCATTTCAGTTTAATATGCACAATCTAGATCAAAATATTTCACAGGAGCTATAAAAATTCTCAGTCTTTGTGTTCCTTGGCTGGTACATGTATGTATCCCTCCTAAAACTCATTTACACTTACAATCATAAGTGAAAGAAAATCTTATCTTTATTCATTTGGATGCTTTTATATTTCTATGGTCATAGAGTTCTTTGTGTTGAGGTCTACTAATTTCAATGTCTTATTCTACTTATTGTCCATAAATAATAATAAAGACTCAGATTTTATTAGAAGGTATATCTTGCTTTTGTCATATTTTAAAAGAAGTCTGTACTCTCAGTTAATATTTACATAAATAAGAATTAAAAACCTAGCTACTTGATTTAGCTCTAAAATGATCTACCTTCAAAATACAACTACAAAAGATATTATTTTATCAAAAGAACAAAAAGCGTTAGTTAAGATTTAATGGCTTCAAGTGTTCATATTCGGCTTGAAGAAGCTGAAGTAAAATGTAAACTTAATGACTGGCTTCTTGGCTGATTGGGAAGATAAGAAAATAGCTCAACCTCACAAATAACTGGAATCAGGGGCTTAATGCCTTCAGAGCTCTCTTTCCCATTCAGGCTTCACCAATCCGAAGTGAAAGTGAATGCCTCTAATTCACCTACTATATCTATCTATCATCTTTTTGTCTGTCTGTCTGTCTATCCATCCATCCATCCATAAATAACAGCATCAGTCAGTAGAGAGAGATTTATTTCCCTTTTTCTCGTTTTATAATCTTTAGGGAAAGACTCATTAGTTCACCTTGGATCAGAGACCAATCGTAGTGACCTAAATTTGGAATTTGAACAGAACTTGGTCCCAACTTTTGTCAGATGCTTATGACAATTGGAGCACATGCCCAGTCCTCATCAGTAGCCAGTATTACTTGAAACTAAGTATTTCCTTATAGTTAGCATATATATAGGGAGGAGCAACCTTTCAGAAAGGGCTCTACAATATCCAGCACACTAAGCAATGGATTTTCTCATAGCCAGTGATATTAAGATGTTAATTCAAGTCCTCATTGAAAATTTAATGTATGTATCTAGCTGTAACTGGATTTCACATTTCAGCATTCTTGCTAATAATATTATATGCAAACTAAATTTGTCCTTTTCAATGTCACTTGCATATATGTTAATTATGAACGCTTTAATTTTTTCCCGTTTGTCCCATGACAACTCTTGAATATAGTTGGCATTAATAACAAGTATTTTTAACTTGACTAAAGGAGTAACAGTGACTTTAGAATTTAAAAGACAGGAGAAGAAACATGCTTTGGAAATTTGTTCTGTTGGATACTTGTTTTATAGAGGGCATGGCAATTGTATACATATTTTATATGTTATGTTTCTCAAAGAACTTTAAAAAAAATATTTTATGAGATTTATAAAATTCCTAAAATAAAAGCTGTAACTAATCTTCATAATTATATAGTTGATTTTAGAAGCCACTTGAAATCTTTATTAGATAAAACTTTTCCAGAACATCTCATACACCAAAAAGACACTGCTAGAAGACTACCATCTTGATATAATTAGGTTATCCCAAAGAAGAGGATTAAATTTCAAAAAATTTTTTTCTTTTTTCATGCATTGTTCCATAAGAGCAAAAATGCCTCTGAGTAGCTTATTAACAGAAAATCATTTTAATAGGTGGATTAGAGAGATTTGGTAAAAAACTGAATTCAGGCCAGCTGTAAAAATTTACTAAAGATTGCCATCTAGAGGCCTACAGGGGTATATTTTGGAGAATATTTTCAGATACATTTTCTAGATTCTAAAATCTTGATATTTATATGCTTAATATATTCAGTAAAATGAAGGCAAGTAAAGGGAGGACATTTCATTTATTACTGAATCTGCACAGAATGTTTTAAATAAATTAAAAAAATTTAATTTTAAATAAAAACAAATTTGCTTCTATTTTTACTTATACAGTAGTTTTAGTAGTTACATGATAAGAAACCTTTTTTGGCAAGTCTGAAAATTTCTTCACACTACATGAGAGAAGGAAAACATTTACATGTACAAATACGTATAACAAATAATGTATATAGTGATTAAAATTTTCTTGACTGTTGAGGCTAACTGTCTTTGGGTTATTTGTATTCCTGGTGAGCACAGCTATTTGATGGATGGAAAAAGAAAGTTGTTCATGTTAAATAATTACGGGAGTTTGAAGAGCAATATTTCTTGATAATAAAAGAAAAAGACATCATTCTAAAAACTAGGTCTAGTACCTTATCATTATATGGCTGTATATAAACAGTGTGAACTTGGGGTACTTTAAGAAATGATTGTAATGCATATCATTGCTGCAATAGATTACACAGTGGAGGCATTTATCAAGATTGCAAGTGTGTTTTCATGAATGTTTTACAATTAGCTTATCAATGTTAAAACAAAGGATAATGAGCTTTAAAATGTAGGTTATGGGGCCACAATAGAACCTACTTCTAATGAAAACTTTCCAATCTACTGAATTGAAGGTTAGGAAATTCCAGTTCTCACTGTCACAGGGTGCTGGTTTTGGCAGTAAAAGAGACAGGAATGTGATGGTTGCTGCCATGATCAGTGCTTTACTTTGTCAAGAAGAGGTGGTGAGCGTACTATATGATACAGACAAATATGTTCAGTTTTAAACAGCACTAGAAAACACTGAAAATGCTATCTAGAATAAAAAAATAAATATTTTGAGATACTATACCAATAGTAAACCGCTGCATGTTTTAAAATAATTTTATTTGCTTTGTATGTTTGGCTGTGCTGTGTCTTCATTGCCAGTGCCGGTGTTTCTCTAGTTGTGGCACGTAGGGCTGCTCTCTAGTTGCAGTGCGGGGGCTTCTCATTGCAGTGGCTGTCTTCAGGTTCTAGGGCATGCGGTCTTCGGTAATTGCGGCTTCTGGGTTCCAGAGCTCAGGCTTAATTGTTGTGGCCCGTGGTCTTAGCTGCTCTGAAGAACATGGGATCCTCCCTGACCAGGGATCGAACCTGTATCACCTGCATTGGTAGTCACTCTACCTCTGAGCCACCAGGGAAGCCCCTAAACCATTGCATTTTTTTTTTCCATTTTAAGAGACCCTCTAGTTTAAGATGTAGCATCAACATTTGGGGTGGTGTATCACCTCACTAAATGTACACATTTATATCTGCTTTCATGATGTTAAGATGTATTCCAGTGTCAGACTTCCTAAATGGGAAGAAAGTATTTCTTAAAAATGAGAAATTGCTGTAATAAAAATGGCTTTATCTAGTAGAGGTAATATGCACCTCTGCAATTAAGTATCTCATGTTATGATATAATTACTCAGTGTCCTTACACTGATCTCCGGGAAGAGTATCTAAATGTTACATTATATTTTCAGCATTTGTCTTTTAAAATAGTACAGTTCCTGTGAAATGTAGTGCATTATGTTGATGAAATATCCATGACAATTTACCAGCAGAAGGTTATGCCCGCAGCAGTGAGGTTCATCTGCCTCGTTCCAGAGAACTTCTTTTTTTAATCTTGAAATCGACTTAAACACAGTAATAAGATTGAACAGACATCTCAATCTCTGTGCTCATCAGTATTTGGGGACTATATGAACTATGGCTTCCTGAGGCTGACTGATCACTGTGTATCATCCACAGCCCAGTAATGATAGCAAGCATTTTACATTGACAGTCCCAAGATCTGATCACGAGGAAAGCTGGCTTGGGGTGCTGCCTGAAGGAAGACATTTTTTGAACTCAAAACAACTTCACTCTATGATCAAGCATGCCGTTTATCACAGCGGAGCTCCTGTTTACTGGTGAGTTAATAAGCATAATGTCATTTGAGATCTTCCTGACCACAGCAGCACATCTTACAAACCACTGGGTTTGTAATATTGTGTGTGTGTGTGTGCGCGTGCGTGCATGCCATGGGCACGTGTTTGTTAATCATGCCTTGCTGCTTTGTCTTCAAAATTCAAACTGTTGCCTTGTCAAAGCAAGGTAATTCATTTTCTTTTAGAAAGAGAAACCACTAATGCAAGTCTCAAAGAACCCGCTGGTCAATGCAGGAGATGTAAGAGACACGGGTTCAATCCCTGGGTTGGGAAGATCCCCTGGAGGAGGGCAACAGCAACCCACTCCAGTATTCTTGCCTGGAGAATCCCCATGGTCAGAGGAGCCTGGTGGGCTACAGTCCATGGGGTCACAAAGAGTCAAACACGACTGAAACAATTTAGCATGCGTGCATGCATATCCCCCTCCACCCCCCAAAATCCAAGTCTTATACATTTGGGTGCTCATGAGTCTCATATATTTAAATCTTTTAAAGATTTTCTTCACCAGGCATCATGGTTAGTTTTATGACTGTAGTGTTAGACCACTTAAGTTCATACCCCAGCTTCTGCCTAGCTCTGTAACTTTGGGCAATTCACTTAAAACCTTTTTGTGATGATGCAAATAGGGATATTACTTGTACATACCTTTTTAGTATTATTGTGAGAAAAGAATGAAGCAGAGTAAGAGGTCAATCAATATTCACTATTAGTATGATATTATATTTAATCACCAGTCAATAGCCTTGAAACCTACCAGTGTAGTTTATTTCCCTGGGTCAACAAAAATCTTGATTACTCTTTCTGACAAGAGACTCTTAGGTAAAAATCAACACCTTGATTTTACAAGAAGTTATTAAGTATAAGAAGCAAGCTGAGTTTAGATTTGAGAGTGTTCATAGTAATTTTAAAAATGCTTGATTTTCTAAAGAACTAAATATACACTTGAATAAAGGACATAGTGCTGATGAAAACATGAAAGGCAGTGTGGTGTTGTAGCAGTGGGTGTTGATGTCATACCTGAGTTACAGTTACCTGTCTATCACTTGGTCAACATCTGCAGGTCTCACACCCCTCATCTCTAACTTAGAATAGAATAGTATCATTGCCTTCATTAGGGTTGTGATGAGGCTTAGCTGATAAATAATTAAATCTTTTAAATAAGAGCTGATAAGTGAGCTCTTTTGTTTGTTTTTTAATAGGGAGAAAGGTCAGCATGGTAGGAGTTGACTAGAGGTGGGAATATTGCCACCTATGTTAACAATTCTGATCCTGTTTTTCTCCTTCTGTGTCCGTACAATCTGTTCCCTATTGCTTTCCTTATTTACCTTTTTCTTCACTAAATTCTCCTCTCTCCCTGTTTATGTCGCTTCTTTCCTTCCCCTCTTTTCCTGCTGTTATTTTCCACTAAACTGCAAGTAGCATTTCGATGAAAGTATTTTTCTAAGTTTGCAAAAAGCGATTCATGTTTAAAATTGCTCATGAAGTAGAGTATAAAATGGCTAGCATGTATTGTTTTGAATAAAGGGAAATGAATATATATAGAGAAATACATATATATCTGTAAAGGGCCAGATCATAAATATTTTAGACTTTGTAGGCTGTGTGGTTTCTGCTGCAATTGTTCACCTCTGCTTTGCAGTGTGAACTCAGTCATAGACAATATATAAACAAACTTGCATGGCTATGTTTCAATCAAACATTACTTATAGACACTGAAATTTGAATTTTTATATAATTTTCACATACCATGAAATAGCGTTCTTTTAATTTTTCCCAACTGCTTAAAAAATGTATGTCATATTTAGACCATGAGTTATAAATGTATAAGTCATATTTAGACCACAAGGTGATAGAGCAGATTTGGTCCACAGTTCATAGTTTTCAGACCCTTGTTAAGCTATGGGATTTATGCTGATGTTAGGAGTTATATATTCAACTAAAATTAGAATAGGGCTTCCCTGGTGGCTCAGTGGTAAAGAATCCACCTGCCAAGCAGGAGACATGGGTTAGATCCCGGGGTCGGGAAGAGAAGGAAATGGCAACCCACTCCTCTCCTTTCCCTGGAGAAGGAAATGGCAACCCACTCCAGTATTCTTGCTTGGGAAATCCCATGGAGAGAGGAGCCTGGAGAGCTACAGTCCATGCAGTTGCAAAAGAGTTGGACATGATTTAGCAACAAAATAGCAGCTGCAGCAGCAGCCACAAATATCAGCTTGAGTGACAACAGGTTATGGAAGGTTTAGAATAGCATTTAGCTAAATAATGTTGTCAATAGATTGCTCTATTCTTAAGCAAGTGACTTAAGTGATACAAACCATATTTGAGGGAGATTCACGTGGGAGTGATGTGCAGTGTGGACAGCAGAAGGAAACATGAGTTAAATTGAATTCTTGTCCAGGTGTCAGTTACGGAGGTCCTTGACTTGGTGGGTGGCTTTGAGAATTGTGAAGATGAGAAAGGAAGAATCCACATAACTTGATGAACAATTGGATTTAAGGGTAAAATGGAGGAGATTGCTAAATAAGATGGCAATTTAGTTGTTAAAGTCAGCATCTAGGATAAAATAAGAAAGTGAAAATGGCACAGAGAAGTCATAATTTGAATTATGTATATTTTCTAGACTGAAGACTGAGTACCATAGGACTTCTAGCTTTTTCAAAGAGACTCACAGGGAAAAAACCTGTTGGTTTTTCTTTTTTGGAGGTAGTTTAATCTGTTATTATTATAGTTTTTATGTTGTAATGAGAAAGTCTGCTAATTAGTATAGGCTGAACAGGACCATTAAAAGGCCTGCGTGTGAGTGAGTAAAGTAAGAAAAGGCTCTCATAAAAATCCCACAGGCAACGACTAAACTCATTGTAGTTTAATAAAGCATAGGGTATGTACACACATTTATTTTTCTTTGTTCTATTAGTATGTAATGGAAGAAAAATGGCCTTTTTCAGATCCCATTTTCTGGACATTTTTACAACACAACATTCAAGGATGTGCATTCCAAGTAAAACTATTTATCCATACCCTAAATCACTGAGAATTAACTCAATATTTTCAATAGAAAACTCAATTTTCAAACTATCATATCTCATTCCTTTGCAGGGACATGCTCTCCAGCTCATGGCTCCCTTCTGTGGACTTTTATCCATCAACTGGGAGAAGTGCTGTGCTTCTAAGAAGAAAGCGTAGAATAGGACCTTAGGGCTATGAAGTTCTAACTTCTTATATTTCCCAATAAAAATGGCTCTTTTAAATAAAGTATTCCCCTAAGCACAGACCGAGTTTAAATAACACATTTGGTGATTTCCCAGAAGTTGAGTGGTATTATGTGACAAGTTAAATATATTAGTTTCTACAGGGTAGTTGACAAATGTGCACGTGTGAAGTTAGTTTTGGTCCCTGTGAGTTGTCTTTTTGCACTTTGAATGATTACCTTCCATTTCCTTTTTTAAACTGAGAAGCAAAAACATTTTTTTTTCTGTTTCAAAGCAGCAAAGTGATACCTAAGCAGTTGGCATGTACCACCTTTATGCCATAGCCTGTGTCTTTGGAATTGCAGTCTGTAGCCAGCACAGCAAAAAGACTTCTATTCACGTGCAGGTGAGGTTGGTGGTAGATCAGTTAATTGAAAAAGTTGAATACTGTGAAGAATCACAAAATAACCTGTTATATGCATGCATTCAAGCTTTTCTATTAACCTAAAAACTACAATGAAAGTAAAAATATTAGACAGTCGTGTCCAACTCTATGTGACCCCATGGACTGTGGACTGCCAGGCTCCTCTGTCTGTGGAATTCTCCAGGCAAGAATATGGAGTGGGTTGCCATTTCCTTTTCCAGGGGATCTTCCTGATCCAGGGATTGAATCCGGGTTTCCTGCATTGCAGGCAGATTCTTCACCATCTGAGCTACCAGGAAAGCAAAAAACCTACAGTACTGTTCATTAACTTTTTTAAAAAATAGAGCAAAGTTATTTTTTGCTTTTTTTTCCCTAAAGGATGGGCCCAGTGTTTTATCTTTCCAGCATAAATCATACAGATAATAGATCCTGTATGAAAATCAGTTTTGTTTTCTTTTTTAAGTGGACAAGAACTTAAAGACCACTGCGAAATAACCAATGTCGGTAGAGAAGCCTTTAAGATGTTTCAGTTTTTCCCTTTAATTATTTAAAGTTGTTTCTCCTAAACTAATTCAGCCCTTTTGGTAACCTATTTTTATCGAGTCTTAACAAAAAAATTCAAGTTAGAAACATCATCAAAGACACATTTCATAACCATATTTAATCAGTTTAAGCAATATTTAATTGACTTATATAATTATAATCATAAGCATAACTTATATAAACATGTTTGGGAGAAAATCCAAACTTTACTTTTGATAAAAACAAAGCAAAAACATGAAAACCTTTTACTAGTGAAGGAAAAGTATTAGAGAGTATAAGAGAGACCTTATTTTTGAACATTCAGTGTACTATGAACATTAGCTATGCTATATCATAGGACAAATAGATAATGCAGGTTAATACAAAGAGATATTGAAGTGGTAGTCACATGGCGTACGTATATTGGATTTTAAAAGTTGCTCTATTAATTTTTTTGACAAATTTTGATGTATCTAGGAAGCACTGGTAGGTTTTCAGCTCTTGAGAATCAGCTCATATCTGACTTTGTTCAACCCTATGGATTCTAGCCCACCAGGCTCCTCTGTCCATAGCATTCTCCAGGCAAGAATACTGGAGTGGATTGCCGTGCCCTTTTCCAGGGGATCTTCCTGACCCAGGGATTGAACCCATGACTCTTAGGTCTCCTGCACTGGCAGGCAGGTTCTTTACCACTAGTGCCACCTGGGAAGCATCTAATTCATGGTTGGATGACCAGTACCTACCACAGTACCTGATGTATAGTAAGCATTCAATTATTGCTTGAATAGATAAATGAGTGGATGGTTGATTGAATATCTACTCTAAAGAGGAAAAGGATAAACAATGCTTTCTACATGGTTTTATAAGACATGAATTTAGATTATTAAATTGATTCTATTGTGAAAAGATACTAACTTTCATATTACATATATTATAGGAAATGGTTTCTCTGCTTATTTATATGATAGAGAAAGGAAGTTGACCCTCAGTATGAGCTTATTGTGTCTTAAACTAGCTCAGCTAACAATATTCTACAATTTGTAATTTGACTTCCAATCTTAACAAAATTGAAATAAATTTAAAGGTTAAGAGTGATAGTCTAAATATTTAATTACAGACTGAATCCGGCAGTCATTTGTTTTCATTTCTTCAACTTTTTACACTCCTATACTCACAACCTATGCACAATTTCTAAAATGCAAAACATTCAGGCTACCTGCAGGCTAAATTACCTCTGGGCAGTCTGATTCTTCTCCTACTGTATTTTATAAGTGTATTTACTTTCTCTCATAAAAATAGAACTACTGATTCTGAAATAGCATGCAGGCTTCTTATTTCTGCCTCAAGACTGATTTCCCACTGTAGTTTAATTGTGATAGTTGATGTAAAATTTCTCACTCTCAGAAATTTTAATAATGGTAGGCTTTAAAAAATTCATATTATAAAGTCCTAAGTACAAAATCTTCATCTAATGCACTCCTAAAATGATGTTACTATGTGCAAATCACAGTAGTATATTGGAATTGCTTTGAATAAACACTTTCTTTTCACTCATAAAACTATTGATATATCATATAACTTTTATAGACTCTGTTCTGTGATAAGATGTTCATGCATGTGAGTATACCCAGGATGGGAAGAAAAATTCCTTCTGATAAAATGACTTCCATTCTGCCTCCAAATAATTTTTGCTGGTATCCAGTGAACACAGAAATCACAACTGTAATAGCTCTTTCTCAGTTTTTCTTGATCTCTCTCCTTTCTTTTCGGCCATTTTGTTCTCCTTGGAATCCTCTGACAATAAGTTCACCTAGCCCTCTTCTAATTTTTCTCAATTTTCTGTATTCTCATGTTCTTTCTGTCTGCCGAATTGTTGCAGGGAAGCCCCTAGTTGTCCCTCAGCCTTCTTTATTAGGGCACTCTTCATCTTTTTTTTTTTTTTAATACACAATTACCACAATGCAGACACCTCTAAAATATTTTTCTACTGTCCTGGCTATCTGTTTAATTCTTGCCCTGTGTATGCAAAAATTGGACAGAACCTTCACGTGGCTATTCAGACGTCATCAAACTAAAATCACCGAGAGTCTCTTCTCAAATAACTTAAACTACCTCCTTATTCAGGGGCTCCACATTTTTGTGGAGGGGTGTGGTTCCCACACAGCGCTAAGCAATGCTCCAGACACTAGCTGGCATCAGCTCAGTTCGACGCTGTCTACCCAGAGTTAGCATTAGCTCTCTCAGACTGAGGCTTCAGTCCCTCAAGACTGCCCCCCTTCTCTCCCCACTTCAGATGCCACTCAAAAGCCCAGCTGCTTCTAACCATAGTTTCTCATAATCCCCTCTCTGGGTTCTATTAACCGGCTAAAGCAGCTCACAGAACTCAGAGAAACATTTTGATTACAAGATTACCAGTTCATTATAAAAAGATATAACTCAGGAACAGCCAGGAAAGAGACATGTAGAGAAGAGGCATGGAGCTTCTGTACTCTGCCTGCGCCACTCTCTCAGATCTCCTTCTGTTCACCAACACATACATTCTCTGACCTTTCTTTTGAGTTTTTATGGAGGCTTCATTACATAGGCATGAGTGCTTGAACTCATTCTCCAGTCTTCTCCCCTTCCCCGGAAGTGGGGGGCGTGAAGGACTGAAAATTCCAAGCCTCAAGTGGTTACATGGTTAGTTCTGTTGTTACATGGTTGGTTCAACATGCTTCCACCCCTAGGTGGGGTCCAAAAGTCATCTCATTAATATGAAAAAAGATACCTTTTCTATTTCCTCACTTAGGAAATCCCAAGGATTTTAGTACCCAGATATGGGGATGAAAATCTGTATTTCTTATTATAAATCATATATCAGAGATTCTCATTGTCCCTCTTTCTCCACATTTTAGAATGAATATTTTTAGTGACTATTATGTTCCAGGTACCACATAAGAGCCTAGAGAACTAAATCTTGATTCTAGATGTTCTTCATCTAGGGAGTCTCTTAATTTACTAATGCAAAATGAAAGCTGTTATGGAAGAAGAATTAAGAAGGTGCGAGAAGGGATAAACTGTTGCTTTAAATATTGCATGACACTTTGGACAAAGAGTGGGATTTTTTCAGATAAAGAAAGGGCAGATCAGATCTTGTACTTTTATTATCTGAACATTTGTTTCTGCTATTCTCTCTGCTCATAACTTTCTTTTCCTTTTGTTATATTTGTCAAAATCCCACTCAACTTTAGGACCTTTGGTTGACTTTCTTGTTCAAAACATCTGGTCCCATCATTTCATGGCAAATAGATGGGGGGAAAAGTGAAAACAGTGGCAGATTTTATTTTCTTGGTTTCCAAAATCACTGTGAATGGTGACAGCAGCCATAAAATTAAAAGATCCTTGCTCCTTCAAAGAAAACTATGACAAACCTAGACAGTGTGTTGAAAAACAGAGTCATCATTTTGCCCTCAAAGGTCTATATCATCAAAGCTGGGTTTTCCAGTAGTCATGTATGGATGTGAGAGCTGGACCATAAAGAAGGCTGAGTGCTGAAGAACTGATGCTTTTGAATTGTGGTGCTGGGGAAGACTCTCAAATGTCCTGTGGACAGCAAGGATATCAAACAATCCAATCTTAAGGAAATCAACCCTGAATATTCATTGGAGGACTGATGCTGAAGTTGAAGCTCCAATACTTTGGTCACCTGATGGGAAGAGCTGACTCATTGAAAAAGACCCTGATGCTGGGGGAGATTGAGGGCAGGAGGAGAAGGTGGTGACAGAGAATCACCTGGTTGGATGGTATCATCAACTCAATGGACATGAGTTTGAGCAAAATTCAGGAGATAGTGAAGGACAGGGAAGCCTGGTGTGCTGAAGTCCATGGAGTCACAAAGACTTGGACACGACTAAGCGACTGAACAGCAGCAGCAATTTGTTTTTCAGTTGATTGTAAATGTGTGTGTTGAATGTGTGTGTCAGTTGTAAGCTCTATATTATTAACTCTAATATTTCTTGCTAGTACTTGCATTATATTTAACACATAGTAGGTGTCCAAAATATACTGCTAAATCAATGACTAATTGTATGAGAAAATAAGCTATTTAAGAAAACAAAAGTGCAGTTCACACTCTGAATTTCAAATTGTGCATTCTTTTTCTGCTGTTTTCACATATGAAATTGGGAGTTGATATTGGGATCTTAATTGTGAAGTGTAATGTAAGTACTCTGGGGCCTTGTAGTTAGAAACAATCATCCTTTTTTCATGTGGAGATATTCACAACAAATGTTACGACCTACTATCCTAGCATCTCTTTAGTTATAAAGAAGCAGAAGTTTAATCACAAATGGAAATTCAATTATGGTGAATAATAGTTATCTGGATCTTCTGTTTCTTTTAATCTTCTGTTCCAGTTTTTTAAACTGTAACACTTGCTTCATAGTCTGAACTAAGGTAAAGTTGATTTATGCTGATTTAGTCATTGAAATATTGCACATCTATAGTAATAAAATTAGCATTTAATATTTGTTGAGTGCTGGCAATGTGCTAGCCACTTTACATACATTTCTTCACTTAATTTTTATAGCCACCCAATGAATTATTTACAGGCTTCCCTGGTGGCTCAGTAGTGAAGGATCTACGTGCAATGTAGGAAACGTGGGTTCAATCCCTGGGTCAGGAAGATCCCCTAGAGAAGGAAACAGCAACCCACTCCAGTATTCTTGTCTGGAAAATCCCATGGACAGAGGAGCCTGGCAGTATATAGTCCATGGGGTGGCAAAAGATTTGGAATGACTTAGCAAAAATAACAGCAAGGAATTATTCACTCAGTTTTATGGATGGAGCTAAGGATCAGAGTGGTAAAGAATGCATGCTTTCTTTTAGAAGTTAATATCCATACTAGTTTGGATTTTTCAGAGGAGATGATGTTTGTCAATTATACCTCAATAAAGCTGAGGAAGAAAGATGAACGCTCTTCCGTTCCATATGATAGTCTATTGATTGTGGCTTTGATTAACATGGTGCAAAACTAACCAGTAAACACTTGAGAGTGAAAAAAATTAACCAGTGGTTTGAGCTGTATAATGGAAATAATGAATTGGGAATTCTTTTCATCCACTTCTTTTCACCGAGTTAATTCGTGGTTTTCATTTTACATAAACACATTCACTGAAGAGCTACTCAGACTTGGCAGTCACTCCTGCCCTGACATGCCTTAGCACAATGGCTTGAAAGATACATTTTTTAACTTCCTTTTTTTCCTCTTCCTTTTGTCTTCTTGGAGTATTATATATCTAAGTGACAGGAGTCTTGCAAATATTTAGAAAGATAACCCTCTGCCTGTGTTAGGTACAACAGAAGGTTTCATATATCAACTATGAGCTCCCTTCTTCCCCTGTCTGGTGCCAGGGAGGACAGTACCCTGGATGAGCTCACTACGCTATGGCTGATTGGTGTAGAGGACGTTGTTATTGGTGATCTTGTCATTGGTTTATAGATGTCACAGAGGATACTGCTCCCAAAGTGGGATTTATGCAGCAGGGCTCAGAATCATTATATGTTATTACTCATTTGCAAATTATGAACACCGTGTTAAGATTCAAAACAGTTTCTGGAAAGCATTATGAAAGAAATAAACATTTTACCATTTTCTACAAAATTTCCACTTTAAAAAAAAATACGTGGATAATCACCATTTTACAAATAATTCTGGATATTTTGAATGTTTTTAATGGTTACCTCTCAAAATCCTAGTCAATTCTTCCTTTACCAGAAAACAGAATCTGAAAAACATGTCCATAATGCTCTTATTGAAAAACCCAGAACAGTGATTGTCCCTGATTTCATATGAAACCACATGGTTTTTATTTTTCTCTTCTCAGTGAATTGATCAAATGGGGGCTAACTTACTCGCTGGGTTATTACATGTGGAAAACTTACCTAACACAAAGAGTCTGAGTCATTGCAGGCTTCTCAGGGCATTTAATGAACGTGTGCTTTATGGATCTGATGCCAGTTTTGCAGCTTCCCTCACACTGAACAAGACAGTAGTCTGCCCTTGCCGACAGTCTCTCTGAAAGGTATTGGTTACAGTGTTAGAGAAGGTCTGCTGGAAAAGGACTTACAATTAGGGGCTAACCCATGCAGGGTGAGTAACCATACTGTGTGCACTGTCTTCTCCCAAACCTCAAATATTACCCTCCAGTCATGATTCTCTTTACTTAGAGAAAAGGGAAATAAATTAATATCACTGAATTTGAAGGGTAGCCATGCCACAGACGCCTTTCCCTGCCTTTGTACTATGTTAGATGTGGGGATATGTTTTGCAGGCGCATTTTATCCATAAGAAGCACCTGAAATTCAAAGATTATTTTGCATTTGCTTGACAAAGGAAGCATCCTCCTACCTCGGCGTGTGCATTTATGAGTAACTAACAATCACTTTTCCATGACAGCTTTTCCTCCTCAAATACATTCTCTGCTAAAACCTTGCTTTATACCACCTTTGCATGGCTCTGCATATGAAATACTAAAACATCATCAGTTTTAATGAAATAGTCAACCTACCACTTGAAGAATTTATATTTATGGCCCACAGACCAGCTACCCTCCAACATGAGCTAGGTGATGCATTTCTAGGAACTTCAAATTAATCCTTTTCATTACAGAAGTAGGTACCCATGAAAATGAATAGAAGTCGCTGATCTCATTAAAGGCTGAATTGAAACCAATTCTTATGGTGGCAGTAGCTACAACCTGTGATAATTTCCCTAGCTGCTATATGAGTTAAGTCCTGTAATTACTTTTTAAAAAATTCTAAATAGCATAATTTTAGGTTGCATTGTATTTTTTATGTGTATATTTGTATGTATGTTGGAGAACAGGGTATAGAGTTGTATTTAAATAAGCTTGAATTTTAATTGGCTTGGCTTGGTTTTTACATTCACAGGGCTTTATGGATGTCTTTCCACAGACACAACTTTTTTCCTCTAATTCTTTTTGATTCTCATTCTCATTTTGAGAGACTGATCCTTAGATTATGACTCTCGTTACAAATGCATACAATGCTAGAGGGCTATTTTTATACTCACAGACTCAAATCATTCTGGGATTTTAATTTTTCTTCTATAGTTTGAAACAAATTTTTAAATTTAAAAAGATGAAGACATTTGTCCTTGCCCTAGGGTCCTGATTCAAGGTTTAGACAGAAGGTTAAATATCAAAAGTTTAATATAAATCAAGTGCGTGCATTTCTGAATAAAGGTATGGCATCATCTGCACAGGGCATTGATTCCTCTAGCTAGAGGGCTGTAGAGTCTGTTTACAAAAGACTATACAATTTATACAGAACAAATGCCCTTCTATCAAAGAGAAGAGAAGAGCCATGTTCATTTGTCATTACAAGCACACCATTTCCTTTTTGGTGAGTTAATGCTCTTCCTTAAAAGGAGATTAGTCCTTTAAAGTAAAGAAATTGGAGCTGGCAGGCAGCACCAGGAGTAGACACAGATTTGAAATTCTTTAAAAGGCTGAGTGCAGACCCATTCAGAATCTCTTAAAAACATTGCCAGAGAATCCCAGTATATCCACAGTCGCCCACCAGGATTATTTCAGAGTCATGACTACATATCTTTTCACAGTAAGAATATACATGCAAACAGACATCAGTTCTCAATAGACAAACTGGAATCCCTGCAGTTAATGCAGCAAGAAAGCATGCACAGCAACAGGAGGGAAAGATACTAATCCTAAAATATGACAGGGTCATACCTTGGTTTTACTAATGTCTGTCCTTCACAAGTAGATGACCCCAGTTTCTTGAATAATTTACCCTCAAAATTAGATGCAGTGGGTAATTATTTTGGTAGAGAATATAAATTCAGGCTTTGATTCCTTTCATAGATGAGGCTCATACTATGAACACAATGATAATAATAGACTGAGGGACATTTAAATATTTATGCAGATTCTACTTCAATTTATATTTGGAATCTTTGCAAGGCTGATAGAAAGAATATTTCTCTTCTTTACTGTGTACCATAATCTCTAGGACTTTAAAAGAGAATATTTTAGCACAGAAAAGCAATGGAGAAGGCTTGTGACCTCCAAGCTTTGAATAAAGACAATTCTATTAAAGTTTCATTTGTAAGTCACACTCAGGGGATTGGCTGAGAGTAATAACATGCACCATAAATAAACTGAAGATTATTCCAAGTAATATAATGCAATAAAATATATGTAATATTGATACCTATTAAAGATATTTTAATATATCCTTAATAACTTTGAAGCCACTTATAAAACTTGCATCCATTTTTTAGCTTCTCAGTTGTGTCCCAACTCTTTATGACCCCATGGACTGTAGCCCACTAGGCTCCTCTGTCCATGGAATTCTCCAGGCAGGAGAGGGTTGCCATTTCCTTTTCCATGGTGCATCTGTTTAGGATCTTCAGTAATGGCATAACAATCTTAGGGATAAAAATTCATTTTGAAGTTATTTGGCTATTTAAATTTAGGACAAAAGCTTGATCAGTCAGTTCAGTTCAGTTGCTCAGTTATGTCCAACTTGGCGACCCCATGGACTGCCCCACGCCAGGCCTCCCTGTCCATTGCCAACTCCCGGAGTTTACTCAAACTCATGTCCACTGAGTCGGTGATGCCATCCAACCATCTCATTCTCTGTTGTCCCCTTCTTATCCTGCCTTCAATCTTTCCCAGCATCAGGGTCTTTTCTAATGAGTCAGTTCTTCACATCAGGAGGCCAACGTATTGGAGTTTCAGCTTCAGCATCAGCCCTTCCAAGGAATATTCAGGACTGATTTCCTTTAGGATGGACTGATTGGATCTCCTTGCAGTCCAAGGGACTCTCAAGAGTCTGAAGCTTCCATATGCCTCTTACCCTTCTCCATCAGAGGGCAGACAGACTGAAAACCACAATCACAGGAAACCAACCAATCTGATCACATGGACCACAGCTTTGCCTAACTCAGTGAAACTATGAGGCATGCCGTGTAGGGCCACCTAAGATGGATGGGTCATGGTGGAGAGTTCTGATGAAATGTGGTCCACTGGAGAAGGGAATGGCAAACCACTTCAGTATTCTTGCCTTGAGAATTCCATGAACAGTATGAAAAGGCAGAAGCTTGATAATTAGTATGCTGCTGTTAAGTCGCTTCAGTCATGTCCAACTCTGTGCAACCCCATAGATGGCAGCCCACCAGGCTCCCCCATCCCCGGGATTCTCCAGGTAAGAGTACTGGAGTGGGGTGCCATTGCCTTCTCTGATAGTTAGTATAATTTCTTTAATATCAACCAAGATTTGTTTTAGATTTTTTTCAGTGAATTATTTTTAGGCATAT
The DNA here is from genome assembly GCF_019320065.1 of Cervus canadensis. Classification (NCBI taxonomy): domain Eukaryota; kingdom Metazoa; phylum Chordata; class Mammalia; order Artiodactyla; family Cervidae; genus Cervus; species Cervus canadensis. The sequence continues at coordinate 26,398,564 of NC_057412.1, read as the reverse complement.
TATTTCAATAATAATATTACTGCCCTGAATTTTATATACATATATATTATATGTATTATTATATTATTATATATATATAATTTTGATTATATTATTATATATTATATATATATAATTTTGATAGAAACAACAACAAAAAAAAAGAGTATAAAGTCTACGAAGGTATATTCTTGAAAATGGAAAAAAACAATAAAGAAAGCAAAGAAATCTGAAAGGATGTTATGTATTATGGGGAAAAAAAAGCACTTTCTTATATTTGGTTCAAATTCTGGCTTTAAACTAGCTGAGTGATTTATAGCATATAACTTTGAATGTCCTAGTTTCTTTATCCATAAAACATAGTTTGTATTGTATTTGATTGTTGCATGGGTTAAAGGAGATACATGAGAAAGCTTGAAATATAGTCCTTATGATATGTTCCTGGGGCTTCCCAGGTGGCACTCGAGGTAAAGAACCTGCTTGCCAATGCAGTAGACATAAAAGATTCAGGGTTGATCCCAGGGTGGGGAAAATCCCCTGGAGAAGAGAACAGCTACTCACTCCAGTATTCTTGCCTGGAGAATCCCATGGACAAGGGAGCCTAATGGACTATGGTCCACAGGGTCACAAAAGAGTTGGACACGACTGAAGCGACTTGGCGTGGACCCATGCAGGATATGTTCCTACTCCTACTACCATTTTAGGTGAGGCCAGGTTGCAAAAATTGTCCTCATTCCAGGTTACTTTAGAAGGCCTTGAAAGAGAAATTTCTCCATTCCTCAGTTCTTAAGTTTTCCTCCCAGGCAAATATGCCAAGCAGTAGTTTAGGCAGAACTTCATGGACTACAAGCTTATGGTTTATTGCGGACATTGGTGTGACCAGAGTCAGTAGTCAAAGCAAGTGCTGTGTTGCACCTTGGAGCTCAGGTGAATTTGCAGATGCATTTTAGCCTTCCTATATGGCTCAGCTGGTAAATAATCTGCCTGCAATTCAGGAGACCCCACTTCGATTCCTGGGTCAGGAAGATCTGCTGGAGAAGGGATAAGCTACCCACTCCAGTCTTCTTAGGTTTCCCTGGTGGCTCAGCTGGTAAAGAATCCGCCTGCAATGCAGGTAGACCTGGGTTCAATCCCTGGCGTGGGAAGACCCCCTGGAGAAGGGAATGGCTACTCACTCAAGTATTTTGGCCTGGAGAATTCCATGAACTCTGTGAGGTCCGTAAAGAGTCAGACACGTCTGAGCGATTTTCACATACTTAACTCAAATTCTTTTCTTCATGACTTATCAGTTTTGCCTGCAACACAAATGCCTACTCACCCTGATTCAAAACCTCACCCCTACATGGGTGCACGTGCATGCTTAGTTCTAAACAGAGCTCATGTGATTTGGCCTGTACATTATACTTAATTTCTAAGCACCGTTACAATAGCAAAATCACACAGATGGTCACTACTACCAGGTAAAAGGTGGTGGATTCTGCACCGGGCAAGTTCTACTGAAAACAATACCCAACAGATTTCATCTCTTGCATTATTTATGGTTTTCTCCATTTGTAAGGATTCAATAAATTGGTAGTAAAAATCATTGTATAGATAATATAACCATGATTCAAGCATCCAGTACTTAGCCTTAAGTTGGTCAAGCAAAAACAAAGACTAGTCACTAGAAAGATGTGTCAAAATGAACTAAATTGATTACGTGTTTCAAACTCCACAAGAAGATATAAGCTCATTGTAATATTACTTTTTTATCCACATCCAACAAACCCAATATCAAACTCGAATATCTTAGTCTCCTTAAAAAAATGCTGTCCCCACACTTCCACTCTCTAGTGTAACTCTTCCTTGGTCTTTCCCATAATAATGCATCACAATAACGCAAAGATCTACTTGGAATTTCAGAATGCCCCTCATTGTTTGGGGAAAGGGAAAAAACTTAGCAGGCAGAGCGAGAAGTATTTTAGTGGGAAGGGGGTAGGCTGGAACTATTGTTGTTATTTTTATTTTGGTTTTTGATTCAGGTACCTAATGACAGAGGATACAGTGGGAGAACAAAGAAGTATGTTGGACAATGAGTTCTGTCAATGGATTACTGAAAGCAATTTTGCAACATAGGGATCAAAGACGGCAAATTGTTTCTGCTTTATTAATATTTGGTGAATTAAACACTGAGGGAAATGAATTGGAGAATATTAAAAAAGGCATGAATCTGAATTTTGTATTCTGGTTGAGTGGAATTTATCCTTCTGGCAAAGAATACTACATATCTGCTGTTTGGAATGACTAGTTTTTTTCTGTTCAACACTGATCAATAAAATCAATAAAAATTATAATAAGTTTTTATTGCTTATTGTCTTGATAAATAAAAATTAACTGATGTCTGATGGTAATTTATAAATTAAGCCTTAATTTCTTCAACAAATAACTCCTGATAAATTTAAAATTAGGATTTTAAAAGGAAACAAACGCCAGTTCAAACCAATTATTCATTAAGTCTTGTTTTGTTAGTTTTGTTGGGTTTCCTGGTTTCTTAATTTTCCATTTAGTGTTTAGCATCTCAGTGCTGACTTTCTCCTTGCATTTCTTTAGAACCTTCGTTTTGTATAAGCCAACATTTATTTCTATACTTAAGACCAAGCAGGTTCTTTCCAGTGAACACTTCTACTCCCCTTCCATTGCCCCCAAACTTCCTTTAGATCCTCCAGTGAAGGTAATGGTCTCTAAATTTATAGCTACTGAAAAAGGTAATGGCCAAACAAGAAAAACACACTTAGTGATTCATTTTGAAGTGCTTCAGAGGATGTCAAGATAAATGAGTTGGATGACATAAACAAACAAAGAAATATTAACAGATCAAGAAGTCATAATTGAAACACAGGGGTGAATATATTGATCTGATAAAAAATGGTTTAATCATCTCATAAATGAATTGCTTTTATGCACAACTTTGGCACAATTGCATTCTATAACTTTTAAAAACATCCTCAGTGACATGGCTGTTTAGAATTTTTATTTCTTCAGACTTATACATGTTATAATAGCCTCTGTGTATTGTGCCCTCACTCTTTGCTGAGAATTGTGTTAGCATTAAATGGTTGTTTTACTCAGTCCTTATAAAAACCCTATGTAATAGGTATTATTAATCTCATTTTACCTATTTAAAAAAGTGCTTCCAAGAGGTTAAGTAAATTGCCCAATTCTACATAACTAATAAATGTCAAAGCTGGCATTCAGAGTCAATTCTATAGTACTCCAAAGTCCATAGCTACTGCCTTAACATAATAATCCAATAAATTAATTTCCAAATATCAAATGGAAAGTATACTAAGAATTAAGACTTCTTTTCTTGAAAGTTGTTCCCACATCTTGTGATAGGTTACTGTGAATGGGTTTAGGATCATAGAATCTCAGAGGACCTTATTTCTAACCTTCTGCATAACTCAGGAATCTTGCCTACAATATTGGTAATAGATTTGTTCCTTCTTGTAAATGTTTCTAAGAGCAAACAATGTCCTTCTCTTAGGGCACATGTGCATCTCTATTAATTATGGACCATTGTAATTTTATCTATATTTTTTATTCTCTATATTGAGCAGATAGTTGCCTTTATTAATATCCACCATTGATTCTAAGCCTGTAGTAGCCAGAATATGTCATAAATATCTCTAAGGAAAGTGTGAGGCTGAAGAAGAAGCAAGCAAAACTAAAGCTTTGTGTATAGGTTAATTCATGAGAGTATTTATTCTTGAGTGGGTGGGAAAATAATTTTACTTTCTCATCTAAAAATTTATAATCTGGAATTCTATCAAGGGTACATTATTTTAATGCAAAAGCATTGTAGCAACAGAATCATGTAATAGAATGATAATCCTACAGAAAATGTGAATTGTTCACAGTCAGATGTAGCCAAGGTTATCCAGTGAAGAAATAATTTTAAATCAGATGCAGACATATCCAACTTTCAAAAAAAAAAAAAAAAAAAGCAATATTTTCAAACAGTCCATGTGACATTGGAGAATATAAACAATAAGAGACAGCTCTTTCACAGACACAGTTAGATGGAAATGATATTTTTGAAGAACCGACAAATCAAATATATGGCACAATATGCAATATTATTAGTGTATATTTTTTGGCCATGCATTTGTTCCCTGACCAGGAATTGAACACATGCCCTCTCTATTAGGATCATGGCACAGTTAACCACTGGACTGCCAGGAAAGTCCCATGATCAGCATTCTTATGCAGAGTAGCCAGTAGCTTTTTGATAGTATGTAAAGCTCATGACACGACTGAGCAACTGAACTGACTGGGAGCTCATGAAGGGGCTTCCCTGGTAGCTCAGCTGATAAAAAATCTGCCTACAGTGCAGGAGACCCCAGTTCAATTCCTGGGTTGGGAAGAGCCCCTGGAGAAGGGATAAGCTACCCACTCCAGTATTCTTGGGCTTCCCTGCTGGCTCATTCAATAAAGAATCCACCTGCAACTCAAGAGACCTGGGTCCCATCCCTGGGAAGATCCCCTGGAGGAGGGCATGGCAACTCAGTCTAGTATTCTTGCCTGAAGAATCCCTACGGGCAGAGGGCAGGCTACAGTCCATGGGCTCGTAGAGCCGGACACGAATGAGTGACTAAACACAGCACAGAGTTCATGAAACTAAACAATTATGAAGAAGATAACAATATTATCTGCTGCTTTATAATACTGAAAATCCTAAAAGGAATTCAGGTGTGTTTGAAGGAGACTTAGTAGCCAGTCCAGGATTGTATTTCCTAGTTGGATGACACTGAGGAGTTAGTGGTTTTTCTGGCCCATGGATGAAAGATAGCATAGATGTGTAGGGTAGGAAAAAACGAAATACAAATAGAAGCTGTGTGTTGTTTGCCCGAACCAGTTGTTCACATCTTTGTTACTGTCATCATTCATCTAATATATAATAGTTCCAATCAAGCTCCTGGGCAGACAGACACTGCTGTGGAGCATTTCATCGCCTTCTTTTGATCTTATAATCCTTTCAATGTTCCTCCTTTATTTAGCTTATTCAGAATCTGGGTTGCATCTTCCTCTCCTAATTACTTATTCCTACATTTCCTTATCCTCCCAGAGCCACATCATTCTCACCAGAATCATCAGTACTTTATTGAGTCAGTGTGGGGGTCTAAGTGGAGTACACATTGGAATCACAGGATGCTTGCTCTGCCCCCATGATTTCCTAAGTGTGTGATCCTCAAAATGGTGTGTACATATTCAGGCTTCTGTCTACTTATTTATTAAATAATATTGTATTTCAATCATCCTAATAATCTGCAGTCCTTGGGGTCGCTAAGAGTCAGAAACGACTGAGCAACTTCACTTTCACTTTTCACTTTCATGCATTGGAGAAGGATATGGCAACCCACTCCAGTGTTCTTGCCTGGAGAATCCGAGGGACGGCGGAGCCTGGTGGGCTGCCGTCTATGGGGTCGCACAGAGTCGGACACGACTGAAGTGACTTAGCAGCAACAATAATCTATTAAGGAAATTTGTAATTTTATCCCATTTTACAGGTTAAGTGAAGAATGTGTCTAAGGTTACACAGCTGAAAATTGGCTGAAATGAGAATCACTTCCAGGCAATCTAGCTCTGGGGTCCAGCTACTTTGACCACAATGCTATATCACTCTGTAATATTACCTAGATGCTATAACATTGGGGCTTCCCTGATAGCTCAGATGATAAAGAATCTGCTTGCAATGCAAGAGACCTGGGTTCACTCCCTGGGTCAGAAAGAGCCCCTGGAGAGGGGAATGGCAACCCCCTCCACTATTCTTGCCTGGAGAATTCCCTGGACAGAGGAGCCTGGTGGGTACAGTCCATGGAGTCACAAAGAATCAGATATGACAGCATAAAATAACTCAGTCATAACTTTGGATCTTAATGTGATTCAACTTTTTGTGTTTAAAGGGAATAAGAATTTGTGTGCTCAGATCTGCATCATAGGAAACTCTACACTTTTGATTACTAAAGTCTTTAACCTTTCAAGAATAATTAAAAAAAAATAACTGATAAATACCCAATTTGCCCTTTTATGATGAATGCTTTGTTTGCAGTGAGTAGATCCCAACTTTACTTTTATCGCATTCTGCTTTTCATTCATCAGTTGGAATTGTTCTTGGACCTTCCTCCATAGCTCCTTATGAACCGGACAGTACACAATACCATTCAGGAGACTATGTCACAGTAAATCCCTCCTGTTATATATCATGGGGTAACGGAATAGGTAGTATTTTAGGCTCTCATCCTAAGAGAATTTTATCATCTGTAGTAATTCTTAAAAGATTTAAATTACAACTGGTTTCTCCATCCCGTTGGATTTATCTGTATTATTGTGTTAATTCTAACCACATCCCTGATTATTCAGATACCATTTGGTTTCCACAATGAATGTGGTGAATTTGGAATAGGTGGTATATCCTCAAGAGATGCTTTTAGATTTCCTAACTTTGGGTATCCACAGAGAGGTGGCCTTCAGCTATTATGTAGTATGCATAGAAGGTGCTGTTAATGGGTCTCCAAATATAGCCTTCTTTGGTTGAAACCAGTCTTTTTATTTTTACAGTTGGTGGTACCAGCATTGTGAGGAAGAACAGGAGTGAAATGCTTAGGTTCTATTCAAAGAGATAGCTGAGAATAACCTGGCTTGTCTTGGAATCTCCTGAAAGTTTTCTCCACCCCTCCCTTTGTTTGCATTTTTGTTTTGAGTATTCTTTCCAGTCATATTATAGAAAACTTCTAGTAGCTTATTTGTGATTATGGCTCGTTAGGACAACACAGTGCTATCCAGGCTGTTGAGAGGATGGTCACAAATCTGAAACAAACACATTATCCGGCACTTATTGTGGTGTCACTTAGCATGCCTTCATGAAAGTGAAGCTTTTTGCATTTTCCCAGTTGAGTCCCCAGACCTATTATTAGCATATTATGATTTACAAGAGAGTGGGTTTTTTAATAACAACACTGAGAAAGCAAAACCCATTTGTTCATCCCAAGAGGTTTGAGAGCACATATTAAGCACAGGGTGGTCAGAATAAAAACTAATATAAGTACACAGTCCATGATTGCTCCTAATCAGAGAAAACACCCAATTAGAGCCAAAAGGATGAGAAGCAAATTGTTTACCACAGTAAATCATTCTCATAAATAACATTATTTAAAACATTTGAACTCTACTTAAGGACTTAAACAGTGATGTGGGCTTTGCAAGGAACACTAGACAGCTGGCTGGCTTTAAATCTTAGTGGTGACCACACTGGAAGCTGCCAGGGGCTTCTACTGTTCCATTTTAGCTAAAGGCAGGATTACTGAAGCGGCATTATATCCTCCATCTCATTTTCAGCTCTATTGCACCAATTATGCTGCATTGAGGCTTATAGGGGCTTACATTGAGTTTCAGATAGATGGAAGAAGCCAGTCTATATTCTTTGTGATAAAAATAGTCATTAATTACTGAGACTTGTAAACCACTTAGCATCCTTCTTAATGTGGCCCATCAGGTGCTTCTCCTCATTCTATAGCTAATCAGCAAAAGAGGAGAAAAATCCTCAGAAGAAGATGATCTATTCTGGCTCAAAGAGAAAGCCAAGGTTAAAAATAAATCTAAAATACACTGAAAACCTAAGCCTATATGCAATCACTGGCAAAATACTGACTTGTTTTCTTTTCAATCAAAATTGATTGGAGAAAAATTTCTTATAACATTATTCCATGGGGGAACTAATTATCAATATAATATTTTCACTTTCTGATAGCAAACAACGTGTTCTGAGAGTTGGATGCATGCAAACACATTTACAAATAGCTCAAGTGAAATTAGATAATTATCTAATTAAAGAAAAGTAAAATGTCATAGGAATTAATGAAGAAATTCAGTAGAGAGGGAACCCAGCTAGTAAGGGGTCTGCTGAAAGCAACAATAGGTAGTTTCATCTTTGAGTGGACAGCTTAAATATGCTGGCAGAATTTCATGTTAGTCAGTTTCAGAATTGACTGCCATTTCCAGTATTTTAATTTTTAACTAAAGCTTTATGCTTAATTGGTAAAAATGTCCATTATGCCACTTCATTAAGGCAATCAGAATTATGGTTAATGTCAATATGAGAAACTATAATGACCTTCATTTGGTAAACAAAATACAGATGAATGGTTTTTATATATAAAAGTATCCCACAGGTTAGAAAGATAGAAAGCATTCCTACTACATGGAGTATAAACAGGTATTGAAGGCTTCTTTCTTTAACATACATATTTTATAAGTAAAAACCATGCTTCAAGGAATGCCGTACAACCACATTTCATGCATTTCGATATGACTAATATTCGTGAATGGGAGGACAGTTTTTCAAAGCAATGGGCAAAGAAAATTGGAGTGATGGTATATTGGCTAAGTTGATTTTTATAAAAGCCTTGTACAGAGCTTTAAAAATGAACAGTGTATGCAGGAAGAGAATAAAAAAAAAAAACTATGAAAGAAATTACAAGTGGGTCTCACTACATTACAAGCTTGAGATTGCTTATTAAATACATAACTTGTTTTTCTGCCATACCAGTCATTTTACATAAGTGTGTGGTTTGGCTTCCATTTATAATGTGTAACTGCAGCATGCTTCAACGGCGCCATGGGGAATACTTGTTATGGATTGAATATTTGGTTAAAATCTTTGGAAAAATTCCAGAAACATTAACATAGCCGTGGCAGCTTTGGGTAACACTTCTTTTCACTTTACTTCCCTCCTTGGTAAGTAGGGAGAAAACGATTGCCCTCCAGACATGGGGCAGACAATATATCCTCATTTCCTTTCTTCCCACTCTGAATTTTTATGATTTGGTGGTGTCTGTATTTGAAAGTAATTAAAATATCTCTGGCTCCTTGGGAAGAAGCTGCTTTAGAATCTGTAAAATTTCAAGCTATATAATGCCCTCTCTATAAATGTATAATACTTTTATTCATAAATAATTATTGCATCTAAAAGCAACAATGCAGTGCTGACAGTTGAGTACAGTTTCTAAGTAATATCCAATTGCACAGCAATTCTGAGAGGCAGGAAAAAGTAAATATAGCATATATGTGTGTGTATATATACATGTATATACATATATATATACACACACATACACATGGGACTTTCCTGGTGGCTTATTGGTAAAGAATCCACCTGCCAATGCAGGAGACCCAAGTTTGATCCCAGCAACAGGAAGATGCCCAGGAAAACCCACTCCAGTGGCAACCCACTCCAGTATTCTTGCCTGGAAAATCCCATGGACAGAGGAGCCTGGTGGTCATGGGGTCACAAAAGATTTGGACATGACTTAGCAACTAAACAACAAAACAACAACATATATGTATATATATGTGTGTATATATATATGTATATATATGCACAATGGGTATTTTTTTCCATTTTAAGATCTCACTGGAGAAAATTATGTGTATGTACACACACACACACATATGCATACATATATGTAGCATTTAGATATGGTTGTTGATTTATTGGTCTTCCGGGGTGGCTCAGATGGTAAAGAATCTGCCTGCAATGTGGGAGAGCTGGGTTCAATCCCTGAGTTGGGAAGATCCCTTGGAGGAGGGTATGGCAACCCGCTCCAGTATTCCTGCCTGAAGAATTCCCGTGAACAGAGGAACCTGATGGGCTACAGTGCATGGAGTCACAAAGAGTTGGATAAAGCACTCGCCAAAGGAAGCCAAATGGGACTTAATACTGAAAGAATGGAGAAGAAATATTTAAACAAGTTTCAGGATTGTTCATTTTCTAGCTGCTTTGCTATATCTTGTACAATTTGAAAATCTTTGTATGAACAACCTGTTAGCAGAGGGAATACAATCTTATTTTTTGTAAAAAACAAAGCACATAGAGACTGATGAAAGGGAAGTGAAAGTTGCTCAGTCGTGTCTGGCTCTTTGCAACCCCATGGAATTCTTCAGGTCAGAACACTGGAATAGATAGCCTTTCCCTTCTCCATGGGATCCTCCCAACCTAGGGATTGAATACAGGTCTCCCACATTGCAGATAGACTCTTTACCAGCTGAGCCACAAGGGAAGCCCGAGAATATTGGAGTGGTAGCCTATCCCTTCTCCAGTGTATTTTCCCAACCCAGGAATTGAACCAGGGTCTCCTGCATTGTAGGTGGATTCTTTACCAACTGAGCTATCAGGGAACATTCTCTCCTTTTCATTGTCATGTTTCAGTCTACACAGGGGCCACCTAGGTTAAATGGCATTTGGGAACCATTACTTTCTCTGATATCCCTTCTTTTTCTTCACTGCTCCTCATCCTAACACTTCAGTTTCTTCTGCATCTTTTCCAGTTGTCTGTGCCCTCTTTACCAGAATATTAGGATGCAGGTTCTGCCTTGGCATGGAGCTTTAAAGTCAATGTCATGTGAGAAATCCTGGGTAGGTTTAGACGTTGCTGATAGCAACTTGTTTTCATGTCTTTGGTAGGAGTAGACGCGTGTGTGTGGGTGCTCAGCTGCTCAATATGTCTCTTTGCGATCCCATGGACTATATATAACCTTCCAGGCTCCTCTGTCCAGGGAATTTTTCAGATAAGAAAACTGGAGCAGGTTGCCATTTCCTCCTCCGGGGAATCTTCCCAACCCAGGGATGAAGCCCATGTCTCTTGCATCTCCTGTATTAGTAGGCAGATTCTTTACGACTCTGCTACCTGTGAATTCCAGGAGTAGCCTTAAGTCTTTCAAAATGATCACAGTGCAGCATCTAAAGACCTCCTTGCTGTCAGGGTTGAGGAAGTGAAGGAATAAGAAGAATCAAAAACCGTGTTCCTCTCCCTCTAGTGATCTTTGAGCTTTTAAAACAGATAGCACTGTGTATCTTTCTTCAGTGAGTCAGTTTGTGTTTTAGGAGCTGGGAGTAAGATACCTCTAAGTACTGTGTGCCAGGGAGCAGATATCCACCTGGGGGAAATTTTTCTTGGGCATACTTGGCAGATCATATGTCAGTTATGCATAGAACTAAAGCACCAATTCAAACTGAAATAAAGTAAAAGAGGAATATTATTTGAGGGTCCCATAGCTGAGGTAAACAGTTTCACCGAGGACTAAATTGTTCTATTTTTCAACTTCCTTCCCTTGGCTTCAGCTTTCTTCTTCAGTTTTAAATGTCACAAGATGGCTGCCAAAACTTCCAGAGTAAAACTGGTTTATTATCTAAGAGTAGTGAGAAAAGACGTGCATATGTGTGCATTCTATTTCATCTAAGGGTTAGGAAATAACTACTTCAATAGAGCAGGTTTGAATTGACAAAACTTGGGAGTGATGATATAGTTGTTTTCTGAAAGCATGCTTGAGTCCCCTGGTTTATCCTTTAGTAGGCATAAGATACAATTCCCCCCTCCCACAACACCATCCTACCCGCCCCCACCACCCACCCCCTGTCAAAATGGAACATCTGGAATGCTTTCAGAATGGAACACTTACATAGGAAAAGTGGCTCATCTTCTGTCAGAAACAATTGCCAACACTAGCCAGCATCTGAGAAACGGGGGATATGAGAGCAGACCAAGTGAGTCTCATCAAGTGCTTGTGAGGATCATGGGCTTTGGCGCCGCCTTGTGAATCAAGCTATAGTTCTAGTTTGTCACCAGAAAATCAAAGACACACATGTAAGAGTTAATTGGAGTAGGGTGGATATGTAATTTAGGGTTTTGCTTAAATATCTTAAGAGTTTATTAATAGCATTTCAAATAAAGTACTCTGCTAATGGAAAAGTTAAATTTCTTTGGAAGTATATGATTTCAGTTCTGAAATGTTCTCTATCAAAAAACAAAATCATGGACTACTGATGAAAGATGATTTACTACCATGCCTGAAATGTTGAGTGTGATTATTCAGATTGAGTCTGAAAATAATCTTTTTTAAAAAATTATGCAATATCATATTATGACCAAAATATGTACATGACCTTGAGTGATAAAAAAGATGTCTATAACCTTCATTAGTGGCTGAGGTCAGCAATTCTTTTACGAAGTGCTAGTGGAAGAACTCAATCAGTTTTTTAGCAATTGTGTCAGGTATTAGTTGATATTTTCACAGAGAAGTCAAGGAATTCATATTTTCACAGAATATATTGATTTTGTCCATTACCACATACTTAACATCTATCATACACTGCACTTTTTTCTGGTGAGACAATGATGAAAACCATTGATTTTGTCCCTGTTCTTATGTAGCTTAGACTTCATTGTTGGAAGAGGGGCAAAAGTGATCATCATATAATCCTACAATACAAGTGCATCTGAAATAAGTGGTGTCAAGAAAGGTTCATGATTCTGAAAAGACTGTAATAGAGGGGTTTGATCTAGTTGATGAGAATGGGAAGTGCTTCTGGGGACAGGAAATAGCTGAAGGATACTAATCTGAAGGATGCTTAAAATTTACTTAGAAAAGGCAAAGTGTATAGTGGTAAATACAGAGACCCTGTAATGAATGGGAAGAAACATAGCTCCTTCCTGGTGGTGAAAAATCAATGTGAACAGGGTACACATTTTATGCGAAATAAAGGGGCTGAGTGAGGAATGTCAGAATACTTGGCTTGAAGGACATATTAAGGATTTTGGACATTGTTCTAAGAGCTCTGGGAAGCTACTGAAGTATTTAAAACAGAGTGTGAAATGTTTAAATTATTATTTCATTAAGGTTGCTCTGCTGGCTGTATGTGGAGAATAGATTGGAGAGGGACACAGTAATTATAAGTACACCTTTCTGGCAGCTCTTGTAGTAGCTCAGAGGAGAGATGATTACCCTCCAGAGGAGTGGTGTGAGAGTTGGAGTTATATATACAGACCTGGGAAACATGTAGAGATGATCATTGTTAAGACTTGGTGAGGCCTTGGATAAAGGCAGTGAAGGGGAGGGAAGGATTAAGGACAATTCCTAGGTATTTGGTATTGCACCCTTGACGGTCAATTTCATCAAGAAAGGATGTCAAGGAAAAAGATCAGTTTTGCTATCATAGCAATAGGCATAATTGCTAAAGAGGTTAAAAGAAGTGGCCAAAATGTCACATAAGTGTTGAACAGCTCACATTGAGGTTTCTTATACACCGCCCCCCCCCTCCCCTGTATGTTCATGGAAAGCTAGGATGGTGGCATAATACCCAATAGAATAATCAGCATTGGAGTCAGTCAATTATTGTCCTGTGCATAAATTTTTGGATATTTAACTGCACACAACAAAAACAAACTCTGGTTAAATTAAGCAAAAGGGAATTTATTGGGAAAAATAATGGAGGTTAAAGGATTCGTGGGACACTGGTTGTGAGAGTTGCCAATGAGCAGGTCAAGTAGCCCCAGAAGATAGAAAACAAGAACAATAAGAGTCTAGGAAGAGTAGTAATCTGGGTGGGTTATGGCTTTTAGAATGGGATGAGTTCCAATTACATCTGCTATCTTTTTCCTTTTACCCAAGAGGAAGCATCTGATTGGCCTGTCTCATATTACATGTCATCTATGGAATGACAGCAGAAGATACCAGAGAAGGTAATTCCTCAAAACAAGGACGGTTCTATTAGAAAGGGGAAGTGAAATCTGAAAGGCCAAAAACAAATCTCGGCTACACCTTGGAAGGCACTAAAGAGTCTTTACTGAAGCAATGCAGAAATGAAGTAACCCTTGTAAACTTTTGTCTGCTCACATGCGTGAAAGCAGGAGCATCCTCTGTTGATTGGCAGTGGCTAGGAACAATGAATGGGCTTCCCTGATGGCGCTGGTGGTAAAGAACCCACCTGCCAATACAGGAGGTATAAGAGACCCAGGTTCCATCCCTGAGTGGGGAAGATCCCCTGGCAGAGGAAATGGCAACACATTCCAGTATTCTTGCCTGGAGAGTCCCATGGACAGAGGAGCCTGATGGGCTACAGTCTATGGGGTCACAATGAGTCTGACATGACTGAAGTGACTTAGCTTGTATGCAATAGCAATAAATAATCAATTAAATTTGCCCCTCCCTACATCTTCCTTCCCTTTTTTTACCTCACATGTTCTAGGGTTGATAAAGTGGCTAGCTCTATTCACCTTGGATTTCACAATTACTGAATATATTACCTTATGGGGGATAATAGTTTGGGAAGAGTGGAAGAAACTTTCTTTAGAGCACCAATGCAAGCTAGTTAAAAATACAAAGAAACTTTATATAAAGTATTCTACACAATTTGTCATATGTCAAATTGAATTCTAAGAGGATTGCATCATGATTTCAAGAGATATAAATATGACTTTTTATACTGCAGTTTTCTCTCTACATATCACAGTTGATTTACATATATTCTACAATACTCCCCCACCTTCCACAAAGACAATTCAAAGATATTCATCAGAACTCATACAGTTGCATATGAAATAATTGCAAGGATTTTATTTGTGCCCATCACTGTCCTGCCAGTACAATTCTCCTCACTCCTCTCAGGAAAATGCGTCTCTTTCTTTCTGAACACAATTTTGGTTCCCGACTGTGTTAAGTAATTTATCTCCAGTTGTTGTCCCAAATCCTGCATCAAATTACCTAAGTTGTCAGTCAGGTTTCCACATATTGATTCAGCAATCTCAGCTTTATGTCCTGCCCAACTCCAGCAGAGAGTTGATTGCTTTACTCCAAAATCCTTTGAAAAGTTAAATTGTTAACAATACAAATTCACTGGAAATTGGGATAACTCTTTGCCTTAGCTTCAGTCTCGTCACCTTGAGCCCTGGGCATTTGGAACTCGTCTCTGGGCAGCAGGGCGGGGAATTGGATAGGAAAGTGGTAAAGCAGTCACTGCTAGGAGACAAAGGAGTGGTAGGAGGTCTGCTTACTCTGGCATTGGTTGCAGTTCAAGTTCAGACACTCACCTGCCTCCCAAAGCAAACAGCTACTGATGGAGGGGTCAACTAAATATAAACAGGATTCCAGGGTCCCTGCTTATTCCTGGCCGGATAACCAGAGAGAGACAAAAAATAAACGGTCTTGCAAGGTCAGAGAACCATTTACTTTAATCCAAATCTTTGCCTTGATTCACCTCTTGCTCCAAAGAGAAACATTTTCTTATAATACCAGTTAGGAACATTGTTCTGTGGATTATTTCCATAATAGCTAATGAAAATCATATCTGATTGCAAATACCATACCTTTATAAGAAGGCACTAAAGCCTTAAATAGTCTTGAGTGCTTTTTACTTAATATTCAATTTGTAGCTAATATATCTTAGGAGTTAAGTGCTAGTGTTTAACCTGTTAAGAGATTGTAAGTTAACTTGGGTGTTTAACAATGAGCTGTTTTGATGTGAGCAGGTGTTTAAGACAGTGGATCATAATTTAAAGTACTTGACTGAAAACTAGGAATATTTTAGTGATGTTTATGTGTTAAATCTTTGGTGAAAACCCTAAGCTTTCAAACTGTGGTGCTAGAGAAGACTTTGAGAGTCCCTTGGACAGCAAGAAGATGAAACCAGTCAATCTTAAAGGAAATCAACCCTGAATATTCATTGGAAGGACTGATGCTGAAGCTGAAACTCCAATACTTTGGCCACTTGATGTGAAGAGATGACTCATTGGAAAAGACTCTGATGCTGGGAAAGATTGAGAGCAGGAGGAGAAGGGGATGACAGAGGATGAGATGGTTTGATGGCATCACCAACTCCATGGACATGGGTTTAAGCAAACCTCAGGAGATAATGAAGGACAGGTAAACCTGGTGTGTGCTGCAGTCCATGGGGTTGCAAAGAGTCAGACACGACTTTGCAACTGAATAACAGCTATATGGAAAAAAAAAAAAAATTGACCCAACAAGGCAGAATTGTGCAAGAATTCTGCTGTTTTTCTCATGACTGTGATGCTGACTCTTGAAGTAAAAGGGAGCCTAGAGTTGTTTTATTGCATTTTTTCATCCACTCTTTGAAAAAAATGGTTTCCCCCCATTTTGTCTTCAGCAACTTTCCAACTTCTCTGTCTTCTTTGTAAAAAAAAAAAAAAAATCCCCAAAGGAATTTTTTAACCCTGTAACCTTAGTTCATCTTCTCTTATTCTCTCTTAGACCCATTCCAACCAGTAGGTTGACCCTGTCATACCATAAAAATACTCTGTCAAGGTCACCAGTGATCTCCACCCTCCAAAAGCCAATTACGAATTGTAATCTCATCTTAGTTGATATCTCAGAAGGATCTTACACAGTTGACCATTTCCTCATTCATAAAGAGTTTTGTTCACAGGGCCCATGGCGTACATTCTCCGTTGCTTCTCCCTTCCTTCACTGGTGGCTTCTCTTCAGTTCCTCTTCATCTCTCTGACATTTTAATGCTGACACTCCATAAATATATTTTTTCTTTCAACATTCATTTCTGATATTGTCCAATTTCATGACTTCCTTTGTTAAACTCTAAATAAAATTTTTAGATTGAAATGTTCTGAGAAAAGTATTCCTCTTCCAGCCATAGTACATTAAGTATACATTCTGTCTTAGTTAATTCATATCCATTATATGTTATAAATGTGAACTTCTTGCCACCTAGTTCAAGTACACCAGAGAATCCATATATTTGCCAGTTTTCAGACTAAGAGTGAGCATAGACTATTAAGACTGAACCAATGACATAGATACACCCCCAAAGCACAGTTGAAATGGAAGTTTATGACATAGTATATTTTTTTGGTGCTTGGAAGAATGTTGGAAGAGGTTATCAAGAGAACGTGTCTGCATGTTGACCTGTGGGATGGACTAAGGCAACTGGAGGCTCCTAACAACCAGTCCATCCTAAGGAGATCAGTCCTGGGTGTTCATTGGAAGGACTGATGCTGAAGCTGAAACTGCAGTACTTTGGCCACCTCATGCAAAGAGTTGGCTCATTGGAAAAGACCCTGATGCTGGGAGGGATTGGGGACAGGAGGAGAAGGGGGCGACAGAGGATGAGATGGCTGGATGGCATCACCGACTCGATGGGCATGAGTTTGAGTAAACTCCGGGAGTTGGTGATGGACAGGGAGGCCTGGCGTACTGCAATTCATGGGGTCGCAGAGTCGGATATGGCTGAGCGACTGAACTGAACTGAACTGAACCCCCTACTCTGTCCCTGGAATGTACCTTCTGCCCACCATACCCATGTTTGGTGCTGTTTCAAGACTACAGACTTGAGAGAATAGAGTGATGTTGAGACCATGTGCATTGTATACATGACTAAACTCACCTAAGACTTCTATGTACAATTTTAAGATTCTGGTGGGCAGTGCAGAGATCCATTCATCTGGAAGCTTCCCAAGACAAATATTGCATGTAAATTCCCTTGCTTATTTCAATGGCCAATCTAGAGTGGCCTTCAGTCTTCCTTGTACTTTGTATATAGAGGCCATACACAGATTTCACCCTGGAAACCTCTGGGGTTACCAACCAACCAATTGGCAAGCCAGCCAAGAGGTCAAAGAAATTGTTCTTGGAAAAGAGGCATCCTTGGAGGAAACTCCAGGTTGGCCATGAACCTCTCTGCAGGGAGGGATGGTATGAATGTTAGATATTTGTGGGCCACCCTGTGAGCACAGGGACACCCTGAAAACACTGACTTAGTTTAATGCAGTTGTTTGAGAAACTGCAGAGTGCCCTGCAGAAAAGTAGGCCAACACAGGGCTGCTGCTGTGGGCTGGCCTCAACGATGGGCAGGTCAGCTCAGCACCCATGCCCAACTAAAGGCTGAAGCCCAAGTTAGAGAGTTGGAAGAAGAACTGAGGATAGAGCAGGATATGAAGGTGTCCACTGCTGTTTGCATCAGGGCTGGCAGACAAGGTGGGAAAAGCAAGATAACAAGTTGGAAAGCTTCCTGTGTGATATGCAGAACTAGAAGGGTGCCAACTGCTGGGGAGCAAGGTCCAGAAGCTTGTGATCAAAGCCTGGTTGGAATGCTGAGAGGTGAATTTCCTGAAAAAGTGAAGAGAGTAAAGAGGAGGGTGTTGTGATTGACAGTAAGACAGACAGAGCCCCTGTGACATCTGAACCCAAGCACAAAGGAAAGTCAAAGCACTGTGACAACAACCCCAGCCATCAGGCCAGCCCCTAATTCAGGAAACTCTCATGATGAGATAATATACTCCCACGGAGCTTATCAATGCAGCTGTCAAGTTCCAGCAAAGAGCCAGGGAAAGTAACCGGGCATGGTTAGTGCAGCTGTGGATACAGGAAAGTGAAAGTGTTCATCACTCGGTTGTATCTGATTCTGCAACTTCCTAGACTATAGTCCCCTAGGCTCCTTTGTCCATGGAATTCTCCAGGCAGGAATACTGGAGTGGGTTGCCATTCCCTTCTCCAGGAGATCTTCCCAAACCAGGGATCAAACCTGGGTCTCCCATACTGCAGGCAGATTCTTTACCATCTGAGCCACCAGCAAATCCCGTGGGATACAGGGGTTTGTGGCAATTCTTTGGTGAGGCAGGAGACAGAGAGAATAAGCAATATCACCCCACACTTCCTGGCCTCCAGAAGTGCCCGCCTGGCACTCAGGGGGTTCAGGGTACTCACCACTCACTCCTTTGTAGATTGGACTATTCTATCCTGCTGGGAATCTTGGCCCTGGGCATATGAGACCCTGGAAATCTGCAGAAGAGGTACAAGAAATTCTTAGGGAGTTGGGAATGAGGCAGGCAATCTATGCTCATCTTTAAAGGAACTGAGTGGACCACATTCAGTGTAGGAGTGGAGTCCAATATACTCCAATTCACCCCTAGCACCTGGCATGGAAAGCTGATATCCCTTCTGAGTTCGGCTGTGGGACAAGATATTTATGATGTTAGAAAATCCATTGCTGATCTGAGGGGAAACTGACAAATATAGGGAAAAGTATGGGCTGTGGGAAAGGCCCAAGGCAGAGAAGGAACACAAAAAGCCAAAAGGCTACCACAGTCAGCTGGAAAGTGTCTGCTAACGGGAATCCCAAAAGCAAATGCGGTTTGACCTCATTGCTGCCAGGACCCCCTGAAAAGACAGACCCACAACCCATGGTTGTGTTGGTCAGCCTGTGCAAAACTTAATACCTGGACAACAGTTCAGACCTCCCACCTACCCCTACCATCCCTCATGGGGTGGGTACCATGCCTGGGGTAGAGTGCAGGCTGAGAGTGCTTCCTGGTGAGATGATAGGAGGCTTAATATAGGGCTCACTGTTCACTGCTCCTAGCAATGTACACAGCACTGCTCCCGGAAGAGCCGCTCCATTAGGAAGGCCATATCATGATGAGAACTCCTCTTCCTAACGAGGGCTAGGTTGAGAAGAAGTTCCATTAACTCACCTCTGCCATGGCTCAAACTTCCACTTTGACTCAGCGGCTACTTGCAGCAGAGGAGTTCCTGTCTGCCAGCCCGACCTCTCTAGAAATGCCAGTGCTACTGGGCCCTGTAGAGCCTAGAGATTCTCCCAATGTCCTTGCTCCTCTTCTTGTGCGGTCCCTGCAGCCCAGGGCAAATTCCTGTTGATGCCTGGAGTAGAGGGGGTTCTAGGGCAGCCTGGCAACATGGATTGTAGTCACTATTCAGGCTAACACTACATCGACTGGAATGGACCTCAGCAGCCAGTGGGCTTAACTCAGAGCCATCTAGCTGGCGATCACTCACGATTCCTAGACATTAACCCTTTGCACTGACAGTTGGGCCGTTCCAAAGCGATAACCCTTGGTTTGGACAATGGAAAGCCAAGGGGTAGATGATCATGAATAAGCCCTTGCATGGTCAGGATGTGTGGAAAGATATTTGGGTTCATCTGCAAGAGACTGAGGCAGTGCTCACTGCCTTCCACATCCTGGCTCACGAGGCGCTGACACACTCTGGCAATCAGGATGCACTACCAGGTACAAGCCCTCGCAAACAACCTTAGGTAGACACAGCAGCTTGGGTGCATAGAAAGAATGGCCGCCATAGTGCCCAGGTGGGATGGTGACACGGCTAATGCAGTAATAGCATTTCCTGTGTGTTCTAAGCAATGCCCAAGGCAACTGCCAAAGGAGGCTGGCACCTTATGCTAGAGCTCCCAGCTGATGAGGGATTGACAATTTGTTTATATTGGCCCCTTCCTTCTGAGTGAGAGGTCAAAGATGCCTTAGTTTGTGTGGATATTGCATCTGGCTTAACCCAAGCTGTCCCGTGTGCCTGTCCAAATCAGAATGCCATTGTTAGTGGATTAGAAAAACTGAGTAACACATACAGATACCCTGTTAAATAGACAGTAAGTGGGGTGGGGATCACACTTCAAAGGTCATGATGTACAAGACTAACAAAACAACATGATATTGAATGAAAGATCCATCTCTCCTATAACCGCAAGTTTCAGGTTTTGTAGAAAAGCAGCAGATTAAATTGCTATTAGGTAAAACCACCTTGGCCAGGTAGAATAAAGGACTACTTCAGACTTAAATGTACTTGAATGATCAACCACTAGGGCCTATTGTCCCATGTGTCAGAGTGGGTACCCCTGCCGGGACATGAAATACCATGAAGGTACTGAAGTCCCAGGAAACAACTGTTGCCCTAAGTCTTGCAATGGGTCAACTCTTATCATAGATTATACTAAAAATGCTAAGTTGCCATCACATCTAGGAAAGGCATTATCTATTGAAATTTGCAATGGGACTTCCCGCCAGGATGGGTAAGTTACTTCACCTCCAGGGATGAGAAGAAACTGTTCAGTCTCAGATGGGATCCCATTGTCTTGCTGCAAGCCTGACCTACTGAAATAGACTATACCTGAAATGACACACACCATGAAAGAGGGGAGAAGGTGGGGACCTGGTCTGGCATATGCCACCCAAGTCCACCTCCTTGTGCCTGACAGCACTGCCTCCTCCAGACAACAGGCATGGTCATATTCCCAAAGCTGTAGCCACATTGACATCTAAGACTCAGGCCACAATTGTTATTTTACAGAGGGGAAAGACCTTTCATACACATTTCTAGTAAATACCTGTCTTTTTGATGTCAGACTTCCACTGCTCCTGTGGTGTCTAGTCAAAGGGTGGCCACCTGATTGAAATACATTTCAACAGAGGGCCCACTTGTATGCCTGGCAAAAGAATCAATCCACGTGTTGAATATGTGGGCAGCTGTCCTTCTCTAGCTCACTGGGAATGCCATGGTCATATCACTACACTAGGAAGAAGACTG
The DNA here is from genome assembly GCF_019320065.1 of Cervus canadensis. Lineage (NCBI taxonomy): Eukaryota > Metazoa > Chordata > Mammalia > Artiodactyla > Cervidae > Cervus > Cervus canadensis. The sequence goes on along the minus strand of NC_057412.1, from coordinate 26,377,408 downwards.
GAGACCCCTAAAGCAGTACATTAAGGAAGAAGAAGCTAGGATTAGTATTCAGTTCATCTGATATTACCAGTAGGAATCCAGACACCTGGTCTGTGGCCCACGCTATCAAGAACACTGGCCATGGGTACTCCTTTACTGTAGATCAAACTATATAGGAGGCACAGCAAACTCCTGACAAGAAGAGTCCTAAAAATACCTCAATTAAAGCACTGTCTGGCTAGGCTCAGACTTGGGATGGGTTTATGTGGCTTAACTTGGGTTATGGATATTTGCATACCCAGACAACCCTGTGTTGGGAACAGAAAAATCCCTTGAAATAGAATCACCCCAGCTGTACCAGGAATATGGGAAGGGTCTCCCTGGAACTGTGTATTCATTCTGTCACATTAAAGGAGAGTGACTGGTTTGATGCAGACTGATCATGCAACCCAAGTATTTATTGAGTATCACCAAATGACACCTAGTGTTCTGTGGCACAAATCTTTGTCCATGGCTCCCATCTGGAGTTTTGGCTATTGTACCCTGGGTTTTCATTGAGAAAAGGGGAGAATCTGGCCCATGGAAACAGAAATTGGCAACCTCCTTCTTCTCAGGGTTAGATGGGCACATTCTGTCTTCCACTGGTGCTATCATTTGGCCGCCTTCATTTTCCCTTTCATGGGCTTGGAGGATGTTATAGCACACAGTTCAGTTCAGTTCAGTTCAGTCCCTCAGTCATGTTGACTCTTTGGGACCCCATGGACTGCAGCACGCCAGGCTTCCCTGTCCATCACCAACTCCTGGAGCTTGCTCAAACTCATGTGCATCGAGTCGGTGATGCTATCCAACCATCTCATCCTCTGTCGTCCCCTTCTCCTCCTGCCCTCAATCTTTCCCAGCAACAGCGTCTTTTCCAGTGAATCAGTTCTTCACATCAGGTGGCCAAAGTATTAGAGTTTCAACTTCAGCATCAGTCTTTCCAATGAATATTCAGAACTGATTTCCTTTAGGATTGACTGGTTGGATCTTCTTGTGATACAAGGGACTCTCTAGAGCCTTCTCCAACACCTTAGTTCAAAAGCATCAGTTCTTCAGCTCTCAGCTTTATTTATAGTCCAACTCTCACATCCATACATGACTACTGGAAAAACCAATCCTTTGACTAGAAGGACATTTGTCGGCAAAGTAATGTCTCTGCTTTTTAGTATGCTGTCTAGTTTGGTCATAGCTTTTCTTCCAAGAAGCAAGAATCTTTTAATTTCATGGCTATAGTCACCATCTGCAGTGATTTTGGAGCCCTCCCAAAATATAATCTCTCACTGTTTCCACTGTTTCCCCATCTATTTGCCATAAATTGATGGGACCAGATGCCATGATCTTAGTTTTCTGAGTGTTGAGTTTTAAGCCAACTTTTTCACTCTCTTCTTTCACTTTCCTCAAGAGGCTCTTTAGTTCTTCTTCACTTTCTGCCATAAGGGTGGTGTCATCTGCATATCTGATATTTCTCCCAGCCATCTTGATTCCAGCTTGTGCTTCATCCACCCCAGCATTTTGCATGATGTATTCTGCACATAAGTTAAATAAGCAGGGTGACAGTATACAGCCTTGACATGTTCCTTCACTGTTTGGAACCAGTCTGTTGTTTCATGTATGATTCTAACTGTTGCTTCTTGGTCTGCATACAGATTTCTCAGGATGCAGGGAAGGTGGTTTGGTATTCCCATCTCTTGAAGAATTTTCCACAGTTTGTTGTGATCCATACAGTCAAAGGCTTTGGCATAGTCAGTAAATCAGAAGTAGATTCTTTTCTGGAACTCTTGCTTTTTGGATGATCCAGCGGATGTTGGTAATTTGATCTCAGATTCCTCTGGCTTTTCTAAATCCAGCTTGAACATCAGGAAGTTCACGGTTCATGTACTGTTGAAGCCTGGCTTGGAGAATTTTGATATTACTTTGCTAGCATGTGAGGTGAGTGAAATTGTGTGGTGGTTTGAGCATTCTTTGGCATTGCCTTTCGTTGGGATTGGAATGAAAACTGACCTTTTCCAATCTTGCGGCCACTGCTGTGTTTTTCAAATTTGTTGGCGTATTGAGTGCAGCACTTTCACAGCGTCATTTTTTAGGGTGTGAAATAGCTCAACTGGAATTTTATCACCTCTACTAGCTTTGTTTATAGTGATGCTTCCTAAGGCCCACTTGACTTGGAATTCCAGGATGTCTAGCTCTAGGTGAGTGATCACACCATCGTGGTTATCTGGATCATGCAGATGTTTTTTGTATAGTTACAGCACACATTGATGCCCTTACTTACTATATTCACCCAGCCAGACTTAAATGACAGATGGCAAAGCCTGTTCTTACTGAACACTGAAATGTCTCTCAAGAGAAGAGCTGTCTCCCAGAATAGGGTGCCCTGGAACATTATTACTTCCTCACAAGCAGACTCCCATGCCATTAGCCAAACAATGTTGTGTGTTTATACCTGATTAATCTGCTAGTGTATCACCTTTATTAAATCACATGAGGCATAGAAGAAGTAGTCAATCAGTGTTTTTGGACCATGAGGCTCTCAGTTGAAAACTGTGTTACTTATATCAGAAATTATTTTAATCTACATTTTCCCTTGAATGTGCCCAGATTTTAGCTGGGGCATCTGCCTCCGCTGCAGCCAGATAGTGGCCAAATGAGTCACCTCCAGGCTAGTGAACCCCTTGCTAACCTCTCAGGGCACATTGAAAAAGAAGGCAGGTGAGATCTCAAGAGCTGGCAGGTCAGGAGCAGTAGTGTATTGGATAAGGTCGTTGAGAGGACCTGACTGCCGGTGGATGCACCAGCTGGACTTGGGCCATCAGACATGCCTCATTGTTTCCTGTCCTTGAAATACGTTTTCTGCCTGCGATTTCCATCACCGTCAAAGCCCACTGGGATCCTCAACCCGTTGGATCAGAGTTCCCGCAAGAACCACTGCACCTGACACCTGGACTTGGCAGACCTTGCACAGAAGTGCTGCTCACAGTACCTCCGATCTGGATGCCTGTGGCAGCCTGCGTGCGGGGCCTTTGCAAAAATGCTATGCCCAGCACTTATTTCTGAGGTGCCGAGAACTACAAGACATTGGGAGAACTACACCAGCGCCACATGGAAAGCCTGTGCCCAAGCGCACACCCTCCCACGCGCCCATTCTTTGATCAAAAAAATAAACTTTTCCTTTGCTTCTAAAGTGATCCCAGTCTGGTTCTTTTGTCTCCCTTGTTGCAGCCCAACTCCAGCGGTGGGTAATATTTCTACCTGTATGCTCAGCCACTTTGGACTCTGTGACACCATGGACTAGAACCCAGCAGGCTCCTCTGTCCTTGGAGTTTTCCAGGCAATTCTCTCCAGGAGTACCTTCTCCAGGAGATCTTCCTGACCCAGGGATCAAACCCACTTCTCCTGCATGGGCAGGCTGATTCTTTACCACTGAGCTACCTGGGAAGTCCTAACATTTCTGTAGTGGGATCCATTTTCATGGATGTGGCCTCGAGAGAACAATGTGTTGCTGAGACCATCTGGACAGTATACACAAGTGAATCCAGTTAAGGCATCCACATAAACCAAGATTCCAGCAGGTGTGGAAATCGACTCAACTTGCTGCCGCTCAAGACAAGTCAACTACGTTCCTATGCTTATGAAAGCTGCCACCTGCCAAGCTGAAGTGGCTACCTCCTGCTTAAGTCTCTCCATGTCTTCCTTGTCTGGGGAGGGGAGGGCAGTTTCAGATTTCACCCAGGAAATTCCCGAGATTTAGAACCTACAAGGAATGAGCAGTTTAAGGAGATGACAGAAATTCTCTTTGAAGTGCAAACATTCACCATTAACACTTCCTATCAAATAGTCATTAACTATGATCTGCAAGCAACAACCTTCCCTCCCAAATACCTTTTAATTGTATATTAATACCAGCACTATAATTTCTCTTTGAATGGTGTGATTTGCAATTTGGTGTCTCTGGAAGCGGTCTTTGGGATGGAGTTTGAGATTCAAGACGTATTGAATATACATATACAATATACATGAGATGTACTGAGTATACTTACACAATATTTAAGACATAGAAATCTGTGAAAACAATGAAGATGCAAGCTTGGGCAAAGGAAATAGTGAAACAGACTAGACACACTCAGAACAAAGCAGCAGGGGCCTCTGTCACAAGTTTACTTGTCAGAATTTGTGCTTCAGACTGAACAGTTTCAACTTAATACTTGCCTTACTTGGTAAGCAGTTGAGGATGTTAACCGGAGGGTGTTATATACAATTCCCATCAGGGTGTTCCTTACACCCCACATCAGGCCCTGTCTTTACAGAGGATCTAGACCACATCATGTCTATCCCAGTGTACCCCTGGCACCATACCATCTATCCCATGTACGCTCAGACAGCAGCTCCGTCTTATGTGTCAGCATCCTAGGATTTTCTGTTCAGAGGCCAGTTCATGGCATAACTGACTGGCTTTAGTGAGCATTTCACCTTGTTTGTTGTTGGACAGTCAATCACATGGTCTGTTATGACCTTGACTGGGTCTTTGTTTTGTTCTGTCCTGTCATGCAGATGATAAAAGCATCTTTGTAGGTAGTCAAGCAATCCTCTGGCTTTCATACTTGGTTTTCTTTTTTCTTTTTTTTGCCTGTTACCTTTGCTGCTTGTTATCTTTCCAAATGGAGCATCAGTGGTCCTTAGCCACATCCACCCCTTCCTGTCATCTTTACATCTATGAGGTCTTGCTAGGTTGCGGCTCTGATCTTTACCTGTGCTCACATATTCCCCGTTTCCCTGGGATAGTCACCACTGGTAAAGCATTAACTTCCACCTTGTTGGAGGAGTTTTCTTGACTTAACAGCAGTGATGGAGTCCTCACTACCTGCTGGTTGCTGAATCATCTAACCCCCCAAACTCCATCAAATGGCCTATTTCAGAGATCCCATTTCTGGGTTCTCTAGGAGCTGAGAGCTGGGGTGCGAAGTGTTTATCAAGGGACAACTTTCATGAAAGGAAAAGGAGAAGGCAAAACTTGACCTTGGAAGAGCTGAACTGCAGTGTGGGCCCCATAAAGCCCTAGCCGACTTGGCAGGGAGCTCTAGAGTGAGTAATGCCTGTCAGATCACCACATCAGGCCCAAATTCCTGGGACTTTATACCTTCACTTTGCTCTGCAGTAAATATGGGCTCAAATGGTGTTTATTCTGAAACTGGGGCAGACCCAGAAAGAACTAAGAGCTGAAGGCTACTTTCTGAATATGCCATAGCTCAATAGCAAGTTCATTCTTGGAGCTGTGCCTCTAGGCAGCACTATCTGTGTCTTCCACAGGACTCTTTGTTGGTCAATAAATAAATGCATTTGTATAAATGTAGATAGATCTTTTGATTTTTAATATTTGTCATTTCAATTTTTGAAAATTCAACTTGTCTTTACCATCATAATCAACTGCCCTCTTTTCCAAACCTTCTTCAGTCTCTTAAATTAATCTAATCTTTCTTATTTATGCTTTCACAGTATTAGCATTGCCTCCCTATGCCACACTTGTAATAAGATAATGGTCTATCAGGGATGATATTTTTGAGGAATTTCTGTATGTCTTTTACTTACTGGAAAGAATTATTACCTCTTCCTACAATCTGCCCATAATTAGAATGAAAGTATGTGGCTTTATGCCCCCTGGAAGAAACAGAAGAAAAGTATAACATACGATATGTATCTGCTGCCTGAAAATAGAATAAGAAAGATCTTCATTTCCTGTAAAGAAGTATAGGATTTATAGTATAGATAGGAGAAAAGTAAGACAGTGTTTTGTTGAGGGGGAAAAGAAGGGAAGGAGTGCTTTTTTGATTCTACTTCCTATTCAGAATTTAAAATGAGAATTCACTATGTGGCAGCTACATCAGAGTAGAAATGGATGTGTGTTCTATTTGAGCAAGCAGAGAGAAAGAGAGCCGGAGCTCATGGCAGTTTGGGTGTGTGTGCAGAAGGGATAAATGGAAACGTGCCTCTATGATTTTCAAAGAATGCAGGTGACTTATAGTAATGGCTTATGAGCTTGGGGGGAGGATGAGGAGAAAAGCTTGATCTAGTGGGGCAAAGTACACATGTGGCCAAGGTCATGAGGAGATCATGGGGAGAGCCCAAATGGCAACAAGGATCAGGGTGTTGATGAGCCAGCAAAGGAGAACTAAGCTTGCTGAAACCACAGCATAGAGAAGTCTGGATTCAGAGGACAGGGTGCAGGTTGGAGTGTCTAAGCCTGAAAATCTCATAAGCTCCACCCCTCCATAATGCATTGGTTTCTTAAGGAACAGAAGTGGAAGTAGCAGAAACAGCATGCTGAGGATTAAACTTTGAATTAGCTGAACAACTAATAAATTAAAATTAGACTATCAACCAAACTTGAAAAACCAGTCTCATCATTGTTATGAACCAGGGTAGAGATCTGAAGCCAGGTTAGATCAGATGTGAAAAATACACGTCCTCCGTTTTCTTGGCATTCATGAACAGTCAAGTGTAAGTTGCATTGATCTGTTTACACACAGCATTCCTCGGGGGAATGTGGGCTCCTCCAGATCAGACAGGACTTCTCCCCATCTTTTTAATCCTTGGCATGGCATTTAGAGTCCTCAGCTAATGTTTGCACTTTTAAAACAAGGGGGAAGCATTTGCCTTATTTTTCTGTGTTTCTTACAGTGCTATGAGCTGAGTTTGGGAAATAAAGGTCATTTGGAGAACACTTTATAATTAATTAATTGTATAATTTTGTAATCAGCTAGTTTTCTTTTTTGTGTGACTAGGGATCTACTGTTTATGAAAGAAGTCCCCTGAAAGCATTTTGAACATTTTTTTTTATTAAATTTATTAGTCCTCTTGCATTTCTGTGTATTACTGAGGGTTTATATTGCTACTTTCTATTTCACCTAAAAGTATCTTTTAATTTATGACTTTGGTGGCACTAATTAATTTCTCCTTGCTTATATACTTAAAAAATATCTAATACTTTTGAGCAAGAAAATGGGTCTAATGAAAAGTATTTATTGCTAATTCACTTAATATTTCTTTACTCGATTTTTAAATATGAATGACGCCATTTACTGGAACAGAAAATTTCACAAGGTTTTTTACATTAATTCTTCCTTTAATTCTTGCCAATTTGCTGCAACAATGTAATTGCATTGCCTACATTATGGTTAACAGGAAAGATTAGGTATGTAGCATTTTATTGTCTTTGACAGCTTGATGAATTGTGACTTGAAGTGAGCAAGTGCCTTTGTTCTAATTGTCTCTTTTTCATTAAAGCTGTGAACTATACTTGGGCATTGGGGGAATACTCTTCTTACTGCTTTTAAGTTAGAGCTGTTCACACTGATGAATGTTCTCTACCTAAATATTGTGCAGGCAGCTCTTTGTTTATATTCCACCCTTTTTATCATTTCAAGGCTAAAACTGATGAAGATCAATCAACATAGCAGGATGAAAAAATCATCAAGGAAAGTGATTTCAAGAAATGGAATGTACTTTCCTGTTTCCCAGAGTAGAATAAGATGAAAGAGTGCTTGGTATGATGCCATTTTTTTTCCACCTAAGAGTTTTGTTTGTCTGTGTAGGGTGAATCTGTGGTTCATTAACTCAGTTACCCAGCATGGTTGATACAGGTTAACTGCCTTACTTTGATCCCTTAGAGTGCACGTTTGCATTTCTTTTTCCCCAGAGCTTTAAGTTAACTCTAACTAATTGTTCCATAGTGTCATTTATCCATTCATGCATTCGCAGTTAATTAATTTCATTTGTTTGGCATACTCTTGTTGAGGGTCAACCACGAGCCAGCTTTATATCGTAGGCAGTGTGAACAAGAGATGAATGCAATATATCCAGTCCTTAAAGAGGTTACATTCTACTTTTATGATGGATCAGAAAAGACTTTGACTCCAACAGTGAAAATTCCAACTCTTTGCTGCGAATATCAAATTCATTCATCATTAATATCTTTTGTAGGATGGAAGTGCAGCGTCAGTTGGGGAATAGCTAAAAGGAATGTGTTGGAAATCTTTACTATAATGCACAATTTCAGTGGGTGCCCTTTACATGACAACAGTATACAAAGTCCCACTGGGGTGAAGTGGGGATGAAGAAGTTATGTTCAGGTCATGTTATCCTTTTTGTTAGGTGAAGGAGTTTGGTAGTGATTTTATTCTGAAATTGGGAAGAAAAACTTCAGTTTTAAGGAAATGAATGAGGGATTATTTCTGAGTTTACAAAGCTAAATGGCAGCATTGAGAGTGAATTGAAAGCGGGCAGAGTAGCTATTTCAACATTCCCTTTGAAATCAAATGTTTTTAATATATTTGTACTGGAAAATGACAAACCAGTCAAACCTGATTTAATTCCAGGTAACAGAGAATGTTGTAGAGGGAAGAGAGGTGATTGACATCTCTCCTTCACTTTCTCCTTGACTTCATGTACCCCTTTGCTACTTTTCCCCCAGTAACTCTGGTGTCTCTGACAATGCCCTGTTGACTTGTGTTTGACTCCTGGGTAGCCTAGGAAAAAAAGCATCAGTCTCTAAGACGTGGTAGCTTTGCAAAATGCGTGTGAGACTCAGTAAATTGAGACCATCAATTCAGGATGAATTAGATGAAACAACTACAGTATGTTTGAAAGGGTTTTTCAGGTGAAGGACAACTCATATCAAAGAGCATGCAGGTGTTGGGTGAGTGGATTCCTACATCCCTGGAAAGAGAAACTACTTTATTGGCAGAATCTTTGAAAAAATATGCTATGATATTCAATGTTCAATGGGATACTGATGTTCAATGGCTGGCAGAAGTATGTAGGGTCTTGAGCCAGAAGAGGTCACACTGATACTTGGCTCCTTTGCTTGACTCACATTCCATTTTCTACTCAAAGTGGGTAATTTTCAGATCTCCACTTCTAAATTACCTTTTTTTTTTTTTTTTTTACTGACTTTATTTCTTAGGGGCAGTTTCCTGGCTCTATGTACAGTATTTCTGCGAATTATAGATGCTTACTTGAACAGATAAGAGAGGGGTTGTTCAGAAATACATCCAGGTTGATTGACTTGTATCAATACTGGAATTTATTTGGCTATTTGTGCAGTTTGAAAAATGGAAATGACCATGTGGCACGTGGGTTATTGAACAAAAGAACTATGAGGAAATCTCATTTTAGGTAGTTGTTGCTTGTTTTGTTGGGAGGAGGGCCCTAGTGAAGGAACAGGTTCTGGACTGCTTATTTTTTGTTTTGTCTTATCTCTAATTAACCTGGAGCACATGGGTACCTGAACCTGTGGATCAGATGCACACATTGTGAGTGTGTGGCTTCTCTAGTATTTGAATGGCTCAGAACTGCTTAAAGGTTAGGAAGGTTGTTTGTGGCCTTGAAATAATGGCACCTCTCAAAAGAAGGAAAAAAAATAAACAACTTTACTGTCCTCATCGAACATCACTGGAGATAAGGGTGATAATAAAAACAACCTCACATTCTGGTTAGTGAAGAGTCATTAAAAGTCACTGCTATTTGTAGACTTACTGTAAACTGTTGAGAATTATAAACAAGGGAATGTTGTTCTTGTAATGTTGCATCTCATTACAGTGGCTGAACAAATAGTTGTCACCAGTGATATTTCATACTTAACTTTGGGCAGTGTTAGTACCCTATTTTCCATACTCCTTAACTAAAAATCCCCCAGATCAGTTTGTCTTTACTTGACAAGTAACACAGTCTGTTTTTATCTCCCAAGCTTTCCTGGGAAGGGCCATCAGGAATTGCACAAATTCAAGTAAAATATGGGCTTCTCAATGAGGTCTAAACATTTTAGGATATTGATGATATTTTGATAGTGGTCCCTACTGCAGAATCTCTTCTCATTACATTACATGGCATCCAAGCACAAGTGACTCAGTTTGAATGGGACCTTAAATGAGGATAGACTCCACAGGGCTGCCACACAACTATCATTGGGGACTAGCTGGACTGCAATCCTTCAAGACATTTCATGGCATATTAAGTGTAATTTGCTGACCTTTCTGTCTCTCCCTGTAAAGAATGAGGCTCACCAATTGTTTGAGTTCTTCAGGTATTGAAGGGAATGCATCCTTGGTAATTTTACTAAAATCTCTATCCCAAGGCAAATGATTAGTGGCCAAACTTGAGTGACAGGCCATCATCTTGAAATGTGTCCAGGTAGCAGTAAGACAAGCTCTGTCTTTGGGATATCAAATACCTGAGATCTAAAATTGCAGATTCCTGGGGCCGACCTTATAGCTGTAGTGAGCCTTAGTGAAAACAACCAAAGTCAAAGCAAAACATAGCATAACCTAAGATAACAAGCAAAAGCCTCCACCGGTGTTCAGTTTCCTCTGGGTTTTTGTACTTGGGAACTTTATTCTGAGGCCTAGCAATAGGTCTCTGATTAGGCGCTACTAAAGGCAAATCATTTTCACTGAAAAAGGACTGTGGCTTTTCCTGCAAAGCATTTTCACTGAATCATAAATTCCATAAGAGAAGGTAAGTGTATAAATAATCTGTTGAAAAATGGACATGATACAACTATCAGGAGTGAGGCTTAGTATCTGAGTCTTAGTTAATGTCTTGAATAGGTAGGTATTTATGTACCTAGCACCTACATGCTAGGTAAAGTAGTTACCTAGTAGTTTCGCACAAGATGGCCCACCTATAGCTTTCTCTAAACTGTTAGCTCAATAGGCATCTTGTCTACAAGATTTTCCACTTTAAAAAAGGGCATAAATCACTCATAAAAATCAGTCCTCCTCAGAGGTGGGGTAAATCCTATGGAATGACTTGAAAAAATGTCAAAGTGTTGGTCGCATCCAATTCTTTGCGACCCCGTGAACTGTAGCCCGCCAGGCTCCTCTGCCCATGGGATTCTCCAAGCAAGAATACTGGAATGGGTAGCCATTTCATTCCCCAGGAGATCTTCCCAACCCAAGGATCAAACCCAGGTCTCCTGCACTGGAAGAGAAGCCCCATGGAATGCCTTAGCCATGTGCCAAACATGAGGTAAGTTATCTGTACCCAGCAGCATTAGTAGTTTTATGGTATGGACTAAATTTTAATTCTCCATATGTCAGCATTCCTGAAATTGACTAATATAAACATCTACACTAATACACAGTACGTGACACAGACTTGTTCCTGATCCAGACTCTACACAGGTTTCCCTGAACTTTTCAACCAGACTTCCATTTTCCCATGTTTGTCTCTGCATTATCCAAGTTTAGCAAGAATCCTGCTAATTTGGCATAGCTCACCAATTATAAAACTTAAAATACTCCAGATCTAAGTGAATATGTTTGTTGCTATTTACAACTGCAACCTATTAGTCCTAGTAGTTTTGTTTTAACATGGTCTTTATCAATTTCTGTTATAGACTCATGAGCTCTGTTATAGACTCACGAGTTTAACTGTCCCGTTATAATAGGGGACAATATATCATGTATTATATAATATATAATAATATATAATGTATTATATAATACACATCAACAGTATGATTATGACATTTATTAATACAAATACAAATATGTAGTCAATTTATTGTGCCTTAATTTAATCCTTGTGCACATTCCATTTTTTAAGTGCTTAAGTTGGTACACTATTGCAAAGAAAATGCAGTGATATAATTAACCAGCCATTAAAAACTTACTTCTACAGGTTAAAAAAATTTTTTTTTCCATATCCTATTACTCTTGAGAACTAACCAGGTTTCTTATTCTTCACTATCCCCCAGGTAATGCCTGATCACCTTGGCCTGCCTTCAACAAGAATCTTGTTAGTTTGTTTAGCCAGAGTCCGTCCTTATTCCTAATGTTTCCTCTTAGTAATTTTGTATCCACTGACCTGCACCCTGCTGTTTGGCTATAAATTCCAACTTGCGAACCTTGTACTTGGAGTTAGGTCTAGTTTCTCTCCCCACTACAAAACCCCATTGCACTGGTTCCTACCCCTATTATAATGACTCCCACTGAATAAAGTATTTCTCCGATGCTTTCACAAGTGGCAAAGAACCACCATAATTGGCAGGAATGTCCAATGGGAAATGTTTTGACACTCAAGAGAATCCTCTATTTGCCCCTGTTCTTGCGACTCAGATGGTAAAGAATCTGCCTGCAATGCAAGAGACCTGGGTTAGATCCCTGGGTCAGGAAGATCTCCTGGAGAAGGGAATGGCAACTCACTCCAGTATTCTTGCCTGGAGAACCCCATGACTAGAGTCTGGTGGGCTACAGCCCATGGGGTCACAAAGAGTTGGCATGATTGAGCAACTAACACTTTCATGTTAGCCTCTCCGTTAACTATATCCCCGAGACTGGTGGGGCTGGCTGCCTTCTGCTCTTTAGCAGTTGTACATATACTTTGTATATACTTTGCCTTGGCTGAGCAACAGTGCACTCGAGTCATGAGTTAGTATGAGCTGGAGGAGGAATATGTTAGCCATTTCCAATATTTTTAAAATTTGTGTTTGGCAATGGTGTTTGGATGACATTTTATAACCTTGGTGACTGGATGAATAGTGTATACTGCCAATATTAAGGACACCTGGAGTGATGTGATTCCGGATAATAGTTTTGCCTCTTATACCTATATAGCTACCTTCTTCTATGCCCAGAAGTTGCTTTTAATAACAAAAGCATGATTTCTGAGTCTCTAAAGAACTTATTTTTAATTAAAAGTGGATTTACAGCCTAACTTGGAAACCAAGAGGAATAACAGACCTCACTGGTCATGTACCAATAGCTCTGACCTCAGAAAGTTTAGTGTGTGTGGTTTTCCTGTTTTAGATAAGGATGAAAAGGCCAAAATGGTCCTTCACAATTGTTTCAAGCCGTGGCTTGCTATCTTTCTCAGCTGCAGGAGACCTACTAGGTAATTATGCAAGAATCAGTGTGACCCAGAATCCATAAGAGTTAATGGAAAGACTCATACTTAATGAGCCCCCAAGGGCCAGGGGGTGGGCTGAGGAGAGACAAATTTGGATGAGTCTGAAGCTCATTCTCCTCCTCTCCACATTCCCACTTTCTTTTGGTAGCTTAGCAGGCTGCTCACACAGCAGTTTTGAATTAGCTCAATAGGAAAACAGCCGGGGACCAGAGGCAAAGCTTAAAGGCACTCCAGCTGTGCTCGACCTAACATGCCTCTCGACCTGATCCAAGAGGATGGAGGAGTCTTGCCCTCCACGGCATCTCGGCTTGTGAGTTTTCCCAGTAAACCTTCTCTTATTTTACAATTACACCTTGCAGTACCATGGTGTATGTGTGTCCATGGATGACAAATGCAGAAAGAATAGAAGCATCGTTTTTACCCATAGACCTTTCTTTAAACCCTGATGGTGGGGAGGAAGAAGCTCTATTAAGGACCTAAGAGGAAACATAAGATTTGTCAACATTATTTCAAGTAGATGTGGATAATTTAAAACCCATGAATATGTAATGCATAACTGAAAAGGTTTCAAATATAAGATGTAAATACGTTGTAATAGGACTTGCCTCAGAAGACAGAGGAAATTATTACAGGGCCTTTAGTGCATGTAGATAACTCTGCCTCTATTACCATTAGATTATAACTGTAAAATCCAGATGTAGAGTACAATAAATCACAGAGCACAGAGTTGCAGCTTGGTGAAAAATGTTCCAAATAAAAGAAATCTTATACTGAAGAGGAATACACATGAGTTTTCTTTCTAAAGGGATTTCTACAAAGATGGCCTACTTACTAGGAATCATCCAAGCTAACACATACAAATACAAATCTCATTTTGAATGGTTATTGTGAGACCAATGATGAAATTGGTGTTTCCATATAGCATTGAATGGGACATTTGTGGCTTGAGAACAGTTCTGTGAGTTATAAAACAATTTTATTTTTTGTTTTGGGAGGTCAGGTATCATGGTTAATAAAGAATGCATTGCATTGATCCTGAGCTTTCACACATCTTGGTATGTTTGGGAACATCAAATACAAGATGGCAGTTGTAGAGGAATTCTGCATTAGTGTTACAGTCAGAGGGGGTGACTGGAATTGAAAGATGATATATGAAATGATTCCCTGAAAAAAAAGGGAGTATCTTGGAAGTTACTAGCAACTGAACTCATAGGTAAAGAACTCAAAGACTTAGTGACAGTTATGAAAAGTATAGCTACTATTCATTTCTGACATTTTGAAAGAACTGAAATGATAATACTCTTCACTATTGGACTTATTAAAAATACATTGGGAGAAAAATGATTACTACTAATATGGAAAATCAGAAATAGTTACAGATAATGTGATTCATGAATCTTTAGAAAGAAAGAGAATAAAGAAGATAGTGTTTTATCTTAGTGAGAAAAAAAGCACTTCTTCAATCTTATGAAAATTACTAAAAATTTTAGTGGCATGACATCAGAAATGATTAATGCAGGTCTTAGAGGACCAATGCCATTGTCCTTTAGCAGGAACAGAACTGAACCTGAGGCAAAATAAAGGTTTAAATATGATGATGGGCTTGGCCTACCAATTGTTAAACATTGGGCCAATCCATTCCATCAGAAAATCATGAAATTCTGTCTACTTGATGAGGTACTTAATAATATTCTTGTTTAATTTTCATGAATGCTATACTGGTGCATGTTCTGTAAATTACAGCTGTAACTTGGATGGATAGCCCAAGGCCCCATAAATGAAGTATTTACAAGTTTTTTTTTTCATATAATTTGGAAATATTTTTAAAAGTATAAGGAAATAGTCCCAGTAAAATAAAAGAAAGACACACAAAAATTGGAATTTCTTTGGAAATTATTGGAGCCTATCAAGTGAGTATTTTAGTGGGTAAATGTGTCCTATTTCTAGAAACTATTTCTTTTTTTTTTTCATTTATTAGTTGGAGGCTAATTACTTCACAACATTGCAGTGGGTTTTGTCATACATTGACATGAATCAGCCATGGAGTTACATGTATTCCCCGTCCCGATCCCGCCTCCCACCTCCCTCTCCACCCGATTCTCTGGGTCTTCCCAGTGCACCAGGCCCAAGCACTTGTCTCATGCATCCACCTGGCTGGTGATCTGTTTCACTATAGATAATATACATGCTGTTCTCTTGAAACATCCCACCCTTGCCTTCTCCCACAGAATCCAAAAGTCTTTCTGTAATCTTGTCTCTTTTTCTGTTTTGCATATAGGATTATCATTACCATCTTTCTAAATTCCATATATATGTGTTAGTATACTGTATTGGTCTTTATCTTTCTGGCTTACTTCACTCTGTATAATGGGCTCCAGTTTCATCCATCTCATTAGAACTGATTCAAATGAATTCTTTTTAATGGCTGAGTAATATTCCATGGTGTATATGTACCACAGCTTCCTTATCCATTCGTCTGCTGATGGGCATCTAGGTTGCTTCCATGTCCTGGCTATTATAAACAGTGCTGCGATGAACATTGGGGTGCACGTGTCTCTTTCAGATCTGGTTTCCTCAGTGTGTATGCCCGAAGTGATTGCTGGGTCATATGGCAGTTCTATTCCAGTTTTAAGGAGTCTCCACACTGTTCTCCATAGTGCTGTACTAGTTTGCATTCCCCACCAACAGTGTAAGAGGGTTCCCTTTTCTCCACACCCTCTCCAGCATTTATTGCTTTGTAGACTTTTGGATAGCAGCCATCCTGACTGGCGTGTAATGGTACCTCATTGTGGTTTTGATTTGCATTTCTCTGATAATGAGTGATGTTGAGCATCTTTTCATGTGTTTGTTAGCCCTCTGTATGTCTTCTCTGGAGAAATGTCTGTTTAGTTCTTTGTCCCATTTTTTGATTGGGTCATTTATTTTTCTGGAATTGAGCTTCAGGAGTTGCTTGTATATTTTTGAGATTAATCCTTTGCCTGTTTCTTGGTTTGCTATTATTTTCTCCCAATCTGAGGGCTGTCTTTTCACCTTACTTATAGTTTCCTTTGTTGTGCAAAAGCGTTTAAGTTTCATTAGGTCCCATTTGTTTATCAAAACAGTTAATCTTAAAAGAAACCAACTCTGAATATTTTCATTGGAAGGACTGACGCTGAAGCTCCAATACCTTGGCCACCTGATGTAAAGAGCTGACTTATTGGAAAAGACTCCAATGCTGGGAAAGATTGAGGGCCAGAGGAAAAGTGGGTGCCAAACAACGAGACGGTCGGATGGCATCTTCGACACAATGGACATGAATATGAGCAAACTCTGGGAGATGGTGACAGACAGGGAATCCTGGCATGTTGCAGACCCTGGGGTCACAAAGAGTTGGACATCACTGATCAACTGGACAATAACAACATGCAAAGCTTCACACAGAAATGTGACTTGAAGGGGAGGCTACAACTGGGAGTTGATATACTACTTAACAAATGACAGGGAGTAGGAGATAAAGGCATCTTCTGAGAAACAGGTGACTTGGGGGAGGAGGGGCACTTACGGGAGAACAAATAACATTTCGGAAAGGTAAATGGTACTTTAGGAGGATATATGGGAGATAGGGGAGTTTTGTGAAAATGTCTGTTTGTCTGGTGCTTGGAACTTTTCTCTAATTTTAAGACTTTTTCCAAAACTCAAACAACAATAGATAGGTTGATAGGTAAAGCAAAGGTGAAAAGTCTTAGGCAAATCTTATTTATCTATGAGGAACTTTTCCCTAATTTTAAGTCTCATTCCAAAAGTAAATCAAAAGTCAATCAAAACTGACTCAAATGCATTTCTTTTTAGAGTTGAATAACACACAACTTCTTTATCCATTCATCTCTTGATGGACATTTAGGTTGCTTCCATGTCCTAGCTATTGCAAATGCTAGGGAATACACAGAACGAAAAGAATGAAAGAAATCCACAGACATTTTCAGATTTTTTAAAGCTACGGACATAATTGCAGTGAGCACTGGGGTACATGTGTTTTTTTGGAATTTGCTGTACGATGCAGGGAACCCTAAGCTGGTGGTTTGTGACAGACTAGAGGGCTGGAATCGGGAGGGAGGTGGGAGGGTGCTCAGCAAGGAGGGTTCGCGTGTGTATCTATGGCTGATTCAGGCTGGTGTACGGCAGAAACCATCACGATATTGTAAAGTAATTATCCTCCGATTAAACATAAAGATTAGGAAAAGTTAACTCATTTAAAAGGCAAAGACTCAGGCAGATCTTATTTCCCCACGAGGAAAGATCTATGAATCAGTGTTTAAAGTTACATATAGCAAGTTTTATGCCACTATTAACCGTTACAATACCTCAAAACATCGACAGTACCCATAACAGCAGTATTTAGGTCTCTCTATATATATCTACATATAGATATATATATAGTGACAAAAACTGGAAAATACAAATCAGCTATCAATCAACACCACTAAATAGTAATGACAAGTTTGGTTGTTTGAGTGCTGTTTAAACAGCTGGTATTAGGGCTCAGTTTGAGCTTGTAAAGGGCGTCTCGGGTGGCTCTTGTGGTGAACAATCCAACTGCAATGCAGGTGACTCCGGTTGATCCCGGGGTCTGGAAGATCCCCTGGAGAAGGGAATGGCTCCCCAATCCATCATTCCTGGCTGGAGAATTCCAGGGGCATAGGAGCCTGGTGGGCTACAGTCCGTGGGCTCGCAAAGAGTCGGACATGACTGACTAACACTTTCACTTTGAACATGGAAAATTCAACAGTGCTGATGTTTCTGCTTAAAAGTAAGTTAGATGCAGAGAAACATGGCTTAAAATGCCATACAAATTTTCATGATACACACACAATACAAAAATATTTTCCTTTAGTAAAGAGTTTCTCATCATTTTTAATGGGAAACAACTAAAATCTCATGGAAACAGTCCAGTAGGGAAATTTTTACTATTGAGTTTTCAAATCATATATTTTTTTCCTTCAAAATCTGTATATATTATTTTGATGTCTCACAGGTAGGTCCTGATATAGATTTGATCTGCCTGTAGATAATACAGAGGACACTCTAGAGAATTCAGATACAAATTCAGCAGCACCTTTCCTTAGTTCTCTAGTTATACTCCTGTCCAGCTCCCGCCACATCTGCTGCTGAGAGTGCTGAGTAAAGATCTCTTCTGCTGTTTCTCCACCGCAAGTTCGGTGCTCATCTCTGCCAGCCTCTCATTATTCATGTCTAGTTCATTTTCCAATGACTTTCTAACTTTTAGTTCCTCTAAGTAGAGTTTCTTATATTTTTCCATCTCTGCTTTCTTATAATCTTGTAAAGTTTCCGTCCTGGATAGTTCAGATTCTAAGTCTTTAATTCTGAGTTCCATCTGACTTCTTACGGAAGCAATATGCGCCTCGTGGAACTGCTCTGAGATTTCTTGACATGCTGCTCGTGTCTGCAAAAATAGGTTGACTTCTTTCCATTTCTCTACGAGGTCCTGTCTCACTCTTTCTTCAATCTCCCGTTTATACTGCTCAACTTGAGTGTGTTCTATCATCTTCAGTTCCATAGGACTTTTGAGTTTCACTACTTCTTGCTCCAACTTCTTGTTCTCTTTCTCTAGTTTCTCACACTTCCTTTGCCATCCTTTCATTGATAACAACTCCCGTTGAAGAACTTGATATGTTGCATACAGGTGCAGACACTGTGAACACGCAGCTCCCAGCTCTGCTGGAAGATGATCAGTCTTGGTCTCAAAATCTAAGACTTCATCATCTGACGGAGGCCATGAGTCAGCACCAGGTTTGTTGGAAAACCTGCTTAAAGAGTCTTCTTCAGAACTCGTATCCACTGGGTTGCTCTTTTCGGGAGGAGTTTTCGGCCTCTTTTCTTTATATTCAGAGATCAGTTGGCAAATGATATTAAAACCACTCAGAGCAGCATATTCTTCTGCAGTCCGTCCAAAGACATCTTGAGAAAAGACGTCAGCACCTCGCTGCAGGAGAATTCTAAGGGATTTTTATTTGGGGGGATAGATTACATTTTTAAATTTAAACAATTAAATTCACATATTTTGGCATACAATTCTGTGAGTAACAACAAAACATACAGTTGTGCATCACCAACACAATATATACAGAACAGATCTATCACCCCAAAGAAGTCCTCCATGTTGATCCTTCGTAACCACATCATTATCTGATATCCCAACCCAAATAGCTACAGATCTGTCCTTCTTTTCTATTAAAAAAAAATTGTATATATAATAAAATTATATTTATGACATTGTGCAAACATTACCACTATTTATTTTCAAAACTTCTACATCACTCCCAAACAGAAACTCTCTAACTATTAAGCAATAACTCCCTATTTCCTTCTCTCCCCGGCTCCAAATAACCTCTAATCCCTTTGTCTCTAGGAATTTGCTTATTATAGTTTATATAAGTGGAATTATACAATATTTGTCCTTTTGTGTATGACCTATTTGTTTTCAAGGCTCATACATGTTGTAGCATTATCAGAACTTCATTCTCTTTTAGAGTTGTATAATATTCCATTGTATATAGATACCATATTTTATTTATCTCTTGATGGATGTTTTGCTCTTTTCCAGCTTTTGGCTATTGTGAATAGTACTGGAATGAACATTGGTGTACAAATGTGGGTATGAGTCTCTGCTGTCAGTTCTAGGGAGTATATACCTAGGAATGAAATTGCTATCATATGAAGTACTTATATGTTTATCTTTTTGAAGAATCAGCAAGTTGTTTTTCACAGTTGCTATTCTTTACATTCTTACTAGTAACATAGAAGGATTCTAATTTCTACCTTCTCACCAACATTCTACATTCTTACCATCATCCTTTTCCTTTCTCTCTCTCTCTTTTTTTTTTTTTGCATTATAGCTATCCTAGTAGGTATAAAGTAATATTTAATCATGTTTTTGATTTATATTTCTCTGATGATTAATTATGCTGAGCATCTTTTCATGTGCTTGTTTACCACTTGTATATCTTCTTTGATAAAATGACTATGGAAGTCCTTTGCCCATTTTTTAATTTGGTTACTTGTTGCTCTTGAGTTATAGAATTTCCTTATATATTACGGATATTAAATCCTTTTCAGATATATGATTTGAAATCTATTCTCCCTTTCATTACATAGTCTTTTTTTTTTTTACTGTTTTTGATAATATTTTTTTAATACACAAAAGCTTTAAATTATGATAAAGTTCAAATTATCTAGGGGTTTCCCTGGTAGCTCAGATGGTAAAGAATCTGCATGCAATGCAAGAGACCCAGGTTGGATCCTTGGGTCAGGAAGATCTCCTGGAGAAGGGAATGGCAACCCACTCCAGTATTCTTGCCTGGAGAATACTGTGGACAGAGGAGCCTTTCAGACTACAGTCCATGGAGTTGCAAAGAGTCAGACACAAATGAGCATTAAACACTTTTTAAATTATCTATATTGTTATTCATGCTTTTGGTATGTTGTCTAACAATCCACTGCCAAATCAAAAGTCATCAGGGTTTACTTCTGTGTTTTTGTCTAAGAATTTATGGTCTTCATTCTTATATTTAGGTTATTGATTAAAGTTTAGTTAAATTTTGTATATGCTGTGAGGTAAGGGTCCAAATATATTCTTTGGCACATGGAAATGTAGTTGTCTCAGCATCATCTATTGACTGTTCTTTATCCACTGAATGGACTTGGCAATTTCATCAAAAACTCACTAGTATAAAGTTATACTGTGTGTGTGCTCAGTCGCTCAGTTGTGTTTGACTCTGTGACCCCACGGACTGTAGCCTGCCAGGCTCCTGTGTCCATGGGATTCTCCAGGCAAGAATCCTGGAGTGGGTTGCCATGGCCTTCTTCAAGTTATACTAGTTTTACTAGTTTCTGAACAACTCTATTCTGTTGGCTTATCTACCTATCCTTATTCAGGGACCACTCTGTTTTGATTATTATAGCTTCATAGTGAGTTCTGAAATGGGAAATGTGAATCCTCCAACTTTATTCTTCTTTCTAAAAGTTGTTTCAGTTCTCTGGGTGCTTTTGTGTTTCCACATATACTGGAAAATTGGCTTGTAATAAATGTAAGTACGTGAAATACACACCAATTAAAAGACAGTGATTGTTACATTGGATTAAATATATTCTGTCACAAGAAAAGCACTTCAAATAAAATATTAAAATTAGATTAAATATTATGCCAAAAAACAAATCTTAATACATTTTGAAAGATTTAACTTATATTGTGTATCTTCTCTGGCTATAGTGGAATGGAGCTAGAAATCAATAACAGAAGAAAAACAGAAAAATTTTAAAAAATATGTGGAAGTTAACACACTTTTATTTTCTTTTTTGTTAATTTTTTCGCTGAAGTATAGTTGATTTACAATACAGTGTAACATCAAACACTGCTATACAAAAAAGTGATTGTTGGAGAAGGAAATGGCAACCCACTCCAGTATTCTTGCCTGGAAAATCCCATGGACTGAGGAGCCTGGTAGGCTACAGTCCATGGGGTCGCAGAGAGTCAAAAAAAAAAAAAAAAAAAGTGATTGTTATACATATATTCATTCTTTTTTAAACTATTCTTTTCCATTATGTTTTATTGTAGGATATGGAATATAGTCCTTTGTTCTATACAGTAGGACCTTGTAGTTTATCCATTCTGTATATAAAAGCTTGGGGGATTAACCCCAATCCCCCCCAGTTCATCCCTTCCCAATCTTTTCCCCATTGGCAACCACCAGTTTGGTCTCTATGTCCATGATTCTGTTAAACAACACACTCTAAAACAATCAATGAGTCAAAGAAAAAAATCACAAAGAAAATTAAAAAATATTTTAGTATGAATAAAAATGAGATTTATGGGATGCAGCAAAGGCAGTGCTCAAATGGATATTTTTAGCCATATTGTCTAGACAGGATTTCTCTCAGGGTTTTGTGGGGTTTTTTTACTTTTTATTTTGAGGTAATTGTACATTCAGATGCAAGTATAAGAAGTAATACAGAGAAATGTTGTATACCTTTTTTTTTTTTTTTTCCAGTAGTAACATTTTGTATAACTAGAGTAAAATATCACAGTTTGGACATTGATGCAATCTACTGAAAAGAAACAGATTTTATTAGTTTTACACGTACTAATTTGTGAGTTTAGTTATACACAATTTTATCACATATGTAGATTTGTATGACTACCATAGTACTCAAGATATAGGGCAGTTCTATTACAAGGATCTCTCATCTACCCATTTTATAATCAGAGCCACTTTTTTTGGTTCCCCTACTGACCTGTTCTCTAACTTTTATGAATCACTAATCTATTTTCCATTTCTATAATTTGTCATTTAAGAAACATTGCATAAATGGAATCATGTAGGGTATGACTATTTGAGATTGACTTTTGCACCCAGCATAATCCCCTTGAGTTCCATTCAAGTTATTACCATTATCATTACTTTTTCCCTTTTTATTACTGAGTAGTATTCTTGATAAGGATATACCACAGATTATTCAGTCATTGAAGAGGTGGATTTTTTCCAGTTTCTGGTTGTTATGAATATAGCTGCTTTGAATATTCCTTCTAGAAGGTTTGGAATACTTATGAACATAAGTATTCATTTCTCTGTGATAATTCCTCAAGAGTGCAAATGCTGAGTGATATGGTAAACACAAATTTAATTTTGTAAGAAACTACCATACTGATTTCCAGAGTGGTTGTACCATATTACATTCATACCAGCAATGTAGGAATGATCCATTTCTTTTATAGTTTTAGGTTTCTCTGTGGCTGTAACCAGTTAATATTGGCTGACTTCAAAGCAGGTCCAGGGAAGAAACAAAAAACAAACTACAAACAAGTCAACAACAGCAAAATCCAACCAGGAATTCCTCTTACATTCTCCACCTGAAGAACTTCCTTTTTTCAGTCCATTTTTAATGGGTCTTCTCTGGGAGACTTTCCCATCTATAGCGTCTATGCAACTATGGGGTCCATCTCACTCTCAGATCAAATAAGAGAGAAAAAAAAAAGCGGGGTCGGGGGGAAGCTATTAACTCACCACTATCCTGGATTCTCTTCGCATTTTGACTTCCATCCTCAATCTGTCTGTTACTGTTTATTTTGAGAGTCTTTCCCAGTTTCTCTTCATATTTTCTCTAGAGTTTTAGTTATTACCATTGCAAGCTATAGGTTATGCTTCCTCTTGGCCATTACCACAATCATTTCACACTTTATGAATTCTCAAACTGTTGGTACATTTTCAAATACACTGCTGCTCCAGCATTTCTTTCAGATCTCTTAGATTTCTTTTTGGCCAGCTGGGAAAGATATTTGTAAGTATTCTAAAGTGATTAATGGTTGAGTAATAATTGGCTTCTAGCTGATTATCTAATAGAAGAGAATACAACTTTTGACAGTGAAGATGATGAATAATGTAAAGTTAATGGTATGCCTTGAAACCAGGACATGTTTGGAGTTCTTTGAAGATGACTACTCCCATTGCAGGACTTAGGAGATTTTGATTCTTCAATGGGTGACGATTAAGTAAAAAGCTTGCTGAACAAATCCTTTCATTTAGGGGAAAAAAATGGTAAATCCAATTTCTATTTTTGCTTCCTCTGGTATTCTTCTATTTAGCTTATCTTTGGGTAGAGTAAGTCACTGCAATTTCAAAGGCATGAGCTTAATTCATGATATATTAGGGTGTCCAAATTCCTTCTGGGATTCTAGTCTTTGCTCAGGAGAGATAATTAACCTCTGAAAGTAGTCACTTATGCGGCTTCACCTGGTGGTTTGTTTTAAGGATTAATTTATCTCATTTACCTTTCTGATTTATCACTTCAGGCTGGAGCCATGATTGGTAAGGATGTGGAAAAAAAGTGACCCTCACAGGGACAATTCAGCAATGGGTAACCCAAAGTATTGCATTCTTGTGTTCAATATTTAGAGTCTATGCTGCCTTTTAAAATAATAATTCTAGGATACTTTTCCTTCCCCTGTGCCCAGAAAATTCACAAGACTTCAACTCTAGAAAGAATTTATTTTGCATCCAGGTCTACCATTTGCTAATTATGTTACTTTGGATAATTTATTATTGTAAGCCTTAGTGTCCTCATAAAAAGAGGTGGTTAATAATATCAATCTCGTTATTATGAGCATGTAAACTTGATCACATACTTTTGTTCTGAGTTCTAAATTTTATATGTGTACACATCTATGATGTATTATATATATATATATTTACATGTGTATATATAAATATTTAGTTTAACATTTAAACACATATTCAAGTGCTTTGTAAGATTTTAAACGACATATAAAATAAAAGAGTATTATTTTTCTGTAAATAATTTAAGCCAGAAGAACAATTATTTCTTTCCCAGTAGGGATAGGAGGCTTAGAAATATTAGTGAATTGCTGAGAGTAGTTATGGGAATATTTACAGTATTCTATACTGTATTTCTACCAGTAATATCTCTAAGTAGATTACAGAAACTGAGGATTCTTTCTGTTCCAGTTTATAATTATATTTTGCAGGCTTTCTTTGAGGTTCTGAGTCTTTGTACTCACCAGTTTAGAATCTACATATAAATTGCTGTGTGCTGTCAATTTTACTATAGTCAAATACATTTCAAAAGCCAAACATCATGATGTTTAAAAAGGGGCAGAGAACAATTATATTTGACAAACAATTTTTACATGACCTGAAAATGTCTCAGGATTAAAAATGATCCTTTTATACTCTGATTTGCTTGGATGTGTTTGTTTAGTTGGAACTTGTGAAATCATTTTACTTTACTTTACGGACTGATTAAGAAAGTTGGAAAAGTCTCAATAAAGATTTTGAATTTTGCCTCTTTACTGTCTCAAATGAGAGCTCCCAGCAGAGGAATCATCAAGTTTGTAGTGAACATATTAGGAGCTATTGCAACTAACACTGTAATCACTTATGTAATTTTCATGAATACCCAGGAGATGGTAGTACTTTTCATTTTCAGAAGGAGAACAGATTTACTGCTCAAAACACTTGACATAACTACAAGGAAACATGTAATGTTGAAGTAGAAAATAGTTATTTTTTGTTATACTTAGCAAAAAATAGAAGTAGTAATTTTTTTTCACAGTTTAAAACAGAAAATTTTGTATCATTCAGAGGGCAAAAAGCTAATAGCTCATACCCCAGGGTCAGAAATTTCCCTAAATATGGATTTCAATTGACTGCACTGTTCAAAATCTTGTTTCAGTTCTCTGGATATATTCATAATTCAGTGAAAATTTGTAAACTGATGAAAGGTTAAAGAACAAATCCTAAATGTCAGTTGGGTCAATAAGGTTTGAGTTGTGCAGATTTTCTTCTTTCCCTGATTGTCCTAACTGAAGGTTCAACTAATTTGCCACCCCATCCTTATTTTTTTCAAAGATATTATTTTAGAATTAAAAATTTTAAATTGTTTTTAAGAATGATTCAGAATATTAAAGGTATTTTGGCACATTGCTTCTACAAATAAGACACATGAAATAAGCACTTTTTCTGAAAAGAATTGGAGAAGTTGTGATGTCCTCTTCCCGAGAATAAGTAACTTGCAGAGACAGGTCAGTACCTTCAAAGCTAGCATAACAACTTCCATTCTTTAAAGTGAAAGATTTTGCCAGGTTTCAATTAGTTCATAGCACACGTGGAGATTAGTAAGAAGGCCACCTCTTACCCATGGAAGTCAAAAGAAAAAAAAAAAAATTTTTTTCCCAAGCTTAGAAAAGATGAAGGATAGAACCTTAAGTCCCTAAGTAGAGTTTATGTTTGATTTTATTAGCTTAGTAGGTAAGGGTCAGATTATTGTTATAACACCACACACATATAAGTACACAATTGTAAATAATCTTTTTGTTTTGTTTTTTTCTTTCCTATGAGAGGTCATCAAACAGAAGATGGCTTTGACTAGTGCTCTTATTTCTTTATCTTTTGACTAAGAATAATAGATGTAAGTAAGTTAGCTATAATATACCATATATATATGTGTATACATATATATATATATATATATATATATATATATATATATGTATATATTTAGAAGAGTGAAGTCATTCTCCTGTTATTAAGGTCCTGGTTTAACATTACCGGCATAATCTTCATTGTTATATTCTGAAATTCTATTTTTAGACAATATCAATCTTTTATCTGAATGATTTTTGCTCCTATATTTAGTAGAGGAAACTGCATGTTTTTGTATGCTTTGTTTGAGTATGTAATAGTTTGTCCTTTAGATTCTTAAAAGTCTAAACAACAGAGTAAAATAGCTTATCACATTGTTCCTCTTGAATAACACATATACATTTCTGAGCCTGTGTGTGTACTCAGTCTTTTCTGACTCTTTGCGACCCCATGGACTGTAGCCCTCCAGGCTCCTCTGTCCATGGGATTCTCCAGGCAAGAATACTAGAGTAGGTTGCCATTTCCTGCTCCAGGGAATCTTCTTGACCCATGGATTGAACCCGCTTCTCTTGCAACTCCTGCATGGGCAGGCAGATTCTTTACCACTGCAGTACCTGGCAAGTCCACATATACATTTAGATATTATAATTTTATACCCCCCAAATCACTCAAAATGCTTTTAAAATCATTATATTTTAATAATTAAAATTTAAAAACCTAAGAAACTTTAAAAAAAGTTCTTAGATGCTTTAAGCCTCTCTTTGAACTGTAGCAGCCCAGTTCTTTACATAAAATTTACTGTATGTTGAAGGTAAAATGGAAATCTGCACTTTCCAGTGGTAAAGTGAGGGATTAAAAAGGAACAAAATGAAAGAGAAGAGAAATCCAATTTTGTGTTCTAATTCCATATTCATTCCATTACCATAAATAAAACTATCCTTCTACTAAGAAAATGGTCCTGGATTTTTGTCTTTGGTGCTAAGAAATTAAAGGTCATATGGTTCTATATCTTATTCTCAAGGGAAAAAATTAAAAAATAATCTTCCAACATGTTCTATAGTAGAGGACGAAAGAGAGAAAAAGGAAGACAGAAGTCACCCATGGGCAGTGGGACAGGGGGACAGCAATTACATTTAAAAGTCAATCAGGGAATGTTGTTCAGAGAGAGCTAATATTTGTTATTTATCAATTTCAAATGTTACTCATTCTTCTGCTAAATGTATCTTCTCTCTTTTTTTCCTGGATAAAACTACTGTGGTTTTTTTTTTTTTCCATGCCTCAGGCTAAGACAACATTTATATTTCACTTCCCTTTTCATTTATACCTCCAAAACTGAGAAACATTGATTCCTTTCTTCCTATTGAGAAAACAGTCACCAAATTTTATTGCCTTAATAGTTGCATATCTCTAACTAGACTGAAAGAAACCTTCCTTATTCCTTGTACTTGGTACTTAGTAGGTGCATGATAAATATTTGTCAAATTAAAGAATGCACTTACATACTAAATTTGACTACATATATAGTCCTCACTAGAAAATTTGGTCCATATACAAAGGAGAAAAAAATGGATTAAAATTTTCATTATCTAAATCATCTACATATTACCTCAGTCCTATTCTTGGCATTGTGTGTGTGGACACTGATTTATTTATGGTAATGACATAAAATTTCATTCTTATTTCTCTTCTCTATATACTGATGGCAACATTTTTAGAAGACTCCTTTACTCTCTCATATTTTTCTAGAGGAAACTAACCTTTCAGAGAAATGAAAATGTTCCAAATAATACTTTAATATGGTCTTATTTTAGCAGTTGACATAAATCTAAATAATTTATCATTGATTATCATCACAGAGCTATGGAAAAAGTCCTATAAAAATATGTAGCTAGCATTGAATAATACCACAAAATGAATTCTTTCTTCAAATGAAGGGATGTATATTAATAAAGAAAGAGAAAGAATTGGAAAAAGAAGAAAACTATGCTGAATTCATTTATTCTAGAAATTTAGAAATGTTGCTAGATACAAAGTTGATATTTATAAATCAACCATATTTACATACAGATTATCATTCCAATGACATTTGAAAAGCACACACCATCTCTAATAGTAGCCACATCATTTGCAAATTTGCAAATATTTTCTCCGTCTGTAGGTTGTCTTTTCATTTCTGTTTATGATTTCCTTTGCTGTGCAAAAGCTTTTCAGTTTGATTAGGTGCCATTTGTTTATTTTTGCTTTTGTTTCTGTTGCCCTGGAAGACTGACCTAAGGAAACATGGGTGGGATCTTTGTCTGATCTCTTCCAGCAGTTTTATAGTATCATGTCTTATGCTTATATCTTTAAGCCATTTGGAGTTTATTTTTGTGTATGGGGAGAGGCTGTGTTCTAACTTCACTAATTTACATGTGGCTGTCCAACTTTCCTAACACCACTTGCTAAAGAGTCTGTCTTTTTCCCATTATATATTCTTGTTTCCTTTGTCGAATATTAATTGACTATGGGTGTGTAGGTTTATTTCTGGGTTCTCTATTATGTTCCATTGACCCATATGTCTGCTTTGTGAAAATACCACACCATTTAGATTACTATAGCTTTGTAGTATTGCCTGAAGTCTGGGAGGGTTATGTCTCCTGCTTTATTCTTTTTCTTCAGGATTTCTTTAGCAATTCTGGTCTTTCATGGTTTTATATAAATTTTAGGATTGTTTGTTATAGGTCTGTGAAAAATGTCATGGGTAACTTGATAGTGATCACATTAAATCTGTAGATTGCTTTAGGTAATATGGCCATTTTAACAAAATTAATTCTTACAATCCAAGAGCATAGCATCCATTTCCTTGCACCAGCTTCAGTTTCCTTTATTAATATTGGTAGTTCCCAGCAGATAAGTCTTTTGACTCCTTGACAGGTTTATTTCTAAGTTTTTTTTTTCTTTCTTTTTCTTTTGGAGATGTGATTTTAAAAGCTCTTGCCTTTTTGCATTTCTTTTCTGACATTTCGTTTGTTAGAGTAAAGAAATGCAACCAATTTCTGTACGTTAATATTGTATCCTGCTACCTTGCGGAATTCATTTATTCTAGTAGTTTTTTTTTTTTTTTTTTTTTTAATTTTTTTATTAGTTGGAGGCTAATTACTTCACAACATTTCAGTGGGTTTTGTCATACATTGATATGAATCAGCCATAGATTTACACGTATTCCCCATCCCGATCCCCCCTCCCACCTCCCTCTCCACCCGATTCCTCTGGGTCTTCCCAGTGCACCAGGCCCGAGCACTTGTCTCATGCATCCCACCTGGCCTGGTGATCTGTTTCACCATAAATAGTATACATGCTGTTCTCTCGAAACATCCCACCCTCACCTTCTCCCACAGAGTTCAAAAGTCTGTTCTGTATTTCTGTGTCTCTTTTTCTGTTAGTTTTTGTGTGGAGTCTTTAGTATGTCATCTGCTTATAGTGACAATTTTACCTCTTCCTTTCCAATTGGAATGCCTTTTATTTCTTTTTATTATCTGATTGTTGTGGCTAGGACTTCCAATAATACACTGAATATAAGAGGTAAGAGTGGGCTCCCTTGGCTTGTTCCATATTTTATCAGGAAGTCTTTTAGCTTTTCACTGTTGAGTATTACATTGGCTGTGGATTTGTCATAAATAGTTTCTATTATATTGAGATATGTTCTCTCTATGCCCACTTTGGTAAGAGTTTTTATCATAAATGGATGTTGAATTTTGAAGACCTAAATAGATATTTCTCCAAAGAAGACATGCAGATGACCAATAGGCATAAGAAAAAATGCTCAACATTGCTAGTTATTAGAGAAATGATAACCAAACAAAAAAACTACAATGAGGTACTTCCTCACACTGGTCAGAATGCCCATCATTAAAGTCTACAAAAATTGCTGGAGAGGGTGTGAAAAGGAACTCTCCTACACTGTTGGTAATGTAAATTGGTACAGCCACTATGGAAAACACATGGAGGTTCCTCAGAAAACTAAAAGTAGAATTGCCATGTGACCCAGCAAGCCCAATCCTGGGCATATATCTAGGTAAAACTGTAACTCTAAAAGATAAACGCACCCCTACATTCATAGCAGCACTGTTTACAATAGCCAAGACATGAAAGTAACCTGAATGTCTATCAACAGATGAATGAATAAATAAGTGTGGTACATATATATGCTGGAATACACTCAGTCAAAACAAGGAGGAAAGCAATATTATTTGGAGCAATACGGATGCAACGAGAGATTATCATACTAAGTGAAATAAGTCAGAAAGAGAAAGAAAAACACCATATAGTATCACTTTTATGTAGAATTTAAAATACGACACAAATAACCTATCTACAAAACAGAAACAGACTCACTGACATGGAGAACAGACTTGTGCTTGCCAATGAGGAGGGCTTTGGAGGAGGATGAAGTGGAGGCTGGGGTTAGCAGATATATGTAAGCTTTTATGTATAGATGGATAAATAACAGGGCCCTGCTGCATAGGAATTTTGAAGACCTAAATAGACATGTCTCCAAAGATGACATACAGATGGCCAATAGGCATATGAAAAGCTGTTCAACATTTCAGGGAATTATATTAAATATACAAGGCTAGTGGAAATAGAAGTTGGAACAGCCTCTTTGGAAACCGTTTGCCTGTATCTATAAAGCCAAACATTTTGCCCTGTGTTCTAGCAATTCTGCTCTGGAGCACATACTGAACAGAAATGTGTCTTAATGTTCACCAGTCAACATGTATAAAAGTATTTTGCTGCAGCATTCATAATAGCTCTTGCAAAGAAAAAAGCTATAGTTTCCTTCACAATAGAAAGGATAGTGAAAAGATAGGCTATTCATGCAATGTAACTTACACAATAATAAAAAAAAAAAATAAACTTCGGATAAATGCCACAACATAGGCAAAATGTTATAATAAGTCTGAGAAAAATATGTAGTGTAAAAATTTATGTATGATGACAGGGATTAGAATATGCTACTGTGGTTTAATTTGGAGTTTCCTGGAAATGATCCCTATACGTGTATGTGCATGTGTGTGTGTGTGTGTGTGTGTGTGTGTGTGAAGTCCATCATTAAGCAGTATGATGAAGATTAGTATGCTTTATCATATGGTTATTCCTCATAACAAAAAAGAAAGAGACATGGTAGTGGAGGGAGAAAAAAAGAGGAAGGGGGAGAGAGAGAAAGAAAGAACAAATAGGTGCTGAGATCAACATAAGGGTCTATTTGTTGCTGCTGCTGCTAAGTCACATCAGTCGTGTCCGACTCTGCGTGACCCCATAGACGGCAGCCCACCAGGCTCCCATCCCTGGGATTCTCCAGGCAAGAATACTGGAGGGGGTTGCCATTTCCTTCTCCAATGCATGAGAGTGAAAAGTGAAAGTGAAGTCGTTCAGTCATGTCCGACTCTTCACGACTGTAGTCCACCAGGCTCCTCCGTCCATGGGATTTCCCCGGCAAGAGTACTATTTGAGTTGGACAAAATTTAGCGACTGAACAACAAAATCTCTTCTTGTTCCAACCTCCTTTGTTTTCTAGGATATTGATATTTGTTTAATTTTAGGATTGTGAATTTTAGGATGAATTTTCCTGATTATTTGACTAAATGATTAATGGTGTTATATCCTTATTTCTTTTGAAAAGGAGTTGAATCTGGTGTGTTTTTTTCATTCTTTGCTAAAGATTGAAGCCAGACATCTTTGCCTTATGTAGGGAGGAAATCTGCCAGAAGCACAACCATTTGACAATGTAACACATCAGTTCTGACATTTGTTGTGTATTCTGCCCTGTTAGAATGTCATTGAAAGCTAAGATTTATTTTGAGATAAATATACTTCCTGGCTATGAGTTATATATCATAACCTGGCATAAATATGAATTCGGGTGTTCTCTAATCCATAAGGCCCCTTCCTTAGTCAATGAAACAATGCTGAAGATACCTTGCTTGTCCTTGTATTTTTTCCATGAGGATGGGATTGAAATTTTTCATATAATAATTTTATCAGTTACCAAATTTTTTTTAGTTGCAGCCTCTAAAAATTAATGTTTCCCCTACATTCTTTGTATTCTGGCTTAGCAGTTTTCTCTCCCCTTTTTTACTTTCAGTATTTTTACTTTCAGTATTTATACACGGTCAGAAGATGTGCATGATTCAGATTCGGGTTTCACAGAAGAAAAGACAAATAGTCTGAACCCAAACTGGAAAGCATGTCTAAGTCTTTGGGTTCTGCTTGGAGCCTCAAACAAATACATGAGGAGACACTGTTAAGAAAAGAAACCCTAGAGATCCCAGGAGAAACACCTCCACCTCTACAGCTTCCAGTGACCGTATTTAAACAGAACTTCGTGTCATCTTTAAATTTCATATATTATATTTTCTTAGACCATTTCTGTTTATTTTGCAGAAGAGTCTGGACTTAGTGACTAACATAGGATTACTAAATCCATCTGCAGCTATCATTATTTGACACTATGCCTGATCTTTTGATAAAACCTTTGATTCTAGATCTTTTCTCTTTTGAAAATCACTCAGGATAGTTCTGACAATCATCTGAAATAAAAACACTAAAAAGGGGAGAATTATTTCATGAAGTAGCAGGTGCTCTTGTTGTTCTGCCTAGATGCCCTGGGATGCACCCTTGATTCCATCAACTCTTGCATTCCCCTGCTCTGATGTGCTTTTGTTGTCATCTACAGAGGTCAGCCCACCACCGAATTGAGCTACCGTGATTGCTTGGGCTGTGCAGTGCTGTAGCAATATTGCATAGGAACCTGGAATGTTAGGGCCATGAATCAAGGCAAATTGGAAGTGATCAAACAGGAGAAGGCAAGAGTGAACATTGACATTTTAAGAATCATGGAACTAAAATGGACTGGAATGGGTGAATTTAACTCAGATGACCATTATTTCTACTACTGTGGGCAATAATCCCTTAGAAGAAATGGAGTAGCCATCATAGTCAACAAAAGAGTCTGAAATGCAGAACTTGGATGCAATCTCAAAAACGACAG
This sequence comes from Cervus canadensis, assembly GCF_019320065.1. NCBI lineage: Eukaryota > Metazoa > Chordata > Mammalia > Artiodactyla > Cervidae > Cervus > Cervus canadensis. The sequence goes on along the minus strand of NC_057412.1, from coordinate 26,344,528 downwards.
AATGATCTCTGTTCATTTCCAAGGCAAGCCATTCAATATCATGGTAATCCAAGTCTATGCCCCAACCAGTAATGTTGAAGAAGCTGAAGTTGAATAGTTCTATGAAGACCTACAAGACCTTCTAGAATTAACACCCAAAAATGATGTCCTTTTCATTATAGGCGACTGGAATGCAAAAGTAGGAAGTCAAGAAATACCTGGAGCAACTGGCAAATTTGGCCTTAGAGTACAGAATGAAGCAGGGCAAAGGCTAAGAGAGTTCTGCCAAGAGAATGCACTGGTCATAGCAAACACCCTCTTTCAACAACACAAGAGAAGACTCTACACATGGACATCACCAGATGGTCAACACCAAAACCAGATTGATTATATTCTTTTCAGCCAAAGATGAAGAAGTTCTATACAGTCAGCAAAAACAAGACTGGGAACTGATTATGACTCAGATCATGAACTCCTTATTGCCAAATTCAGACTTAAATTGAATAAGGTAGGGAAAACCACTAGACCATTCAGCTATAACTTAAATCAAATCCCTAATGATTATACAGTGGAAGTGAGAAATAGATTTAAGGGACTAGATCTGATAGACAGAGTGCCTGAAGAACTATGGATGGAGGTTCTTAACATTGTACAGGAGACAGGGATCAAGACCATCCCCAAGAAAAAGAAAGGCAAAAATGCAAAATGGCTGTCTGAGGAGGACTTACAAATAGCTGTGAACAGAAGAGAAGCCAAAAGCTAAGGAGAAAAGGAAAGATATACCCATTTGAAGGCAGAGTTCCAAAGAATAGCAAGGAGAGATATGAAAGCCTTCCTCAGTGATGAGTGCAAAGAAATAGAGGAAAACAATAGAATGGGAAAGACTAGAGATGTTTTCAAGAAAATTAGAGATAGCAAGGGAACATTTCATGCAAAGATGGGCTCAGTAAATTATACAAAAAAGATCTTCATGACCCAGATAATCATGATGGTGTGATCACTTACCTAGAGCCAGACATCCTGGAATGCTAACTCAAGTGGGCCTTAAGAGCATCACTACAAACAAAGCTAGTGGAGGTGATGAAATTCCAGTTGACCTATTTCAAATCCTAAAAGGTGCTGCTGTGAAAGTGCTGCACTCAATATGCCAGCAAATTTGGAAAACTCAGCAGTGGCCACAGGACTGGAAAAGGTCCGTTTTCATTCCAATCCCTAAGAGAGGCAATGCCAACGAATGCTCAAACTACCACACAATTGCACTCATCTCACACACTAGCAAAGTAATGCTCAAAATTCTCCAAGTCAGGCTTCAAAAATACGTGAACCATGAACTTCCACATATACAAGTTGGATTTAAAAAAGGCAGAGGAACTAGAGATCAAATTGCCTTTGACTGTGTGGATCACAATAAAATGTGGAAAACTCTTAAAGAGATGGGAATACCAGACCACCTGACCTGCCTCTTGAGAAATCTGTATGCAGGTCAGGAAACAACAATTAGAACTGGACATGGAACAGACTGATTCCAAATAGGAAAAGGAGTATGTCAAGGTTGTATATTATCACCCTGCTTATTTAACTTATATGCAGAGTACATCATGAGAAATGCTGGGCTGGATGAAACATAAGCTGGAATCAAGATTGCCAGGAGAAATATCAATAACCTAAGATATGAAGATGACACCACACTTATGACAGAAAGAGAAGAAGAACTAAAGAGCCTCTTAATGAAAGTGAAAGAGGAGAGTGAAAAAGTTGGCTTAAAACTCAACATTCAGAAAACAAAGAACCTGGCATCCGGTCCCATCACTTCATAGCAAATAGATGGAGAAAGTGTGGAAACAGTGGCAAACTTTATTTTTGGGGGCTCCAAAATCACTGCAGATGGTGATTGCAGCCATGAAATAAAAAGTCACTTAATCCTTGGAAGGGAAGTTATGACCAACCTAGACAGCGTATTAAAAAGCAGAGACATTACTTTGCCAAAGAAGGTCTGTCTAGTCAAGGCTATGGTTTTTCCAGTAGACATGTATGGTTGTGAGAGCTGGACTATAAAGAAAGTTGAGCACCGAAGAGTTGATGCTTTTGAACTGAGGTGTTGGAGAAGACTCTTGAGAGTCCCTTGGACTGAAAGGTGATTGAACCAGTCCATCCTAAAGGAGATCAGTCCTGGGTGTTCATTGTAAGGACTGATGTTGAAGCTGAAACTCCAGTACTTTGGCCACCTGATGCGAAGAGGTGACTCATTTGAAAAGACCCTGATGCTGGGAAAGATTGAGGGCAGGAGGAGAAGGGAACGACAGAGGATGAGATGGTTGGATGGCATCACCAACTCAATGGACATGAGTTTGAGTAAACTCTGGGAGTTGGTTATGGACAGGGAGGCCTGGTATGCTGCAGTCCACGGGATTGCAAAGAGTCAGACACGACTGAGGAACTGAACTGATCTGAACTGAACTGAACTGAACTTATTGCTTGGGCAGAGAACCCAGACTAACTGGAAGAGTGCTTGCCTCTAGCAGACCCTTAGCTAGTGACCAGTCTTGTGAAAGTAGGACAGCCCAGCTCCCTACCCCAGTTTGGGACGTTTCTGAAACATAATACTGTGCAGTTCTGTTGTAGCCACCGGCAGATACCCTTCTGGGACATTGTCTGCAATCGTATTCCTGGTTACCTTCTCCCCTTTCTCTGTCTTATGTTCCCCACTGCCCAATCAACTTCACTTAGTGAATCTCTCCCAGGATTGCTTCCTTAATACATCGCCAGGAAAGTAATTTCCATAAGATCAGCTTCTGGGGAGCCTGGCCTAAAACAAAACTATAAGTCAAATGATTAACTTCTTCCAGCCTATGTCCACTGCAAGTTTCTAAAGAGAATTCAGTTCTCTTTAGAAAAATTCCACACTGTTTGTAAGACTCAGTGTTTGTGCTACTGATATTGTAGGTTGATACCTTCCTAAAACCATGATGGATATTTAACATACAAAGAGTAAGCCTACTGACTTTCCTCTGACAGGAATCAGTGAACATACCATCTCCAAGAAGAAACATCAGCTTGAATGTAACTCTCCTCATTTGTCCATTCTTTGATAGGACAGTTATACTTCCCACTTTGTGGACCCAGAAATCTTATTTCTGAAACTTTAGAAATGATGCATGAATTGTTAGCTTTCATGATCTTTTATATGATAATTTTTTGATATAATGACAGCTGCTAGTCAAAAAGGATGAAAATAACATTATACAGACGTTATTTCATGTACCTTGGGTGAGTGGGTGAAGTCACTCAGTCGTGCCCTACTCTTTGTGACCCCACGGACTATAGCCTACCAGGCTCCTCTGTGCACGGAATTTTCCAGGCAAGAATACTGGAATGGGTTGCCATTTCCTTCTCCAGGGAATCTTCCCAACCCAGGGATCGAACCTACGCCTCCCACATTGCAGGCAGTCGCTTTACCATCTGAGCCACCAGGGAAGCCATTCATGTACCTTAGTTGACACAAATAGTGAGACCTTGAGTCCATCCACGGCAGGCAGGCAGCGGCGGGCAGAGAGGCCGGCCGCACTGCCTGTGCACCGAGCGGGTCCACAGGAACAGTCCACCGTGGCTGAGGAGCTTGTCAGGGTCATTGCCCCTGTGTTGCCTCCATATCCATCTACTGAGACCTGCAACATAAGAACCTCCTGAATCTGTTCTGATCTTGCTGCACCCCTTCAGCTCCCTCTATTGACAAAGCCTGATGTTGTGCCCAGCTGGTACGGGGAAAATTGTAGAATTCAACTTTGACATCACAAAGAAGAGTTAAGGAGTGTGCATTTGGAATTGGGGCAAAATAACTTGATAACACACATGCACATATGCAATTTGTACTTTAAATTTGTACGTTATACAAATTGAATAAAGTAAATATTCAATTTTGTGTGGTGACTGGCTTTATTTTAGAAGGCATAGAGCTGTTTTCTGGATTTATTTTTCCCAGTACAAAAACCAAGTCACTAAGTTATGTAGAAACAGAAAGCAGTGTGTTATTATTTGCTTAGGATCCAGTAATGGGGTATATTGCTTGGTAATTCAAATGCTCTTTTCTGTCTATTATTTACTATTTATTTTTATTGTTACTGGGTTATATCCTTCAGTTTCTTCTACTGTGATCTTAAATAAATGAAAAGAGGAGATGTGAAATGAATGCATATATTGTATATATAATGTATATATTCAACTCAGGGCTTAATTTTGATTTCAGCATTGCTAAAATTCATTCTTCCAGTCAAATACAAATGGTAATCTGTGGATGACATGCCAGTCATGCTCTTTGTTTGTCTTAAAGGGAGGAATGTTTTGAAATCCTTTTCCCTTTTTATCCTTGATGGATTCATAAAGCTAAATGTGGTATTGTATATCACAAGGTAGCAACTTCTCATTTTACAGATGAAAAGTTTGAGAGCTAAATGAGTTGACAAAGGTCACCGAGCTCGCTTGTGACAGATTCCGTGTGTATAAGAATCTAGGCATACAGATACCCAGGCACGGTGAAGGTACCAGTGCGGAATTAGTTATGGTTATGTAAAAATCAACCTAATATTTAGTTTCTTGAAAAAAATATGCATTTAGATCATGATTTTACAATTTGATGATTCAGGTGAGGCTTAGCTGATCTGGTTTTGCCTGGGCCCTGCCAATACTTTGGCCACCTCATGCAAAGAGTTGACTCATTGGAAAAGACCCTGATGCTGGGAGGGATTGGGGGCAGGAGGAGAAGGGGACGAGAGAGGGTGAGATGGCTGGATGGCATCACTGAATTGATAGACATGAGTTTGAGTAAACTCTGGGAGTTGGTGATGGACAGGGAGGCCTGGTGTGCTGCGATTCATGGGATCGCAAAAAGTCAGACACGGCTGAGTGACTGAACTGAACTGAACTGAACTGAACCTGTGTCTACCTGTCTCCTCCCAACTAGGTAGGTGGATTTGCTGGTTCCAGTGGGGCTCCCTCATCTGTGGGTCTCAGCTTTGGCAATTAGGTTGACATGGGGCCATTATTCTGCCTACCCCAGATGGCTAGCAGTCTGCTATTTTCTGTAAAATATGGGTGTTACCCCCACTTCCCAACTCTGGCCACCAGGACATGCTGCTTTTACTGCCTAGTTTTATGGAGAGGAAAAAAAAAAAAAAAACATTCTGAAAGATGGGAATGCTACAGACAGAAGTCACTAGAGTTGGAAGAGGTAACAGATATTAGAGGTGCACTCTGCTTTCCTTTGGCCTGCTCCAGATGACATCTGCAGACAGCACAGAGGAGAACAGAAGTCACTTTTGCAAGTGAGAGTGGCCTCACAAGCAAAAAATATTAATTTAAAATGTTTGCTTCAAGAGCATACCCCAGGAACAAGAACTGAGTCCAGCGGAAAAGTTTTATAGCCGTGGTCACAAAAATGGTATGAGCAGACATAGAAGATAGAGACCAGAGAAATCTTAAAAGGGTGTGTGTGTGGTAGGTGGTCATAATGAGGCATGAAGAGACTTTTAGTGTTTGTGGGAGTAATGGAGAGCAGCTCTTCAAGAGGGACAGTCTGAATTTGTGGGCAGGGAACTGAACAGTGTTAACCATATAACCTCCATTCATAGGAATATATACATACTAATTGGTTCCCTAATCACCATCTATTATGTTTTGCTTTCCTTCAGACCTTTCAATATTCATGTGTAGTTGCAGTGCAGCTGGACATGTATAGTTTTCTTTGTACAACCTTCCTGGCACAGATTTCCTTTTATTTTTACCTGTGGCTTAAGCATGGGTTTCAGTGGCACTCAAATGAGTGACCATTTCTTTCTGACAATTTATGAAGCAGGATGAATGGTTTGTAAGAAGCCTAAAATCTTTCTTTTTATACTAATAGCTGTGTTTCACCTTCTATAGATTTACCTGTGGGATACTTTTTAACATTTTTTCTCATACCAGTGGGAACAGCACATAATTGCCACGAGAATGCAAGCTTATTTGATACTGTTGTTTGAGAGCAAATAAAACCTAAGAATGGGAAAAAGAAAAACTTGGAATTTGATTGAGAAGTGGAACATTTTAAGTGACTCTAGTGCCTTGGGCTGGAGTTTCAAAAAGTTGGCAAGGGAATTGAATGCCCCAGAGCTGAGGCTTATGATGGCAAGAATAAAGCTATTTTTATCCTCTAGGCAACAGCTTTCCTCTGCCAAATTTCTCAAGACCCATACAATGAGAGCATCCATCCCAAAATGATTAATGCAAATTTAGTAATTGTGCATATGGATCATTTCTCTGTCACCCATTTTATCTGCAAAACGTGCCTTTCTCTGCATGCAGGCGTTGCTCATGTTTTGTGCCATTCACCTGTTGCTGGGGGCATGGAACAAATTATCTCTTTGTGTGAGGCTGTGGGAAGAAGAAATTATCACATTTGTGGCTGGCACCCACTACTAAGCCAGGCATGCAATTATCAGAATCAGAACGATTGTATGCACAGAGTCAGATTCATCTTACTTATCAGGAGGATAGCGGATGAGCTCTGATCCACAGCTGGACAATATGCCAAAGGGGGAGGTAGGTGGGGGGGACATAGTCCTCTCTTAAAGAAAATAAATTTTTGGCAGCAAAGACAGATTTCTATAGAAGCCAATGAGACCTTGGGGGTTCTGGCTTTTGTAAACTTTTAAGTGAAGTGAGTACAAGAGCAGGGTTTTGAGTTGAGAACCCTGGGGAAGTTCATCAGAAAAAGAAGTATTGTGTTGCCAGTGTCAAAGTGTGGATCCCCCCCAATGCACTTCACATAAGACCCTCAAACTTAATCAACCAACAGGTCTCAGAGGAGTGAACTGGGAAGCCCCTCAGACTTGTGGTATCTCTTTCAGATTTCCAGGAAGCACTGATGCCTGCCTAATAGGGCCTTTTTGGAAACCACTAGCTCCTATTCAGGGGGAACAGATCAACCCGAGGCTGTGTTCTGTCTGGCTTTAAATCAACAGTGTAAGGTGAAGTAGACAGAGGAAGGTGTGGGCCTCCTCCATAGGAGCCGTGTGTTGCTTAAACATTCCGCTGCTTGCTGACACTACCCTGTATTAACCCGAAATGCTACGTGCTCACGCTATACTCTCCTGCCATGTTATAACAGAATATCTACGCAATTTTTCTTGTAAACCACAGGCTGTCAAGCAGAATTTCAGATGTAAACACGATCTTTTAGGTTCCAGCAAATGGTGGCAGATTAAAAACAAATGAATTTTCTATATGGAGAATTGGAAGAAACCTGTACATACAGCACATGGCTACTTATGCTGCTGCTGCTGCTAAGTCACTTCAGTCGTGTCCGACTCTGTGCTACTCCATAGACGGCAGCCCACCAGGCTCCCCTGTCCCTGGGGATTCTCCAGGCAAGAATACTGGAGTGGGTTGCCATTGCCTTCTCCAATGCACGAAAGTGAAAGGTGAAAGTGAAGTTGTTCAGTCGTGTCTGACTCTTAGCCACCCCATGGACTGCAGCCCACCAGGCTCCTCCGTCCATGGGATTTTCCAGGCAATAGTACTGGAGTGGGGTGCCATTGCCTCCTCCGCAATGGCTACTTATAAGTGCCACCAAAAGATATTAGACATAGAAAATATGGCGACCTAATGCAACCCTTTCTCAAATGCATGACAGCTAAACTGTTTGAAAAACAGTTGATTTGAAACCCCACTTTTAACAACTTATTGACCAGAGACATATTGTTATATTTTTGTTATGCAGACATTATTAACCAGAGTGTTTCAATGTTCACTTACATATAAATCACCAGCCACAGGCATTAGTTTCTACAAAAATCCCCTGGTCAGTAATTTGTTAAGGAAGCTCGACTATATGTCTCCTCTTCTTACTTAAGGGTAAGGGGAGAAAATAATAATAACAATGGAACACAGCATAAAAAGATCGAAGGTTTCAGTTGATAGGATTTTAGTGGAAAATTGCCAGAGGCATTAAAATGGACAAAACCCAAAAATTACTTAGTGTTCTGGGGAGAGCACCTTTCCTAGTTATCTGATTCTATGTGGCTCTGATCCTTTCATCCTCTTTGAGCTATTTAGTAATGCAAATAATTCTTATCCTTAGAGATGAAAGTGAATTTTGTCCAGTAGAATGCAACTGATTATTGTCTCATGGATATTCATCAGATTTACATATATTTGCAAATTTATTTTAGCATTCTTGATTGTCTTTATATGTGAGCTATTTGAATTCTCCTTTGAACTAGTTGTGACATCTTATTGATTCCCTCATTAATTAATGAAGTAAATATAATATGTGGCACATGTTCATTTTTTATTTCTATGCAAGTTATGATGCTAACTTAAAAAATATATATCTTTTGTGGTTTAGTTGTTAAGTTATGTCTGACTCTTGCGACCTCATGGACTGTAGCCTGCCAGGCTCCTCTGTCCATGGGATTTTCCAAGCAAGAATACTAGAGTGGTTTGCCATTTCCTTATCCAGGGGATCTTCCTGACCAGGGATTGAACTCGGGTCTCCTGCACTGCAGGCAGATTCTTTACCAACTGAGCTACCAAGGAATTTTTTAACATTAATTCAGGGGATTCTTTTTTTTTTTTTTTTAATTAATACTCGGAAGATCTTGTGATTTAAAGTGCTGTTCTCCAAAAGAAATATTAGGTACTCCATCCAATGGGAGAATATGAACAAGGGATAAATTTGGAGAGTGACTTGAAAATAACACATGCTCATTAATGAAACCAAACTATCCAGGTGACTTTAATAGAAAAATGACATGTCTTATGTTTTGCATTAGCCTGATCATAATGTTTAATCAAATGAGCATTCAGTAAATGAAATCTTGGGAAAGTGCTCTTTAACTATAATAAATCATAGCACTCAAGACTTCCTAAGTTATAACCCTAAGTTGAAGTGAAATGAAGTGAAAGTTGCTCAGTTGTGTCCAACTCTTTGTGAGCCCATGGACTGTAGCCGGGCAGGCTCCTCCTTCCATGGCATCGTCCAGGCAAGAATACTGACATGGGTTGCCATTTCTTTCTCCAGGGGCTCTTCCTGACCCAGGGCTCGAATCAGGCTCTCCTGCATTGCAGGTGGACCCTAACCCTAAGTTCTCTACTTTTAAACCTTTTTCGGCACACTATACTTTAGCAAAACTAGGCTACTCTCTGGTCCTAGAACACGTGAAATACATTGCTTTGTGAAAACCGTGGAATGCTGTCCTCCATGTTTCTGTAGTAATATTATCCATCCTCTGACACAGTGCTTGTCAAGCTCTCTGTGATGAAGGACCAGTTTTTTAGGAAGTTTTTATTCAGTCATAGTCCAACATTGCAATATAAAAACATAAATTGCTAGAAATACAAAATAGATATGAAAAGTTTATATTAATAAATTCATTGTTTTTATGTATAAAACATACTTTCAAATGGTTGCAGAAGTTTCCAAACTCTTTGAATCTCTGTATTTATATCTTCATGGATCAGTGGCAAACATTTCAATGACTCAAGACAGTGGACCTCTATTGGGTAAAGAGCAGAGCATAATTTTCCTCACAGATGCTATCTGATCCAATTATTTTTCTGTGTATCTCTAAATAAAAGTGATCTAAATTTTATTTGAAAGCAACATTTCAATGTTGTTACTTCTTCTATAATAATTGACTTAATCTTTGTTCTTTTAGAGTTCTTCAATAATGATTATTTCCCCTTGAGGGCAACTCCAGCCCAAACTCCAGAGCTAAATGTTCAGGCAAATATTTGTTGGATTGCAATTTCCTTAAATCTCTTGTTGGAAATAGACTTTCAGACTTGATGTTAAATGCTTATTTTTTTCTCTCCTCCCATCTTATTTTTTCCTCTCCTCCCATCTTATTTTTTCTGCAGCAATTAATTATAACAAAAAGAAAGGGATACCTCAAAGTTGTAGTCTTTGATGTGCCTTCTACAAGCGTGGTTCCAAGTAAATTAAACATCAGAATTTGAATATCTGTTGGGTTAGATAAAAGGCTCACTCTGGTTTCTCCATAACATCTTACAGAAAAACTCAAATGAAACTTTTTGGCCAATATTAGGATTGACAATACTCCCGAATTTATTGAACTCCTGCAATAGTCCTGCTGTGTTTGCCCATTTTACTTTAAAACAAGGTAAAAAAGGCTTTTTATTTTCATTCATCAAATACTTATTTTACATCTCTTCCATTATTTAAGTTTGCCAAACTTAAGACCTCATAGCCTTCCTTGACCTGTTCTTAATCTCATTGTATGCGTGTATGGTCAGTCACTTAAGTCGTGTTCAACTCTTTGTGACCCTATGGACTGTAGCCCACCAGGCTCCTCTGTCCATGGGTTCTCCAGGCAAGAATACTGGAGTGGGTTGCCATGCCCTCCTCCAGGAGATAATCCTGACCCAGGGGGTACAGGTGTATTCTTTACCACTGAGCTGCTGAAGAAGCCCTCTTAATCTCATTTCCCATATTCAGTTAATTATCCATCATTATGGGTTTTATTTCTCAGTGATTCTCACATCACATCAGAGCCTTCCCTTTCATCCTCATTGACTGTATGTTAGTTCTGGCCATCATCTTAACTTAGAATTGTGCAATAGCCTTCATCTATGCTTCATTACTATTTAACACATACTAAACTTTGCTTGGTGGCTTAGTGATAAAGAATCATCCTGCAATGCAGGAAACACAGCAAGAGCGATGTTCAATCCCTGGGTCGGGAAGATCCCCTGGAGAAAGAAACGGTAACGTACCCTGGTATTCTTGCCTGGGAAATCCCATGGCCAGAGGAGCATGGAGAGCTACAGTCCATGGGTTTGCAAAAGAGTTGGACACAACTTAACGACTAAACAACAAACAAAGCTTTGCATGACTTTGGAGGCTCTTTTCTCATCAATTTAAAAAAAAAAAATTACTTACAAGAGTTCCAAGATAAACTCAACACCAATAACATCAAAGAGACAAAAAGAATTGTTGGGACCTGGCAGGATCATCTAAGCATAAAAGAACTCAATCTCTTATATCAGTTCAGTTCATTGCAGTTGCTCAGTCATGTCCGACTCTTTACGACCCCATGGACTGCAGCATGCCAGGCCTCCCTGTCCATCACCAACACCCGGAGCTTGCTCAAACTCATGTCCATTGAGTCGGTGATGCCATCTAACCATCTCATCCTCTGTCATCCCCTTTTTATCCTGTCTTCAATCTTTCCCAGCATCAGGGTCTTTTCAGATGAGTCATTTCTTCGCATCAGGTGGTCAAAGTATTGGAGTTTCAGCTTAAGTATTAGTCCTTCCAAAAAATATCAGGACTGATTTCCTTTAGGATTGAGTGGGTTTATCTCCTTACAGTCCAAGGAACTCTTAGGAGTCTTCTTCAACACCACAGTTCAAAAGCACCCATTCTTTGGCACTCAGCTTCCTTTATGGTCCAACTCTCACAACCATACATGACTACTGGAAAGACGATAGCTTTGACTAGTTGAACTTTGTTGGCAAAGTAGTGTCTCTGTTTTTAAGTATGTTGTCTAGGTTGGTCATAGCTTTTCTTCCAAGGAGCAAGTGTCTTTTAATTTTAAAGCTGCAGTCACCATCTACAGTGATTTTTGAGCTCCCCTCCCAAAGTCTATCTCTATTTCCATTGTTTTCCCATCTATCTGCCATGAAGTGATGGGACCAGATGCCATGATCTTAGTTTTCTGAATGTTGACCTTAAGCCAACTTTTTCACTCTCCTCTTTTATTTTCATCAAGAGGCTCTTTAGTTCTTCTTCGCTTTCTGACGTAAGTGTGGTGTCATCTTCATATCTGAGGTTATTGATATTTCTCCCGGCAATCTTGATTCCAGCTTGTGCTTCCTCCAGCCCAGCATTTCTCTTGATGTACACTGCATAAAAGTTAAAAAAGCAGGGTGACAATATACAGCCTTGATGTACTCCTTTCCCTATTTGGAAGCAATCTGTTGTTCCATGTCCAGTTCTAAGTGTTGCTTCTTGACCTGCATACAGACTTCTTAGGAGGCAGGTCTGGTGGTCTGATATTACCATCTCTTTAAGAATTTTCCACAGTTTGTTGTGATCCATATAGTCAAAGTCTTTGGTATAGTCAATAAAGCAGAAGTAGATTTTTTTTAGATCTCTCTTGCTTTTTCGATGATCCAATGGATGTTGGCAATTTGATTTCAGGTTCCTCTGCCTTTTTTAACTCCAGCTTGAACATCTGGAATTTCACAGTTCATGTACTGTTGAAGCCTGGCTTGGAGATTTTTGAGAATTACTTTGCTAGCGTATGAGATGAGTACAATTGTGCAGTAGTTTGAAGATTCTTTGCATTGACTTCTTAGGGATTGAAATGAAAACTGACATTTTCCAGTCCTGAGGCCACTGCTGAGTTTTACAAATTTGCTGGCATATTGAGTGCAGCACTTTCACAGCATCATATTTTAGGATTTGAAATAGCTCTACTGCAGTTCCATCACCTCCACTAGCTTTGTTTGTAGTGATGCTTCCTAAGGCCCACTTGAGCTGACATTCCAGGATGCCTGGATCTAGGGGAGTGATCACCCCATCGTGGTTATCTGGGTCATGAATATCTTTTTTGTATAGTTTTTCTGTGTATTCTTCCCACCTCTTCTTAATATCTGTTGCTTCTATTAGGTCCATACCATTTCGTTCCTTTATGCCCATCTTTGCATGAAATGTTCCCTTGGTACTCTAGTTTTCTTGAAGAGATCTCTAGTCTTTATTTTTTTTTTTTTTCTCTATTCCTTTGCACTGATCACTGAGGAAGGCTTTCTTATCTCTCCTTGGTATTCTTTGGAACTCCGCATTCAGATGGGTATATCATTGCTTTTCTCCTTTGCCTTTAGCTTCTCTTCTTTTCTCGGGTATTTTTAAGGCCTCCTCAGACAACCATTTGGCCTTTTTGCATTTCTTTTTCTTGGGGATGGTCTTGATCACTGCCTCCTGTACAATGTCATGAACCCCCATCCATAGTTCTTCAGGCACTCTGTCTGTCAGATCTAATCCCTTGAGTCTATTTGTCACTTCCACTATATAATCATAAGGGATTTGATTTATGTCATACCTGAATGGTCTAGCGGATTTCCCTACTTTCTTCAATTTAAGTCTGAATTTGGTAATTAGCATTTCATGATCTGTGCCACAGTCAGCTCCTGGTCTTATTTTTGCTGACTGTCTAGCACTTGTCAATGTTCAGCTGCAAAGAATATAATCAGTCTTATATTGGTATTGACCATCTGGTGACATCCATGTGTAGAGTCTTCTCATGTGTTGTTGGAAGAAGGTGTTTGCTATGACCAGTGTGTTCTCTTGGCAAAACTCTGTTAGCTTTGCCCTACTCATTTTGCACTCCACGGCCAAATTTGCCTGTTACTCCAGGTATCTCTTGACTTCCTACTATTGCATTTCAGTCCCTTGTAATGAAAAGGACATCTTTTTTGGGGGGTGTTGGTTCTAGAAGGTTTGTAGGTCTTCACAGAACCATTCAACTTCAGCTTCTTCAGCATTACTTGTTGGGCCATAGACTTGGATTAATGTGATACTGAATGGTTTTCCTTGGAAAGGAACAGAGATCAGTCTGTTTTTTTGAACTTGCACCCAAGTACTGCATTTCGGACTCTTGTTTTGACTATGATGGCTACTCCATTTCTTCTAAGGGATTCTTGCCCACAGTAGCAGATATAATGATTGTCTGAGTTAAATCTGCCCTTCCCAGTCCATTTTATTTCACTGATTCCTAAAATTTTGATGTTCACTCTTGCCATCTTCTGTTTGACCAATTCCAATTTACCTTGATTCATGGATCTAACATTCCACATTCCTATGCAATGTTGTTCTTTACAGCATAGGAGTTTACTTCCATTACCAATCACATCCACAATTGGGCATTGTTTTTGCTTTGGCTTTGTCTCTTCATTCTTTCTGGAGTTATTTCTCCACTCTTCTCCAGTAGCATATTGGGTACCTACCAACCTGGGGGGTTCATCTTTCAGTGTCACATCTTTTTGCCTTTTCATACTGTTCATGGTGTTCTCAAGGCCATCTTGTATACCAGCCCTTTGATATGAGATATCTTAGATCTCACAATTATGTTAAGTTATAGTAAAATTGACAAAAATAAGAGTAGAAGTGTTTTATGTTAATACTCTCAGGAAAATTTTACTTTGAGATGTATAATCCCCCATAATAAGTAAATATATTATAAATGTAAGAATATTCACAGCAATAGTCTATTTGTTTCCAGAATATTGAGTTTGAAAAGCAGTCAATTCTCTGTTTCTACATCTTGATGTTAAAAACTCTGAAATCACTGTATAGAAGTTTCAGGATAGAAAATATTTCATGCTTTATAAAAATTAGATGGAAGTAAAGACACTAATCATTTTGATAGTGACACAAAATGTGAGAACTTTTGTACTGCCTGATCATTAAGTTGATTCACAATCCATGTACATTTCCTGCAAATTAAGACTGTCATAGATTTGTAGACCATAGTTACTGAGAGCCTTTAATTCAAATTATGAATGCCACTTTTGAATCCATCTAGCCTTGTTTGCAGTACATTTTGTGGAAGTTGTTAGACCAGTATTTTTATGTAAATACTCTCAGGAAAAATGAGAAGGTGCCAAAGGTTATTTTACTGACAGCTATCAGTAAGATATGTTAGCCTGAGGATGACATTTTTCTTTCAAGAATAGAGTAAAGCTAATCAGATACCAAAGTCCATTATCTGATGAGAAGTAAACAAGTGACAATATCATAGCTGTCAAAATGAAATATAGTCCTGTGAGAGCTTGTCTAGGAAAATGAAGAAAAGTGAATATCAAGGCAAATCTCTGAAATAAAATGAAAAGAACTGGCTTTTTCTTTGGACATACCTTGGGTCAATTTTTTTTTACATGATTAAATTAGGAACAATTGGGAATTAAACAATAGGAGTTATATAAATGAACAAAGTTACCGTGCCATTCTAAAATGGAAACTTCAAATATTACTGAAATATACACACTGGGTAAATAAGTAATGACACTTTATCTTCATTTAAAATATGCTTACTCTGTTGTTCTTGAACTTTTAAAATTAGGTTATATTTACAACACAATATATGTTTCTGTTTTTGCTTGGGGAGAGGCAAGACACTGTAAAAATATTTCAAAATAAAAAGAGCTCATAAAAGACAGGTACTTCTTTCTTTCTCAGGGAACAACAGTCCCAAGTGACTTGAAGAAGATAAAAGCAGATGCCTAGCTTCGCAATGCAGTCACCTTGGTGCTATTGTTACCGCAAGGCCAAAGCGGGCTAAACTCCACCCCACCACCTGCTGGAAGGGGAAAAGATCAGGGCACAAAACAATTTTGTTATAAGAAAATGCCCAGGCAATGACATACCTGATTCTGCTCACATTTCCTTGAAAGAACTTAGTCATATGATCCTGGTTAGTCTCACGAGAGGCTGAGAAATATAGTCTCCACTCAGCCTCCTGTGAGCCTTCTTAGAACTAGGTAAAGAAGCAGGAAGAAGGTAAATACTGGAGAATAATAATTAGTTTTTACTGCATGTGTATGTAATTAAAATTAAGTACAAGAGGACTTCTCTAGTGATCCAGTGGTTAAGACTTTGCTTTCTAATCCGGGGTATACTAGTTCAACCCCTCTTCAGGGAGCTGGGATCACACAAGCCTTGTGGCCAGAAAGCCGAAACATAAAACAAAAGTGGTACTGTAACAAATTCAATAAAGGCTTTGAAAATGGTCCACATTAAAAAGAGAAAACCTTAAAAATATAAATAAATGGAATTTAAATATGAGTTTCAATTGAAAAAAAAATCCTTTCCAAATCCTGCTGCTAATTTTTTCGTATGCTTTTCAGATATTTTTACCCTAAAGGAGTTTGAAACATGTCAACCCCTTTGACATATTGATTTTGAGCTGAAGGCACTTGAGAAAGAGCAGGTTCAGAAGGGGTTCTCTGACCTCTCTCTTTCTACCTACAAGCAGGTCATACAATTTCCCATGAGAAAGATCCCCTCTCTGTACCGGGAAGATAAGTTCTTATCACCAGACTGGGAGGTGATACCAAAAGAGATCTGTACAAACAAACCCACTGAAATAACCCTTGTCTTCCATTACCTTCCATGTTTATTTCCTAGTCACTCTCCCATAATTGCTGTCTCTGCCTCAAACCACTTTGTCTTGTCACATATCCATAATTTATCATTCTTTGCTTTAAAAAGTATATGAGGTTTTGGGCCTGATAACTGCTTTGAGTCTTCATTTTTCTTAAGATTTCTACGTGCATGTACAAATATTAAATAAGATATAATATATGTTTTATCCTATTTATCCTATTAATGTGTCTTATGTTTGTTTTTTTTTTTTTTTTAATACTTTTTTTTTTTTTAAACTCATTGCAGGGCATGTGGGATCTTAGTTCCCCAGTTAGGGATCAAACCCATGCCCCTTGCATTGGAAGCATAGAGTCTTAACCACTCGAACACCAGGGCAGACCCTGTCTTATGTTAGTTTAATTCACCAAACTACAGAACCTAAGAGAGTAGAAGGAACTTTATCCTGCTCTAAAATATTCATGGAAAAAATACACAGATTATAGTATTTCCCCCCTTTTCCTAAAGTGTATTTTACTGTACGTATGTTTTGTTACATACTGGATCTTAAAAATATTTCTATATCAGCATATGCATATATGTGTGTTTTTTGCTTTCTTTAATAGCTGTTTGCCTCCTGCCTGCTAAGTCATCTTATTCATGTACACCTCTTTGGGATCCTATGAACCATAGCCCCCCAGTGTCCTCTGTCCATGGGATTCTCCAGGCAAGAATTCTGAAGTGGGCTGCCAATGCCCTTCTCCAGGGACTGTCCCCAACCCAGGGATCAAACCAGAGTCTCTTGTCTCCTGCATTGGCAGGCAGGTTCATTACCTCTAGCGCCACTTGGGAAGCTGTACAGTGTCCACTTATATGAATGAACCATAACTTATTCAGCTTCTTGCTTTTGGATGTTTTGGTGTCCTCAAGGTATTTCTTTTTCTTTCTCTCTTATGACCAAGGCTGCCATGAAGTTCCTTGTATATACTTCTTTGCATAGATGTATGAATATACATATATTTCTTTTCTTAATATCTTTATTGAATATAATATATTTTTCATAAAATGCACCCATACTAAGTACACAGTTCAATGAGTTTTAATAATGTATAAGTCATGAAAAGATTATGAAAATCTACTATTAGAATGCTTGTATCACCTCTAAAAAGCTTCTATATGCCCCTTTACAGTCAATCACTGCTCCCACCCAGAGCTAAGCGATCACTTATCTGCTTCCTGTTGGTAATAAAATTAAGTAATATGACTGCTTTATTTGGCTTCTTTTGTTCATCATAATTATTACATTAAGTTTTTGTTTTATTTTGAATCATTTTAGACTTGCAGAAAAGTTGCAATATACAGAATTCACATAACTTACCCTAATGTTAATAGCTTGCATGCCATAATCCAATTATTAAAATCATAAAACTAAAAGTAGAATAGTTTTATTTTCACAAGTATTGCACTTAATAGAAAGAAACAAAACTAATTCAACGTTCAAATGTATGCCAGTTAGACTGTATGATCTTACAGAAAATTAGTAAATCATTCTTTAAATACTAGAATAATAAATAGAACACTATTGATTAATTCTGTTTGTTTTCTTTTTCTGCCAGTATCTTGCTTGAATATTTTTACTACTATTTTTAATGCTTTGATCTTTAACCTGCAGCAAGTATCTTTTTAAGACTTCGATTTTTATTGTTAATTTTGCTGTTTTCATTATTATATTTCAGATCCCCAAAATTATATCTGTATACATATAGATGGTTATATGTAAGCTAGATGAAATATGATGATTAGTAAGTTAAATACACATGTTCCTACTTCCAACTTAAAAACATAAGATATTACTAATAAGTTTTCTTCCCCTTTGTCCATGTTTCCTGGTGCTTTCTATTGTCTCTTCACCACAATGCTTTTCATATTTTTTAAATTTATTTATTTTAATTGGAGGCTAATTACTTTACAATATTGTGGTGGTTTTGCCATACACTGACATGAATCAGCCATGAGTGTACATATGTTCCCCATCCTGAATCCTCCATCCCATCTCCCTCCCCATCCCATCCCTCTGGGTCATCCCAGTGCACCAGCCCTGAGCACCCTTCATGCAACGAACCTGGACTGGCGGTCTGTCTCACACTTGATAATATACATGTTCCAATGCTATTCTTTCAAATCATCCCACCCTTGCCTTCTCCCACAAAGTCCAGAAGACTATTCTATACATCTGTGTCTCTTTTGCTGTCTAGCGTATAGGGTCATAGTTACCATCTTTCTAAATTCCATATATATGCATTAGTATACTGTATTGGTGTTTTTCTTTCTAGCTTACTTCACTCTGTATAATAGGCTCCAGTTTCATCCACCTCATTAGAACTGATTCAAATGTATTCTTTTTAATGGCTGAGTAATATTCCCTTGTGTATATGCACCACAGCTTTCTTATCCATTTGTCTGCTGATGGGCATCTAGGTTGCTTCCATGTCCTGGCTATTATAAACAGTGCTGCGATGAACATTGGCGTACATGTGTCTCTTTCAATTCTGGTTTCCTCGGTGTGTATGCCCAGCAGTGGGATTGCTGGGTCATATGGCAGTTCTATTTCCAATTTTTTAAGGAATCTCCATACTGTTCTCCATAGTGGCTGTACTAGTTTGCATTCGCACTAACAGTGTAAGAGATCAATGCTTTTCATATTTTTAAAAATTGTGTTTATTTACTCATTCTCCCAGCTTTGTTGTGATAACATTGACATACAGTATTACATAACTTTAAGGATGTATAGCATAAATAATTTGACTTGCAGACATCATAAAATAATTATCACAATAAATTTAGTGAACACCCATCATCTCATAGATATAAAATAAAAAAATAAAGAAAAAAACATTTTTTATCTTTGGGATGAGAACTCCTAGGGTTTACTCTCCTAAGAATTTCCATATATGGGCTTCTCTGGTGGCTCAGAGGGTAAAGCGTCTGCCTGCAATGCAGAAGACCTAGGTTCGATCCCTGGGTTGGGAAGATCCCCTGGTGAAGGAAATGGCAACCTACTCCAGTGTTCTTGCCTGGAGAATCCCATGGACAGAGAAGCCTGGTAGTCTACAGTCCATGGGGTCACAAAGAGTCAGACACGCCTCTTTCCATATGTAACATACTTTATTCCATATATAACATAGAGCAGTGTTAGTTATATTAACCATGTTAATCATGTCTAGTACTTATTAATCTTATAATTGGAAGTTTGTATCTTTCAACTACTTCACTTTCTCCGCTAAAATAAGAAAATAAGTCTTTCTCTCTCTGACTTATTCACTTAGCATAATATCTCCTAGGTACATCCATGATGTTATAAATGGCAAGATGTTATTCATTTTATGGCTGGCTGATATTCATATATATATATTTATAAAATAATATCACATCATCATCTTCTCTGTATTGACTTTTGTGAATAATGCTGCAGTAAGTGGTGCTGGTGGTAAAGAACCCCCCTGCCAATGCAGCATGTGTGAGAGATGCAGGTTCAGTCTCTGGGTCCGGAAGAGCCCCTGTGGGAAGACATGGCAATCCACTCCAGTATTCTTTTTTTTTTTTTTTTCTAATTTATTTATTTATTTATTTATTTATTTTTGTCATACATTGATATGAATCAGCCATAGATTTACACGTATTCCGCATCCCGATCCCCCCTCCCACCTCCCTCTCCAGTATTCTTGCCTGGAGAATCCCATGGACAGAGGAGCCACAGGCTATAGTCTATAGTGTTGCAAAGAGTCAGACACAACTGAAGTGACTTAGCATGTGTGCACACAAACATAGGGTACATATATCTTTTCTACTTCCTGTTGGTTTTTTTTTGGAAAAATATCCAAAAGCAGAAGTGCTAGATCATATGGTAGTGCTAATTTTGTGAGGAACCTCCAGACGGTTTCCATAGAGGCTGCATCAGTTTACATTCCCGTTAACAGTGCACGGCGCTTCCTGTTTTCCGCATCCTCACCAGTTCCTGTTGTCTTTTGTTGATGGCAGCCATTCTGAGAGGTGTGAGGGGATATACATCACTGTGGTTTTGATTTGTAGGTCCCTGATGATTAGTGTCATGGAGCACTTTCCACGTGCCTATTGGCCATCTGTACATCCTCTTTGGAAAATTGTCTATTCAGGTCTTTCACATATTGGTTTTTTGCTTTTTTAATGTTGACTTTTATGAGTTTTTGGTACATTTTGAGTATTAACTGCTATCTAGTATATCATTTGCAAATATCTTTTCCAATTCAATAGGCAGCCTGGTTGTTTTGTTTTGTTGATAGTTTTCATTACAGTGCAAACACTTTTTAGTTTGATGTAATCCCCTATGTTTGTTTTTGCTTTTGTTTCCCTTGCCTGAGGAGACATATCCAAAAACATATTGCTAAGACCAGTATCAAAGGGCATACTGCCTATGTTTTCTTCCAGGAGTTTCATGGTGTTAGGTCTAATGTTTAGGTCCTTAATTCCATTTTGAGCTTATTTTTTAAATGATGTGAGATAGTTTTCCAGTTTGATTCTTTTGCATGTAGCTGTCTAGTTTTCCCAACACTATTTATTGGAGAGGCTGTCTTTCCCCCATTGTATGTTCTTGCCTTCTTTGTTGTAGATTAACTGAACAAGTTATGTGCGGGTTTATTTCTAGGCTCTCTATTTTGTTCCATTGATTTATGTGCCTATGTTCTGTGTTATTGTCCAGTACTACACTCTTTTGATTAATGTAGCTTTGTAGTGTTGTTTGAAAGCAGGAGCATTGAACCATAATATACAAACATTTAAAATATTTTAATTTTATTGAATTATAATTGATTTATAATGTTTTAGTTTTAGGTGTACAGCAAAGTGATTCAATTCACATATACATATATTTATTCTTTCCAGATTCTTTTCTCATATAGGTTGTCACAGAATATTGAGTAGAGCTCCCTGTGCTATATAGAAGGGCCTTTTTAACTATCTATCTTATGTGTAGTAGAGTGTGTGTTCATCCCAAGCTCCTGATTTATTCCCCCCTGAATTTTCCCCTTTGGTAACTATAATTTTCTTTTCAATATCTTTAACAGTCTATCTCTGTTTTGTAAGTTCATTTGTATCTTTTAAAACCACTACAATATTGTAAAGTAATTAGCCTCCAAATAATAAAAATAAATAAATATTAGATTCCACATATGAGTGATATCATATGATATTTGTCTTTGTCTGACTTACTTCATTTAATCTGATAATCTCTAGATCCATCCAGGTTACTGCAAGTGGCATTATTGCATTCATTTTTATGGTTGAGTAATATTCCATTGTATATATGTATCATGTCTTCTTTATTCATTCCTCTGTCAATGGATGTTTAGGTTGCTTCCATGTCTTGGTTATTGTAAATAGTGCTGCAATGAATATCAGGACGTATATTTCCTTTCAGCTTATGATTTTCTCAGAGTGAGATGGCTGGATCATATGGTAATTCTATTTTTAACTTTTTAAGGAACCTCCATACTATTCTCCACAATGGTTGTGCCAATTTATATTCCCACCAACAGTTGAATTCCCCTTTTCTCCATGCCTTCTCCAGAATTTATTGTTTATAGACTTTTTGATGATGGCAGTTCTGACCAATGTGAAGTGATACCTCATTATAGTTTTGATTTGTGTTTCTCTGATTGTGATTTCAGCATCTTTTCATGTGCTTTCTGGCCATCAGAACATTACATTTTTGAAGGGATTTTGGAAGTTCACAGCTAATAGCAGTACTCCTGTTGACTGTAAAGGAATGTTAATTTTGTTCCAGATTTTCCCAGTCTAGCTCAGCAATATGTATCATCTTGTTTTCATGAGAAAAATGTTGCAAATAGAAAGGAAACTAATAATTTTCACCCTCACTAATACTTCTGGGCTTCCTTGGTGTCTCATTAATAAAGAATCCTCCAGGCAATGCATGTTCAATCCCTGGATTGGGAAGATTCCCTGGAGAAGGAAATGGCAACTCAGTCCAGTTTTCTTGCCTGGGAAATCCCATGGAAGCCTGGTGGGCTCCAGTCCATGAAGTTGCAAAAGAGTCAGACACGATTTAGTAATTAAACAAGTGCAACAATACTCCTCTATGACTCAGCTTTTAGGTATACCTTTGGTTACTGATTTGTAGGTTGGTAAATTAAGCTAACTACTGTAGAGATCAGCATTCTCATTTTGAGATTAACTCATGCTTTTTCATTTAGTTTCTTCTTACTTTTAAGTAGTATTTCATTGTATGGCTATACCACAATTTTATCAAGGTAACAAGTAATAAAGAAAATGTATCTAAAATCCTATTATCGAGAAATAACAACCAGTATCATTTTGGAGTATATCCTTGAGATAGTTTTCCATGTTTATAAATCCATTTATGAATATTTAGCCTTCCTCCTCCAAACAAAATCAAATTGTACTTGTTTTTTAATATTTTCTTATTAATTTACTAACATATTACAAATATTTTATAATTAAATAACTTTAGACCTTTCTCATATTTTAAATATTTAACTGCTCTTTTATAATTATTTTGTTCTTTATTATTAAAAATGCCATGATTAAACCTGCATAAATTTAATATTGCAATGCTTCCAGATTATTTCTTCGATATTCATATTTATAGCAGTATCTGCTAGTATTTATTTGGTATTGAAAAATCAGAAGTCTTGTTGCTGGCCTTCTGGGGATCCTGGGCTCATGATAATATGGAAGTACTTATCAATACTATTTGCTGGTTTTTATCAGTGAAGATTGAGGGAGGAACAACAGGTCCCATTTATGAGTACAAAACTCCTCACACCTACATAAAAAATCCTTATTACTAATTGAAAATTCAATTCTTTCACTTTTGCCATTTGTAGAAAAAATAGGCTATGTGAGCTACTCCTGGTTAATCATAGCTAATGGAACATGACATGAGCGAAGTCTGGGACAATTTCCTTGGGTAAGAAGCTACAGATATGTGGAACACCAAGAAACTAAGTCACTTCTCAGTCAGGGGCAATTACAATGACACTTAGGAAAAATAGCATTAGAGTTGCTTGACAGTTGGAATCGAATAAAAGATTATCAAAAATGCTGCATGCCAGGTTCATGCCTCAGGCAGATGACCTGGTTGACAAGTTTGCCCAGGCTAAGTATATTAATGCTTCAGATCAGTGTAAGGAGAACTAGCAGCGGTCCTCCTTAATTAATCATGTTAAAATTATTGACAGATTTCAAGTTTCCTTTTCTGCTGCATAACTATTCATCACTACAGTGAAGAAAAAATTCATGCAGATTGATTAGAATATGCACTTCTTTTGTCTCTTGATACTATAGGAATATATGATCTTTTATTTTGTTTTTTTTTTTAAATTTATGGTTATTGCTCAAATAAGTAAAACTCTCCTCTAACAACAACTAATCTTTTATTATTATTATTTAAAAGGAAACATAAAACTACATAATTTATCTATCACAATCTAAGGCTTGTGCTACAAAGTTATAAGCTCCAAATATGGGTCACCATGCTTCTGTTGAAAAGCATAGGGTTGAAAATTTATAGAATCAAGTGCTGTTACAAATGTCCTCAAAGTTCTCATCACAAGAAAAAGTTTGTAACTATGTATGGTGACAGACATTAAATAAAATTATTATGGTGATTATTTTGCAATATATACAAATACCAAATCATTATATTGTACAGTTGAAACTAATATGATGTTGTAGTCAATTACACCTCAATTTTTAAGAATATATTCAATATGAATATAAATCCTTAACTGATTGTTCAGTCTTGAGGTTTAAAATTATGGCTATCAAATATGGGAATAATTGGATTTTTGAATAATCTAAAAATTTCCTTACATGCTGGGTTTTGAAATCTCTAAAACACATGTCTGTGCATGTTTTTGCTATATTAAGATTTGGCTTTACTTCCTCATTCCTTAGGGAATGATAACTTTATTTGTTGAAAGTAAAAATGATAGTCTCCTTGGGTCAACTTGTGTAGAAATAAAATTAGCAGCAGCTTGGACATCATATCTTCTATTAATATCAATACTACATTTCTATATGGATATGACTTGAACGGGCTTTTATGAAAAACAAAAACCTGTTTAAGACAAATCACCTGATTTTCAATTTTTCCTCTATCCCAGTACTAGAGATAACCTTATGTTTGAATTTTCACCTCCTTCACCTGAATACACGAAGTCCCTGTATTCACTGTCCAGTTGCTTCTACAAAATTTCTAGTAGGGTACAGTATACACTCAAAAATGAGATTGCTGCCCCCAAATATACAGGGAGTAGTCTTGCCATTTTCTTTTTATCCACTAGGTGACATAATAGATGCAGGTTTTCAATATCTGTTAAGGTATAGGTACATTTATCACATATTTTGTAATATTTAATACTCTCCGTTATGTTTGTTAGTGGACTTTTTAGTGCAAGTTTGCTGAAAAGATCAGGAAATGTTTCCACAGGTTCTGTCAGTGTTTCCTTAAATCACTTATAGTCACTTGCTACCCTTCTTTAAGATCAATATGACTGTGGAAACACTTGTTACTCTTTAATATCCCCTCTTGTTTTTTCAAGTATAGCTCAATTGGTTTGTAATTCAAAACAATCTTAACAAAGGTCATATTTTGAAATATTTGGAAAATGCTTACCTGTATCTTATCCTTACTAATTAAATAGAAGGATTCCCCAAGTAAAAAGCATAAACAGAGAGAAGATAGCAAAGCACACCCTTGAAACACTTTATATATCTGAATAATCTAGAATAAGGCCAAGTTTAATTTTTCATGATTTTCGCATGGCAGTGAGGTTGCTTCTGAGTTCCTTATGAGTCTAAATTATCAAGTAACAGGGCAATGTAAAACTGTTCTTTTTTGGGTGTGCGGTGATTAATGTGATTTGCACATTTATTTATTTATCAGCAGAAGGTTATACTCCAGGCTTAATGTCCTTGAAACCACCATCTATGTATAATGTTTCACCCTCATACTATTCTAGGGATGGGCTTTTCCATTTTTACCTATATTCCAAACCCTGCATAATTTGTGATGAATGACCTCAATTTATGTTTTTCATATTCTTTATTCAGAATAAAATTTGCTCATTGGTTTTCAGTATTTCTTTGAAATATATTTTATTTAATGTTGACACATATCTAAAGGATAAACAAAAACCAAAACTTATAATACATTTTGTGTTTTCTATAAAATAAAAATTGTCGTAGGTCCAGAGCTTGAAATGGAAAAATAGAGCTTTAATCTGGGGGAATTCGATGTGTTTTAATGTATTTAACACTTTTATTAACAATGAATTATATCTAAAAATCATTGATTTAGAATTGTGCCTTAACAGGATGCATTTTCTGAAAGTTTTTAGCTTTCTATTTTCCTTTTGGTTACCTAGATTAATTTTATTGTATCTAAACTTTTATACCAATCTCCCATTACAAGATTAGTCAGGAAAGAAATGATATACTAAAACAATGATAAGGGGATATAAAACTAATAACGCAGGGATTTTGTCTCATTTCTCAATTCTACATGACTCTATCACACGTTGCTCTAAGATTGATATGTAGGCTAAAAAAAAAAAACCCTGTATTTATTGTGATTATTATAACTAGTATGTATAGTATATATTTTTGGATTCCCTGGTTCCTTAGTTGCTAAAGAGTCTGCCTGCAAAGCAGGAGACCCAGGGTTGATCGCTGGGTTGGGAAGATCCCCTGGAGAAGGAAATGGCAACACATTCCAATATTTTTGCCTGGAGAATCCCATGGACAGAGAAGCCTGTCAGGATATAGTCCATGGGCTTGCAAAGAAACAGACATGACTGGGTGACTTCACTTTTTTTCTATTTTATATTTATTTTAAAATATATGTGTGTGTGTGTGTGTGTTATGTGCATGCTATATAAAGAGAGAGAAAGAGAGGGAAAGAAATAATATGTTTGCATGTTTTACCATCTTGGTAATAAGTATCTCAGAAGCAAAGAGATAAACAGCAAATTGGAATTGTATTTTGAAATGGTAGAAGTTCATAAAAACTTGGATGAACAGAAAAAATAGAAAACTGAGAATTGATAATTAATGTACTTTTAATGGTAGAAGAACTAAATCCAACTGCTTAAATTTCAAAGTTAATTGTTGAAATAAAGTATACCAAAACATTTAGGTATGCCTTATTTTTCTTGGGAGAGTATAAATGAAATCTGTTTTACAGATAAAGTTTAAACATTCAAGTGAATATTGATATGTGAAAGCAACATTTTTAAGGTACTTCTGATGATGGCTTCCCTGGTGGTTCAGATGGTAAAGAATGAACCTGCAATGTGGGAGACCCAGGTTTGACCCCTCAGTCAGGTAGATCCCTTGGAGAAGGGAATGTCTACCCACTCCAGTATTCTTGCCTGACGAACTCCATGGACAGAGGAGCCTGGCAGGATACAGTCCATGGGGTCGCAGAGTCAGACACAACTGAGTGACTAACACTTTCACTTTTCTGATGAAAATGTAAATATTGTTTAAGCTTTACATTATAATTATTTTGAATGTATTTTGATTACACTTTGCTGGTGGCCTTTAAGAATTATTGTTTCTCTGGCTTCGCTGCAACAGAAATGTAATTTTTATCAATGCAATGAAGTACTTTCATAGCAATTAAGTTGCATTAATCCATTTACAATTTTGTAGCTGCTAGAGAAATCTTATTTGAACAGAATGTCAGCCAATTCACAGCAATATTCATAATTTTCTTGGGACATGAGTTATAGATATGGGCTTACCTAAAATGAATGTATGTTGTCTTGTGATAGCTGGGTAGTATCTCCACTGGAACTCGTGTTTACTAAGTAAGCTGTTATTTGAAATAACATTTTCTTGTTATCTCAGGATAACACTGTAAATTATATGTATTATTCAGAATACTAAACAAATATTTTCAGGAGCTCATCAAGCACCTGGCTTACAGTTCTGAAACTGTCCCAATGTTACTCCAAGAACAAATCCTATTTGTGTATATATTATGAAATTAGACTACACAAAGCCCAGAAGGCAGATAGAATCATTCTTTGAACTGTACAATAAATCCGGCTGCTCTGGAAAGGTTGAAAGCCTATTTGCATTTGGCAGAGGTAATGAAATGCATCTTAATAGACTTAAATATGCAGCTTTCATAAGTATCAACCAAATATAACCATTTCCTGGGTATGATCAAGTGGGCTTCTAACATTAAGCTTTGTTTCTTTAGTTAGCTCTTGTTTATTTTCCTATTTACATGGCAACAAATGTGAAGCATTAGACATGTGGATGAATTGAACTTCAAGATTATCATCCTGTGAAAATAAACAAGAACCACTTGTTTAGTCAGAAAATATTAATATATGCTTAATAGAAAAACCTTACGCTAAGCTTTCAGAAGATCTGCTGTTAGCTCAATAAGTTAAAATATCCCCTTTCCCAAGACTCTGTAAAAAAAAAAAAAAAAAATGAAGTGGAATCTGTGTTCCAAGGGGTTTGCATGATTACCTATAATTATGGAACGTTCCTCTTGCCATAACAACTCTATCTATGGATCGACATCTGTGCTTGAAAAGTTTTCTATGAACAGAAGTTGACATTGGGAAATATGTATTTTCTTCTTTTCAGTTTTTCTGGAGAGTTTTAGAACTTCAGATGGAACTACTACTTAGAAAATAACTCCCTTACTCCACAGCCAACTCAGCACAATTGGGGAATTAGTGTCCTGGCCTCACTCAGCCTATTTCAACTGGAAACCTTTATCCAAACAGGAAGAGGTTCTGCCCCCACTCCAGAAATGGAGCTAACAGAAGGTGTAACTTAGAAGCTTTGTATGCCTATTTATTCTAAATATTCCTTGAGAAGACTCAACACAATGGCATAAATAAAAATAAACGTCCTTCAGAATAACAAGAACATCGTGTTCATCACACCTGGATTCATTCTCATCACAGCTGATGTGTAGAGGAATGATTAGAAATCATATAGACACTGATGAGGAGTGAGAGGAAGTTATTTAAAATTCTGCTGCACCTTGAGCTCAAAATATCTCCATCGGCTTAGAGTCACTCTCATAAACAGTTTAGGAAACCATGTGGGTTTTTCTTTTTTTTTTTTGATCCTGAAAAAGCTTAATTTTATGAATATTTTAGATACATTTAGCCAGATTGAATTTTTAAAAATGCAAGCATAACATTTCCTTCCTCATTTCATAACAGGTGTAACTAAAAAAAAAAAAAAATTCAAAGAAAAACAAAAGATCAACAAATGTTTCCTAGAAAGTGCAGCTCTTTCTTAAAAGGACAGCTCTCGCGTTGGTCCCTGCTTGTTTTTAGAGTACTGTACTAATAATTAGGGCATAACTCTGCTTTTTTTTTTAATGGTATAGGTAGATTTCATTTATATGATGTTCCACACCTACAAAACCAAAACTCAGCACAAAGAAGGCACATTGTAAATACCTCTAAGTGAAGTCAAGAGTTAGTCACTCAGTCGTGTCCTACTCTGTGTGACCCCATGGACTGTAGCCCACCAGGCTCCTCTGTCCATGGAATTCTCCAGGCAAGAATACTGGAGTGGGTCACCATTCCCTTCTCCAGGGGCGTTTACTGACCCTGGGGTCGAACCTGGGTCTCCTGCATTGCAAGTGAATTCTTTACCGTCTGATCCATCAGGGAAGCCCAGACACCTCTATACCCATCCTTAAGTGAAGATGAACCAACACGGTCATCTGTTTGTCTGAAGGTAAGATATGAAACACAAATACATGGCAGGTAAGAGAGTACATGCAGTCTCATTACCAGGCTAACTCTCATCTCTTAGATACAGTGAAGATTAGTTCTTATCCAGGCACCAAGATCATGACTTCATATGTGCTAAGTCGCTTCAGCCTGTCCAACTCTTTGCAACCCTATGGACTGAGGTTGGCCAAACTCCTCTGTCCATGGGATTCTCCAAGCAAGAATACTGGAGTGAGTTGTCATGCCCTCCTCCAGGGGATCTTCCTGACCAGGGATCAAACCCACATCTCTTATGTCTCTTGCATTGACAGGTGGGTTCTTTACCACTAGTGACACCTGGGAAGCCCACTTGACTTCACCCAAGTTCAAACATTCCCATTTAAAACACAACCTAAGTGGCTTCCCTGGTGGCTCAGATGGTAAAGAATTCTTCTGCAATGAAGGAGGCCTGGGTTTGATCCCTGGGTCAGTAAGATAACCTGGAGAAGGGAATGGCTACCTACACCAATAGTCTTGCCTGGAGAATTCCATGGACAGAGGAGCCTGGCAGACTAGAGTCCATGGGTTCCCAAAAAGTTGGACAGGACTGAGCGACGAACAGACACACACAAAAAATTTTAATTACATTAGAATTACATATTATTGGTCCATCAATAACAAATTGTGAATCAATGAGCAAATAATATCAGTTAGTAGCTAAACAATACAGGTTTGCGTATAATTTATTCCTGTAAGTGACTAGCACTGATTGACACCTATTTAATCACTAGTTCTTTCATGATTAATGGATAAACTCTTTGCGCTCTAGGTTCTTAAGAGGAAAAAACCTTTTTCTGTTTTCATTCTCTTAGTATTCTTCAGGCAGGCCATCCCCTTCTGCTAGTAGAAATGTGTCTGATGTTCGTAATGTGTGCTATGAAACATTTTCTTCAGCTCAATGTTGGATTTCATCACAATCTTTTTGTATTCCCTTAAGTCTCTTTTCCTTTTTTTTTTTTTTTTTAATAAAAAGGCCTAACTGCTGCTGACATTGCTACTGCGTTGCTCTTTTCAGCATCCTGTTTCTGACTTTTCCATTAGTGCAGATATACCTTCTGAAGCACTGTCGAGGAGGAGACATGCTGCTTTGTCTCATCCAGATACTGTAATTTGTCTTTTTGTCTGTTGACCTTTGTATTTTGAACACCGGAATAATATATCCTGACTTCAGCACCTCGTGTATATATCACTTCTAAGTTGCTCCAGGCCCACTGTTTCCATCTGCCTAAACATATTTCCCATATGTCTCCTCTTGAGATGTATGGTTTACAGGGTCAACAGCTTTATTATTTTTCTAGTCTTAAAGACCACTTCACGGAGGGTTGTTCAGTAATCGTACTGATTAGTTTGACTCAGGAAAAGCTGCATGATGTTGTCCACAGGCTTTCATTTTCTCTTTAAAAGGTCCCTTTCTGCACTTCTAAACAATCGAATTCAGAATTTCTCAGAGGGTATCCCAAATATTATTCATATTAATGCCATAATAATCAGATGGCACTATAGTAGCATATTAATTGGTATTACTGGATAACTTTTTGTATCATTAAACAATTTTGTGAAATGCTCCATTAAAATAAATTAAGCAGGACTTTTTATCATACAATTTCTCATTGTCTTCAAGTTTAAGAGCTCTGTGGATATCTAAACACTTTTCCATGAAAAATCATCATGCATTTTTTTGTAAACCAGGCTTTGTGAAATGCTTGTGTCATTTTTTTTTTTTTCTGCTTTCCATTCCCAAGAGTGACAGAGAGGGCTTATATATAGCTTATTTTATCCAGCCTGTTCTTCTATCCCTAGTTTGAAGAGAACATTCTGCCAATGGCAATGAGGCGTGATGGAAAATTAATCCTGCTACATGTAAACATCACGTTCTATTTTGAAGCTTAATCTCATGCCTGCCTTCATCAGCAACCACATATTAATTCATATCCTATCCTCTATAATCACTTCCTTATCCTGTGTGGATGTGGCCTTTCCAAACAGACCATGTATATATTAGAGAATTACTTGCACTATACCTCCTTTACATATCTATCCTGTAGCATTTCAACAAATGCAAGTAAATGTTTTAGAAAATTAATAATAAATATTAATATTTTAAAATAATAACACATAGCAATATGAAATAATTATTCAGTTACACTTTTTTATGTAAAAACCCTTTCAGTGCTTTTTTGAACTTTAAAAATTATGTAGCCTTGGATTATTTGAATTATTTGAATCCCTTTAGAAGAAGGCAATTAAGTAATGTCTGCTAAAATTTTTATATTGTAAGATTCTGAAATGACTGTTCCAGTGTCTCCTAGTTTATAGTCCATGAGAACTTGAATATATTTTGTATCTTCCTGTTGTGTGAAAATTGTATAAATCTGAATTATATTGAATTGGCTCATAGAGCTTTTCAGGTCAACCATGTCCTTTTGCTTCTCTGCATATCCACTCTATTAAATTTTGATTTAAATTTTGATATTTAAACTCCAACTAAAAATCTTAATTCATCCGCTTAAAGAACAATTGTAATGTTTAGCGGAACTAAAGGTAACTTTGTTTTGTATTTTCCAAGTCTCCCCTAAATGTGTTATATTTTTATCATTTAAAAAATAAAATGAAGGGGGAAAGATGAAAGCCATTTTTTATAATGTGGGATTCTGAAAATGACCAAACAACAGGTTTACCTTCTTCCTTAAAGAACTATGAAATTGTACAAAATATAGAAAGGAACTGTTTTAGATATTGGACAAGATTTCTCATTGGACTGTAATCCTTAAGAGGAAAGGAACTCAGAAAATAAGCTCCACTTTACTCTGCTTTTGCCTGGAGGTACTTTTTCAACTTTGGTCCAGGAAGGGGAGCCCAAGTAGAAGTCGGCAGTCTCTCTGGAAAGGAGAAAACATAGTTCAATTTAGGCAGCTGAGGTACTTAGAGTTTTCAGGGCAAGTTATTGCAGAGACTAGTCGAGAAACATGTGCAGGACACATGCAATTTTTGAATGAACTCTGAACTGTCAGGCACGTTTCAAGATTCTAAGAAGCCTGGAAAAGAAAAGCTATTAGGGGCTGTGGAGCTAAACAAAAGTTCTGTTAGTTGAACAGTAATGGGAGAGACCACAGTTCTGAACATGCAGAGTAGAAAGGTCTTGAAGAACACAACAGTCATTTAATGTAGTTACTCATCATGTTTTTCTCTTACCATTTTAAGGTGCCCTGTTGGGGTCAAAGGATATATCTAATCAGCATGGTCAACCATCTCCACACCCTGAATCCTCTGATCAGTTTTACAGGCTGACAAAATAACAGCAAGCCTTCTGTCAGACCAGTAAGGCTTATCAAACTCTTATGCTTAAAATCTGAATGCACCATCTTTTCCATACTCCATCTAAACCTTCCTTGTGTTCATTCAATATGTAGTTTACTCTTCTTCTTAGTAAGAGAAACACTATTCTTAGTAACCATATTTGGCTAATCCCTCTTAAAAATGAGTCGCTCAGTCGTGTCTGACTCTTTGGGACCCCATGGACTATACAGTCCATGGAATTCTCCAGGCCAAAATACTGGAGTCGGTAGCCTTTCCCTTCTCCAGGGGATCTTCCCGACCCAGGAATCAAAGCCAGGTCTCCTGCACTGTGGGCAGATTCTTTACCACCTGAGCCACAAGGGAAGTTCAGGAATACCGGAGTGGGCATCCTATTCCTTTTCCAGCAGATCTTCCCAACCCAGGAATCAAACTGGGTCTTCTGCATTGCAGGTGGATCCTTTACCAATGGAGCTATGCGGGAAGCCCTGTCCCTCCTACCCATGGCAAATGGTTACAAAGTCCTAATGATTTCATATGCTCCATATATTTCATACCTGTTAACATTTTCTGCATCTGCCCTGAATCAGGAATTGTTAATACCTGAATTATGAAAAGAACCGTCTACTCTTGAACAACTAGTAAGTTAAAGAAAAAGTCAAAAGAGAACTTTTAAAAAATACCTTAAAACAAGACAAAAAAAAAAAAAACACCCAAATTGGAAACACACAACATTCCAAAACTTATAGGATGCAGTAAAAGCAGTTCTAAAAGAAAAGCTTATAGCAATAAATGCCAAAATTAAAAGAAAAAAAAATTCCAAATGAACAATCTAGCTTTATACCTCAAGGAGCTAGAGAAAGAAGAAAGTACTAAGCTCAAAGTCAGCAGATGGAAGGAAATAAGATCAGAGAATAAATAAATGAAATAGAAACCAAAAAAAAGATCAATGAAACTAAGACTTGGTTTTTGGAAAAAATAAACACTATTGAAAAGACTTTAGCTAAGGAAAAAGGAAGAAAAAAGTGAAATAAAAAATGAAAGAGTAAACATTACAAATGAAACCATAGAAATATAAAGAATCAAAAGAGACTACTAGGAAAAGTTTTATGTCAAAAAATTGGATAACTGAGAAGAAATTGATACACTTCAAAAAACATATAATTTACCAAGTCCAAATCATGAAGAAATAATAAACCTATACAGAACAATGAATAGGAAGATTGAATCAATTATCAAAAACTTCTTAACAAAGAAAAGCCCAAGACCAAATATTTTCTAGGTTAAATTCCGCCAAATGTTTGAAAAAGAGAACTCCAAACCTCTCTAACTTCTCCGAAGTATTGAAGAGGAAGGGACACTCCCAAATTTTATGAGTCCAGCATTATCCTGTTACTAACATCAGGTTAAGAATATTACCAGAAAACTAAACTACAGACCAATATCCCTGATGAATATAGATGCAAAATTTTCAACATAATACTAGAAAACTGAATTCAGCAGCACATTTAAAAGATTATAATCCATGATCAAGTGGGGTTTATTTCTGGGATGCAAGGATTATTTAACATATGCAGATAAGTAAATGTGACATAGAATGATGTCACCAAAATAAAGAATCATGAGACCACAGACTCCATCCTGCTATAAAGATCAATAAATAGATAGCTATCTACAAATGAAAGTAGCTCTAAAACAGCTTAGGAGTCCCTTTAAGAAACTTCAGCAATATCGTAGAATAAAAAAAGCTGAGAATAACTGCCCAAAATGGTAAGAAAAAGCATCTTTATTTTGCCTGTATCATTCCATTTCCATGACTGGCGTTGGGCAGTACCAAGAAGGAACTCCTCCGTTGGAGGAGAGTTCCTCTGGAAATGGGAGTGTGTTGTGAACAACCAGCTTCCCAGCCTTTCAAGGTAGTGCTTAAAGCACCCACTTCTGTTTCACCATACCCAGATACCAGTGATGCTGAGACATGTAGAGATGCTTGGGACAAGGAAGAAGGCAGGGGCTACCAGTATCATCCACATAGCAACAGCATTCTGCTATTTGAGTACAAGATGCTAGCCTAGATCCCCCACAGCTGAAACCCACTGCTATGCGTGTGCTTGGGACTGACCCCTCCATCTGTGCACCTGTGTTATTTACAATAGCCAAAACATGGAAACAACCTAAGTTTTCAGCAGCAGATGGATGAAGGAAGAAAATGGTGTGTGTGTTTCTATATATGTGTGTGTGTATATAATGGAATAATATGCAACATTATTATTCAGTTGCTAAGTCGTCATGTCCAACTCTTTGTGACCCCACAGACTGCAGCACTCCAGGCTTTAACTCAATCATTAAAAAAGAGTAAATCCTGTCATTTGCAAGAACATGGTTGGATCTTGAGGATATTATGCTATGTGAAAAAAGTCAGAGAAAGACATGTAATGTATAATCTTTTGTATATGTGGAATTTTAAAAAGCTGAACTCAGAAACAGAATCAAATGGTGGTTTTCAGGGGCTGAGGGGAAATAGGAAGATGTTGGTTATTGGGTATGGCCTTCCAATTATAAGATGAATATGTCATGGGGATCTACTGTTCAGTATGGTGACTACAGTTAACAATAACCTATTATGTGACTTAGCAGCAGCAGCGGCAGCGTTATGTACTTGAAACCTGCCAAGAGAATAAATCTTAAATGTTCTCGCTAAACACACACACACACACACACACACACACACACACACACACACACACACACACAATGTAATTATGTGAGGTGGTGGAGATGTGTCACGTCATCCTTTGTGTCCCTTAAATATATACCATATGTCAATTATATCTCAATGAAGCTAGAAAAAAAAGGAAAGATTCCTATGATGGAATGCCCTAATTTCATAACTGTTACCTTCCAAATTATTATTGACATTTTCCCTGAAAGATTATTTGGAAATGTGGAAATCCTTGCTTAAAAATCCTTTGGTGTTTCCTCTGTGGTCTATGGGAAAAGTATACAACTCCAAGGATGACCTGCAAGACATACTCACAGAACCAAGGGTATAATTGACATATTTCTTTGGGGATTAGGTACCTTTTGCTAAGGAAACGATTCTAAATTGGCATCTTTGCCTTCTCTAATTTCATAAATCGCCCATTATGATGTAGTTACTTACTCTTCTCAGATGGTCCGGGTTTATCCTTTTACTGTGTTTACCGTTATGTTGTTTTGTAGATCATATTTCTTGGGGCTCACACTCCTAGGTCAGCCACATGATTTCTCTTCTTTGTATATAATAGACAGTGGATCTTTCATAACTCTTCCCTTTGCAGTCCCCAATATTGCAAAAGGAATATTTTCTTTTTAACTTTCTGCAATGAACTCTGTGATAATTTCTTCATTTTCTTGAATTATTTGAGAATAGAGAACACCACAGTCAGTCTCATGTTTATACAACCTTTCATGTAACTCTCTGAGCCAGTCTATTTGTACAGGTGAGATACAGGTCTCCAATGTCAGGTGAAGGGATTTATCCTTGCTAGAAACTCATTGATTCACATATGAAATGCTACAAGTAGCCTCCCCAACCTCAGGTGACTTTCCCAAGAGAGGGGTAGATTTGACTTTGCTACTCTTAGAAGAGTTGACATTATCAACAGGTACTTTATTCTTTTCTTTTAAAGCCTATTTTACTACTCTCTCTTAATTCTTATCCTTTTCATAAAGATTGAGTCCTGCATCTAATTCACTCCTATTCAGAGTTATGTCTCGATTAGTATGTGTTTCTACTCATTTTTCTCTTATGAATCAGAGAAATTTTAATTCCTCTAACAAACCTGAAAGTAATGGAATTAAGTTAAAATATCTAAAGGAGTTCAGAGATTTTCCCACACTATTTTCCAGAAAATACTGCTGAAACACCGTGTAGTTGGGATATCAAAGTCAAATGTAAAGAAATGGTTGGTTTCTTATTGTTAAAAAACCAAGTCTTATGATAACACATTTGAAAACAATCTTGGCAACTTCAAATAGCTTTTAGCTAACTTAGGGTCTTTAGGGGGGTTTTAGGGACTAACTCTAGAGGGGTATATAAGAGAAGTCCCCTTTATCTTTACTTCCTCGAAGTAAAGTAACAATTCCCATATGTTAATGTTTGTGTGTATGTATGTATATGTATGTAAGATATGTGTATAACATATGTGTGTGCTTCTGTGCATATGTGTGCTTATTTTTTGTCATGTTTTGTTTCCTGAAAGGTTACACGAATGCAATCATTTAACACCACTGTTGCCAGTTACTGAAGATGAAATCTGTTCATTTGTTACGGGTTCAAGTATGACTCTTAGATGTCTGCTATCCTAGTTCAGTATGCTTTCAGCCACACTTGTCTATGATACCATTATCCTTAGAAAGAAAGGACAACTTATTTTTTTGTGTGATATTATA
This sequence comes from Cervus canadensis, assembly GCF_019320065.1. Taxonomy (NCBI): domain Eukaryota; kingdom Metazoa; phylum Chordata; class Mammalia; order Artiodactyla; family Cervidae; genus Cervus; species Cervus canadensis. The sequence goes on along the minus strand of NC_057412.1, from coordinate 26,307,850 downwards.
ATTATCCTGGGACAGCAAGATCAAACCAGTCAATCCTAAAGGAAATCAACCTTGAACATTAACTGGAAGACTGATGCTGAAGCTGAAATTCCAATACCTTGGCCACCTGATGTGAGGAGCCAAATCATTGGAAAAGACCCTGGTGTTGGGAAAGATTCAGGGCAGGAGGAGAAGGGGGCAACAGAGGATGAGATAGTTGGATGGCTCAATGGACATAAGCTTGAGCAACCTCTGGGAGGTAGTGAAGGACAGAGAAGCCTGGTGTGTGGCAGTCTATGGGGTTGCAAAGAGTTGGACACAAGTTAGCAACAGAACAAAAACAATTATCCTGGGAGGTTCTCTGCACTGAGGATCCTGGTGTCTTTCCCTTGAAACTATGTTGAGTGATGTTTACCAGAAAGTAGCTTTATCAGAACAGAAAGGCCAGGACATGTTAAATCACCAGTTGCCACAATCTATATTCCCTTAGTATATCCCAAGGACATTGTCCCATATTGTTACCTGGGAGCCTTTGGCACATACATCAACTCTAGTTTGAGGTACCTGCTCTGCCAACATTCCTGCATCTCTCTGGAATGTATAAGGGTGTTTTAGGCTACAGATTGCATGATTTCTGATTTTGATCTCAAGTGGGGCTTATCTTGCCACCTCTGACTTTATGCATAGATTATGGATTTGCCCAGTTTCTAGGGGCCTGACTGGTTTTTCTAACTTTACATAAGGATTATTTGGGATTTGAGGAACTTCTGCTTATGGGCCAGATAAAAATGAAGTTTCCGCCAGCCTTTTGGTTAGCCAGCTTTAACAAAGCAAAGGAGTTCTTGTATTTTTTAGGATGTTGATACTAGGGCACTCAAGGTGACGCTTAACGCTTGCCACTCTACCAAAGACAGTGTCTCTGATTCATGGTCACCAGTGCAAAATTCAGTTAAGGTTTCATTTCCAGCTGTCTGGTTTAAGGCTGACGTTACTCTGAAATTCTAGGAGTTGGCAATTATAAAGCCAGTTCCCAGTTTGTTCTCATTAAGCCCTGGAAGAACATAGGAAAATTGTACAGTGTTATTAAGGGCATAGACTTAGAAGGACAGCCTCACTCAAATACAGTTGAAACATCCACCACCTTGAGGGCTGGAAGTGTTCTTTTCTGTTAATAGGGGTTACATTTAGATTAACCCTTGCTCTTCATTTATTTCCTGAGAGTCTCTACAATAAAACTATTTTATCAACTAAGTACTGGATTCCAAGACTAATTTGATCAGCATGTGTATTTTTCATCTCCCTTGACATTGCTGTTTTTTTCTTTTCTTTTTTTGTTATGGTCTTCTAAAAGACTTTGTGATCAGTTTGGATTTCTTTCAAGGGATTAGCTATGGTATCTGCACATAATTCTGCCAAAGCCTATGCCATCTTTTTGTGTTTTGAAGGGTGAACGTGTGTTGTTGCAAATCAAATAATGGTAAAGCTTTGTCTTATTGAGTGCAATTTATGTAATCTGTTTTAATAGATAACAGGGATTATATGGTCAAATGAACTCTTTTTGATCTCCAACCCTCATCTTAGTCTGTTTTATAACTAGAGATTTGAGACACTACATCTTAAGCAGTGAAAGTTTTCCCTCAGAACAATTCTATTGAACCTATAAAGTGAAATGAAACTTGAGTCTAAAATGAACAAATAGCTTTAACTCTGTATGTTGGGGGTGGAAATGGAAAGACATGATGTTGGGTCCAGGGTTTTTACTTATGTGGTAACAACAACAACAAAAAAAAGCATGAATATTTTCAAGTTTTAAATATCTAGGCTTGGACTACAGCCAAAATAATCTTTAGGAGTTAATTAACCCCGTGACAATTTAGATTCATCGGTAAAATGGAGCTGACAATCTCTATATGTTAGTTGCTTTAAGTGTTTGCTGACATAGCTCCCTAATGCCTTCTGAAGATAAGCACACAATAAATGTTAGCCATCTTCTCCTTGTTTTCCCTCAAATCTTCTCCCTCTACATAGGATATGGATTTGTTTACATTGATAGAGAATTGATCCAAAATATAATACTGCCCGGGCAAGATGAGTTTTGTAGAAGTAAGAAGTATTTGAAATGCAAAGACTTGATTCTCTGAGAATAAATGTGGTTTATTACAGTCTCAACATCATTGTTCCAGTCATCAGGCTTCAATTTGGGTTCCCCAATCTTACTTTTGACTGGATTACACGTGTTTAAATCCATGGTCATCCACTTCCTAGCATATAATTTTAGACAAATAACTTATTCTCTGCGTGTTTCCTTAACTGCAAAGTGTCTTTCCCAATAGGGTTGTTATGAGGATAAACTGTGATGACCCTTGCAAAGCATTTAAAGCGTTCAACAAAGCACCTGGATCTTTGAAAGTAATTTGATCATGTGTCTACTTCCCCATATAGATGAGGATTTCCTCCTGTTCTTGTCAGCTCTTTATCACCAGACTAGCAGAATAAATGATGGAGTGAATACCAGAGAAATTGTTTAAACCAGAGCCTAACCACTCCATTGGAAAGGCATACTCCAGGAAACAGTCATAATGTAAGAAGGGATGCTAGAACTGTATTGGATGACTATTTTGGAGAATTACTTATAAATAAACAAAGAAGGAAGTGTCTTATTTATGATGTTTATACTCACACTGTATACTTTTTACTTTTTATTAGCTTGGTCTAGGAGACCTACTGGTTGGAGCACTGGCTTACATGACTTAAATTAGCATAAATACAAGGGACAAAGAATGTGAGGAATCATATGAATAAAAATGGTTATCTAGAGACAGGATGATTAGAACTTATGTAAGGATTATGTTCATTTCTCAGTGATCTCCCTATTATTATTATTAGTACACCAGGAAGTGTGACTGAATGAATATCAAAACAGAATTTTCTTGAAGAGAGAGACCACATTTACTTTTTTGTTCTATTTTCAGTGTAAATATCTAAGTGATTTACTGTTTGCCATTGTCTAAGTGAAGAAAAGCAGGTTATTATTACTCATCAACAACCACAGATTTACAAAGGTCCTATGTGAAAGGCAATAGAAGTAAAAAGTAAACTATCATTTAACAGTTATGTCCTTTAAGTATGTAGACACAGAGAAACTATCAATATGAACATATAAGTAAATGGACACATATAAAGACAGAAACATCTACTGGTAAATTTTTAGCTGGTAACAAGGTGTATTTTGGCAGACAGTATTTCAGAAGTTACTGACTGGAAGTAATGAACCTGAAAGTACTAAAAATTTAAGTGACTCCTAAAGTTTATATAACCTTTTAGTGGCAGAGCAGGTTTTAAAATTCACTCGTTGATTCCATTAAGTCTTAGAGCTTAGTCCATTAAGCCATGCTACCTCCATTTAAAACCTCTTACCAGACCTTTACTTTACATGCTTAGAATTCAGTGTATATGTAGTAACTAAATCCAGTACAAGTGAAGTCGTATATTCCTGGTTAGATGCACACATATTTGCATATGGGTCTGTACTCTTTAATCTTTCCATAAGTTTTAAGTTTTACAAATGACTGATGGTCCTATATGGCTCAGGATTTCTATGTTGTTAAAACTCTTTCTTTCGTGATTATTTCCAGAGTGACTAATGTTAATTTTGCAGACTGTGTAGGCTGAGCTGATATCTCTTAAATCACAGTGCTTGATAAAGGAAGGAGGTTAATAAGGCATGGATCATTACAATTGTAGACCCATCCTAATTTATACTAATGACTAACAGGACTCACAGCAAATAAGACTCTGTGAATTGGAAAGTGAAATGACTTGATTAAAAACAATGAATTTTATGTGCTTCGGAACTGCACAAAGAGAATAATAATTTTGATGTCATCCATCCCTGATAGAGAAACAATCAATACAAAAAAACAGAGGATTGCCTATGAATAGCTTATGTGAATGAGAGTATTTACAGACTCACAATAAATCAGAGCCCATTACAGTGAATTCTACATAAGTCTGGCTGTGGTCTTATACTATAATTTTGATGAAATATTTTCTGAAATAAAGGGTAATCAGCAGGGTATTTTTGTTACATGGAAACTTTTATTTAAGTAGTTTCTGTCATAATAGAATTTGACCTATAGATGAAGCACAGTTACTTGGGAATCAGCACATAAATATTCTTGCTAGGATTTTTCTTTTATTGGAAATATCAAGAGCAGCAAGAGCCATGTGATTAAAGTGATCCCAAGGCTTCAAAGTACTTCTGGAGAATTATCCTGCTACCACAGGCACTAAGGAAGGGCAGAGCTGCTGTTTCTTAAAAGCAGTTAGAGTGAGGTAGGAAAAACTCATGCCTCTGTATAAAAAAAAAAAAAAAAAAAAAAAATGAATTGACTGTAATGACTTTTCCAGACTCCAGGGGGCTTTTTTTTTTTTTTTTTAAATGCACTGATGCTAGCTAGTAATTTGTGTGTGTGTGTGTGTGTGTGTGTGTGTGTGATCACATGCATATGTGTATTGGGCTTATGGATAACACAGAAGGTGGCTTCTGAAACTTTAATGTTGTGCTCTTCACTAATACAAGGGCTTCCCAAGTGGTACGGTATTAACAAATCCACCTGCTAATGTAGGGGATACAAGAGACATGGTTTTGATCCTCGGGTCAGGAAGATCCCCCTGGAGTAGGAAATGGCTACCTGTTCCAGTATTCTTGCCTGGACAATTCCATGGGCAGAGGAGCCCGGCAGGCTACAATACCTGGGGTCATCAAGAGTCAGACACGACTGAGCACACACATACACATGCACACTTCACTAATATGAGCTTATTCATTGGCCAGGTAAGATATAACACACTTGAAGATATTTTAGTTCTAACATCAGCAAAGTTAAATACGAGCAAAAATAATGAAAAGAAAGATACTTTGGGGTGTGGAGTGATAACAAACATTTAATGTCCTTACCAGAGGATGAGATGGTTAGATGGTATCACCAATTTGGTGGAAATGAGTTTGAGCAAACTCTGTGAGACAGTGGAAGACAAGGGAGCCTAGCGTGCTTCAGTTCATGGGATGGCAGAGTTGGACATGACTTGAAAGTGAACATGAAAGAAAGTGAAAGTGAAAGTCACTCAGTCGTGTCCAACTCTTTGCGACCCCATGGACTATACAGTCCATGGAATTTTCCTGGCCAGAATACTGGAGTGGGTAGCCTTTCACTTCTCCAGGGGCTCTTCCTAATGCATTCTTTACCAGCTGAGCAACAAGGGAAGGCCACAAGGGATGCAGCTTAGCGACAACAAAATAGTAATAAATTCTGTGAGGCGCAGCTGGGAAAGAGCCCTTGTAGTCTCTAATTACAGAATATATTATCACCTTAGTTTAGCACAAAGGTACCAAAGCTATGTTGCTTTGATGTTAATCTCTGATCTCTAATACCATCTCTGGCAAGTATGCTCAGGCTTCTTAGGAGAGGAAAAGGGTTGAGGTCTCGGGTGTGTGGTGTGGAAGTTGTGAATTATTTAACCCTAAAGCCATCCCCAACCCTACCATGCTACAGATGGGAGAAGGTGATTCATGATGAGAAAATTCAGAGCTGTAAACCATGGTGTTGAGAAGTGGGAAGTGAGTTTTTTAAAAAATCTTGTTTAAAGACTTTTCTTATAGAATGAGATATACGATCTTGGGAGGATAAAACTCTCACTAATGAAGCATGTGTATATGGTACAGATGTAGATACATGGAGAGAAATGGACAGAGAAGGGGAAGAGTGAGAGGGAGCACTGATTGTGTTGGGAATGTTCCATGGTATCTCAGGGGAATAAATGTGGGTAAGCAGGGTAATAGAGGCTTCCCTGGTAGCTTAGCTGGTAAAGAATCTGCCTGCAATGTGGGAGACCTGGGTTCGATTCCTGTGTTGGGAAGATCCCCTGGAGAAGGGCATGGCAACCCACTCCAGTATTCTTGCCTGGAGAATCCCTAATGCACAGAGGAGCCTGGCAGGCTACAGTCCATGGGTTGCAAGGAGTCGGACGCAAATGAGCAATGAAGCACAAGCAAGGTATATAGTTCCTAAGGTATGAGATGATTCCTCTGACTCAATATTGTGGAAGACATTCATACAAAAAGGAACACATTCAACTGAAAATATTTCACATACAGGCTGCTTATCTGATTCACGCTAGAGCAAACAACAAAACAAGATCTGCTTTGACCAAAAGATAAATATTAAGAATTGATTACTTGGGGATCATATCAGTTGGTGAAGACTAAAACAGTCAGTACTGTTGCCTTTTATCTTCCAGAGGTACCCCAACTAGAAAGTTTAAAGTTATCACTTATTTCTTGATTCAAAGGAATTCATTGACTGTGGTAAAAAGTCAAAGAGCACAATATAAAAATAAGTAACATTCCAACACTATCAACCAATTCAAGTCTCTAGAGGAATCAATTTTTAAACAGATTTATTATATGTCAATAACTTCAAGTATATATGCATATATTTGATTTTTTTAAAAAAAGTTTTTAAACCACTCATTGCTTACCATCTCCAAGAGGCACTATTCTCCTTCAGAGGCTTGCAGGTAAACGGCTACTTTGAATAACCTCATCTGGCCAGGGAGATATCTCAGATAGGTAAGCCTGAGTTGGAATGATAGAATAATTTTATACCCAACTCTTTCTCTGCCAAGTGAGAGAGGAAGGGAAGGATCTGAAATTCATTAAAATGCTTCAAAGATGTCTAGTAAAGTGAGATATTGAAATATAGATCCCAACATATCCCACCCTCACTGTGTTCTTGTTGTTACCCTTCCAGGTTCATATATACCTACCTAAGATATAATAAGAGAACCTTTGTTAATTCATGCAGTCTATGATTTTCAAAAAATTGAAGTATAATTGACTTGGGCTTCCCAGGTGGCACTGGTGGTAATGAATGTGCCTGCCAATTCAGGAAATGTCAGAATTGCAGGTTTCATCCCTGGGTTGGGAGGATCCCTTGGAGGAGGGCACAGCAACCCACTCCAGTATTCTTGCCTGGAGAATCCCATGGACAGAGGAGAGTGGTGTGCTACAGTCCATAGGGTCACAAAGAGTTGGACACGACTGAAATGACTTAGCAGACATGCACAGTTGACTTACATTATTGTGTCAGTTCAGGTATATAGCAAACTTATTAGTTTTATATATTCATGTGTGTGTGTGTGTGTGTGTGTGTGTGTGTGTATATATACTCTTTTTTTTTTTTTTTCCTGAGCCCTCTCCCAGGTGACACTAGAGGTAAAGAACCTGCCTGCCAATGCAGGAGATGTAAGAGACACAGGTTTGATCCCTGGGTTGGGAAGATCCCCTGCAGAGGGCATGGCAACCCACTCCAGTTTTCTTACCTGGAGAATCCCATGGACAGAGGCGAGTGGTGTGCTACAGTCCATAGGGCTGCAAAGAGTTGAACATAACTGAAGTGACTTAGCACTAGCATTCTTTTTTTTTTCTGATTCTTTTCCATCGTAGTTCATTACAAGATATTGAATGTAGTTTATACAGTAAATCCTTGTATGTTATAAAGTCTATTTTTAAAATTTGCTTTTGACTGACTTTGAGCTTGTAATCAAATCTCCTAACCTTGAACACATACACTTTAGGAGATATAGGACTAATCACTTCACCTCTCACATCCTCAGTTTATATATATAAAAGGAGATAGTTAAACCAGTTCTGATTGTCTTCCAGTTCTAAATTCTTTGAGTTCTTAGGAGAGTTCATTTTGTATTTTTATATAGGATCTCTCACCCATTACAACGTGGGAATATAAAATTTGCCTAGAGACATTAAGCTGATTAAATAGCATAGGCAGTGTAGATAATTTTTCTCAGCTGTACAAAGCTAATATTCACAGATGTCTGAATACTTGGAGGTGGGGGTATGTGTGTGTTTAAGTATGTACAGCTAGTTGACTATGCTGAATTGTAATGGTCTCGGAGGGAAGGAACAAGTTCCAGACAGAAAGAACCAGTGAGAAAGTGAGTTGGGAGTGGGGGTGAATATCAGGGGTGTGGATTTCTATGCAAAAACTGCCCATCTTGTTTTTGAACACTGGGGAGCAGACATTTTATTTAGCATAAAGACTAGTTTGAGGTGCTATCCCTCATCTGATTTTGTGCATGAGGAAGTGTTTTGAAAATTAGGTCAGAGATTAAGTAGAACAAAGAGAAAGTCTAAGATGTGTCATTACAGTGTGGAATAACTTGTGGATATGCTCCTGTCATGTCTAAACCCACCCCATAGGTTTTTGACACCCTTATTCTCTTCTAGCCCTTACTCTGCAGCCTCTTTCTGTTTCCACCTAGCACAGAACGCATATGGACAGGATCAAAAGGTGTTGACTGGAAATGACAGAAAGGTCCAAAGTACTAGACGTTGATGACATAAGAATGCTTGAAAAGAAAGAAGACAAGAGAGAAAGGTGACATGGAGGATATTTGCTTCACTGACCATGGATTAGGGGCCATTTGGGGTGCTTCCAGAATGTAGAATGACTTTCCCATGACTCTTCCAAAAAGGAGATCAGACTAAAGGAGCTTTTGTTATACCTATTTTTTTTTTTTTAAAGTCCACAGTAATGTTTCTGTTTTATGTTTTGTTTTGATTTTTTTTTTTTTTTTTGACCAGGAGGCATGTAGGATCTTAGCCTCCAGACCTGGGGTTGGACCCACTTCCTCTGTGCTGGAAGGCAAAGTCTTAACCACTGGACCACCAGGGAAGCCCCTGTTGTACCTCTTTACCTTAAATTCTTTATTAGATAGAATACTCACTCATGCACTCTGTAAAGGACTGGTTAATACCTATACTTTTGTGTAGTGTATGCTAGATTTACCAAGAGATAATTTGTTTTGTTATAGGCGTACTATGCCTTCATTTCTTAATTGATGACACAACATGAAAATTATACAAGAACACATTTTAGAAATCTTTAAATTAGAACATTTGTGCATATGCTAAGGTCAGTATTATAACCAATATGTTAAAAATATTCTGATGTTTTCCGTCTGACATCTAGTAAAACAAAACAAAAACATTATTTATGTATTTTTAAGTTGTATTTTTCCTATGAAAATTCTGTTGAAAAACTATCACAATCCTGAAAAAAATTCCATGGGATTTTATAAAATCAGAGTTGTTTTGAAAGTATATGAGTTTAACTGGAATTATCAAGGTGACTTCCACTAGTACTGTTATTTCTATCTCCAGTAACTAATGACAACTTTTTCCCATAGAGCTGAACATAAATTAAATGAAAGCAAAGCCACTGACTTCCAATAATAAATAGAAAGGAGACAGTAATAGGGGCTCCCTACTGTTTTTCCTTTGCTAGTGTCCTAGGAATAAAGAAGAAAGAATATCTAGTTTATCACTCATATTTTAACATTGCCCCAAAGATAGAGTATCAGTGCATTTTGAAAATGAGCTATCCTCACATATAATGTGACAGTTCACAACATGGAGCTTAAGGGAGAAATCTGCATTTTACATAACTTAAATTCTGCTAAAAGAATATAAACTTCATAAATTCAATGAATGAAATATATCTCTCTAAAATAATCATCAGTTTCATCTATATTTGAATTTTGAAGGCTTATTCCTCAATTCAGTTAAAAATATTTGAAGATGAAACCATATATCACTTACCAGATGGTAAAGTTGACAAACCTGGGATGTGGAATCAGAGGTAATTGTTTTGATTCCATTTAATACCAAATATAATACCCTAATACAAATTAGGGCTTCAGTTGCCTAAAATATAAGATGAGGGCTGACTGACTTCTCTGGTCTGTTCTGAGGTTGTGGTGGACACCTTATTTTGTTCATCCACCCATGATAGGACCCCAGCGATTTTATATGTCTGCCTCTTTCTGCAGCATCCCTCATCCCTAGGTCACTGGACTGGGGCAAGCATATGGCTCAAGCTAAGCCAGTGCTAAGCTTCCCAGGTAGTGCTAGTCTTAAACAATCCACCTGCAATGCAGGAGACGCAAGAGACTCAGATTCAATCGTGGGTCAAGGAGAACCCCTGGAGGAGGAAATGACGGCCCAGTCCAGTATTCTTGCCTGGAAAATCCCATGGACAAAGAAGCCTGGTGGGCTACAGTCCACAGGGTCCCAAAGAATCGGACACAATGGGCACAGCACACACAAACCAGTGAGGTTCCTATTATTGGATATTCAGAACTGTGGGGGAGAGAGTGATTGTTTCACTGTTTCCAAATGTTTGTGCCTGGATCTATACATCTGCCTTATGATTTTTCCACTTTATAGAGGTGCAAAAGCAACATACATTCAGTAGAAAGTATACCTCAGATTTTGGGTTTCGATCTTTTTCTGGCCAGTGATATGCAGTACAATACTTTTTGTGATGTTGGGTAGCAGCAGTGGGTCTTAGCTCCCACTCTGCCAGTTGATCATGAGGTAGACAACCAATAGATACACTTACAATCATGTGTGTTTTACTTTCAGTACAGAATTCAATAAATTGCATGAGATAGTGAACCCAGTTGTTTTTTTATAAAACAGTCTTGGTGTTAGATGATTCTGGCCAACTATAGGCCAAGTGTTCTAAACACGTTTAAGGTAGGCTAGGCTAAGCTATGATGTTAGGTTCCAGTGTGATCCCTTACAATGGAGGAGTGTTAGTTGCTCAGTCATCTTAACTCTTTGTGACTCCGTGAACTGTAACCCGCCAGGCTCCTCTCTCCGTGAAATTCTCCAGGCAAGAATACTGCTGTGGGTTGACATGTACCCTCCAGGGGATCTTCTAAACCCAGGAATGGAACCCGGATCTCCTGCATTGCAGGCAGATTCTTTACCATCTGAGCTACCAGGGAAGCCCTTGTTAGATAGGTTAGGTGTATTAAATGCATTTTCTAGCTTAACATGGGAGTGGAAAAAGATCTGTAGTTTATATTCAAGACCTGACCTAAGACTGGTAGATCAAGACCTTGTGAAGCTTGTCTCAGGAGAGATTTCATCTGTTAGGAATGTTGACATTCCTCTCTTGTTAATGCTCTAATACTGATAAAAAGGTGTTTCACAAACAATAAATTCTACTTAAATAAGAAAAAATTATAATCAACTGAATACAATAACAAATGGCCAACTCCTCTGGGCTATAAAGTTCACTTTGAAATGAGAAACATTTTCCAAGTCTAAGGTTTGTGTAATTTTTAAGAAATAATACAGGATTTTGATGACCTGTCTTTAGGATATTCCTTTAGTGCCTTGTCCCTTGGCAGTCATTACTGGCTCTAATGTTTCTGTGTCCCAACGCTGTGCATTGCCAAGGAGCCTCGTTTCACTCTGTCTCATACCCTCTATGACCGAGTCCTCTTTACAGGATAGGACTCTGATCTCATATCCCAGCTGCCAAGTCCATACCCTCTCAGGAGAAATCTAGCAAAAGGTTCATTTATACATCACTTGAGAGAACCACTTTTCAAAAAACCCTACCATGCATGTCAAATATCCTCTGACTTCCTAAGAAGTCAAGGGTCTTTGGCAGGAACTCAGAATTGTTTCATCTGTAGAAGCTGTCATTCCTGAAGCAAATACTTTAGAAGCTTTGAACACCAATACTTATATCTACTGCTCTTGGTCTCTAGGGACTTGAAGAATCAATGATGTTACCTGGATAGTTTATTTAAAGACAGTTTTATTGTTGCTGTGTAGTCTGAGTGTCATGTTACATGACAGGTAATTCTTCTGTAGTCAAAAATTGTTTTATTTTTCATAACACATCACATAAGCTCTAATTCCTCTCTGCATTTCTATGCCTAAGAACACAGAGAAGGGAAATCTTTTATGTTGCAAGTTAACATTTCACAAAACTCTATCAGGCAAATCTATAGAAATGCAGGCAAAGGAAAGACAGAATTTTGTTATTTAGTTTTAGTGCCTTCACTACTGATATATTGTCAGGGTTATTCTTATTACATTACTGAGCTCAGTGATACTTTTACTTATTTTTTATTGCAATGTGTGACTAGCTAGGGACTATAGAAAATATAGAAAGTAAAATCTTTTTAAAATTTTTATAAGGCCCAAGAAACATTTATGTGTCTCCCAAATCAAAAATAATCATGTTTAATTACACATATATACACACATATATTTTTGGAAGTACAATAAGATGTTGTTTTGTAATCTGAACTAAAATTATTATAATTGAAGTCATTACTTAGTCTACAGACTGACTTGTGTTCTGAAAGATAACCAAATAATGCAAATTATAAATTTTGAAAATAAGAACTAGGAATGTGGTTTTGTGACACTGGGTGCTAGTTGCCAAAGCTCAAACATCTGGGTCTGGAAATATACCATATTGTTTAAGCTTTTACAGGGGTTCAGGCTGGGTCTCAGTGTGATATGACCCTATTTAGAAACTACCCACATCCTTGGAAAATTCTACACATCCGATGAATTAATGCGCATACAGAGTCAGCACCATGCTTGGCATCCAGGAAGCACTCAGTAAATCTTAGCTGTCACGCTTAAACCTGGGCAGTACTCTGTGGGTAGGGTGAGGGGTGTGGAGAGTTAGAAGGAAAAATATAAAGGAAAACTCTGCCTGAGTAGAGCTGTTGCAGAGTTTCTAGTTAAAACTTTGTGGTTTGTATAATAATACCCCTTTGGCTTAGATATCATTATGGATGGAAAGTTTGTGTCCTTCCAAAATTCATGTTAAAAATTTAATCCCAATGTGAGGGAAGCAGGAGATAGCGGTTTGGGGAAATGATCAATTATACTGCAGCTGCTGCTAAGTCGCTTCAGTCATGTCCAACTCTGTGCGACCCCATAGATGGCAGCCCACCAGGGTCCCCCGTCCCTGGGATTCTCCAGGCAGGAACACTGGAGTGGGTTATCATTTCCTTCTCCAATGCATGAAAGTGAAAAGTGAAAGTGAAGTCGCCCAGTTGTGTCCGACTCTTGGCGACCCCATGGACTGCAACCTACCCGGCTCCTCCGTCCATGGGATTTTCCACGCAAGAGTACTGGAGTGGGGTGCCATTGCCTTCTCCAGATTAATTATGGGGATGGAGCCATAATAAAAGAGATTAGTGCTCTTATAGAAGAAGCCCCAGAGTGCTATCTCATGCTTTTCATTATGTGAGGACACAAGGAAAAGTTGAAAATCAGCACCATGGAAGTGGTCCTCACCAGAACCTGACCATGCTAACCATCTGATCTAGGACCTTTAGCTTCCATTACTATGAGGAATGGATTTCTGTTGTTTATAAATGACCCAGTTTATGGTGTTTTGTAAAAGCAGTCCAAACTAATATAATATTCATAATTTTTTAATCTTGACTTTAAAAATAGTTCATGTATATACTTACATGTACGTTGACTGATGATGAACAACTCTAGGATTCTCAGAGGTGTTTGTTTTTGGCAATTCTAGCTCTAAAAAAATACAGAAATCATTATGACCCATTGAATAGGAAAAAGAAGAAGCAAATGGCAACCTACTCCAACATTCTTGCCTGGAAAATCCCTGGGACAGAGGAGCTTTTCTGGCTACAGTCCATGGGGTTCTAAAGAGTTGGACATGACTGAGCGACTAAGCACACACATGCGTTGAATAGAAAAAGTGGAACAACATATGATACTGTTGATTTTGTGGACTTTGCTAGCAATATAGCAGGTTCTAACTGGCCCCTGAAAAGAAAGGACAGATTAGATTTGTACCAACTTACTCAGCTCTGTATGACCACATCTTTTTCTACAGTATTTGTGCATGTAAGCCTAACTACATGATTTGCAAACCCTTTGCTTTCAAATTAACTACCAGCTCATATAAAATGCTTTATCACATCACTTAAAATGATTAGAAGGAATTGTTTTGCTTAAGCCTGCTTATTTTCAAGTGTAAGCATTATAAAAGATTGTATCTGAAAATAGTTTATGCATTAAGAATATTACTTGCTACCAAATGCAACCCAAATAGGAGGGCTGTTTAGCAATTTATAATACTTTGAAAAATAAGGTCTTTATGTGCAATGTAGCACTTCTAAAAGTGAAAATGTTGCTGAAAATTTCCTTATATTGCTTAAGTATATGGAACTACAAGGCAGCTGGATATTGCAAATAGCATTGCATAAATTATATAAACTTGAATAGAGCAGATTTGAAATGAGTAGGAAGAGCAACTATCACTGGCTTTTCAAAGAAAGTGTTGCTGTTTGACAAAACATTGTACACGCCCTCAAAACATATGTTAATTTGCAGAATTTGGACCTATTCCTCATGGATCACATTTCCATAGGCAAATCAAAGGCATTTATCCACTGGAATTTTAGTGACATATCGGCATACTTTCGAGTTACTGGGTAAGTAAATTAACCAATGATGATTGAAGCTTCTGATAACACATAGAAAAGTGAAACATACATTTAAGAAATGAACTAACTTTGGATTTAAAACTTAAAAGATTATCTTTAGATATTAATAGGTGAAGTGCTATTCAATAAAATTACATTAAAATCCCTCTGACTGTGAAATATCTACAATATAAATTCAACCATAAGCATTATCTTAATGCTTGCCTTTTTTACTTTTGCTTTGTTTTGTTGTTCAGTCACTAAGTTGAGTCTGACTCTTTGATATCCTACGAGCTATGGCACACCAGGCTCCTCCATCTTCCTCCACTATCTCCTGGGGTTAGCACAAATTCTTGTCCAAAAGCATGGCTACATTTTTATTAAAAAATGCACACCAGTTAAAATAGTTATATGTTTTTCATAATATCAAATTGGAAAATAATTTTTATGCACTTCAAATGCTCAATATATGCATTATTTTAACAGGTATATTTAGTGACTTTGAATATGTAATCATTTCAATTAGATACAATCTTTGGGAAATATGTACATTAAATACATATATATATATATAGCGTGTATATATATATATATTATATATATATAATAGTAGAAACTATATATATAATAGTAGAAACTTCAGCTTGAATATATCATTACATAATAGAGCTTCTGACCATATAACTTTATTTATTGTGATCCATAAATCTCTATTAACCTACAGAGAAAAGAAGGGTAAGGGAAGGTAGTTGGCCTTTTTTTCCTTCCCCCTCCCCCATAATTTTATCTCACTTCTTGCATTTGTTTTTGTCACCTTAATACACATTAAATATTCTTTGGAAATTATGTAGTCAAATCAAGATACAAAAAGATAACATCTAAATGAAAGAACAATCTACCTGAATTTTATGATAGCTATGAAAACTGCTCTTTAGTCAAAAAGTCTTACTGAATAGAATAAGATAGAAGAAACTATAGTGGAACCACATGTCAAAAAACTCAGGATTTTCAATTTGATTGTAAGCTCAATATGAATCAAGTGTGCTATGCCTGACTCTAAAATCTAGTGTGTCTGAAGGCTCTATTAACTTTGAGATGAGACTGAGGTTAGAGCAGGAGGGAGGGGGAGGAACCTTACGTTAAAAACAGCAGAAAGAAGCTAAGGTTGTTTGGCTTGGAGGAGAGAAAACTCTAGGGGTAAGTATGATAGCTGTCTTAAAATAGTTGACGAACTTCAGTATGGAAAGAAGATTAAACTTTAGCAAATGGTTTAGACTATTTATATCTGAGGAACTGTCAATTCTGAGATTACATGATTGTGTGAACAACACTAACTTCTTCATGAAACAATTGTGATCACTAATAAATCACAATTAACTTAATATTTAATACCCTGCTTTTCAAAAAGTACCTCATCAGTGACCCCAAATGTTATCTGTGTTCACCAGCAGTGGTGAAAATATCTGAGAAGTGATGCTGAAGCAAAGAAATATAATTGGGCCTTGGGGATTTGGAAAGCTCAGTAGGGTTAGTCCTTTTTAGAAACTGTGCTAAGCATAAGCTTAGAATCCCCCAAATCTTGGTGTGTATATATATATTCTCTTCATGGCTGTTCCTGAGATCTAAAGGATGGTATCTTGGGCTTATATCATTCAGTTGAAGGCTCTGAAGGATGAATGACAGGTCATTTCTTAAGCCTATTAAGTGAAAATTATGGTACTGCTGACTACAGACTCAAAAAAAATCTCAGTAATTGCCACAGTGATTTAGGATCATCTCCAAATGCAACATTGTGAAGTTCATTGCTATTGCAGCCAGCAACAGTGTAGCCTAGAAACACAAAAGATAATAGTCACAAACCTATATTTTTCCATTCATACTTTATTAATTAAATTATTGCTCAGTATCCCAAGATAATGTCTATTATAAATATTTACAATGGCCGCACAATTCTCTTACCCTAGGTGTATGAGGATATGTTTCCTTGGCAATAGTAAAATTATTCAAAGTCCATTGCTGATTGTGTATAGCACAGAGTTCAACTGTTAAAGACAAATTCCAGCTAAAAATGAACCACTTTCCAGTACTTTAGAAGAATAGAATTGGTACAAAAAAAGCCTTAATATTTATATAAAGTTAAGTGGACTTTTGATTTAAAAGAGGAATTCCTGATATGGCACTAAAATTACATAGAAACAACAAAATTGTCTTTAAATAAACCACCTAGGTAACATCACTGATTCTTTAGTTCAAAGAAATTATGATCCTTGGGGATTGGGAGCAATAGATATAAATGCTGGTTTTCAGAGCATCAAAACTGTTTTCTTCAAAGAGGACAGCTTAAGAAGATGAAACAATTCTGAGACCCTGTCAAAAGACCTTTTGGCCTCTTAAGAAGTCAATGGAATTTGACATGGATTGCAGGATTTGTAAAGTAGCTCCCTTGGGATATATTCAACAAGAGTTTTTGACTGATGGTAGTTGTTCTAAGCCATCCATTTCCTTATATCTTTAAGAATGCTTTTATTCATTAAAAGAAGAGAAAGTAAAAGAAAGACAGGAAAGAAAATACAAGCCCTGGGAAAAGGTACTTAACTTGATCACAAATAGTGTCAATAGCCCTGCTTTCTAGAAACAAATCAAATGAACAAACAAATAAATAAAAGAAGCTAGAGAAGACTGTTATGCTGCAGCAACAGTTAATTTTATTTGTGTTTCAAGGGCCTTCAGGGGAGAATTACATAGGAGTTTGGAAAAACTGAAGTGTTTATCATAGAAAGAAGTAATAATTGAAGGTTGCCTTGTGGTTCATTCTGTTTCTAACATTTATACCAATTTTCTGCCTGTTGTTAATCAAAGAAAGCTTACATTTGCCATTTAAATGGCCATCTGAAAAGTAAAATCAATGCTATTGTCAATTATTTTTTCTATTTAAAAAAGTGAATTGATCTTACCAAGTTTCCTCTCTGGGCAGAGGTGAATGGTTTTGCATTATAAAGAGGAGATGCACTTGCTATGATGTAGACACTGGAGGCCATAAAGTGCTTAGGGGTAATTGCATTGTGTTGTCCTACCCTCTGGGTTGAACATCACTACAGTGTATCCCATGTAAGTTGAGCCTTGATTAGATAACAGTGTATATGGAGGGGCCCTCTCCTGGAAGAAGTTCAGTCTACTTTAAGGAAGGAATGGGTTTCTCTGATTGCAGGAAGGTGCAGGTAGGCTAAATTTTGTGAACAGATTTTTAAGCTGTTCTTTTCTGCCCCTAGCATTTGTTAAGGCAAATGAATATTTAAAGCATCAACAGATTCAATTTTTTTTTTGCCTACTCTGTATAAAACCAGGTGCTGGAATGTGAGAAATAGAAGGACATATACATCACTGCTCTTATTTCAAAGAGGCAACAAATCTCATAACCTTTCCCTTCCTATATAGTTTAACTAGGAGCTGGTGGAGACAGAGAGAGAGTACCCTGGACATTTCTTAGTGAGCTGATTTCTGCCTGCTTTTTGGGGCTTTTCCAGGCGGCACTAGTGGTAAAGAGACTGCCTGCCAATGCAGGAAACATAAAAGACGCGGGTTTGATTCCTGGGTTGGGAAGATACCCTGGAGAAGGAAATGGCATCCGATTCCAGTATTCTTGCGTGCGGAATCCCATGGACAGAGGAGCCTGGAGGGCTACACAGTCCATGGGGTTGCAAAGAGTTGGACACAACTGAAGCAACTTAGCACACGCGTAAACACATTTAAGGTAGCGTCTAGCCATACAAGGCTACTTACATTTAAATTAATGAAGATTGAATATCTTTGCGTGCTAAGTGGTTTCAGTCATGTCCGACCCTTTGTGACCCTATGAACTGTAGCCCACCGGGTTCCTCTGTCCATGGAATTCTCCAGGCAAGAATACTAGAGTGGGTTGCCATTTCCTAAATAACATTAGTGATTCAAATTTTAGTAGTCACACTAGTCAGTTTTGGGCGCTGAGTAACCATACCTGGCCTGTAGATATGTATAGGGTAGTGCAAAAGTAGATTATTATTATCATCACAGAAAGTTTTACTGGGCAAGATGCCCCAAGGTGAAATCAAACAAGCAAAAACCAGTGGCCTGAGTGTTAAGAGATCACAGTTTTGAGTCACTATGTTGTATGACCTGGAACAAATTACTTGTATACTTTTTAAAACAAGGAGGTTGTTTGAAAACTCACAAGGCTTGTTCGGCAATGATACACGTATACCATGAGGAGGCCATGGCAACCCACTCCACTGTTCTCGCCTGATAATCCCATGGGCAGAGGAGCCTGGCAGGTTACAGTCCATGGGGTCGCAACGAGTCAGACAATACTGAAGTGACTTAGCACCCATGCACATGTGCTATAAAGTTTTGTTATGAAACAGAGTTGAGAGTCTTCTGGAATCTCTGGAAAATGTACTTTAATTTAATTAAACTAATTTATTTGTTGAAATATAGTTAATTTGCAATATTGTGTTATAGTTTTAGGTATACAACAACAGAGTGATTCAGTTTTTCTTTTTTTTTTGGAAGATTATATTTCATTATTGGTTATTATATGGTATTAGTTACAATTCCCTGTGCTATACAGTAAATCTTTATTGCTTATCTATTTTATGTTAAAAGTTTCTGAATGTGTAATTGCTTCTCAACTGAATTTGACTTTGGTTTCTTTCAGGGGACAAGCCTGTTTGGCCTCCAATAAGTGAATAAACAAAACTCTTTTAAGTGTCACTGCTGGTAGAGTATTTGGTCAGGACATAAAAATACAGTGCTAAAAGATTTTTGTAATCCATATTATCAGTCAATCTACCAATGTCATTTGAATTATAAATTAAACTTGTTTTGGAAGCCACGACTGAAATGAAAGTTTAAAAGGATACTATAGTTACATTTGTGATTTTATTGAGAGTTGTTTCCGCTAGGGAACTCTCAGCCTGTCGGATTAAAATGGTAAAGAGACCTTTTACTGCAAGAGCTCTGACAGTTATCCCCTTAGCAAAGTTTGCTTTTGTGATAATTACACCTACTCTTGTTTGCCAAGTGAATCACTTTTCAGTGCTGCTTTTAACCTTGACTGGTTTCTCTTTGATGATTATTTTTTGCTATGAAGAGATGTTTAGAAATACAGGGCACATTTTCTGTTGCTCTTTTTCAAGTGATGTTTACTATTTTTTTTTTAAAGCAGATTTCAAGATTCAACGGCAGTTAAACTTGGGTGAGAATATCAAAAACATGTCTTTCATCTGTTAGGGCAGGAATGAGCAGGGATTAGTCAGGATAATTATACTTAATTTCCATGCCTTCCTTGTGCACACAGGTGCCACCAAACCCCTAGGCATTATGGGAGTAAGAGTCAAGAGGTTTTAAGCGATGAGGATGAGGCAAATGGTTCTCCTAAGTTAGGGTGGGTTTGATGGGATAGGTTTCTCTATAGAACAACAGAATTCATCCTAAGATAGAAGAATATTGAGATAGTGAAATCATGTCTGCAATTCAAGCTCATGTTTTCTATGCACCAGTAATTTTCAACGTAACACTTGGTAATACACATCAAATGTTTCAAATTTCAAAACAGAAGCTTCTATAACACTTTGAACAGTTCTATGAAGACATACAAGACTTTCTAGGAATAACACCCAACAAAGATGTCCTTTTCTTTATAGGGGACTGGAATGCAAAACTAGGAAGTCAAGAAACACCTGGAGTAACAGGCAAATTTGACCTTGGAATACAGAATGAAGCAGGCAAAGGCTAATAGAGTTCTGCCAAGAGAACGCACTGGCCATAGCAAACACCCTCTTCCAACAACACAAGAGAACACTCTACACATGGACATCACCAGATGGCCAACACTGAAATCAGATTGATTATATTCTTTGTAGCCAAAGATGGAGAAGTTCTATACAGTCAGCAAAAACAAGACTCGGAGCTGACTGTGGCACAAAACATGAACTCCTTATTGCCAAATTCAGACTTCAATTGAAGAGAGTAGGGAAAACCACTAGACCATTCAGCTATGACCTAAATCAAATCCCTTATGACTGTACAGTGGAAGTGAGAAATAGATTCAAGGGACTAGATCTGATAGACAGAGTGCCTGAAGAACTATGGATGGAGATTCCTGACATTGTACAGGAGGCAGTGATCAAGACAATCCCCAAGAAAAAGAAATGCAAAAAAGCAAAATGGTTGTCTGAGGAGGCCTTACAAATAGTTGTGAATAGAAGAGAAGCAAAAGGCAAAGGAGAAAAGGAAAGCTATACCCATTTGAATACAGAATTCCAAAGAATAGCAAGGAGAGGCAAGAAAGCCTTCCTCAGTGATCAATGCAAAGAAATAGAGGAAAACAATAGAATGAGAAAGTCTAGAGATCTCTTCAAGAAAATTAGAGATACCAAGGGAACATTTCATGCAAAGATGGGCTCAATAAAGGACAGAAATGGTACTGACCTATCAGGAGCAGAAGATATTAAGAAGAGGTGGCAAGAATACACAGAACTATACAAAAAAGATCTCCATGACCCAGATAATCAGGATGGTGTGATCATCAACCTAGAGCCAGACATCCTGGAATGCAAAGTCCAGTGGGCCTTAGGAAGCAGCACTACAAACCAAGCTAGTGGAGGTGATGTAATTCCAGTTGACCTATTTCAAATCCTGAAAGATGATGCTGTGAAAGTGCTGCACTCAATATGCCAACACATTTGGAAGACTCAGCAGTGGTCACAGGACTTGAAAAGGTCAGTTTTCATTCCAATTCCAAAGAAGGGCAATTCCAAAGAATGTCCAAACTACCATATGATTGCACTTGTCTCACACACTAGTAAAGTAATGCTCAAAATTCTCCAAGCCAGGCTTCAAAAATACATGAACTGTGAACTTGCAAATGTTCAAGCTGGATTTAGAAAAGACAGAGGAACCAGAGATCAAATTGCCAACCTCTGTCAGATCATCAAAAAAGCAAGAGAGTTCCAGAAAAACATCTACTTCTGTTTTTTGACTATGCCAAAGCCTTTGACTGTGTGGACCACAGCAAAGTCTGGAAAATTCTTAAAGAGATGGGAATACCAGACCACGTGACCTGCCTCTTGAGAAATCTGTATGCAAGTCAAGAAGCAACAGTTAGAATTGGACTTGGAACAATAGACTGGTTCCAAATAGGGAAAAGAGTACATCAAGGCTGTATATAGTCACCCTGCTTATTTAACTTATGTTCAAAGTACATCATGAGAAACGCTGGGCTGGATGAAGTACAAGCTGGAATCAAAATTGCTGGGGGAAATATCAATCATGTCAGATATAAGATGACACAACCCTTATGGCAAAAAGCGAAGAAGAACTAAAGAGCCTCTTGATGAAAGTGAAAGAGGAGAGTGAAAAAGTTGGCTTATAGCTCAACATTTAGAAAACTAAGATCATGCCATCTGGTCCCATCACTTCATGGCAAATAGATGGGGAAACAGTGATAGAGTTTATTTTCTTGGGCTCCAAAATTACTGCAGATGGTGACTGTAGCCATGAAATTAAAAGACACTTGCTTTTTAGAAGAAAAGTTATGACCGACCTAGATAGCATAGTATAAAGCAGAGCTATTACTTTGCCAGCAAAGGTCCATCTAGTCAAAGCTATGGTTTTCCAGTAGTCACGTGTGGATGTGAGAGTTGGACTATAAAGCTGACCACTGAAGAATTGATGCTTTTGAATTGTGGTATTGGAGAAGACTCTTGAGAGTCCCTTGGACTGCAAGGGGATCCAACCAGTCCATCCTAAAGGAAATCAGTCCTGAATATTCATTGGAAGGACTGATGTTGAAGCTGAAACTCCAATAATATGGCCACCTGATGTGAAGAGCTGACTCATATGAAAAGACCCTGATGCTGGGAAAGATTGAAGTCAGGTGGAGACGGGAATGACAGAGGATGAGATGGTTGGATTGCATCCTCTACTCAATGGACATGAGTTTGAGTAAACTCCGGGAGTTGGTGATGGACAGGGAGGCCTGGCGTGCTGCAGTCCATGGGGTCACAAAGAGTCGGACATGACTGAGCAACTGAATTGAACTGAATGACACATTTGAAAACTCTGTTTATGTGTTGGGGCCGCTGAAATATCTGTCCTTATGAGATTCCTGCTAGCAGT
This sequence comes from Cervus canadensis, assembly GCF_019320065.1. Lineage (NCBI taxonomy): Eukaryota > Metazoa > Chordata > Mammalia > Artiodactyla > Cervidae > Cervus > Cervus canadensis. Next base: position 26,285,350 of record NC_057412.1, on the reverse strand, counting down.
AGAAAAGGCAAAAAAGAGATAACAAAAAGTCTCAAGAATTTTTGTAGATATTGTTGGAAAGGCAACACCAATGGTACAAGAGGCAATTTAGGAAATAGACTTGGAAAGGGTCGCCTTGGGGCAAATCCAGGCAGCACTGGAGCAGAGACAATAATTTCAGAGGCTGTTGAGGTCTCAAATCACAGAAGGAAAGGAACTTGGGAGAGAAGACTTGACGTGCCAATAGCTTAATATTGCTCGTTTTAGAAGAAATGTCATGAGCAGCAAAGCTAGCATAGACGTGCAAACACAAACACTGTAAATGTCTGTAAAATCTTCCCTGTATTCTAGGCCTCGCTTGCACTGTTGCCATCTATCCTTGAGGCAAGTTTTGGCTTTCTGCTTAATCCTTATAGTCTTTATTGTGGCTTCTACCACACCCCTCCAATTAAAGTGATCTCATTAAAATCACCAGTGTGCTAATGTAGACAGTGAATCTACACACAATGGATTCTGTATATACATAATTTTCTTGACCACATTAACAGCTTTCCCTTTTGAAATACTTTACTCATCTTTCACGGTGTCACACTCTTTTGATTTTCTTTGCAGCCTCTTTTCCCTTAGTTACATCCTAATTATTGGAAACTCAATGTTAGGATTTCTTCTTGTCTCACTCTATGCATTCAGGGCAATTACATCTACTCTCAAGATTTAGTTACCATCACTATACTAATGATACCTAAAGATATATTTGCAGGCCAGATCTCCTTTTGATCTTCTTACAGAGTATACCTGCGACTTGAATTCATCTTTTCCTTTCACCCTCTTTTTATTCCTTTTCTATTATTTCCTATTTTATTAAATTGCTTCATCTTTCCAATTACTCTGACAAAAATACTTAGGGTACTTGATGATTCTTTGCTGGCTTTAACTCCGTAACCACTAACAACTATCAATTAATTGGCAAGGTCTATTCATTTTACCATCTAAAAGGTAAGCCCTATTTCTGCTGCTTTTGAGTAGGACATTTTTTTAAAATTCCTTCGATAGCATGCTGTCTCATTTACTATAGTTTATTGTATTCTATATCTGTGATTCACCTCCTGTGAAGCTAGAATGATCTTTTTGAAACACAGATCTGATTCAAATAATCTCATCCTTAAGATCCCTCAGGTATAGGTAGCTAGTAAGACTGTTTAGGGCCTTTGTCCTACTCATGTCTTCTCCACCTGTCTCTGAGAGTGGTAGTTGCTCAGTCGTATCCGACTCTTTGTGATCCCATGGGCTGTAACCCACCAGAATTCTTTGTCCATGGAATTCTCCAAGCAAGAATACTGGAGTGGTTAGCCACTCCCTTCTCCAGGAGCACTTCCTGACCCATGGATTGAATCCAGATCTCCTGCACTGAAGAAGAATTCTTTATCTGACCCACTAGGGAAGCCTGATTTCTTTCAGAGTTCAGATTTTTTTCACCTTTTTTTCCTTTATCTCACCACCTTCACCTATATTTTTTATCTTTTGAATACCTTTTTCATCTTTCAGATTTATGGTAAGCACCGTCTTCAGAGAATCTTCTTGATCATTAGACCAAATTAGGCTCCCTAATATCAGCTTTCCAAAAAGTCTTGTACTTCTACTAGCATACGAATGAAATTATATTTGATTTTTTAATCATTTCTTTCTTTTTTCACAAACAAAAAGCTTTAAGAAATCATGAATTTTGTTACTATAACTTAAAATTGTTTCCATAAATAAAAGCAAAGTTTCTTAACCATTGAAAGTTTTAAAATCAATATTCAAGATATACATGAACATATGAACTACATATAATACACATAAATATACATACACATTCATTAATCAGTTTAGTACATATCAATATTAGTATGTGATAGAGATCATATACAGAGGTAATTGCATATACAACTTATACAGCATATATGGGTATTTCTGCCATACTCAACATACATATTCTTGGATAATTTTGTTCTGCAAAATTTCATGCTGAAAATAACAATGTATTGGAGAAAACATTTGGGCAGAGATGAAAAGCTGACTTAACTTTTTAAGTAGAGCACTAACTAAAATATTAATTGGCATCTGGAAATATAACACACACAGCAGAGGCAGGCAGCTCAGAGTTGGCCTCAGGGGATAACTTGTTTTTAAAAAACCACCAGAACAGTAGATTGGAAATGCTGGCCTGTGGGCATTAAGATGATGCAGACCAACTTAAGCTCTGGGCCAGAGGGGCTGCCATTTAGGGGTCACGGGAAGAAGAGAAATATGCCAGGAGCCAAGAGCTGTGCAAAGCTGGCAGGCTGCCTCTCCAGGGAAAGAGCCCCACATGCAGGTACTTAGTTTTACTTTTCTGAAAGTCGAGCTAAAAGGGCTTCTAGCAGTGAAACAGCTGAACTGAGCCTGTTTTCCTTTGCTGATGAAAATTCTGATTCTACTCTGGCTCCCTTTTCCTAGAAAAAGATACATACAAACTTCCATGTTTTCCTAAGTACGGATTATGTATAAGGGAACTGGTGTTAGAGAAACATACTCGAGATATCAGAATAGACTATAATTGTGCAATAGGGAAGTGGTATTAGAATTGCAATCTTCTCGTGTCCACCAATTTCCACACTTTCAAAAAGGAAGAGTAAAAGAGTCAAAGATAGTAAAGTTATTTATTCTTCAATTACAGTGGAATATTTTATCATATATTTTATTTATTATGTTGTTATTAATTATTTGGTAGAGTTACACATAAAAATGCTTGGTAAATAAATATGTGTGTGTGAGCGAGAGAGGAAGTGAGTCAGTTCAAAAGGAGGCGGACTCACTCTGGGTCTTGTGGAATAAGGGATTTATTATAGGAATAAGTAAGTGTTAGTCACTCAGTCATGTCCAACTCTTTGTGACCTCATGGACTGTAGCCCACCAGGCTCCTCTGTCCATGGAGTTCTCCAGGCAAGAATACTGGAGTGGGTTACCATTTCCTTCTCCAGGGGATCTTCCCAACCCAGAGGTCAAACCTGGGTCATCTGCATTGCAGGCAGATTCTTCACCATCTGAGCCACCAAGGAAACTCTATTATGGGAATAAGACCTTACATAATCCAAGACACTGGGGAAGCAAGGGTTTTTGTTTTTTTTGTTTTTTTTTAAAAAGCAGGTTGTAGAAAATCAAAGAAAAGTCAGACCCAGGACTTCTGAAGCATTCATGTCAAAGGACAAATGAAACTTGCAGAGTGATCTGGAAAGACTGGTTCCTCAAGCTGATGGAGTGGGAAGAGGGAGGAGAGATTCTGAGATCTGTTGCCTCTGCAGGTGGAAGGAATCTGAGGCTCCATCAGCAGAAAGGTTTGTTAGGGGGAACTACACATAGGGCAGGGAATCAAGAACACGCTGGAACTTCCCAATACTTCTGTGTCTGACTCTTCATGTAACCTACTGTAGTGATCTCTGGAGAGCAATGACTGCCATTCAAACCATACACAGATTTCTCTTGTGGCAAACATTAACTTGGAGATGGATATTCTTGGAAAGATTAGTCACAGCTAAGGCAACTAACATAGTAAAATGCACTTTGCTAAGTTAACCTGCAAAGGGAGGCAAGTGCCAAATTTAAGAGGGTTTCAAAGGTTTGACTCAAATCACATTGCGTTCTGGAAGGAGCGTCCTGTTTTCCAACAAACATCATCTTTGTTTTTCTAAGATGATTTTGGCAGCAATAGGATAGAATGGATTGAAGAGACACTGGGGATTTTGGAGTCTATTTATGAGCCCTTGAAATGGAGTTGGGCAAGATGTTTTGAAGAACTAAACTAAGAGAATGACATTGTTAAAGAAAGAAATATGATTTTTTTTAAGAAAAATGTTTTCTAGGAAACTGTGTTCAAACCAGTTGTTTGGGATTTGTCTAAGTGGAATAAAGACTCAGAAATGAGAGTAATTTCTGATAGCACTGCTCTCCTGTGGCCCAAATATCTCTGGGCCTTTGTCCTTGCAGAATTTCAGAACAACTTTCCAGATATTTGCAGCCCTCATTTCACTCAAGCCTGAGCTCAAATGTTACAGCTCCAGGAAGTAAATTAAAATAGTGTGCCCATGTCCTCTTTCCTTATCCAACTTTATATTTCTTCATAACATTCATCACCACAAGATCTTATGCATGCTAAGTTGCTTCATGCATGCATGCCTGCTAAGTTGCTTCAGTCCTGTCCAACTCTTTGCAATCCTATGGACTAAAGCCCTCCAGGCTCCTCTGTCCATAGGATTCTCCAGGCAAGAATACTAGAGTGGGTTGCCCTGCCCTTCTCTAGAGGATCTTCCTTACCCAGGGATGAAGCCTGTGTCTCTTATCCCTCCCACATTGGCAAGTGGGTTCTTTACCACTAGTACCACCTGGGAAGCCCACATGATCTTATATATTTATTTTATTTTCTAAAATTTTATTTTAATGCCTTTCTTCTAAAAAAATGTGCAATCCTATGACAGGAAATGTGTTCTGCTTTGCTTCTTGCTGTATCGCTGTCCCTTGAATAAAGAATGAATGGCCCATGTTGCTATGGTCGTCAGTATTGGTGGAATATCAGTAATAGAATTTATAATAAAGTCAGGAAATTTTGTGGTTAGAGACACTGACCAGTCACTGGAAGTAAAGTTGTATGCTTTCCAATGGGATTGTTTTTTGATACTGGTACACTATAGGTCAATTTTGTTGAAATTCTGAGACATCATGATATTCATAGTGGGTGTTTCTATTTGGGTCAATAGATGCTGTCATCTAAGGCCTGAGTGTGAGAAGAATGAAGCCTAGTAAAGTTCTATTCCGTCTGATTATTTACATGGTCTAGAAATTCATTTAGTCTGTATCCTAAGTTGTCCAAGTGCTAAAGTAAGCTCAAACTCTGTCTACTATTGGGGGTTGACTTCTAATTCCTTACCAGGTATTCCATTAACTGTGACTGATGGTGTTGATGGAAAATCCTCAACTGGGCAGGGTGTTGGAGTTATCAGAACATGACACAAAATGGCGTAATGTGATTGCATGATTACTATTCAGTAATCATTTTACATCTAGGTTTTACAAATGAGCTAGTCAGTATAACTTTTGCAGATATGAGGCTGTGAGCGCATGCTTCTGTGTGCCCTACACAGGTTAGGCAATAGGATTTGGCTTTAAGTGCAGGGAATTCAAATTTTACTAATGTACTCAATCCCCCGTTGAGATGGTAAAGAATCTGCCTGCAATGCAAGAGACCCAGGTTCGATCCCTGGGTCAGGAAGATCCCCTGGAGAAGGAAATGGCAATCCATTCCAGTATTCTTGCCTTTAGAATTCCATGAACAGAGGAGCCTGGCAGGCTACAGTCCATGGGGTTGCAAACAGTTGGACATGACTGAATGAATAACACAGGTGCTCAGTGAGAGCTTGGAAAAGGTTAGTGAAGAGAACAAGGACATGGAACAAACTGGAAGACAGACCATGAGGGGAACTAGGAGCATCTCATAGAAGCCTCAGAATTTTTGTTTGTGGTTGAACCCAAAAATTACATGAAATACCTGTTATTTGTGTTATCTCCAAGAGTAAGGGGCTTAGAATGGGGTTGGGATGCTCAGAAAAGGAGATTGCTCTGGACACTGAAAGCCAGATGGACAAAGAAAGCTTAACCTTGGCTGGAAGGCTAAAATGACCTAACCAAATGCCAGCTTGAGAGTCCTGAGTCAGAAATCAGTAGTGTGCAGTGTTGATCAGAATGGAAACTGACTGAGTATGATTTGGTGTGCCAAGGTGATTGCCGTGGACAAAACTGCAGTGTTGGCAGTGTACCTTCATGTGTTGACAGCTCTGTGGTATTTGGGGTACTTATATGTATTTGGGTGACTGGTAAATGTTTTAAGGCCCGGGGTAATCCTGTAATTCCTTAGCCTACTGTGAATTCAGCTATATTGCAAACTGTGCCATTTAGTCTGCTATTTATCTTTCAGAAAACACAGCTTAGTGCTACAGAAATGGGCCACTATATTGAAGTATAATTACTCGATTCATCTCGAAGAATTACATCTGCATAAATGTATGAATAGATGTATGTGCATATGTGTGTTAGTACATTTATTTGTAACCAGCGTTTATCTCAGAGAAATCCAGGCTATGGAGAAGCCTCCACTGATTCTGATAGTCCCTTCATCTGCCCTCACAGTGAGGGTGATCCGTGTCACCAAGATAACTTTGACATTATCATGATCAGTTGCAGTGAGTCTTCTGTAAATGTCAGAACCAGGATCCCAGGAATCATAATAAGCAAGGTTTCCAGGCCCGATAACTCTGCTGACATGTTCATTAGTCTTTTAGTGAATGAATGTTTTTTTATGATCAAGATATGTATCAATGCTGTTGTCCTGTTTATAATTATAGAGACAAGAAATAGACTCACTGATGCAGCATTCAAGCTGAGAGGAAAAAAGTAGAGGAATTATTACAGACGTCTGGATGGTGTCCTTAATTCCCCCGTCAGCTATTGAATCTCAGCTGTCTGCAATCAAGAACTGAGTCACAAAATAGCTTGTATTGTGTTGCTATTTCTGTTTAACAGACTGTTTTTCAGCATGGAAATTATGAACAATTAACCAGGTTTTTAAATTTCTATAAGAAAAACATTTAACTGCAGCTATAACTTTAGATATAATAGCACTAAGTACAATTAAACAAAATATTTTAATAATTGTGTGAATATTCAGTAAAATCTCATTATATTGAAAAGTAAGTTGCAAACTCCCCGACCCAAGGAGATTTTAAATTAACTGTATTTAGGTAAACCAAGAATTTTTATCAAAGGAAAGTAGGGAAATTACTTTGCATAATGTGCACTTTAGGAAAAAAAGACACCCAATTAATTAGATATTTGGGAAACCAGAGGATATTTTGAACTGCTTGTTCTGCCCAAAAAGTTGTACAGAGTTCTCACGTGCCTAACTGACATAGTTATTGGAATCTGCAAATGTTTATCAGTGTGCATGTATGCATATAGTCTTATTCATATAATTATACTATTATTCATATTTACACACAGAGGTATGCATATGTAGGATGCAACATACTTTGGTTGAGTGTATGGAAATATTTTTCCCAGTTAATTATTTTTGTCAGATTTTGGAATGTTTCTTCTTTCCCTCTTGCAGGGTTCATTTTGGGGAAATGTGCAAAAGGGCTCCCACATGCTTGGGGCATTCAGGCTCCTTATCATATCACTCAAATACAACAACATGTTTATAAAAGCTATTCTTAAAGGTTATGAATACTATTTAAAAGGACACTGAGGTGACATGTCGGTTCCTTAGAAAGGTAATAAGCTTTTCAGACTGCCTGACCAGAGAAGGCAGACAAAAGAGTAATTTAACATCCTTCTAATCTGTCCCTAATGGAATTTGCAGTGATTTTCTTCCTATTTCTTCTCTTTGTTTTTCAGCCTAATCAGTAATAGGAGGCTGAAATAGAGTCTCTTAATTGTTTTCAGTTTTTTTTTTTTTAATTCTAAACCCACAGCTTGGAAATTGTAGTTCTTGCATTTGAAGTTTTTCTTCATGTTGCTCACCCTGATGAGTTTTGTTTTTTTTTTTTTTAATTTTGATTTGTGGTCTTTTTCATCTCTACAAGGGCAGTTGAAAATAAATCAAAAGTTGTCTCACTCAGGAATTATCTAAAGTAAATAAATAAATAAACAAGGCTAATAATTAGGCAACACATTGACTAGGCTGTTGAACCAGCTAAAGTGGAAAAGAAATTATTCAAGTTCTAAACCTTTCTACTTGCAAATTAGCCAAAATCAATTGCATTTTAAGCATTGCATCACCTTGATTGATTTTAAAATGGATAGCACTTTGCTGTTCACATTTATGGTGAGCCGTGAAGGACTTGGCAATGGGCATCTTTTCTACCATGGTCTGCATTAAACTTTTTAAATAGCATCTACTTTATTTTGAACAAACTTTATGCAGAATGCAGTCTGGTTTTTCTGGAAGGTTGAAATAAATTCTTCAGATTTCATTATTTGCATATAGCATTCTTATGTTTTCTTAGACTCTCTAACAGGTTCTGACTAGTTTCTTTAAAGCCGAAGAAGCATTTTTTGAAATTTTAGGGTTGGACATTAATATAAAGAAATAAGTTAAAGCTTAAATTTTATATGATGGCAAAAAGAAGAGAGGGAGAAATGACCGGTTTTAAATTAAAAGAGAGATTTCAAACACTGGCATGGAGGGCATCTTTGTGATCTCAAACAAACTTCAGAACTCCCCTCTCCTTATCTCATCATCATTTTATGCTTTCGGTCATGTATTGTTTTAAAGACTAAATTAGAAAATGTGAACTAGTTTGATAGTATTAGGCATATGACGGCAATCAATAAATTCTACTTTCCTTCCTTAAATGCAAACTATGACACTAATAAACTAAATGGATAATTATTTGCTTAGCATCTCCTACATTTTCCCCTTTCCTTTACCTTTCCTCACTTCTGTAAAATCCATTTCATAAGAGAGCATAGAATTAGCTCCAACTATACTGCCATTTTATCTTCAACTATATCTGTACTACCAACCACATGCTTTGAAAACAGAAAGTTAGGGATTATACATTATTCTAGTGGTAACAAATGGTAATTACTATGGCTTCAATTGATGAAAATTGCCCTGGTGATATAGACTTAAATAAAAGAACCCATACTTTATATTTTTGGCACATGTGAAATATTTAAATACATGTTGATTTATTAGAGTTAGGGATGTTTATAGAGTTAAAGAAATTTGTGGCTACTTTGCTAGACTATCTCATAAAGAATATACATTTCGTACAATGGGAAAAAAGTTAGAGAGGCCATAGTTTAAGTATGTAATATCATTTCTAATGATTAATCACTTATAAATATTGATAATCCAGCTTATTTTAAAAGACACTTTCTTGGCTGGGCTAGAATTTTAATTTGCAAAAATTGGCTAGAAACAAACATTGGTAATTAGTTTCTAGTTTGCATAAGCCTTGCTTTGCAAATATTTGCTCTTCTAGAGAGTTAGCGATGGGTGTTTGCATATGTACAAGGATTTGTGGGCACTAACAGTGAAACGCATTATGATTTTGGTAACTGCCATCATGTATTTTACTTGGGCTTCATATTTGGTAAGGCCCACCTATTTCTCCTCATCTCCTAGTAATCCAGTGTGACATTCTGGGGAGCCTTTCTCTAAGAAGTTAAGTTCTCACCTGATCATCTATGTTCCCAAGATGCCCAATTTGGTTGCCATCTGAATTTTTAAAAATAGAGTTCAAACTGCATTTGGAATCTTGAACAAAGATACCTTCCCCCACCTTCACTACCCCTCCTTTTTATCTATGAATAAAAATCATATGAATTGGAAATGGTTTCATTTTTAAAGGCAGGAATAAAATATTATTCCTAAAGTCCAGGGCTGAGGACAATAAGCACTTCTGGTATTTCTGGCAAACTTAGGTGATCTCAATTTGGCACAAATGAATTTAGAGCCACGTTGTCCAAAATGAGGCATATTTGCCACAGAGAAGCTGACCGCAGAAAAAAATATCAGAATTTATATGGCTATACAGCTTTATTTTTTCAGGATTTGAAATAGCTCAACTGGAATTCCATCACCTCCATTAGCTTTGTTCGTAGTGATTCTTTCTAAGGCCCACTTGACTTCACATTCCAGGATGTCTGGCTCTAGGTGAGTGATCACACCATTGTGATTATCTGGGTCGTGAAGATCTTTTTTGTACAGTTCTTCTGTGTATTCTTGCCACCTCTTCTTAATATCTTCTGCTTCTGTTAGGTCCATACCATTTCTGTCCTTTATCAAACCCATCTTTGCATGAAATGTTCCCTTGGTATCTCTAATTTTCTTGAAGAGATCTCTAGTCTTTCCCATTCTGTTGTTTTCCTCTATTTCTTTGCATTGATCACTGAGGAAGGCTTTCTTATCTCTCCTTGCTACTCTTTGGAATTCTGCATTCAAATGGGAATATCTTTCCTTTTCTCCTTTGCTTTTCACTTCTCTTCTTTTCACAGCTATTTGTAGGGCCTCCTCAGACAGCCATTTTGCTTTTTTGCATTTCTTTTCCATGGGGATGGTCTTGATCCTTGTCTCCTGTACAATGTCACAAACTTCCGTCCATAGTTCATCCATGGGGATGGTCTTGATCCTTGTCTCCTGTACAATGTCACAAACTTCCATCCATAGTTCATCAGTCACTTTGTCTATCTGATCTAGTCCCTTAAATCTATTTCTCATTTCCACTGTATAATCATAAGGGATTTGATTAGTTCATACCCGAATGGTCTAGTGGTTTTCTCCACTTTCTTCTATTTCAGTCTGAATTTGGCAATAAGGAGTTCATGATCTGAGCCACAATCAGCTCCGGTCTTGTTTTTGCTGACTGTATAGAACTTCTTCATCTTTGGCTGAAAAGAATATAATCAGTCTGATTTTGGTGTTGACCATCTGGTGATGTTCATGTGTACACAACACATCTTTGCTTGTGTTGTTGGAAGAGGGTGTTTGCTATGACCAGTATGTTCTCTTGGCAGAACTCTCTTAGCCTTTGCCCTGCTTCATTCTGTACTCCAAGGCCAAATTTGCCTGTTACTTCAGGTGTTTCTTGACTTCCTACTTTTGCATTCCAGTCCCCTATAATGAAAAGGACATCTTTTTTGGGTGTTAGTTCTAAAAGGTCTTGTAGGTCTTCATAGAAACTCAGCAGTGCCCACAGGACTGGAAAAGGTCAGTTTTCATTCCAATTCCAAAGAAAAGCAATCCTAAAGAATGCTCAAACTACCGCACAATTGCACTCATCTCACAGGCTAGTAAAGTAATGCTAAAAATTCCCCAAGCCAGGCTTCAGTAATACATGAACTGTGACTTTCCAGATTTTCAAGCTGGTTTTAGAAAAGGCACAGGAACCAGAGATCAAATTGCCAACATCTGCTGGATCATTGAAAAAGCAAGAGAGTTCCAGAAAAACATCTATTTCTGCTTTATTGACTTTGCAAATGCTGTAGACTGTGTGGCTCACAATAAACTGTGGAAAATTCTGAAAGAGATGGGAATACCAGACCACCTGACCTGCCTCTTGAGAAACCTATATGCAGGTCAGGAAGCAACAGTTAGAATTGAACTTGGACAACAGACTGGTTTCAAATCAGGAAAGGAGTGTGTCAAGGCTGTATATTGTCACCCTGATTATTTAACTTATATGCAGAGTACATCATGAGAAACACTGGGCTTGATGAAGCACAAGCTGGAATCAAGATTGCTGGGAGAAAAATCAATAACTTCAGATATGCAGATGACACCACTCTTATGGCAGAAAGTGAAGAGGAAATAAAGAGCCTCTTGAGGAAAGTGAAAGCAGAGAGTGAAAAAGTTGGCTTAAAGCTCAACATTCAGAAAACTAAGATCATGGCATCCGATCCCATCACTTCATGGGAAATAGATGGGGAAACTGGAAACAGTGTCAGACTTTATTTTTGGGGGCTCCAAAATTGCTGCAGATGGTGACTGCAGCCATGAAATTAAAAGACGCTTATTCCTTGGAAGGAAGGTTATGATCAACCTAGACAGCATGTTAAAAGGCAGAGACATTACTTTGCCAACAAAGGTCCGTCTGGTCAAGGCTCTGGTTTTTTTCAGTGGTCATGTATGGATGTGAGAGTTGGACTACAAAGAAAGCTGAGCACCAAAGAATTGATGCTTTTGAACTGTGGTGTGGAGAAGATTCTTGAGAGTCCCTTGGACTGCAAGGAGATCCAACCAGTCCATCCTAAAGGAGATCAGTCCTGGGTGTTCATTGGAAGGACTAATACTGAACTGAAACTCCAATACTTTGGCCACCTCATGAGAAGAGTTGACTCATTTGAAAAGACCCTGATGCTGGGAGGGACTGGGGGCAGGAGGAGAAGGAGACAACAGAGGATGAGACGGCTGGATGGCATCACCAACTCAGTGGACATGAGTTTGAGTAAACTCTGGGAGTTGGTGATGGACAGGGAGGCCTGGCGTGCTTCAGTTCATGGGGTCACAAAGAGTTGGACACGACTGAGTGGCTGAACTGAACTGTATACAGCTTTATATAGTTTATATGTGTACAGTATAAAAATTTATACATTTTATCATTGTTCATTGGCACCTTTGTGTTGGGTTTAAGTAATACAATATATTCTGAAAATGTTGCATTTGTGTAATTTATTAAAAAAACTAAATAGACTTTGGAAGGGTTAATCATTTTTTTAACTGATAGATACATCAAATTAGAAAAAGAAAAAGTTTGGCCATCCATATCTCAGCAACTTATTTGCTTGCAATCTATCATTTGCAAGATTCTCTATCCAGAGAAGACTCATAAACACCAAATGCAAGCCTCTATGCTGAATTTGTGTGCACCCCACACAATATTGGGGGCAATCTCTGGTGTCCCAGCAACATAATGGCCTCCGTTAGAAAACCCAAGCTGGTTCAGGTATTTTCTACCCCAGTTCAGTTCAGTCGCTCAGTCATCTCCAACTCTTGTTTCTCCATGGTCTGTAGCACACCAGGCTTCCCTGTCCATCACCAACTCCTGAAGATTACTCAAACTCATGTCTATCAAGTTGGGGATACCATCCAACCATCTCATCCTCTGTCATTCCCTTCTCCTCCTGCCCTAATCTTTCCCAGCATCAGGGTCTTTTCATATGAGTCAGCTCTTCACATCAGGTGGCCAAAGTATTGGAATTTCAGCTTCAACATCAGGCCTTCCAATGAATACCCAGGACTGATCTCCTTTAGGGTGGACTGGTTGGATCTCCTTGCAGTCCAAGGGACTCTCAAGAATCTTCTCCAACACCACAGTTCAAAAGCATCAATAATTCGGCGTTCATCTTTCTTTGTAGTCCAACTCTCACATCCATACACGGCCACTGGAAAAACCAGAGCCTTGACCAGACGGACCTTTGTTGGCAAAGTAATGTCTCTGCTTTTTAATATGCTGTCTAGGTTGGTCATAACTTTCCTACCAAGGAGTAAGCATCTTTTAATTTCATGGCTGCAGTCACCATCTGCAGTGACTTTGGAGCCCAGAAAAATAAAGTCAGCCACTGTTTCCACTGTTTCCCCATCTATTTGCCATGAAGTGATGGGATCGGATGCCATGATCTTAGTTTTCTGAATGTTGAGCTTTAAGCCAACTTTTTCACTCTCTGCTTTCACTTTCCTCAAGAGGCTCTTTAGTTCCTTTTCACTTTCTGCCTTAAAGGTAGTGTCATCTGCATATCTGAGGTTATTGATATTTCTCCCAGCAATCTTGATTCCAGCCTGTGCTTCATCTAGTCCAGAATTTCTCATGATGTACTCTGCATATAAGTTAAATAATCAGGGTGACAATATACAGCCTTGACACACTCCTTTCCTGATTTGAAACCAGTCTGTTGTCCAAGTTCAATTCTAACTGTTGCTCCTTGACCTGCATACAGATTTCTCAGGAGACAAGTCAGGTGTCCTGGTATTCCCATCTCTTTCAGAATTTTCCACAGTTTATTGTGATCCACACAGTCAAAGGCCTTGACATAGTCAATAAAGCAGAAGTAGATGTTTTTCTGGAACTCTCTCACTTTTTCGATGATCCAGCAGATGTTGGCAATTTGATCTCTGGTTCCTCTGCCTTTTTAAATCCAGCTTGAGCATCTGGAAGTTCATGGTTAATGGACTATTGAAGCCTGGCTTGGAAGACTTTGAGCGTTACTTTACTAGCATATGAGGTGAATGCAATTGTCCAGTAGTTTGGGCGTTCTTTGGCATTGCCCTTCTTTGGGATTGGAATGAAAACTGACCTTTTCCAGTCCTGTGGCCACTGCTGGGTTTTCCAAATTTGCTAGCATATTGAGTGGTGCACTCTCATAGCATCATCTTCTGGGATTTGAAATAACTCTACTGCAATTCCAGCACCTCCACTAGCTTTGTTTGTAGTATTGCTTCCTAAGGCCCACTAGACTTCACAGTCCAGGATGGCTGGCTCTAGGTGAGTGATCACACTATTGTGATTATCTGGGCCATGAAGATCTTTTTTGTATAGTTCTTCTGTGTGTTTTTGCTACCTCTTCTTAATATCTTCTGCTTCTGTTAGGTCCATACCATTTCTGTCCTTTATTGTGCATTTTTTTGCATGAAATATTCTCTTGGTATCTCTAGTTTTCTTGAAGAGCTCTTTCATCTTTCCCATTCTGTTATTTACCTCTATCTACTCCTCCTTGTTCCATTTTTCCTGTTCAAAAGGCATTAGTATAAAAATAGTGCAAAAGCAAGGTTGATGATGGGGTGAAGTAGTTTTTGTCAATAGCGTTGTGTCTGTACAGCCAATGAGCATTTCCACTTTTCTATGGAGTTTGTTATTTTTTATCAAATCACTAGAGATTATATTTTTGCCTTATGGGCAACTAGGTGTTGTAGAAATTGAGTCGTGGCATGTCAGAGAAGGGTAATGGGCAGGATAACACTTAATTTTTTGATCACTGTTTCTTTGTCATAATTTGCTAGCTTTGCTCTATTAGTTCAACTGGAGCTCTACTCTATAAGAACATGGTACTTTCTCAGCCTAGAATGTTCACACTCGCCCTAACTATAATATTCTTCCATGACCCCACAAGAATAGATGGAGGTCACCTCTATGTAGTCACAATGCTCAACACTTACCTCCATAATATATAATTCTTCATTTTGCTTTAAATTTTCTTCTTTACATTTTATATTTTTTATACATTCAGAATTTGTTTCTAACAGCTTTACTGAGTTTTAAGAGACATATTGCTGCTGCTGCTGCTGCTTAGTCACTTCAGTCATGTCTGACTCTGCGACCCCATAGACAGCAGCCCACCAGGCTCCCCAGTCCCTGGGATTCTCCAGGCAAGAACACTGGGGTGGGTTGCCCTTTCCTTCTCCAATGCATGAAAGTGAAAAGTGAAAGTGAAATTACTCATTTGTGTCCGACTCTTGGCGACCCCACGGACTGCAGCCTACCAGGTTCCTCCATCCATGGGATTTTCCAGGCAGGAGTACTGGAGTGGGTTGCCATTTAGGTGGGTGCAAAAACAGTTGCAGTTTTGCATTGTTGAACTTTGCTGTTTGATATTGGAATACTTTCTTAAATACAAGTGGTTATGTCACACATTATTTTAATGCACTATTTTTTTGTTCATGACTTATTACTTGCTGTGTAATTTATATTTATTTTAAACTATGGAAATGACTTTAAACAAAAAACAAATTTGAGTAATTTCCTTATTTGAGTTTAAGATGAGTCATAAAGCTGTGGAGACAACACACATCAGCAATGCATTTGGCCCAGAAACTGCTGCTGAACTTACAGTGCAGTGGTGGTTCAAGAAGATTTGCAAAGGAGACGAGAGACTTGAAGATGAAGAACATAGTGTCCAGTCATCAGAAGTTGACAATGACCAATTGAGAGCCATCATATAAGCTGATCTTCTTACAACTAAATGAGAAGTTGCCGAAGAACTCATCATCAACCACACTATGGGCATTTGACATTTGAAGCAAATTGGAAAGGCGTAAAAGCTCAATAAGTGATGCTGCATGAGCTGACCGCAAATCAAAAAACAAACATCATTCTGTAGTGTCATCTTCTCTTTCTCTTTGCAACAACAGCAAACCTTTTCTTGATCAGATTGTGACATGCAATGAAAGGTGGACCAGCGCAGTGATTGGAGCCAGAAGATGCTCCAAAGCACTTCCCAAAGCCAAACTTACACCAAAAAAAAAAAAAAAAAAAAAGGTCATGGTCACTGCTTGTTAGTCTGCTGCCCATCTGAACCACTACAGCTTTCTGAATCCTGGTGAAACCATTACACCTGAGAAGTATGCTCAGCAAGTCAATTAGATACACCAAAAACTTCAATGCCTGCAGCTGGCATTGGTCAACAGAAAGAGCCCAATTCTTCTTCATGACAATGCCCGACTGCTAGTCTCACAATCAACACTTCAAATGTTGAATGAATTGTGCTACAAAGTTTTGTCTATTCTGTCGTGTTCACCTGACCCTTCACCAAATGATTATCACTTCTTCAAGCATCTCGACAACTCTTTGCAGGGAAAATGCTTCCACAACCAGCAGGAGGCAGAAAATGTTTTCAAAGGGTTTGTTGAATCCCAAAGCATGGATTTTTATGCTGCAGGAATAAACCAACTTATTTCTTGTTGGCAAAATGTGTTGATTGTAATGGTTCCTATTTTGATTAATAAAAGTATTTGATCCTAGTTATAATGATTTAAGATTCATGTTCTGAAACTACAGATATGTTTGAAAGTGAAAATGAAAGTCACTCAGTTGTGTCCGACTCTTTACAACCCCATGGACCATAGAGGCCATGGAATTCTCCAAGCCAGGATACTCTTGTGGATAGCCATTCCCTTCTCCAGGGGATCTTCCTAACCCAGGGATCGAACTCATGTCTCCCACATTGCAGGTGGATACTTTACTAGCGGAAGTACAAGCAAAGCTCAGTTATGCTTGCACCAACCCAATACAGTAAGCTGCACACATTTGGAAAACATAAGGTGCTAATTTTGACATACATATACACTCATGAATCCATCATCTCAATCAAGATTATTAGCATATCTATCACCCCAAAAGATCCCTGTCCTTTTTGTACACTTCTTTCTGCTCTTTCCCTCTAACCCAGGCAGCCCTTGATCAGTTTTTTTTTTTCAGTTTTGCTTTCAATTTATAGAATGTCCTAGTAATGGGGTCATATAGTATGTATTTATTTTTCTGGCTTCGTTCAATCTGATTATCTTGAATTTATTGATAATATTATGTGAATTAGTAGTTTATTTCTTTATGCTTCAAAGTAATAGTCTAGTGTAAGAAATAGCAGTTTATTTAGCCATTTACCTGATAGTTGTTTACAAATATGTTATTCAAATATAAAGCAGCTAATAAAGTGTGAACTTTAAATATATATATATATATATATATATGTATAGAGATAGATAGATAGATAGAGTTGTAGTATGAATGTTTAGCATGATATGAACCCTCATGACAAATTTTTGTGTATAATAAAATATAATTGTAAGGACAATATTATACAGATGATCTCTAGAACGGTATCTTGTGTAATTGTGACTTTATGCCATATGTTTTTATTTCTTTTGGGTGAATGTCTAAGATTTGAATTACTGGATAATGGGTGCATGCACACTCAGTTGCTCAATCGAGTCTGACTCTTTTGTGACCCCATGGATTGTAGCCTGGCAGGCTCCTCTGTTCATGGAATTTTTGAGGCAAGAATAATACTAAGTGGGTTGTCATTTAGGGATTCAGTCAGTTAAGATCAGTCGCTCAGTCATGTCCGACTCTTTGCAACCCCATGAACCGTAGCACGCCAGCCCTCCCTGTCCATCACCAACTCCTGGAGTTTACCCAAACTCATGGCCACTGAGTCGGTGATGCCATCCAACCATCTCCTTCTCTATCATCCCCTTCTCCTCCTGCCTTCAATCTTTCCCAACATCAGGGTCTTTTCAAATGAGTCAGCTGTTCGCATCAGGTGGCCAAAATATTGGAGTTTCAGCTTCAACATCAGTCCTTCTAATGAACACTCAGTACTGATTTCCTTTAGGATGGACTGGTTGGATCTCCTCCAATAAGGAGTTATATATTTAGCTTTTAAAAAAATGAAATAGCCACATTGTTTTTGAAAGTGGTTTTACGATTTTTCATTCCCACCAGCAGAATATGAGATTTTTTGTTGCTCCACATTTTCGATTGATCTAATTAGTCAGTCTTTTTAGACATTTGTGCAAAGGTATATCAGGCTTCCTAGATGGTGCTAGGGTAAAGAACCTGCCTGCCAATGCAGGAGACATAAGAGACGCTGGTTCATAAGAGACATAAGAGACCCTGTGTTGGGAAGATCCCCTGGAGGAGGACACAGCAACCCACTCCAGTATTCTTGTCTGGAGAATCCCATGGACAGAGGAGCCTGCTGGGCTGCAGTCCAGTGGATTGCAAAGAGTTGGACATGACTGAAGCAACTTAGAATGCATGTACCTAAAAGTATTTCATTGATTTAATTCATATTAAATGCCTAATGACCAAACACATTGAGCTGCTGTCAAATCTGCTTAGTTACTATTCTTGCATTTTGATGAAGTGTTTATTAAAGTATATTGCCCAATTTTTGTTTTGTTGTTATTGTTTTTTGAGAATTATCTGTTCTGAATATACATCCTTTATCTGATGTATGATTTGCAAATATTTCAACCAGGCTACAATTACTATTTTATTCTTTTAAAAGTATTTTTGATGGTGGTGGTTTAGTCACTAAGTTGTGTCAGACTCTTGCAACCCCATAGACTGTAGCCTGCTGGGCTCCTCTGTCCATGGGATTCTCCACGCAAAAATACTGGAGTGGGTTGCCATTCCCTCTTCAGGGGATCTTCCCAACATGGGGATTGAACCCAGGTCTCCCACATTGCAGGCAGATTCTTTACCAACTGAGCTACAAGGGAAGCCCTTTAAAAGAGCAAAGTTCTTCATTTAGTGTGAGTCCAATCAATTATTTTTTTTAATTAAAGGAGCTTTCAATGTTATGTTTAAAACTCTTTTCCTAAAAGATTAAGAAAACTTCTGTTTTCTTCTAAAAGCTTTATAATTTCAAGTTTCACATTTAAAACTATGATCCACTTTGAGATAGCTTTTGGTATCCCTCAAAGTGCTTTTTTCCCCATTGTTGCTGTTGTGCAATCACTAAGTCATGTTCAACTTTTGCATCCCCACGAATGGCAGCATGCCAGGCTTCCCCGTCTCTCCGTGTCTCCTGGAGTTTGCTCAAATTCATGTTCATTGGGTCAGTGATGCCATCAAACCATCTCATCCTCTGTCATCCCTTTCTCCTCCTGCTTTCAGTCTTTCCCAGCATCATGTTCTTTTCAAATGAGTCAGCTCTTTGCATTAGGTGGCCAAAGTGTTGGAGCTGCAGCTTCAGCATCAGTCTTACTAATGAATATTCAGGGTTGATTTCATTTAAGATCTATTGATTTCATTTAAGATGGTTTGATCTTCTTGCTGTCCAAGAGACTCTCAGGAGTCTTTTCCAATACCACAGTTCAAAAGCATCAATTCTTCAACTTCCAGCCTTCTTTATGGTCCAGCTCTCAAATACATACATGACTACTGGAAACACCATAGCTTTGACTATATGGACCTTTGTCAGCAAAGGGCTATCTCTGCTTTTTAATATGTTGGCTAGGTTTGTCATAGCTCCTTTTCCAAGGAGCAGGGTCTTTTAATTGTGTGACTGGAGTCACTATCCACATTGATTTTGGAGCCCAAGAAAGTCTGTCACTGTTTCTACTATTTCACTGTCTGTCATGAAATGATGGATCAGATTCCATGATCTTAATGTTTTGAATGCTGAGTTTTAAGCCAGCTCTTTCACCCTCCTCTTTCACCTTCATCAAGAGGCTCTTTAGTTCTTCTTTGCTTTCCTTTCTGCCATGAAGGTGGTGTCATCTGCATATCTTAGATTGTTGATATTTCTCCCAGCCCTCTTTATTCCAGCTTGGGAGTCATCCAACCTGGCATTTTGCATGACATATTCTGCATATAAGTTAAATAAACAGGGTGGTGATGTATAGCCTTAACATACTCCTTTCTCAATTTTAAGAGTATTAAAACTTGTTGTCAAGAATCATTGAAATTTCATAGAGGTACCCCAGGGGACATGTAGATTTGAGGAGAGAAATATGGACAAGGTTCTAATCCCATTGGCATCACCTTATTTATACATTGAGTTTTTTTTTTTTTTTTTTTACTATTTTATTGAAGTGTAATTGAATTACAGTGTTGTGTTAATTATTATTGTACACAAAAGTGACTCAGTTATATATACATATATATGTATATAATAAATGTACACATTCTTTTTCATATTCTTTTCCATTAAGGTTTATCATAGGATATTAAATATAGCTCCCTGTGCTATACAGGGGGACCTTGTGGTTTATACATTTTGTATATACCAGTTTGCATCTGGTAAACCCAATCTCCCACTCCTTCCCTCCCCATCCCTCTCCCCCTTGGCAAACACCAATCTGTTCTCTATGTCCGTGATTCTGTTTCTGTTTCATAGTTTGTTCACTTGTGCCGTGTTTTAGATTCCACATATAAGTAACATCCTATAATATTTTTCTTTCTCTTTCTGGCTAACTTCACTTAGTATAATAATCTCAAGTTACATCCATGATGTTGCAAATGACATTATTTTGGTGTTTGTTATGGCTGAGTAGTATTCCATTGCATATATGTACCACATCTTCTTTATCCATTCATCTTTTCTGGGGACATTTAGGTTGGTTCCGTGTCTGGATTATTGTGAATGTGCTGCTATGAACACAGGGGTGCACATATCTTTTTGAATTACTGTTTTGTCTGGTTATATGCCCAGGAGTGGGATTGCTGGATCATATAGTAATTCTATTTTTAGTTTTCTGAGGAACCTGTGTACTGTGTTCTACAGTGGCTGCACCAACTTCCATTCCCACCAATATTGTAGGAAGGTTCTCTTTTCTCCATAGCCTGTCCAGTATTTGCAATTTTTAGACTTTTTAATGATGGTCCTTTATTGGTACCTCAGTGTAGTTTTTTTTTTTTTTTTGCATTTCTCTAATGATTAGCAGTGTTGAGCATCTTTCCGTGTGCCTATTGGCCATCTGTGTTTCTTCTTTGGAGAAATGTCTGTTTATATCTTGTGCCAATTTTTCAACTGTTTTTTGTTGTTGTTCTTGTTGTTGTCAAGTTGTATGAACTATCTGTATATTTTGGAAATTAAGCTCTTGACAGTCACATCATTTGTATTTTCTCTAATTCTGTAGGTTGTCTTTTCATTTTGTTTATGATTTCATTGAGTTTCTGTATAAAATTTATTCCAAAGAGCAGTTTCAATGACTTATTAAAACTACGAAAAAATTATTACCTTGAAACACTGCCTTTCCCAGAGGTATTTATATTTAATGGATTGCATTTAAAGGAGAAGCCCATGTAAGAACTTAAAGTACACAACATTTAGTTGTGGAATGGCTTAGTGTTTTACTGATGATCTGGAAGACTTGGGTGCAAAAAAGTCTTACTGGTGTCCTTTGAATTATACCACATAGGTAAATGCTTTCACTAGTAATAAAGAATCAAGTGTGTTTATTAAAAATAGAAATGGTTCATGGGATTTCATTGATTGAAAATAATTTTGGTTAAAGGATCAAACTTCTTCTTTGTTGATCTTCTCTTTAGAAATAATGATAAATGTAAGAAAAATTTGCCATTCTGTGTTCAATATAGATTGCAGTGACTAAGATGAGCAAATAATTCCATAAGAAATCAGTTAAAAAATCCAGACCTTCTTATGTACAAAGCTGGAAAATGGGAAAGAAAAAGCCATTTTTGGAGAAAAAACTTAGGTATCAGAGGAAAGATTATCTAAACTGTGTGAAAATAAGAATCAGCCCCAAATTAGGGCTATACTCACTGCCATTCAAAGTTTGCTGAGTGATCAGGTGTCAGATAGAATTCTGCACCATTTATTTGTTTTCTTTTATCTGGTGCTTATTTCAACTGTTTACTTTTTTATATTTTGCCTGTGATGCAATAATGTGATCACTGGAAAATATGGTACCTCTGCTATTATTATGTGGTAATGAAAGATATGCTAAAATAAAAGGATCTTTGAATATCAGTAATTTTTCACATTTTCCTCAGAAAAACACTCACACTTGTCATTTTTTTTTCCTCTGTGTTCAACATCAGTGACCTACATAGACCACTGGCCTGGGCTTTAGGAAGGGAGAAAGTGTTTTATCACAAAAAGCCAATGATAGCTTTTGACATCTGTGCTAGATCCATTTCCTACCTGCTGTGCTTAATTTCAGAATTCGGTTCTATCATTAAAATAAAAACCTTGTTGACTCTTCCATCCGTGTGTCACATTACATCAATTTTCTCCAAGAATCATGTACAATTTGTAGGCACCGGTGCCCCCTGGACTGATTTGGAATTTCAGATCTTGTTATCCCTCTATACAAATTGTTCTAGCACCTTGCGGGATGACACCCGAACTATGGAAATACTCTGTTTCTTGACTCTTCCTCAACTCAAGCCCTGAGATGACCTAGTTTTCCCAGTTTTGCTGACTTACTTGTGATTCTTCTCTCATCCCATAATATCCTTACGGGATCATATCTTTACACTGGAAGAGGACTGATCATTTGGTTTGTGCAAGATGACTTCTCCATCCAAGCCAGCTGTCATGGACAAAGTGGGTCTGGATGCGCAGGCTGAGTGCATATTCCCAGTGTCATCCTCCATTATGTTCTGTCTCTTAAATTTCAGTTTTAAAGAGCAGTTAAGAATGTTAACTCAGAGGTATTAACTAGTAGCTGAATGACTTAAACACTATGTCAATATCCTTAGGAGCCTATTGCCAGTAGAATTACTAACGCCAAGGTTTGGTATTAATAAGAGGCACAGGAAAGATACCTATGATCTTGGAGAAGAGGAGCAACTGGTAGATTTTGGGTGCTGTAAAGAAGAGATGCAAATTTTCTTTAGAGAGACAAAAGTAATAAATAGACTCCTGTTGAGTCTGCTTTGCAGTGTACTGCTGAGTGCAGATTTACTAGTTTTCTAGTTGTAAAGAAAAGTGCTTTTCATTCTAACTCCTTCTTAGACATGCTAGCTTTGTTCATTTCAGACCCTAAAGCAGAAACATGGATGGCATCCTACACTCACCAGGTGACTAGGCTCTATCACTTTTACTTTGGTAAACATATCTTGTAGCCATTTTGTCCTTTTCTGTTCCTATGGCTTTCAGATCATTATCTGAACATCTGCAGAGGGCTTCGAGATCTTTCTTTCCTCTCTCCCTGTATAGTGCCCCCAGAGAGATTTTCGTAATGAGCAGATATCATGTCACTTCCCTGATTAAAAGTATTTGAGACTCCCTAGCACACAATATAGTCCTTGGGAGTTGGAAAGGGTAAATGGAATAAGTGGAAACCTTGCCAGGTGATTCAGACATGTGCCTTCCTTCCTGGATTGAGAGTCAATGATATATAAGACAGTGATATTCAACACTTCTCTCAGACAATATTTGAAATGTTGTATGTGTGTATACCCATTTAAGGTTCATAAATATCTTACGGTATAGGTACTCGTAGAGCTTCCCTGCTGGCTCAGATGGTACAGAATCCACGTGCAATGTGGGAGACCTAGGTTTTGTCCCTGGGTTGGGAAGATCCTCTGGAGAAGGGCATGGCAACCCACTCCAGTATTCTTGCCTGAAGAATCTCCATGGACCGAGGAGCCTGTCAGGCTACAGTCCATGGGGTCACAAAGAGTCAGATACGACTGAGCAACTAAACAGTATGGGCATTCTATGTATGTCTATTTTACAGATGGAGAAAGTGAGGCACAGTAAGGATAAGTAATTTCTCTAAGATGATAAAACTCATTAGTAGCAGAAGCATGAAACAAATTGGAGATATTCTGGATCCCAGGTCTATGCTCCTAGTGTTAGTGACTCAGTCATTTCCAATTATTTGTGACCCCGTAGACTATAGCCCACCAGGATCCTCTGTCTTTGGGATTCTCCAGGCCAGAATACTGGAGTGGGTTGTCATTTGCTTCTCCAGGGGATCTTCCCAACCCAGGGACTGCACCCAGGTCTCCTGCATTGCAGGCAGATTCTTTGCCATCTGAACCACCATGGAAGCCCTCTGTGTTCCTAAGTGCGATGCTATTCTTGCTTCCTTAAGATGGAGTTCTAGTTTCTTCTGTCTATATTAATGCTATGGAACATCTGCTATGTTCTTCACTTTCAGCTCTCTGGTCTTTTAAAACCCCTTAGTATCTTCATTGGATTTCTTTTGGTTGGGGCTAATTTAGTTGTAAAATAATCATAAAGATTTTTGATTCTTGAATGATTTACTGAACTAGGTAGTAAAATCCTGGAAAACCAGAATGGAAGATAATTTCTCATTTATTGGATGCCTTAGATGTGAACCCAACTGAAGTTAAGGGAATTATGAAGGAACATGCCAGTGGGATATAGGAGTTGGCCACAATATACAAAAAGTTGTTTAATGTTAAATTTTCTGGGGAGGCAGATTCCTTTGGAATTCTAGTTAAACAAAAATTAAAATTAAAATCTTCTTGAAGAGTTAAACCCTTAAGTTCTCTAAGAGGTTGACTACTGATAATGCAGTAAGTACTGGTTTCACACAATAAATCAGAGAAGGAGGGTACTGGATTGTTTCAAAAAGTAAAATGTAGGAAGACTCAGGACTCTCCACATCCTTGAAATCATGATTTTGTGGTTGGCAAAAATATTAAAGAAGAAACTTTCACTGCTATGATATGACATAAATGAATTTGTTAAGAAAGGATTGTTTATGTTACCTTTTAATCATTGTATTGGTCATATGGCTATCCTTTCAATGTTATGGTGGTTTTGTTCAATCACCCCTGTCCTTAAACTTTTAAAATTTTGGATCACTAACTGGCTACCTGAACTGGAACAATTAGAGGAAAGACCACACACAGGAAAGATGCTTTGATTTGCATATTATCTAAGGCTCTACAAAATATATTTATAAATTCATATAGAAATTGGGTGAAGGATATTGCTAAGGAAAAGGTAAATACAAATTCATGATAAAGTATCTGTTATTAATGTTTCTCAAAATAGGCTAGATGAAGGCACTGACATTTTCTTTCATGCACACAAGCACCAGATTTTTCTGTTTTGGGCATGCTTTCCAATTTATTAATACATGCAGTATAAAATAGTAATGAGATCTTTGCATCATAGTCATACTTTCTTCTCTGCAACTTTCTGTTTTTAAAATAATTTCATTTATTTATTTGGTTTCATTGCTGTGCGGGCTTTTCTCTATTTGCAATGAGCGGAGGCTACTCTCTAGCAGTGGGGCATGGGCTTCTCATTTTGGCGGCTTCTCTTGCTGAGGAGCACTGGCTCTAGGGTGTGTGGGCTTCAGTAAATGTAGCTCCCAGGCTCAAGAGTGCAGGCTCAATAGTTGTGGCGTTTGGGTTTAGTTGCTCAGGGGTATGTGGGATCTATCCAGATCAGAGATCGAACCCATGTCTCCTGCATTGGCAGGAGGATTTTTTTTTTTTGACCACTGAGCTACCAGGCAAGCCCTTTGTAACTTTCTTTACTCCAATTAAATATAAAAATTTTCCCTTTTGATTTCGTGTGTGATGAGATTTTTCAAGAATATTGTCATCACTATTGGGGAACCTATAGCATTACCTTTTCTTGTAGAGTAGTTAGGATGAATGTGCTGTCCTAAAAGTTTTATTGAGACATAATTTACATACACTAAAATTTTCCTAGGTGTATAGTTTATAGGTAGGCTTCCCTAGCAGCACAGATGGTAAAGAATTTGCCTGCAGTGCAGGAGAACTGATTTCGATCCCTGGTCTTTGATCTTGGTCTCCCCTGGAGAAAGAAATGGCAACCCATTCCAATATTCTTGCCTGGAGAATTTCATAGACAGAGGAGCTTGGCTGGCTATAGCCCGTGGGGGTCCCAAAGAGTCGTATATCACTGAGTGACTAATACTTCACTTCACAGATTATACACATTTAAGTGTATGGTTCAATGAATTTTAATATATTCACAGAGGTGGACAGTCATCAATATTGATGTTGGTATTGACTGACAGACAATTTATCTTGCAAACAGATGATGTAAGCTTATGGTATTACTAAATACAGTACAGTACTGTGAATACATTTTCTGTTCCTTATGGTTTTAATACCATTTTATGTATTTATTATAAGAATATACTATATAAAACACATAAAATGAGTGTTAATCAACTGTTTTTATTATTGGTAACCTACTAGTCAACAGTAGACTATAAGTGGTTAATTTTGGGGAGGAGTCAAGTGTTGTACATAGATTTTCAACTGCATGGAGGGTCAGCACCTCTAATACCTGCATTGCCTTATAGGCTTTTATGGGAATTAAATGTGTTAACATGTATTAAGTTTTAGAATGGGGCCTGGTATGTACTAATATTATATAAAGTTTTAAAATATTACTGCTAGTTTGATTATCATCATTCTACCCTAAAGAAAAGGAATACGGGTGGTCTTGGTGAATTAGCTGTTCTCCTTGAAGTAATCAGTGAAATGTAAATCTCTCTCTAGGGCAGAGATCTTGGTGCTTAATCTTCAGGCGTGCATTTGCCACATCTGTAAATGGCATCTTCTTATATCAGGAATGGAACCATAGATTCCTTTTATGAGTGAAAGAGTGAAGAATGCACTATTTTTCCTGGGGATCAGCTGCCTTTTATTTCCTCGCTTTAGCTCACACTGGGGTAGTTCCCTCCTTTCGAAATTCCATCTCCATAACAGAGGAAAAGAATCAAGTGGTTATGGGAAAATTGCACAATTTTCCCCATTCTAGCAACAAAACGGAAGAAAGTTCTTTAAAAAGAGTCCTGTACTAAGGCCAATTTTTGCAGTACACTTCAAAATAATCTCTATTCATCAACTACTCTGTCACTTCCAATAGATTTTTTTTTTCAAAGCTAAATAGAATGGCTTATTTACTCCAGACTTGTCTTGTGAAATCTAAGCTGGCTGACTAATCTCTGTCTCACAACCTTAGCAGGTGGGAAAAACTTTTGGTGCAGAAGGTATTATATTTCTCAAGTGGCTGCAAAAATAAGACACCCTTGAAAATGAGTATTCTCCTTGTCTTTTTGCTTTTCCTGGAACAACTCTGATAGTATAGTGTTTAACCTCGGCAAAACTTTATAATATCTTTACCACTTCTGAAATGGATAATGAGAGAAATACATCATTTCTAATGAACAAATGTCATTTACTATGGAGCTGCATTTTCTGGGAAAGCCAAAGTGAGTGTATTCTCTAATAGACAATGTGAACCTCTTGGGGAACTGTTTCCAGTACTGCATTGTTAAGTTGATCACTTAAATAGCTGCTTCTGTTATAAAAGTTTTGTATTAAAAAAACAAACAAACAGGATATGCTAGAAGATGTCTTTTAAGTGAATATTTATATTGTACCTTTAATGTTAATTAAAATTTTACTACTTTAGAAGTGCCTCAAAACTTTAAGTTCCATAGTCAATTGATTTTCTCAAAATGGGTCTGATTACATTTGTCTGATTACATTACATTTCTTTACTCAATGCTGCCAGTAATCCACCTAGTTTTAGAGGTAGTAGTAGCTGGCTTGGATAAAATGTTTCCTATATTTTAAATATCCTGCATAGATTATTCCTAACCATGTCTCCAGGATAAGTTTTATATTATTTAAAAACGCTAAGCACTTTTTAAAAAGTACTAAAGTATGATTATCCAAACAACAGATCCAACTATCTTTGGTTTTATCTTAAAAAAATACTTTAAAAACTTCCAAAATTGAAGCCACCTTTTGAATTCTGTAGCTTACATGTAGTCTTATTTTTAAAATCGATCTAGCCACCCTATGGGGCTTCTCAGGTGACTCAGTGGTAGAGAATCCACCTGCCAATGCACAAGATACAGGGGTGGGTTCAGTCCCTGGGTCAGGAAGATCCCTTGGAGGAAGAAATGAGAACCCTCTCCAGCATTCTTGCCTGGAAAATCCCATGGACAGAGGAGCCTGGTGGGTCCATAGGGTTGCAAATAGTTGGACATGATTGAGCGACTGAGCACAAGCATGAGCCACTCTATGTCTTTTTATTGGAGCATTTAGTTCATTTACATTTAAAGTTATGTTTAGTTCATTTACATTACTGATGGGTTGTACTTTTTACCATTTTGTTCATTGCTTTCTGGTTATTTTTATAGTTTTTTTTAAAGTTTTTTTCTTCTTCTTTTGCCTTCTTACTTTGTGATTTGATTAGTATCTTTGGTGTTATGTTGTAATTCCTTTCTCTTTTGTGTGTGTATATCTATTATAGACTTTGGTTTGTGGTTGCCTTAAAGTTTATATATAGAAAACTATATATCTAAATCTATGATTATTTAGTTTGTTGATCTTTTAATTTCTTTTTCTTTTTTAAAAATTTTTTAAAATTTATTTTTATTAGTTGGAAGCTAATTACTTTACAATATTGTAGTGATTTTTGCCATACATTGACATGAATCAGCCATGGATTTACATGTGTTCCCCATCCTTTTTCTTTAATTTCTTAAAAAATATTTATTTATTTTTATTGGAGCACAATTGATTTGACAATGTTATGTTAGTTTCAGGTGTACAACAAAGTAAGTCAGTTATATATTCGTCCATTCTTTTTCAATGATCTCTTAATCATTGATCTTTTACAACCATGCATTTTCACTCTCCTCCTCTATGAGTACAGTTTTTGAGATCATATTTTACATTATTTTGTGTATTGAGGACATAGATGATTTTGCTACTTTTGATTGTTAACCCTCCTAATAGCTTTATAGTAGTTGTTTAACTTCTCACTGTGTTCATCGGATCACCTCTGGAATTAACTGAGCATCTTTATAATCATTACCTTGAACTCTTTATTGGTATATTGCTTATCCTTAGTTAGTTCTTCTTCTGAGGCCTTATCCTGTCCCTTCATTTGGAACATATTCCTTTGCTGCCTGATTTTGTCTAATTCTCTGTGTCCATTTGTACATATTAGGCAGTTTGTGGCATTTCCTGATCTTGGAGAAGTGGCCTTATTTAGGAGATGCCTTATGGGACCCAGCAGCATACTACCCAGTCATCGCCAGAGCTATATACTCTGGCCCCTGTGTGGACAACGTATGTCCTTCTCCCGTGGTGGGGCCAACTACTGTGGGTGTGTGGGTGGGCTGGGCTGGTCCCCAGCCTAGCTGGCCGGCAGGCCCTGTTTAGTATGGAGGCTGCCAGCTGCTGGTGGTTGGGGGCTGGGTTCCCGCGTGACTGTCTGTATACCCAAGTCTAGTGCCGGCCCCCTAGTGGGTGGGATCAGTTTCTGGGGCAGCTTGTTGCAGGCCCCAGGTGTCCTGGCACTGTTGCAGGCCCACTGGTGTGTGGGGCTGGGTCCCAGCTCATCTGGTTGTGGGGCTTCAGGGATCCTGGGGGCTGAGAACATCCCATTGATAGGCTGGGCTGGGTCCTAGAGCAGCTCACTTAATTGCTAAAAAAAAAAAAACAAAAAAACAAAAAATTCCAACAATTAAAAGCTTGGACCAGACAGCTTCATAAGGTGTGTTTTACCAAATATTTAAAGAAGAATTGACACCTATCCTTCTCCAACTATTCCAAAAATTGAAGAAAAATGAGCTCTTCCAAACGAACTCTACCAGGCCAGGATCTTCCTGATACCAAAACCAGACAAGGACGATACAAAAAGGGAAAATTACAGACCAGTATCACTGATGACCATATATGAAAAAACCCTCAACCAAACATTAGGAAACCAAACTGAATAATACATTAAAAGAATCAAAAATGATCGGATGAAAATTATACTTGGGATGTGAAGGTGGATCAGTATCTGAATCTGTCAAATGATACATCACATAACACAGTGAAAAATAAAAAGCACCACAACAGATACAGAAAAAGATTTTGAAAAAAATCAACATATATTTAGGTAAATACTCAACAAGTGAATATAAAGGGAAAATACTTGAATATAGTAAAGGCCATATATGACTAGTCCATAGTTAACATTATATTCAAAGTTGAAAAGCTGAAAGTATTTTGTCTAAGATTCGAAACAAAACAAGGACGTCCACTCTTGTCACTTTTATTCAATATAGTATTAGAAGTTCTAGCCACAGCAGTCAGACAAGAAGATGTAAGAACAATGAATCCAAATTGGAAAGGAAGACATAAGAGTGTCACTGTTTGTAGGTGGCATGATATTATATACAGAAAATCTTGAAGAAGATACTAAAAAAAACTATTAGAACTAGTAAATGAATTCAGGAAAACTGCAGGACACAAAATTAATACAAAGAGATCTGCTGCATTTGTATATACTAACAACAAACTATCAAAATGAGAAATTCTGAAAATAATCCCATTTAAAGTTACATCAAAAAGAATAAATTGCCTAGAAATAAATATAAAGAAGTAAAAGTCTTGTACTTAGAAAACTATGGACACTTATGAAGGGAATTGAAGATGACATAAATGATGGAAAGATATATTATGTTCATTAATTAGAATAAATAATATTGTTAAAATGACCACACTACCTAAGAAAATCTGCATATTGAATTCAGTCCCTATAAAAATTCTAATAGTATTGTCACAGAACTAGGACAATTACTCTTTAAATTTGTGTAGAACCACAAAAGATCCAAATAGACAAGGCAATCTTAAGAAAGAAGAACAGAGATAAAGGCATCACACTGTTTTTAAACTGTACCATAAAGCTACATTAATCAAAACAGTATGTAGCTAGCACAAAAATGGGCATGTCCATTGATGAAACACAATAGATAGTTCAGAAATGAACCCATACTCATGTGATCAATTAATTTACAATGGAGGCAAGAATATACAATTGGATAAAGACAAGCCTCTCCAGTAAATGGTTTTGGGAAAACTGAACAGCTTATATACAGAAAAATCAAACTGGACTTTGTCACATCATATACAAAAATAAATTCAAAATAGAAGTAGAGACTTAAATGTAGGACCTGAAACCATAACACTTGTAAAAGAAATCACAGGCAATATATTCTTTGAAACCAATCCTAGCAATAATTTTTTGGATATGTATCCTCAGGCAAGGGAATCAAATGCAAAAATAAACAAATTGCACTATATCAAAGTAAAAAACTTTCACATAGTAAAGAAAATTCTCAAAAAAATGAAAAAGACAGCCTACCAAATAGGAGAAGGTATTGCAAATGATAAATTTGATAAGGGATTCATATGCAAAATATATGAGAACTCATATGACTCAACATCCAAAGAATAAACAATCTGATTAAAAAACAGACAGAAGACCTGAATAGACATTTTTCTGAAGAAGACACAGATGGCCAGGAGCACATGAGAAGATGCTCAATATCTCTAAACATCAGAGGAATGCAAATTAAAACCACAGTGTGATGTCATTTCACACATATCATAATGGCTATTATCAAAAAGATAACAAATAACAAATGTTGGTGAGGATGTGGAAAAAAAGGAACTCTCTTGCATTTTGATGGGAATATAAACTGGTGCAGTTATGATGGAAAACAGTTTGGAAGTTTTTTAAGAAAATAATATTTAAGAGTAGAACTATCATGTGATCCAGCAGTTCCTTTCCTGTGTATTTTTCCAAAGAAAACCAAAAGAGTAATTCCAAAAGATATATGCATCCCTATGCTCATTGCAGCATTATTTAGAATAGCCAAGATATAAAAGTAACATAAGTGTCTATAAACTGATGAATACAACATGGATGGACTTGGACAGCATTATGCTAAGTGAAATAAGTCAGACAGAGGAAAACGAATACTGTATAATATCACTTCTATGTGGAATCTTAAAAACAAATAAGCAGATGTAATATAGAAACAGAAACTTAGATGTAAAGAACAAACAGGCGGTTGCCAGAAGGGAGGCTGAAATATATAGTGTAGGGAATATGATTAATAATAATGCAATGTCTGTGTAATGACAGATGATAACTATATTTACCATATTAATCATTTTTTAATGAACAGAAATATCTAACCACTATGTTGCACACATAGAACACAGGAACTAACATAGCATTGTAGGTCAGTTATAACTCAAACAAACAAGAAACATACTCACAGAAAAAGACTTTGCATCAATATTTGTGGTTGCCAGTGGTGGAATGTTTGGGAAGATGGAGTTTGATGAAGGTGGTTAAAATGTAAACTTACAGTTGTAAGACATATAAGTTCTAAGGATGTACTATATGACCAATATGATGAATACTGCTATATGTTACATATGAAAGTTGTTAATAGAGTAAATCCTGAGTTTTCATGACAAGGAAAATATATTATTTTTTTCTTATTTTGTGTATATATGAGATGATAGATGTTTACTAAACTTCTTGTGGTAAATATTTCAGTGATGTATCAAAGTCAGATTATTATGTTAATACACCTTAAACTTATACAGTGTTTATCTCTCAGTCGTGTCCGACTCTTTGCCACCCCATGAACTGTAGCTTGCCAGACTCCTCTGTCCTTGGGATTTTCCAGGCAAGAGTACTTGAGTGGGTTGCCATTCCTTTCTCCAGGGGATCTTCCCAACCCAGGGATTGTACCTGGGTCTCCTGCAATGCAAGCAGTTTCTTCTTTTTTTTTTTTTTTTCATTTATTTTTATTAGTTGGAGGCTAATTACTTTACAATATTGTAGTGGGTTTTGTCATACATTGACATGAATCAGCCATGGATTTACATGTATTCCCCACCCCGATACCCCCTCCCACCTCCCTCTCTACTCGATCCCTCTGGGTCTTCCCAGTGCACCAGGCCCGAGCACTTGTCTCATGCATCCCACCTAGGCTGGTGATCTGTTTCACCCTAGATAATATACATGTTTCAATGCTGTTCTCTTGAAACATCCCACCCTCGCCTTCTGCCACAGAGTCCAAAAGTCTGTTCTGTTTTGCATATAGGGTATCATTACCATCTTTCTAAATTCCATATATATGCATTAGTATACTGTATTGGTCTTTATCTTTCTGGCTTACCTCACTCTGTATAATGGGCTCCAGTTTCATCCATCTCATTAGAACTGATTCAAATGAATTCTTTTTAATGGCTGAGTAATATTCCATGGTATATACATACCACAGCTTCCTTATCCATTCGTCTGCTGATGGGCATCTAGGTTGCTTCCATATCCTGGCTATTATAAACAGTGCTGCGATGAACACTGGGGTGCATGTGTCTCTTTCAGATCTGGTTTCCTCAGTGTGTATGCCCAGCAGTGGGATTGCTGGGTCATATGGCAGTTCTATTTCCAGTTTTTTAAGAAATCTCCACACTGTTTTCCATAGCGGCTGTACTAGTTTGCATTCCCACCAACAGTGTAAGAGGGTTCCCTTTTCTCCACACCCTCTCCAGCATTTATTGCTTGTAGACTTTTGGATAGCAGTTTCCTTACTGTCTGAGCTGTCCAGAAAGCCCAAACTTGTACAATACTGTATGTCAATTATAGCTCAATAAAACTGGAATAAAAGATGACACTTTTGCTTAGAGTGGGCATAAATGAGTACTGTTATGTATTGTTAGTATAAATTGATATAATTTTCCAGAATAATTACCAAGTATGCTTCTAAGCATGAATCTATGCATTTAACAATAAAGATACTCATAAAAATGTTTTAACTACAACAAAAAATGCAACTGGAAACATTTAAAATTATGTGATTTGTTGGGTAAATTATGGTACATAGAAGGTGTATATATGCTTGTAATATATGTCATAGAAATTTTATTTTAGTGGAAAAGTTGGTAGCTGAAAAAAGCTGGCTATAAGCAAGGTATAAATTTTCCATTATATATCCATTATAAATTATCCAAGATAATTTGGAATATATATCTTCCAAAATATTAACAATAATTTTCTTTGTAATGAGATTACAGGTAATTTGAATTTTCTTCTTCGGGTTTATGGATTCCAAATTTTTTAAAACAGCAGATCCTTTATTTAAGAATGAAACAAATCCTATGATATGTTTTCGTCTGATAGTTTATTTTGTGGCTAAAACTTCTCTTTTCATATTGTCTGATTTCCCATCCTATCTCTGTTTCCTAACTATATGTCATATCAGTCAAACTGCTTAAAGTCTCATTTTAAGTTTTTTATTGTAAAATGAAGAAAATACATTTACCTATCTCCTAAAACTAGTTTGTTTGAAGATCGAGACCAGGCAAAGCTGTAGTAGCCATTTATTGATTTTGCTTTAAATATGAGCCGTTGTTATATAAGTTAAAGGTTGCATCATAGTTATAAACTTCCAAATTGTCCAGAATAGATGATTAAACTGATTCTCCCTATTCTGCTTATGTTTTCATATCCACTGTAAAAGCATCTATCGGGTGGTCAGATACTATTGTACTCTGGTGCAAACACAAAGGCATCAGGGATAGGAATGAATAGTGGCTAAAACGAGCCTTCATTGTATTTTACCAGCCATGTGCTACCCCAGTGAAAGGGCTCCCGATAGCTAGCAGAAGCGCCATAGGATTCATTCTCAAGTAAAATTCAGCATCTCCCTACATGAATAACAACTAATAGTTTTCATATATTAAGTCTTACAGTTTATAAGATTAATTCTGTCATCCTTCCCACAAAGAAAAAGGATTGCTTTCTTTTTTTCTGTCTGTAAGCATATCAGAACTCTTAAAATTCCACCCGTTAGTGACATTCAATCAGGTCACCTACTTTAGTAACGTTACTTCAAACTTAAAAAAAAGTTTTAACTTTGCCATTATTTCCAATGGCCTAAATCATCTTCAAAATGTTTCAGAGAAAATGCTGAATTTTACACAGTACCCATTTCAAATAACAGAATAATATATCAAGCTATACTCTTTTCTCCCTCATATTCTGTGCTATTGAAATCTACCTGCTGTTTAAATTCCATAGCCTGGCATTCTGATATTAACCTTGAGCCCTAAACTCCACAGGATTTACCAAACACACAGACAATGTCCTATTAACTTACTCTCTGCCTTCCTTTCTCTGTATCTGTCAGATATGAGCTTGTAATTTTCCGTGTTGGGGCACTTGTGTGTAATAGCTTGTGCCATCTAATT
Organism: Cervus canadensis; assembly: GCF_019320065.1. Classification (NCBI taxonomy): domain Eukaryota; kingdom Metazoa; phylum Chordata; class Mammalia; order Artiodactyla; family Cervidae; genus Cervus; species Cervus canadensis. Next base: position 26,250,515 of record NC_057412.1, on the reverse strand, counting down.
GAATGAGGGGTTTAAAGAACATTAAGCACTTAGAGAGAAATTGTGCCAGAATATAATGCCCTTCCCTCGCTGTCCGCTAGCCTCTGGCTCCTAATCAATAGGCTGATCAACAGCTGTAGAAGGGACAAGTGTGGCTGAAAAACTGGGTCCTCTAATGAGGAGCGACACAGACAGAAAACGGATCCTTTTCAAACGGAGATGGAAACCAAAATTACAGAACTGAGAGAAAAATAATTGATTCCATGTTCTACATTTTTAAAATGCCCACTGTATGCATAGTTCTGGGCTATGTGTCAAGGAAAATGCAAATATAAACAATGTTCTTTTAATATGAACAGATCCTGGGAACAGACTGCTTTGGAATAGGGCTATCTATACCCACAGAGTCTGAGGTTACTGTTTATATCACCATCACAGTACAAAAATCGTTTGTCCTTCTTAATGCTGCTAAATGTGCTTTTCTTTTGACAAGAGTGACATTAAGTCTTAATGTTTATGAATTAAATATACAAGAGAAAGCTGCTCTATTGGACAGGCGTTGGAGGAGGGGAGCTAATAATTGGTGCAAAAGTAATTGCGGTTTTGCATTGTTGAATTTTGCAGTTTGATATTGGAATATATTCTTAAATGTGTTAAGAATATATATTTAGTATCAAATATTAAACATTTTATATTTAAGAATATATTCCAATATCAAACTACATTCAGATTGGCAATAATGATTTAAAATTCAGTCCAAAACCACAATTATATTTGTACCAATCTAATACATGGAAAGAGTTGTTTTTCTCCAAAGCCCATGTTGTCTCCTAAAATAATCTATACCAATCGCTAGGGTGCAAGATAATTAACAACTTTGCCACCAGTTTATTTATAATCTCACAATACACAAAATCTTTAACTGTAAACCCTGGCTAGTGACCAAAGCCAAGGGCCAAAGGGTGATTGTTCTGCTAATAATGAAAGGAAGAAAGAGAAAAAAAAATGATGAAAAATACAAAACACCAGCAGAGAAGGAGAGGCCATTTTAGTTCTTTTCACACATAGTGAGGAAAACAAAAACTCTTTTCATCTCCTTATATATATATTTATAACTGCCAAGCCTACAGCATGTGTCAGTGGCAGATCAAATATTAAAAGCAAATTTTAATAAGTGAGACTCAAAAAGGGATTTATAAAGCTCAAGGGATTTGGAGAGGCGTGTTCTACCCAGGGAATTCCATAACTTGGGGGCATAACAGGTGAATGCTCTGTTGCCCAAGGATGAGGGGCCTGACAAGGGGGTTGATGAATTTGAGATTTATTATCAGAAAGGAAGGACTGAAGGTATGTATAAATGGAGGCCGGTTCTGATAGGAGTGGAAGGGTGGTTCCACAGAGGTAATGAAAAACTCTGAGCCAAATTTTAAAGTCAATGTACTGACTGATAGCAAGTGAGTATAAATCTGCCATAACTGAAGTAATGTGATTGAATTTACTGCCATGAGTAAATGCATGGGTTGCTGCAGGTGGAACAATGGTGAACTTTGTGAGTGTTCAGTTTTGGAGAGTTTCCCTATTAACATAATCGAGATATCATAACAGTACCCATTATAACAGTGAGAGCAGCTCAGGTGCTTTAAAAATGCTAGTGGAATAACTGCTTGAAATTTCTGGAAGAGCTCAATGAAAGAGTTTTCCTTTGATAAAAACTGAGAGAGTTAACTGTAAGTGATTGAGAAAACAAAAAGTTATGCAGAAAGTTTTGTAAAGCAACTGCAAGATCTTCATAAGGGCTATTTAAAGTGAAAATGGAGAAGGAGGCTGGTAACTGGAGACACACGTTAACTGGTGACTGGAGAAGGTAAAGGTGAATATAAGATATCAGGATTCCATTATACAAGATAAATAATTGCTTTCTATAGTAAAGGGATTTCTAAGTTCTGAACAAGGGCTATTCTTACAATAAAACACCGTGAAACACTTCCCTGAGATATTAGGGCTAATAAAATGTCTTCCATATAACGTGTTCTTCTGCCCCCATACTTATTGGGAATGAAAGTGTTTACTGCCAATGGAGTTTAAAAGAGGCCCACTCTACAACATCAACATTCCATTCAGAATCTAAAGGCTTGATGGAATCAACTTCAATCTTTTCTTAATCTTTGTTTCTTCATATCCTCTTTAATATTTTTTGACTTACCTGTTTGATCAAAAACTTTAGAATCTTTGAGGACAGGAACATGTCTTTCTTTGTTGTCTTCAGCATCTAACACAAGTATTGCATGAAGACATTTTGTGTTTTTAAAATACTTTTATTGAATAAACTGATTCTAATGTGTATGCTGATGATTTAGGGATGCTTTTAAAAAAGTTGAAATTACCTCCTGTCTTAGTTCATTTACATTGCCTAAACAGAATGCCATAAACCAGACAGCTTGTAAACAAAACACATATATTTCTCACAGTTCGGAGCACTGGAAAGTTTAAGATCAAGGTGCTGGCAGATTTGGTGTCTGGTAAGAATTTATGTCCTGTTTCCTAAAGTGAAAAGTGAAAGTCACTCAGTCATCTCTGACTCTTTGCAACCATATGGACTTGAGACCGCCAGGCTCCTCTGTCCATGGGATTCTTCAGGCAAGAATGTTGGAATGCTTAGTCATTTCCTTCTCCAGAGGATCTTCCCAAGCCAGGGATCAAACCTGGGTCTCCTGCATTGCAGGCAGATCCATTACTCTGAGTCACCAGGGAAGATCTGTTTTCTAGACAGCTGTCTATTCCCTGTGTTCTCACGTGGTGGAAGGGATGAGGAAACTTCTTGGGGTCTCTTTATATCAGAACACTGATCCACTCTCATGACCTAATTACTTCCCAAAAGCCTTATCTCTTAATACCATCACATTGACAGGATTTCAATATATGAATTGGATAGAAACAACTGTTCAGTTCATAACACCTCCTGTGTACTTTTTTTTTTTTTCTTGCTATCATCTATAGATGGGGAGACAGTGGAAACAATGTCAGACTTTTTTTTGGGGGGAGGGCTCCAAAATCACTGCAGATGGTGACTACAGCCATGAAATTAAAAGACTCTTACTCCTTGGAAGGAAAGTTATGACCAACCTAGAGAGCATATTAAAAAGCAGAGCATTACTTTGCCAACAAAGATTCATCTGGTCAAGGCTATGGGTTTTCCAGTGGTCATGTATGGATGTGAGAGTTGGATTGTGAAGAAGGCATTATGTGAAGAATGAGTAAAGCTTTAAAGGAAATGAAGAGATTAGCCATGTATATTTCTAGGGGAGCAGCCAATGCAGCGGACTCAAAACAATGTTCAAGGAGAGCTAATGAGGGGGAAAATAGTACCAACAGGTGGCCTAGTTTCTATGGCCTGGTAGATCATGTTCTAGTCATACAATAAATGTATTAGCTTTTATTATGGGTGAAATGGGATATCTGTGAAGAGATTTAAATATAGAAATGACATGTTCTAACTTTAAACATATACATTTTAAAGAGTAACTCTGGTTTAAAGTGTGCTGGCCTTGCAGTTTAGGCTACAAGGTTGGAAAAAATATACACTGAGATCTTGTGATACTCCACTCACTGTTGATTGGTGTAGGTGGGAAAAGATGATGGCATGAGAATGAAACAAACTTGGTGGGAAGGACAGAAATAATAGGTCTTATGCTTTTAAAAATTGACCTGCTGGGTAAATTTTCTTAGAAGAAACTGTGAAATAATTTAAAAAGTGAAATATAACAGAGATATGATATTAAATGACTATATAATATGTGGATTTTACACACTGGCCTTTGCTTGGTAATTCTATGTCAAGGAGATTTTAAAAATGGAAGTGAACTTAGAGCTCACCTAGTAATTTTTTTAAAAATTTATTGATTTTTAATTGAAGGACAATTGCTTTACAGTATTGTATTGGTTTCTACCAAATATCAACATGAATCAGTCACAGTGAATCAGACAGACATCAGTGATCTGGAGCTCAGATTGGGGTTAATTGAAGAATTCACTGACAATTATCTATTACAAAAGTAAACAAATATTTAGCTAATCTTTTCATTTCTTTCCATAATTTTAGTCTAAGACGTTGATAAATAGTTATCATATAAGAATCATGAATAGAGGCAGAAAAATATGGCATGAAAACTAGGTTACAGAAACAGTTAAGAAGAAAGGAGATGGAATAATTTAACATTCTATTGTATATCTTTGTCTCTTCTCTTTCTCTGTCAATCTCTGTTGTGTTTAGTACCAAAATATGGATATCCTTCAGTATTTGAAAGAAGATAAAGGAGGAGAAATGCCAGAACAAAAATAAGAAGTGAAACTGTTTTTTTTTTTTTTTTTTTTTTACATTGACTTCTTTTCAGATATCAGTTTTTGAGAAAATTAATGAAGAGCTAGTTTGGTAAATCTAAATTCATCCCCCCCTTTCTTTCTTTTCTCTGTCATTGATAATTATTTTTAAAAAGGTAAAATCTCTTTTTACACAGTTAAAAAAATAAACATAGGCTAAGCATTTTGTTGAACTAATTATTAACAAGTGAATCAAGCAGATCTAACAGTTGGTTCAAGGCAAACTCCAAAGAACAGACATATTTATAAATCAGGAATATTGAAATGAATGAGCAAATGACAGAGAACTGACTTTTTCCACTATGAGGGAGGAAAATCAATTGAACCTTTGCCTAACAGAATTTATTTGCCTGTCTGTAGACAAGAATTATTTTGCATTGCTATCAGTTATTTACAACTTATAGAGTTGTAAAATAGCTGAAAGGCAATGGAAGGCACAGAGCTCCCGTATAATCAGACTTAGCAACTCAGAACTGTGTTTTTTAAATAATTTACTTTTTAAAAAATTGAAGTACATTATCTTCCTCTCTATCTATCCACCTATTTATCTATCTGTCAATCATATACCTATGCCCATTGACTTGGCATTAGTTTTTAGGAAATTCCCATAGCAAACAAAAAATTTGGTCTCTGTTACTCTCCTATCTCCAATCTGTATTGAAAGTAACTAATCAAAATATGTGGCTGTTATGATCTTTCTCATTTCTCACTCAAAAATCATCCGAAGAGTAAAACTATACATCAGTAGTATACAAATATTGATTAAAAGGTGAAAAAAATGCTAAATAATATAATATTTCTGTCCTTGCCATAAAATCTAAATCTTTCTTACACCTGTATTTGGTTATTGTTTAGTATTTCCTTAGTCTCTTCTGTTAGTTAATTTTAAAAGTTCTTTATATTCCTATTGATACTTAAGCAATAACTTGTAAAGCTGAATTTTTCTGCATTAGTTATTTTAAAAGTGCTTTATCACAAGCACACTATTTCTTAAACAGAAGTGCAAATTGAAATTAGTCTTGCCACTAGTTTTTTTTTTTAATAAATATAAACTTCTGCCAACATATAGACTCCCTGATAATAACTGAAAATGCATCTGTTCGTATTTTCTTTCTTTGTGGTTCAGTTTTGAGGGATTATACACTAGTAGGAATTTGTTCATACTGCTTAGCTTTTCCATTTTGTCATATAATTGTCTTCAGTAAACTCTTAAGGTCTTTTGTATTTCTGTGCTGTTAATTTTAACTTCTTTTTCATTTCTGAAAAATGAAATTTTATTGATTTGGGTCCTCTCTCTTTTTTTCTTGACCAGTTTGGCTAAACATTTATCAATTTTCAGTGAACCAACTCAGTTTCATTAATATTTTCTATTTTTTTTTTTTAGTTTCAATTTCAGTTATTTCTTCTCTAATCTTTATGATTTCTTTTCTTCTACTTATGTTGCATTTGTACTTTTTTCTACTTCCTTTAAATGGTACTTTCGGTTATTTATTTATTAGTTTTGGTTGATTGTTCTTGTTCCTAAGTTAGACTTTTATTGCTATAAACTTTGCTCTTAGAAATTGCTTTTGTTTCATCTCATGGATTTTGGATCATTGTCTTTTCATTTTCATTTGTCTTCTGATATTTTTTGTTTCCTCTTTGACTTCTTCAGTTAACCATTGGGTTTTTAGTTGCATTTTGTTTAGCCTCCATGTGTTTGTATTTTGGTAGTATTTCTTTTTCAATAGTTGATTTCTAGTCTCTAAAGTTGTGCCAATTTCCATTTCAATTAATTCTTCTGGGGTTTTACCCTATTCCTTCATTTGGTATTTGTTTCTCTGTTGCATCATTTTGCCTGATTTGTTGTTTTTATTTCTATGTATTTGGTAGGTTGGTCATGTTTCTGAACAATGGAGCAATGTCCTTTTGTAGGAGACATCCTATGATTCTCAGACATAAGTTCCCTTCAGGTTACCAGAGGTATTTGCTCTAGGGTTGCTCCTTATTGGGGCTGTGCACATCCTTCTGTTTTGGAGCCTGACTACTGTGGATGGTCTGACATAGTGGGCTGGCTTCCAGTCCAGTTGGTTGCCATATCCTGTGTTGTACAGAGGCTGTCAGCCACTGGTGGGTGAGGCTAGGGCATGAGATTACTGTCTTCAGGGATCCAAGTGACTGCAGGTGGGGTCTGGGTAGGTCTCAGGCTGTTGTTGGCATGCTGGTAGGTGGCTCTGTGATCCATTGTGTTCTGTGACTAGTACTGGCTTACAGGTGGGAGACACCAGCTCTTGACATAGTTGACTGTGAGGTCTGGCATGTCCTCATTCTGATGTTGGCCTGCTGTGGACAGACTCAGGCCCCCGGGTCTCTGGCTGCAGGGCCTTGGGAGTCCTGGGGCCGGGACTGGTGCACTGATGTGTGGGGATGCACCCTAGGCCCTCTGTAGGCAGAGTGTGCTCAGTCATTCAGTTGTGTCCAACTCTGTGACCCCATGGACTATAGGCCAGACTGTAGCCCACCAGGCTCCTCTGTCCACGGAGATTCTCCAGGCAAGAATACTGGAATGGGCTGCCATGCCCTCCTCCAGAGGATCTTCCCAACCCAGGGATCAAACCCAGGTCTCTCACATTGCAGGTAGATTCTTTACCATCTGAGCCACCAGGAAAGCCCGTTAGGCAGGGTGGAGTCTCATTCTGAGCTGTGGTCTCAGAGTGTCTTATATCAGCAGATCTGCTGGTCAGTGGGGCTGTATTTCTGCCTGCTTTATTGTTTGGGCTGAGATGTTTCAGTATGGATGCTAAAAGGCTGGTATATGGGGTTGGGTCCTGTTACAAATAAACTAGACAGAGAATTCCAAAATAGTGCTTCCAACCAACAGTGTCCATGTAGTAAAACAAGCTTCAAATAAAAAGTGTCCGTTTCCCAAAGGTGAGGCCCAGCTGCTTTCTACCTTTCTGGAAGGGTCTCCAAGATCATCATGTGGGTCTGAGCCAAGATCCTTTTAAATTATTACTTCTGCCCTGGGTCTTGGAATGGGTGAGATTTTGTGTACACCCATTAACAATGGAATCTCTGTCTCCTAAGCCTTCCAGCTCTCCTGTAAATAAACTCAACTGATGTTCAAAGCCAAATATTAGTGAGCTCATTTTCCCAGTGTAGGTGTCCTTGGCAGGGAGCCTGATGTGGGGCTTTAACATGTGATTTTTCCCTTGCTACTTGGGGAGAACCTCTGCAGTTATAATTATCCTCCTGTTTGGTGATCACCCACCCAGGAGTATGAGTCTTAACTATACTGGGCTTCTGCCTCTCATATTTGCCTCATTGTTGTTCTCTCTTTATATCTTTAATTGTGGAAGATCTTTGCTACTAGCTTTCCAGTTTTTCTCATCAATAATTTCTTAGTTACTCATTCGCTAAGTTGTATCCGACTATTTGTGACCCCATGAACTGCCGTATGCCGGGTTTCCTTGTCCTTCACTATCTCCTGAAGTTTGCTCCAACTTGTCCATTGAGTTGGTGATGCCATCCAACCATCTTATCCTCTGTCATCCCCTTCTCTTCTTGACCTCAATCTTTCCCAGCATCAGGGTCTTTCCCAATGAGTCAACTCTTTGCATCAGGTGGCCAAATTATTGGAGCTTCAGCATCAGTCTTTCCAATGAATATTCAGGATTGATTTCCTTTAGGATTGACTGATTTGATCTCCTTGCTGTCTAAGGGACTCTCAAGAGTCTTCTCTGACACCACAGTTCAAAAGCATTAATTATTTGGTTCTCAGCCGTCTTTGTGGTGCAAATTTCACAATTGTACATGACTACTGGAAAAATCATAGCTTTGAATATATGGACCTTTGTCTGCAAAGTGATGTCTCTGCTTTTTAATACACTATCTAGACTTGTCATAGCTTTTCTCACAAGGAGCAAACATGCTTATGAGAGAAGATGAATTTAGACTCTTCTTGCTGTGCCATCTTGGCCACAAGGCTATTAATTTTATTCTTGTTAGTACTTTTTTGATGTTTACTATTTGACAGTGGTTTTCTTTGAAATAAAATTTAAAAGTGTCCCTTTTCCATAAATTAGTATTCCTACTAGACTTACTATCTGAAGTATATCAAAATATGATGGTGTAATGAGTTTTTATCTATGGTAATGAGCAATGAAGTTAAATAAACAGAAGATGCTATGTTGGGTGAACTTGATCCCTGAGATATTTCAATTTAAATGATTGTTCCAAGAGATTGCTTGGGAATTTGTCATTTATAGAAAAGTAATTTATAGATGGGATCCAATAAAATGTCAATTAGATTTTCAACTTATGCTATTGAAATGTGACCTCTAATGATCTCTGTCCAGTTTCTATCAATGTGAAATGATATTTTTGATGCAATGGAAAGGAGAAAGTCCAATGTGGCATGAAATCACAGAGATTCTATCATGATCAAATCACATCTAACATTCACAAATTTTCTTAAGTGACTGAATAATGTAATTGTTTCTTCTAATGATAGGACTGAAGAAAATTCTCTTTCAAAACATGTGTTGTTGAACAAATGTTTCCTAAATACCTTGGTTATTTAATATCTTAGTAACTCTGCTAATAAAACCTTTTATTATTCTGGTCTTAACTAGAGAATGGCTAAGTTCTAAGTATTATGATCTTGTCCTCTTCTGGCAAATTACTGAAGCCTTTTTTCACTTACCAAAGTTAGAGGAATTGAGTTTCACTCACAAAATTCCAAGAAGAATTAATTTAAGAGATTTCAAAATTATAAATATATTGTAATTTATTTCTCACATTTATTAAAAATGAATCTTCAGTCATTTCAACAAATCATTTATTTCCACCATAGTACAAACAATGTAATTTGTGAATTTGAAGTGAAAAACTCCATGCTAAATGTACCTTTGGTAATTTTACAGTCAAATAATGGTGTCTCCATGAAGAAAAGAGTCTCACTGTTTTCTAATTGGTTTAAAATAAGATTATTTTCTGCAAATGGGACAAAGCAACAAGAGTAGATTAATAAATTGCTATTATTTTAATACCATGTTGGTGGCTCAGACGGTAAAGAATCTGCCTGTGAGGTGGGAGACCTGGGTTCAATCCCTAGGTTGGGAAGATCCCCTGGAGAAGGGAACTGACTACCTGTTTCAGTATTCTGGTCTGGAGAAACCATGAAAGACAAGTATGGCAGGCTATAGTCCATGGATTGCAAAGAGTTGAGCATGACTGAGTGACTTTCACTTTCATTTCACTTAGCACATGGTTAGTATTTTCTGAGAGAAGTAAAAGATTCTTTAAAACACCATTTAAATCTCTATATCAAATTTTATCACTAAATTTAGCAATGTTCTTCTTTCCTTAAAGTAAAGTGGGCCTCAGGAAGCATTTACTATGAACAAAGCTAGGAGGTGATGGAATTCCAGCTGACCTATTTCAAATCCTAAAAGATGGTGCTGTTTAAAGTGCTGTACTCAATATGCCAGCAAATTTGGAAAACTCAGCATTGGCCACATGCCTGGAAAAGGTCAGCTTTCATTCCAATCCCAAAGAAGGGCAATGCCAAAGAATGTTTCAACTACCAAACAATTGTATTCATTTCACATGCTAGCAAAGTAATGCTCAAAATCTTTCAAGCTAGGCTTCAACAGTATGTGAATTGAGAACATCCAGATGTAGAAGTGTACAAGCTGAATTGAAGATCAAACAGCCAACACCCATTGGATCATAGAAAAAACAAGGGAATTCCAGAAAAGCATCTACTTCGGCTTCATTGACTATGCTAAAGCCTTTGGCTGTGTGTACAACAAAATGTGGAAAATTCTTAGAGATAGGAAATACCAGACAACTTTACCTGCCTCCTGGAAAACTTGTATGCAGGTCAAGAAGTAACAGTGAGAACCAGACAGGGAACAATGGACTAGTTCAAAATTGGGAAAAGGGTACATCAAGGCTGCATATTGTCACCCTGCTTATTTAACCTATATGCAGAGTACATCATATGAAATGCCGGTCTGGATGAAGCTCAAGCTAGAATAAAGATTGCTGGGAGAAATATTAATAACCTCAGATATGCAGATGACATCACCCTAATGGCAGTAAAAAAAAAAAAGTCTGAGCACTGAAGAATTGATGCCTTCAAAATGTGTATCGGAGAAGACTCTTGAGAATCCCTTGGACAGCAAGGAGATCAAACCAATTAATCCTAAAAGAAATCAACCCTGACTATTCATTGGAAGGACTGATGCTGAAGCTGAATCTTTGATACTTTGTCCACCTGATACAAAGGGCCGACTCACTGGAAAAGACCTTGATGCTGGGAAAGGTTGAAGGCAGGAGGAGAAGGGGATGACAGAGGATGAAATTGTTGGATGGCATCACCAACTCAATGGATATGAGTTTGAGGAAACTCCAAGAGATGGTGAAGGACAGCAAAGCCTGGCATGTTGCAGTTTGGAAAGAGTCGGACATGACAGAGTGACTGAAAAACAATATAAAGGCAGAAGGCAAAGAGGGACTAAAGAGCCTCATGATGAAGGGGAAAGAGGACAGTGAAAAAGCTGGCTTCAAACTCAACATTCAAAACACTAAGTTCATGGCATTGGTCCCATCACTTCATGGCAAACATTCGGGCAAAAAATGGAAACAGTGACAGACTATTTTCTTGGGCTTCAAAATTACTGCAGACAGTGACGGCAGCCATGAAATAAAAAGATACTTGCTCCTTGGAGACAAGCTAAGACAGACCTGGACAGCATATTAAAAAGCAGAGATGTCACTTTGCTAACTAAGGTCTGTATATTTAAATCTATGGTCTTTCCAGTAGTCATTTATGGATGTAAGAGTTGGACCATAAAGAAGGCTGACCTCAGAAGAATTGATGCTTTCGAACTGTGATGCTGGAGGACTCTTGAGAGTCCCTTGGACAGCAAGGAGATCAAACAGTCAATCCTAAAGGCAGTCAACTATGAATATTCGTTGAAAGGACTGATGCTGAAGCTCCAGTACTTTCTCCACATGATGCAAAAAGCCAACTGATTGGAAAAGACCCCGATTTTAGGAAAGATTGAGGGCAGGAGGAGAAGGGGGAGACAGAGGATAAGATGGTTGGATGGTATCATTGACTCAATGGATATGAGTCAAACTCCCAGAGATAGTGAAGGACAGGGAAGCCTGGAGTGCTGCAGTCCATGGGGTCACAAAAAGTCAGACATGATTAAGTGACTGAACAGAAGCTTCTTTTCTTAAATATTTCCAATTTTTCCTATTGTATCATTATGGTAACTAACTTCCAACCAGACATCTCTAAGGAAATTCCTTATTTTTTTCCATAGACTATATTTCTAAGAAGTAGAACTCAGACCAAAATGATAAATATTTAAAGCTATATAACATAAAATGTATTATATTTTCTGATAGTCTTTATAAACTCAATATCATCAATACAGTATTAGCTCTTTAATCTTTGTCACTTTAATAATTAAAAATTAAAATTTCTTATTACATATGAGCTTCTTTTTTACACTGGTGAATAGTTGATTGATAGGATTCCATTACTTTCAGGTGTACAAAATAGAGATTCAAAATTGTTAATGGGCTTCCCTGTGGCTCAGAAAGTAAAAAATCTACCTGCAATGCCAGAGACCAGGGTTCAATCCCTGGTCAGGAAGATCCCCTGGAGAAGGGAATTCCAGCTCGCGTCAGTATTCTTGCCTGGAGAATTCCCTGGACAGAGGAGCCTAGCAGGCTATACAGCCCACAGGGTCACAAAGAGTCAGACACGATTGAGTACTAACACACATGCCCAATTTAAAGTGTCTATGAAATATTGGGTACATTCACTGTGTTGTACTGTATGCCCTTAGAGGTTATTTATTTTATACCTTGTATTTTGTACTTCTCAATCCCCTACCCCATCTTGCTTCTTCCTCATCCATATCCCCACTGATAATCCTTAGTTTGTTTTCCATATCTGTGTCTGTTTTGCTATAGTAGCATTCCATTATATATATATGTGTGTGTGTGTATACATATCATATCATATATATGTATCACTTATGTACTCCTTCTTAATCATCTTTTGATGAACAGCTAAATTGCTTCCATATTTTGGCTATTGTAAATGATGCTGCCATGAACACTGGGGGCATGTATCTTTTCCAATTAGTGTTTTCATTTTCTTTAAATATGTACCTGGGTGTAGACTTGCTAGATCATATAGTAGTTCTCTTTTTAGTATTTTGAGAAGGCTATGTGGTGTTTTGCACAATGACTGCTGTAATTTACACCCCACTAGCAGTGTATAAGCATTCCCTTTTATCCACATCCTCAGCAATATTTGTTATTTATGGTCTTTTTGATGACAGCCATTTTGACAGATGTGGATAATAGCTCACTGTGCGTAAGAAATACACATATATATTTCTTATCCAGCTAGTGATATTGACTATTCTTATGTTGAGCAGGCATTTCTAATTCTTATTCTATGAGAATACATTTTACTGTTTGTCCTCCATTTTTTTCTTTGATTTGTAAGCATTAGTAGTATTAAATATTTTTCACTAGCATATATTACTAAGTTATTTCCCAGTCAATAGTTTGATTGTTAATTGTTAGGTACATTTGCTGTGGAGGCGTGTACTGAAAGGGTGTGACCACCAGTTGACCCTTGAGCTGGACTTGGGAAATTGGAGGTTCCTTACCCCTTTCTTACCCTCAAACTGCATGTTCTACCCATCACTCACACACTAGGAGCTATTGCAAGGACACAGTATTAAGAGAGAGTAAGATGTTGTTGAGACCATTTGGATAGAATGTGTGACTGAACCCAATTATAGCGGCGTCCATATAGACTTTTAAGAAGTCACAGGCATGTGCAGGGATCTACTCGTATTCTTGCCATTCAAGATCAGCATCGTATGTAAGTTACTCCATTTTTTTAAAACTGCCACCTACCATTCTGGAGTGCCTGCCTCTTTCTCTGGTCTCTCTTTGCCCACTGTGGAGTGGGAGCAGATTCAGATTTCATTTGGGAAGCTCTTGAAGCTTTGATCAGAATTTTCTCATGCCCCAAAGATCTCATAAATGTTTTCTGTTCTTCTCCACTGAGTGGAAATTTCTCTTTCTATAGATAATTTTATCTGTGTCCTATCCTTGCCAGTTCCCTTTTCCCTTTTATCTCTTCTGTACAATCTTTCCTAACTTTTGGCTCAGCTAGGTCTGATAATGGCTTTATTGCTAAGAATATTTATGTCTCCACTTAATATACTTAGAATTTTGAGGAATTCTCTGTCTCCTAGTTAAAGTATAGGAATGGGTCATGGGTAGTGTTATTTATTTTCTTTTTAAAAATATATGAATGATGTCTGGAGAGATTAAATCTTAGACAACTGCGATTATCAAGGAGACTCTTCTCTTTTGCCTTTTGCAGTAAAGAATGATAAGGCACAAAGGGATATTTCTAAGAGTTCAATGACTCACTTAAATACTAAATATACCTCTTTTCTTAAATAGCTCTGTCTACTTACTTTGTTGCTTTCAAACTACAGTGTTAGGCTTTGTTGTAGGAAACTTTGATGACTCCAAAACTTTGATCAGCTTTTGGTTGGAACTTTTATTCTTTCCCATCTCTAGATCATATTACCCACTAATCAGAAAAAGAAATTAGTGTTTTTGACACATTTTTTGAAGTAATATTTTCCAGAATCAAGTGTAGTCAAATAGTTGATTCAGAATTATTTGCCACTCTCTTTCAATTCAAAACTTTTAAACTTTCCACCATTGAGTATGATATTTGGATGTGATTTATAAGTATACCCAACAATTGTCCTCTTAGTCTCATTTTGTGTATGAAAAGGAATCTTGAGTAAAAAATATTTTCCTACATGTAGTGTTCATATTTGGTATAAATATATGGAGAAATTTGCCATAATAGAAAACACTTGATCTTTTTCTCAGAAACTTACAACTCTCAGAAACTCTACTGTAGTTGAAATAAAGTAAGGAAATGAATTCATTGGATGAAATAATCTTTGACAATATATTTGCTTTGATCCAGAAATAGAATAAGCTTCTAGTTTCATTCCTATCACTGATAGAAAAATATAAATTTGAATTTTTTTATAATTAAAAATTAAAACTATGTTTTTTAAAGTTACTAAAATTTGGAGGTCAGTATATCCAAAAAGTCATTGACCATGTTCTGTAAATGCCAAAAGTTTGAAAATCACTGGTATAAAATTAATATTTCATTGGATTTCTCCCTAATATTTGTCTTATTTTCCAAATGCTATTTAGTAATCAATCCATTCTCTCTCAGTGAGTTTGTGCATCACCATTAGTTTTGTATTCTTTTATATATTTATGTCTGTCTCATTCCTTTCTTACTATTTCTACACAGTTCAGTCTGAAATTTGTGTGTGTGTGTGTGTGTGTGTGTATGCATGAGCTTGTATGCATGATTTTATTTATTATGGTTGTATTATAAATTTTAGTATAGAAAAAGAGAAGTTAATTGCTCTTCTTCTTTGATGACTAATTTTAAAAACAATTCTCTTGGCTCTTTCAATCACTTTTCAGACATTGTCTCTTGGTCACCTGCATTTGCCCTTTAAGGAAAGTTCTGTGATGAAGTATACTTGGTCATCCAAAGCTTTCTCATGGGACCTCTTCTCACTTGACCTCAAAGGTCTCCAAGGAAAATAAAAACATTCTCAATATCATAGATAACTTTCTGCATCTGCATTCCATGGAAGCATTTTATAAAAGGATCCTTAGCTAGTATGACATACTAAAAGAGTATGTTCACTTACATTCATTTGTTTCAGTTGGTTTGAGTTTTGTTCATTTATTTTTACTCACTTCTTCCATATTTCCTTTCATTCTTTCCTGTTTTACCTCTTTTACCTCTAAATTTTCTCTTCCTTCTCTCTTCAATCCAATTATTTCACCTTCCGAGGTCCAGGTTCAAGCTAAGAGGAAGGGGCCCCTTTGGGGGCCAATTACGCTGCCTCTGGGAGCATTTGTCCATCACCCAGTTTGGTCCTCCTGCCAGTGCTCAGGCAGGCTGAAGAGGCAGATCTTCCCTGGCCATTCCGTCAGGGCCGGGTCCCCAGTCCCTGGCCATTGCTGAGGGAGCCAGGGACCTAGGACCCAATGGAGTCCTTCAAGCCACCCGAATGGAGGGACAGGCTGCTGGGTCCTACTGAGTGAACTCAGGCACACTGACCCCTACACTAGGTAGTGAGGTGGGGGTAGCGGAGAGTGTCTCTGGAGCCCTGCAGGACACAGCCCCCAGCCTGTTCCCTAGGCCCCCCCAGATCACCTGCTGGCCCAAGGCTGGAAGGCCTTGAAGGCCCCAGGGAGAACACCATGACCCCTCCTCTCATTGCACTCTCCGCTGCAAGGACCACTACCCACCTGACCCACATTTAGCCAAGTAGAACCTCTGACCGTCTTACTAGGAGCCTGCGCTACTGGTCTCCCCATACTGGTCACTGGGCAATGGCCTTGTGCCCATGGCTATATGCTGGCCCACCCTTGTTACAGTATAAGACACTTATTCAGATTTAGTAATGAAGATTCTTGAGTATGATAAAGATTGTGCTAAATCCACCATGCTCTTCTATAGGAAAAGCATGGATAGGAAGGAATATCCAACAGAGATAAAATATTAACAAACTATTAAAATATTGAAATATGATAGATACTTAGAGCATAATCATGGAAAAATAATACAACTTTTATAAATAGCAGTTTAAATAATCATAAAACAGAAAAATACTACTTTACAGGATAATAGTGGGATTGAAATAAAACAATAAAATGTTAACAGCTTTTATTAAGGTATAATTGGCATACAATAAATTGTACATACTTAATGTATACCACTTGATAAGTTTGAGCATAAGTATATAACTGTTAAAATCATCACTATAATCATGAGAGTGAACATATACTATAGCCATCAAATTTATCTTGTACTCTTCTGTAGATATTCCATTTTGTTCCACTTAGCTATACCCCAGCTGCAGCTGATTTGCTTTCTATCACTATATTTTATTTTCTGTCACTAGGTTAGTTTGCATTTTCTAGTTTTCCAGACAGAGTATCATACAGCACATACACATTTTTGTCTGACTTTTAAACTCAGTATAACTATTTTGAGTTTCACCCACATTATATTGTTTATGGCAGTTCATTTCATTTTATAGCTAAGTTGTATTCCATTGCTTGGCTATGCCATTGTTCATTTACTTATATACCTGATTATGGACATATGGTTTATTCTCTCATTTTTGCTTATTACAAAAAGAGCTGCTAAGGACATTCATATATAAATCTTGTATGGAAGTATGATTTCTTCTCAGTAAAAATAGAAGATATATATACATATACATATATTTAACTTTTTAAAAAATAAAATAATGTAAAAGTTTATTTTAGGACATTATAAAATGCAACTTAGATGTGTGCTATTGTTTAGAAATATACTTATTTTGGTTGTTCAATGTGGTATGGATAAAACAATCTATTCAAATTTAATAAGCACTAAATTATTAAGTAAAAGCAAGCATATTATAGTATGTGGTTCACAAAATCCTTGGACAAGACCTGAAAGACAGATAAAAATGAATCAGTTGGATGTTTCATTAAGAACATTTTTGTACAGTAACCGTCAACGAATTGTGAGTAAGTATATGGGCATACATGCAATGTCTAAATTTACCTTCACAGTGTCATATATATGCAAGATTATTTTGTTTATCACAAAAAGACATAGACTTCATTAGCCTAAACTGTTACTCAGTCTCCCAAGGCAGTTTTCCAAGACACTGTCCAAAGTGTATTAGCCAATCTGTGAAAAGTCAGTACTAGTCCATTTTCTCTTTAGCAGATAGAATTAAATTAATAGAAAAAATATTGAACTTCTTAGAAAAAATCAATAGTAAATAAAAACAGACTAAAATGTAAACATGAAATAAGGTGGAAAAGTTTATAGAGTCATGTTGAAAGTGGTCTTGAGTCTATGTATGTGGTTGTGTCTATGTATATGGTTACTGTTTTGCTAAGTTATTGTGTTCTCTCTAAGTTAAGACCCAGGGCATGAGAGATTGGAAACATGATTATGTTACCACTGTCAAAAAGGAAATCATGAAGTGAGAGATAAGAGAGAAACAGAAAGACTGTGGAGGAACCATTAAGTCCGACCAGGATGGGCTAATTGAGACTAGCAGTATTAGAGCTGGATTCCCAAGCATCTTGCCTGCTTTAAAATGATGATTTGAAGTAAAGATATGACATTTTAAAAGCTTGTTTAACATTATTTTAAAAGAGAGTAATTTGATCTATACATTTAATAATCTATGTTATAAAATTTCAAATGTTTTGAATGAATAAAAAGCATACACTATCTAAAATATTTGACATTTTGTTGCTTATTTTGCAGTGATTTTAGGTAAGAGAGATGTTACTCTAACATCTTAGAGCATGTAACATGGTAGAACAATCCAAATGAGTTGAGTAAGAAGAAATAGAAAGAATAGCAATAATAGATAAATAGCAAGAAATTATCAAGCCCAGCTTTGCATTTCAGAAATAAATTGAAGCCTGAAGTGTTGGGGTGTTGGGTTGACTTTCTTAAGGCCATTCACTGTGTTAATAGCAAAGGTTTGATATAGTGATAAAAACATTTGTTCTCCCTTCGTTTATTCTTTCATGATTTGGTACCATCACTTCCTTAACATCATCTGACTCGTCAGCAGATGTTCAGTCCTATCCAAAATATTCATAAGACACATAGACCTGTCCAAAACCATTTATCATGTAGCAAATATGCTCACAGATGTTTGCCCTTACAAAAGAGCCCAAGTGAGATCCTTTGCCCCTTCGGCCAAGTGAGGACAAAATGAGCATCATTAAAATTCCATAATATTTGATTGTGAAGAGTTTCCCCTTGATATATTTTGCCAGTGGAAAAAATATTTTAGCTCATAAACATCAACATATAAATAAGAAATTGATGAGGTTCAGGCTTTTCTCTTGTCATTTAACTATACTAAAACAAAATATGCACCTTTTTTTTTAAAAACAAACTATTGAAACAACTTGTTAAAGTTCAGCTTTTTTAAAACCCAAGGTATAAAATTTCTCCAAGAATTTTAGCTGATTCATTTACAATGAAAAAGTATTGCAACTCTAGCCTCATATGTTTATTGTATGTATAGTGCAGTAGCAATTTACTTTGCTAATAAACTTGAACCAAGATTATTGTTCCAAATACATGATTTGAAGTGAAAAATTCTAAAAGATTCTGAAGAACTCTCTAATCTTGAGCAAATAATGCACCCTCTCTCTGGGGTCTGCAATTTTGATCCTAATAATTAGCCATTTATGTAGTTACTATTACTGTGTTCAGTTACCAATTGTTAGGTACTCAGTCATGTCCGACTATTTGCAACCCCATGGACTGTAGCCCGCCAGTCTCCTCTGTCCATGGAATTTTCCAGGCAAGAATACTGGAGTGGGTAGTCATTTCCTTCTCCAGGGGATCTTCCCAATCCAGAGATTGAACCATGGTCTCCTGCATTGCAGTCAGATTCTTTATTGTCTGAGTAACCAAAGGAACATATCACATATGAAGTGCAACAAAGAAAGAGATATAAGCAATTGACTCACAGGATTGTGGAGGCTTAGAAAGTCCAAACTGTAGAATCAGCCAGTAGGCTAGAGACCCAGGGAGGAGCTGATGCTGCAGCTTGAGTCTGAAGATAGTCTGGAGGCAGAATTCTCTTTTATCAGGGACCTCATGCTGTTTTCTGTTAAGGCCTCTGATTAATCTGATGAGGCTCAACTGCTTTATGGAGGATAATCTGCTTTTCTCAAAATTTACTGATTTAAATGTTAATCTCATCTTAAAAATACCTTCATAGCAACTCCAACAACAGCATGACAATATATCTGGGTACTGTTCCCTACTGAGGTTGATACATACAATTAACCATCATAGAGGTGGATTTGGCTCAGTCCCGCTGTTGCTGCTGCTGCTGCTAAATTGCTTCAGTCGTGTCTGACTCTGTGTGACCCCATAGATGGCAGCCCACCAGGCTCCCCCCTCCCTGGGATTCTCCAGGCAAGAACACTGGAGTGGGTTGCCATTTCCTTCTCCAATGCATGAAAGTGAAAAGTGAAGGTGAAGTTGCTCAGTCGTGTCTGACTCTTCGCGACCCCATGGACTGAAGCCTACCAGGCTCTTCTGTCCACGGAATTTTCCAGGCAAGAGAACTGGAGTGGGGTGCCATTGCCTTCTCCGTCAGTCCCACTAGTGAAGTGAAGTCGCTCAGTCATGTCCGACCCTTTGCAACCCCATGGACTGTAGCCTACCAGGATTCTCCATCCATGGGATTTTCCAGGCAAAAGTACTGGAGTGGGTTGCCGTTTCCTTCTCCAGGGGATCTTCCCAACCCAGGGATTGAACCCAGGTCTCCTGCACTGCAGGCACTTTACCCTCTGAGCCACCAGGGAAGCTCAGTCTCACTAGATAGTCTTAAATACAGCTTAGGACATATTTTCAGAGTCACCCCAATCAGGGAACCCAATCCAGTATCCTTGCCTGGAAAATTCCATGGACAGAGGAGCTTAGCAGGCTATAGTCCATGGGGTCGCAAAGAGTCCGACATGTGTGAGTGACTAAATTTCCTCTATTCCCCAACCAGTGAACAAGGAGTTGGTGTGTGTGTGTGTGTGTGTGTGTATGTGTATGTATCCTCTTCCTCCTTCAGTTATTACCCAAGGGCTGCTCCAGAGGGGACCTAAGTCTCTGATACTTGTGTGCGTAGGCAAAGCTGTCCCAGTAGCCTGAGGGTATTGCTCTGACAAAGTGTTCCAGGCATTGGCTCTTGGAATGCCAGCACATCTGGAGGCAGCATGCCCCCCAGAGGTAAAGAGATCCAGTGGATCATCAATAACATTTGTATATACATAGCGGTTGAGGAAAACATGTGAAGTTTAAGATACAATCTGGGTCTAATTTCATGAAGGTTTAGGGGGATATATCAAAGAACATGGATTTAATATAAATGTAGGATAGTGCCAGTATTACCAGTGTCAGTCTTTCTGAGGAATTATCATTTGAAATGTTTATTTATTATTCTTGGAATCTCTAATTAATGAGGTCTGAGATTAGGCATGTAATCCAGTTTAAGACTGATGTTTCAGACTTGAGGAACCAGGATAGATTTGCACAAGGGGAGAACATGATTATAGCTTATGAGGAGTACACCTGTAGCAACTTGAAGGTGAACCTGAAAGGAAAGATACTACTTTAGGACATTAAAGCAGTGATGTGCTTATGTGGGAGGGAGGTTTAGGATATATTTAGGTAGCAAATTTGACCAAAGTGTCTCAAGGAGGGTGAGAAAGAGAAGGATTAGTCAATGAGAATTTTCAAGTCACCAGCATGGTGATGGAAGTGATAGTGATGTCAGACCTTGAAATATAAAACCTGGAAGCAGAATTTAGTGGGGAAAATAGTGAAAGAGATTTGAAGCATCAGTGAGATATCAAGGAAGAAATGACTATTAATGAGTGTGTAAGTCTGGACCACTGTAGCAAAATACCATAGATGAAGCAGTTTTTATATGGCAGAAATTTATTTCTCATGGTTCTGGAAATGGAAGCATGATCAGGTTACAAACTCATTGTTTTATCCTCACTTGGTATTCTCTTCTTCAGGTTGCAGGCTTATCGTTTTGTCTGCTCTTGGCTGAAGAGGCAAAGGAGCTCACTTGGAGCTTGTTTATGAAAGCACTGATTTCATTCATGAGGGCTCTGCTCTCATGACCTAATCACCTTCCAAAGGTGATATGATCACACTGGGCATCATAGTGTCAACAGGAATTTGGAAGGACACAAACATTCAGATCATAACAGTTAGAAAGAAAGTAAATGAATGGAAATTTCTAGATTGAGAAAAATTTTTTTGAGTTATTCATACAGATCAGAAATCAACAAACCAGCCCACAGACCAAATCCATTCTACCAAGTGTTTTTGTAAATAAAATTTTATTGGAACACACTCACAGTTATTTATTTGCATGTTGTCTTTGGCATCTTTCCTTCTGTGTTGCAGCATTGAGTACAGATATCTCTATGGTGACAGAATCTGTGTGGCCCCCCATAGTCAATATATCCTGTCTCCTTTCCTAAAAAATTTTGCAGACTCTTGGTGTAAATGTATCTATTGAATCTTTGAATGTGAATAAACTGCCTAGGCAATGTATGTGATGAGAATAGAAATGGTTGAGCACAAACATTTAAAGGCAAGGAGAAAAGGAGCAGAAGTCTTCAACTAAGACCCAAAGGTTTAGTGTAAGGACAAAAAAGAGATAGTTCAAAATCTCTGTCTCTGTATTAGGCCATCTGTACTTTACTTAGTTACCAATAAGCCAAAACAAGAAAAGAGAAACAGGCAGAATGCTTTTTTCCCATTTTCTTTCTTCTTTGATTTCTCCTTTCTCTCTTCTACATGCTTTCAAAGAAAGAAGGTACTTGGTGAAAGTAAAAACAAAGATCATTCTGGAATAGTTCTCACCCTCTCAGAAGTATACGGAAATCAAAAGCTCTTCTGAGACCTGGAGCCCATTCAGAGTCGTAGCTAGCTGCAGATCCTGCATGTCGGTGTCAATCACATGTTCTGTTTTGCTTCTACATTTCTTTTAACCTCCACAATTTCCCTTTTGTTTACTTCATGTGGTCTTTTCCTCAGAATGAAAACAAAGAGCACAGCGTTTTGCCTAGGAAATAATATCCTGTTTCCTTTTCTATGAGCTGTACGCTTGCAACAGTGATATAAATCACTTGTGCTGCCTAGACTAGACTTGTCACTTGTCTGAAAGGAAGCCCTTTATTTGACTAGAAGCGACAGGGGCCAAATGAACCTGCTTCTTTCCTATGCCAGCCAGCAGCGCAATTACAGTGCTGGGGGCTAGGGAAGAGCAGAGCCGTCACTTCCCCCAGCACACAGTTGCTGTGTCCTTGAAATAGTTGATTGTACGTGGGGTCCTGCCTTGGCCTTGTTAACCAGACGGGACAACATGGGATTTCATAAATGACTGTAATTCGTTGGTGATTTGTTGAGGTTTCTGAACACAGTTTTGGAAAGAGATGGTTCACTTTTGCTTTATATCTCCTGATAAAGTCTCATGGTTTCCATAATCTTTGGAATTCATAATCTTTAGGTAATGCACTTTGTAGAAACAGCAGGAAAGTGACGATTTGCAAACCTCCTTTTCTCCACTGATAAGTTTAAAAATTCTGTCGTTTACTTCAACTGTTGAAAATGGAACTTTCCCCATATTTAAGCAGTGGTGTTCTCTTTTCATGCTGAAAAGCAATGAATTGTCACAAATGGACATCTTGCTATGAATAAAGATGACAAATGAGTAAGTGACTTAGAAATATGCTTGACAAGTAGGAAGCAGTTTGAAAATAGACTTTATATACTCTTCTACCATCAATTTGAGAGACCAAAGAAATCTGGCTGCAGTGGTAGCCAACAGGTACATGGACAGGAGCTTCCAGCATATTCTCATGCTTCTCGAATTGCCAACAGAAGCTTTTCACTTTGCTCCTGTTTGGGAGATTATGATTCATTTGTCTGTTAGGTTGGGCACAGTTTGATCATGCTCCAAGTTGGCATAGCCTCAATAACCCTCTGCCATCATAATCCTGCTTGTAGGAACTAGTTGGAGACCATTCTTGATCAAATGTTTTCTTAGACCAAAGTTAAGTATCCTATGTGGGTCTTACCGATATGCTATTCAAGAAACACTCACTGGTACCTGAACACTGATTCTGAGTTCTGGGAAATGAAACAGAAGTTACAGAGGGAGCTTCTAAGCGCCCCCTGTTCTCCTAAAGACCCCATGTCCTCTCAGAGAAGCCGTGGCAGTAAAATTCTTAGTTCTCATTTTCTTTATCTTTAAAAGTTGCTTAATGAATTAACTAACATGGTGTTCAATTCCTGACACAATATAAAGCTCAGCACTGCCTGCTATTACCATAAAACAGATTGCTCATATTTATAGCACATACCCATACCAAATACTTATTTTCCTACACGGTTCATGTGGATGTTGCTTGTTGTCCTATATTTGATCTGTCCTTTGATTTCATCATCTGCATTCTTATTAGATCAATATTCAGAAAATGGTTTCTCATGTTATTCTCACTCATGTGCAATACAGATACATTATACTCCTCATTTTTCTCCATCTATCCTTGCATCTTTCCATATTAAAATTTTACCTATGAGTAAATTTAAAGAGGAAATAGAAGTCACTAACACATTCATAAGCTGAAGCATAGAAATCATTTGTAATTGCCGCGCCAGTTAAATGCACATCAGGGTGGCAAAAACCATCACTCATGAAGGGCTTTCATTTCAGAGATCATGGGTTCTGAGTTTTCCCCATGTGTTCCCATAAATCTTTTTTTTTTTTTTTGATTAAGAAAATACTTAGAAATGCAAGAGTATAAGAGTGATGTTATGAAAGTCTATTTTAGGGGGAAAAGCAATTATTTGTGGATTCCTGCCACATTTCGCAGCTCGTGGTGGCACATGAGGGCATGACTGCCAAGATATAAACTACCTGGATAAGGCCAATGAAAGAGGAGAGGGCTTGGTGCTGTGATGGCAGAAGTGTACGCCAATTTGGGTAACAGTTTTCTGTGTGTGCTCTTTGTTTTTCCTCTGTCTGGGAACTAGTGCAGGAAGTCTAAAAGAGGAAAACAAACCCAGATCGTCTCTACTTATTTTTAGTTCACTGATGCTTGCACCAGTGTTACTTTCCCACTGTAACAGAAGTACTTTGTTTGTGGCTTTTGCTGTCATTTTTCACTCATTCATTCATTCATTTATCGATCAAAATTTTTCTAATTTCCAATTGTGAGAAGAGCTAGAAAATTAACTGCTTCATAAAATCTTAGGACAGAACTTGTTCCCCAGGAGTTTACAATTTTAATGTTTTACAAGAACTTGTGCATTCACCTTATTCTAAACCAATGATTCTCAATGGCTGTAGTGGGGGCAGAGCTGGCCTCTAGGAGGCATTTGGCAATGTCTGGAAATATTTATATTGACTGTGGGATTGGGTGCTCCAAGTGTGCCCTGGGTAGATGGCAGAAATGCTTCTAAATATTCTATAATGTGCAGGAAAGCCCAACAAAGTATAATATGTCCTCAAATGAGAAAGTCTATGCCAAACTCTTGCTTTGAACAGAATTTATCCTTTTCTTAGCACAATTCTTTATATATAATAGAGGTATCTGCTATTTTTTTTCAACAACTCATAGAAGTCAACACATCGTATAGTATTTAATGAATATTTGTCAAAAGGATTAATATATATTAAACTGGATTACCTTTACTGATGTAGAATGAAGAACAATGGCTTTGGGAGTAGAACTGGGTTTGAATGTTAGCTCCAAAATTAAATGTTTGTGTAGTCTTAATCAAATTACTTAACATTTCAGAGTCTTAACTTTATACTAATATAGGACACTAGTGCTCACTACTTAGAATAAAATGAAATATCATGTCTGTAAACCCTTTGGCACCTAGTAGTTCTTTATAAGATGTCCTTTGTCTTCTGTGTCTGGAAAAATTTTCCAATAGTGAATGGATAGCTTTTTGAATTGATAATCCTACATTAGTTATTCTATAAACTATTAGTTACTGGGTATGTGTTTACTTTTCTTTGGAATTTCATCTTTTGTGAAATGAAGATGATGCTGGCTATTGTTTTCTTATTATTATTGTTATAGTCTTACAGTAAAGGGGTTTAGAATGTACTTAGGTCTGTAGAAGCTGGTACCTGATCTTTGCGTGCAAAAAATGTAAGCACTAAATGCTCCAGATGGTACCACAGATGCAGAAAGGTTAAGAGATGTAATCAATTGTCATACCAGGGAGGCACTCAATGTGATTTCGAGTTTATTGTGAGTCCCCACTGACTGAATTAGAATGTCATGTTCTGTGACAGAGTAGTAATAGATTAGATGCTTGCTCCTCTCTGCTCTTCTGGATAAATAAAGGGGAAATTCAGTTGTGAACTGCCTCTCTCAGTGGCTAGGAGTGCCATGTTTGTTTAATAATGTGTATTCACACTATTCTTCAACTCACAGTTCAAGTATTCATCCTCACGCCTCTGTATCTGCTCTGTGAGCTGAGTGAATGAATTGTAACAGTAAAACCATATTCGGGGAAACTATTAATACCATGGGAGGGATTGAGGAGAGAGAGGACTTTCCAATTCTGAAGGAATAAGCTTTAGAAACTTCTCAAAAGTCCCTCTTGGAGCAGGAAAGCAGTACCTAGGGAAGGAGTCACTTGGTAACAGGGATTCTTTTTATATAAATTTGGGAATCTGTGATTTTAGGAAGGTTATTTTTTTTAAGTAGGAAAGACATTATTATTATTATTATTATATAGGAAGGAATTTTGAAAATCTACGATTTTTTAGCAAGTCTAAGTCATGTCATTTCCTTCTTGATGGCTCTGCTTTCAACAATGTCATATAGTATGTTCATCCATCACGATATGATGGCTCAACCATTCAGTTGAATTAGAAAATATGAAAAAAATGTAAGGTCAGAATAATTCAAAAAAGGAAAAAATATGAAAAAAAGTTTGGAAGAGTGAAACCATGTTATTATTCTTATATGAGGTAATTAATTCCATTTTAAAATGGGTTTTATAAAGTGTTTCACTTGATATGACATGGTAACCGGAGGTGAAAATTTTGGATTGGCACTGTTGTCAGTTTTCACTATGGCTTTCATGTGCTCTCAGAGCAATTGCTTTCAGCTAGGGTGCTCAAATTTGATGAATTTCTGCTAGTTTTCTACCTAACCTAACATTAAGTGATATTGTAGTTAAAAAATAAACTGAACTGCTTGCACATCAATCTCTCAGCTGATATGGTTGGTTGATAGTCTGTTTAATTTTCCCAGATAAATTAAAGAAAATGTGTAAAGTGACTTGAAAGATTATTTATAATTATTACAAGAAGAGGTAGGTACAATTTTCTTTTACCACAGTTCCCTTAGAAAGCCATTGTTATTAAAATCTTTAAAAAGTCTTGAAGTGAAAAAGCATAAGGATTTAATTGTCTTCCTTGGTTTTCTTGAATTTATGGAATATATTTTCATCTTTTAGTCATAGTTCTGTTTTTAAATAACTATGTTCTGCTCCATGAGAGACATTTCAGTTCTAAATGTATGCAACCAAATTATCTCTTAACCCTCATTTTCAAACTGCAGTTCAATCAGTATACTCCAGATGGCACACAATGATGATAAAATTATGCATATGTTACATTGAGGGATTGAATATGCAAACAGAAGGAGCTGGTTAACTAAGGCTTTCAAATTGCCTTTAGGACTTTACCATTCTCCTACATAATGACAAAAAAAAAAGTAGATAGTGTTTTGCTTGGCTTTAGGATTTGACATTTTTTAATATGGTAAGTGAAATGCAATTATAATCCATAAGAGTCCACATGAAAATTTTGCCCATGTCCATATGAAAGCAAATGTTTTCCTACACAAGTCAGTATATAAGGGATACTATTTATTTTTTAGTTTTATTACCAATATTTCTCAGACAATGCCATTCTCTTAAGAAAATATGTGGGGGAAAAAATCAAAATTGATATGTTTCATGCATTAATAGACATTTTTGTTGTTTTAAACATAGGATTGGGAAAGCAGGTCATCTACTTTTTGTTTGCATAATCTTAGAAAACCATGATGATACTGGGAGAAGTAAATATATAGAAAAAATAAAGCAAACAAAAATACTTCAGCTTTGATCACCAAAGGCTTATCAACTATTCCATTACTGAATACTTCCTTTATAGCTGTGTAGTTCTACAGTGTAAAGCTAATCAGCAGTTTCTTATTTGGGGATTTAAGCAGAGTTAAACGAGTGATATATTTGTCACTTTATTATGATACTGTGATCTTCAGAATTCCTACTAAATTCCAATGGCAACAGTTCTTAGTTTTAGTAAAAAGCACGTCCATATATTTTTGCAATTTTTGATATAGTCTTTAAAGATTAAAAAATTGACAATAGCTCAGTAGTAAAGAGCTTTCCTGGTGGCTCAGTGGTGAAGAATCTGCCTGCCAAGCAGGAGACAGGGGTTTGATCAGGAAGACCACCTGGAAAAGGAAATGGCAACTCCAGTATTCTTGCCTCAGATATTCCAAGGACGGAGAAGCCTGGCAGGCTAAAGTCCATGAGACTGCAAAGAATCAGACATGATTTAGCGACTAAACAACAGTAGGAAAGCCTTCTATATGAGGAATAGCACGTTTTTATTAGTGTCAGTTGTAAGAGTAAAAATATAATCATGTCTTATCATCTTATAGATATGTATTTCTCTATCTCTCAACATCCATCCAAAAGTTATTATTTTAAAACATTTTGCCCTACCACCTAAGATACGTTTGCGTGAATTGTGGCAGTTTTCTCCCAGTAATCGAAATTGGGGAAGTCTTTTATTCATAGGGGAAACTAGGTGTGTTTTTTCCCTATGGTTTCATGCATTGATTTTGATGAACATTTCATGCTAAAGGAGTTTCCAAAGTAGAACAATTCAGAATCCATGAATAGTAATTGAACCTTTTAGTTCTGCTCTAAACTTAAAACCATTATTCTCCATTTAAAGCAGACAAATCATGTTGCTCTACAGAACGCTGCTCTGTCATTTTAGTTTTCTTGCGGTGGCTGTTCCTAGTGAGCTAGGCTGGAATATTAAGCTCTCTTTGCCTCCCATGCTCTCCCTTGCTGTGCTGGGTGCATTTAGGGTTCTGTCTGAAATGGGCAAAAAGCAATTCTGTTGCTCATAAAGAATAACTTGGAAGCTAGTGTGGATGCCTGTACATCCTTTATTTTGTAAAGAGAATGTGCTATTTGCCAGGCTTGGAATCTCTGGCAACTGGCTTACTGAAACCCAACTTAAATGTACTGTTGTGCATAAACAATCAGTGTAAAACATAATAAAATGTCTCCTCTTATGTGCCTCTCTCTCCAAACACATCGGCTTGATACCCTGTTCTGCATATGTGGAACTCTATCTGTCAGAAACTAATTTAAGTGTCAAATAAAAACAAAAAGTTAATATAAGTGTAGCATGATAAATATTGCTTTTAATATTAAAAATAGATGTCTAGCATTTTTAGAAATTGTCGCTGTTATGGTCCTTGCAGAGGGATGTAGCCAGAAGCTCCTGTGTTGAGCACCCATTGCAGAGCTGGGGGAATCATTTTCTAACGTGAGCTGTCACGTTACAAAAGGAAATACATGTTTGGATTCTCATGGTCTGTTCTGTTTGCCTGATGGACAAAATGCTTAAATAGTTGTTATGCAGAAACCTTTTTCCTCATCCAAAGTCTGTGCACTACAGTTTTGTCATCTTGCTTTTATGATACCATATGTTAATATTCATTAAGTAGATATTATATATTTTTGTGATTGAATGATTCTTGTTTCAAGATGTTTCTACGTGAATTAACATTTTATATTATGAGAATTATTTCTACATGAATTAACATTTTATATTATCCGATACTATCTGAAAAAGAATGATAACCCTGAACTTTAGAGTTCTGAAACTTCTCTCTTTCCTTTCTTCTTGCCCTTCCTTTCTTCTTCCTTTTCTTACTTTCTATGTCTTTTCATAAAAATAGGGGGCAAAATAAAATATTTCTGGCAACAGGTTAAGTTTATTCTGAAAATTACATTATGATTTTTTGATGACTATCACAAGCTAAAGATTAATGACATTTCTTAAAGAATAAGCCTCCAACATCAAGGCTCCTACTGAATTTGATGCTCAGCAGCAACAAAAGACGCAAGAACAATAACAACCACACCGTAAAAGCAATGTCTTTCAACACTGGAAGAAAAACAGACCATAATTGATTTGCTGAGAGAATGTATAAGAACCACCAATGTGACATACTAATAAATCTTTAAGCATCTTTTTGACTATTAAGGAATTCTGTCTTAGTTGGTGAATACAGAGCCTAACGCCTCTAGTAACATGTGACTCCACAGTAGAAATAAAAGCATGACAGACTTATCTGGTGATTTACATTGATGGCATAATTTGGAAGTATAAAAAGGAAGCATATACTGCTCTGGGGACTTCTGCCATTCTGCATGACTGAAGAGGATAATGGGCAAAAGGTTAAAAGCAATTATTTTCTTCATGCAAGAGATTCTTTGAATGGATTTGGGTTACTCTAGAGGGTTGCCAGATAAAATATAGGACACACAGTTAAATTTGAATTTCAACTAAAATAAGTAACTTTTATTCTAAGTATGTCACAAGTATTGCATGGGGCATACTTATGCAAAAAAAATTCATTGTTTATCTAAATTCAAAAATAATTGGATACTGTGTATTTTCTTTTATTAAACCTGGCAGCCCTAGTGCATGAACATCCTTGAATGGTAGGAGGAGAAATGGATGAGCTCTGGACTGGTCCTCAGCTTCCCTTGCATAAATTCTGTTTCTTGTTCAACACTCTGACATGAGAGGAGTGGAGTTGGGATGATGAACCATCAAAACTAAAGAAGATAGGCTGAGCATCCTTGTGTCTAAGAACAACCATATAAAAAACTTTGGGAAATAAGGGTCAACAAGATGCAGCATCAACACCTGACATTAAATTGCCAAGACCATTGAAATAATACATAGGTTTCACCCTCAAAATAAGAGCCCTGTGCAAGTCAGATGAGCAGCTAACTAAGGAGGTAATATGGGTTGAATTATAAATAAAAGTAAAGAAGCCAAAATTAGTGGAGACTCTAACCCAATCACCTTTTTTTTACAATACTTTCTATTCTGTTCTGGGACTTGTGGGGTGGGATGGAGTGGAAATGTCCAATTTAACATGTTTTCATTTCTCCTAGAGACTATATCCCAATACAAATTCTATTATCTTCTTTGTGCTAAGTCACATTATGCTCAAGTCAAGTTCATTTTATACTAAATAGTAACTATTTTGAGTGCCAGCTATAAATTAAGATGCCTTGTAAATCCTCCAAACCAATGCTCCCCATCTCGAGTTTCAAAGGGGAAGGGAAAGAATAGAAAGGTTAAGATATATCCAAGGTCACAACTCCAGAAAATGAACGAGCTGGGGTTGAAATCCAGCTATAATAAGAAAATGTTAATGCTGTATTGCTCCATAAGAAAAATATATAGCTTGAACTGTATAGTGTTTGAAGGATTATTTTGGTCACTATTTTGTCACTTTTTCAAGTAACCCAAATACAGGTCCTAGAATTTAAACTAAAACAAGCACTGAGGGCAAGGTTCTAGGAAAACATTCTGATTTAGATGCTAAGTTTGCACAGTATAAGCTATCATAATTCATGTTCTGCTTATCAGTTACTCTATTTAAACAATGCAGGTGGTAATGCTGACTACCCCACTGAGATATTGTAGGCATAACAATGAAAGCAAAAAACATACCCCCAAATAATGCAAAGCTCCTTTTGTATGTATGAACTGTGAGGAGCTATATGAAGATGAAACACCAACAATAACTCTCTGATAGACATAAATGTAGATGGTTCTTTCCATTCACCCACTCTGCAGATAATTACCAGGAAAAATGTGGCTTTTATCCTTAGTGGAGGGCATATAAATTCAAAACAGGCAGATGTGACTTTTTTTCTAAAGGAAATTACTGAATTCATACATTTTTTAGCAACAGAGAAGTTAGATGAAGTTACTTTAAAAATTAGTTAAAATGCAAACCCTGGCCTGCCTTACAATCAGTTTTTCAGAGAAGTGTGAACAGGACTTTAGAATTTAAAGATTGTAATTTGAATGAATATTAATGCTCAAGTGTGTGGAAGCGCAGAGGTAACTGACCTCGGACCTCACACAGTGTACAAAGTAGCTGCTTAGCTGGGAAAACCAATTTTTCACCTTTTTTTTTTTTTTTTTGTCAGAAATAGGATACACTCCACTATAGGCTGGATTTTGTTCCTTGTAGAGGTCAAATCAGTGTCTGCTTGAAAAATTCATGATCCAGAAAAGGTAATTTTTAATGAATATTTATGAGCAAAGTCCTTTCTTATCAGTGCTGTGCAAGTTTTCTAAAGCTTGCCACTAAGACTGGCTTGTGATTTTTAGCAAAAAACCTCTGAATCAAAACGAGGAAAATGGACTTAATACACTCTTGTCTGACTCATTTTGGCTTCTTCTGTTACGCATCATCATCGCATACAAAACAACATTGTTCAGTGCTGTTCATATCACCAGTATTGCAGTATTTTTTCTCTTCCTTTTAAGAGTCAAACACCAACATGGAAAAAACAAAACAACAGTAAAAGGATATTATACCCTTTCTGTATTTTTAACCTTAAAATTATTTCATTCATAAAGTTGTTAAAGACTCAGACCAAATAATAATAGAACTATTGAG
The DNA here is from genome assembly GCF_019320065.1 of Cervus canadensis. Taxonomy (NCBI): domain Eukaryota; kingdom Metazoa; phylum Chordata; class Mammalia; order Artiodactyla; family Cervidae; genus Cervus; species Cervus canadensis. The sequence continues at coordinate 26,218,664 of NC_057412.1, read as the reverse complement.
TTTTTCTCTATGGACACTGGATCTCATAATAAATAGGTAAAAACAGTAACTTCAGAATACCAAAAATACTTTATAGCCAAATAATGACTTTTCTTGCATTGTCTTTTAAGGTCACACAAGTCAAGAGATAAATCTCTAACAAATCATCCATTATTTTCTTCAGAATTATTTTATATATTAATATTAGTAATTATCTATGCATATTATTCTGATAATATAATTAATATATGTACTAATAATGTATGAAAATATATATTTATCAAGAAAAATGTTAGGTATTAATTTATAAGTATGAAATAACATATTTTTATCTGCTCAAAGAGTGGTAAATAAGTGTATCCACAATGATTCTCCAAGTTATTCTTAATCTAATAGATTGTAGACATACACCTGCCTCAGGAAAATAATTCATCCTGCCTGTAAACTTGTAAAGATTTTAACTTTCAGCCTCTGCCATTTTATAAAAGGAAATGTCTTCATAGCATAAAATTACTACTTATGGATTTTCCCCTCAAGGTAGCATGTAATAGACACACATTATCATAGTATTAGTTTTCATGTGGTTTCATGAAATGTTGCTTTGATGAATTAGTATGACAACCTATTTATCATTATAAACATTAGTGGAAGACATGATAAAATGTAATATAGCACCTTATAGAATCAAAACTTTGTCCATGAGGATTATTTGTTTAGCTTTTGTGAAGATGAAAGTGTCTGTTACAAATGCCTAATGTCAAACATACATCATATGTATTATTTTGAGTGTCTTGTTTTTAGCATTCTAAAGCATTGGAAGTTAAAGCCTATGAAATATAGAAAATATAAATGCATCTAGGGAATTGGACTGAACCAAATGCCATATGCCTGTCTCTCTCCCAACTCCAGGTCTTTGCATCAGCTGTAATACTTTGTCTGAATGGTCTCTCCTGTCTTACCACAACACAGTTGTACCCTATACGTAGCCTCTTTAACTCCTACTCAGCTTCTCTGTCTTAGATTAGATGCTGCTCCATTCAGAGTCTAATTCTGCAGCACTAGGTCTCCCTGTACTTGCTCCAATTATATTGCATTTGTCTGGTATTATTATGTTATGATTGTCTTGTAACATCATCGTCTATACTAAAGGATTATCCTGCAAAGGTCAGGACCAAGGTTTGTTCACCATTGTGCTCTCAGATCCTGGACTATGCACTCATTCATTTGGTCAGTCATTATTTACTGAAAGCCTATGAAGTACCCAGCAGTGTTTGGAGCACTGGAACTAAAAACATGCTGTTGTTCAGTTGCTCAATTGTGTCTGACTCTTTGCGACTCCATGGACTGCAGCATGCCAAGTTTCCCTGTCCTTCACCATTTCCTGGAGCTTGCTCAAACTCATGTCCATTGAGTCAGTGATGCCATCCAGCCATCTCATAGTCCATTGTTCCCTTCTCCTCCTGCTTTCAATCTTTCTTAGCATCTGGGTCTTTTCCAGTGAGTCAGCTTCGCATCAGTTGGCCAAAGTATCAGAGTTCCAGCTTCAATATCAGTCCTTTCAAGGAATATTCAAGGTTGATATCCTTTATGATTCACTAGTTTGATCTTTTTGTCCAAGGGAGTCTCAAGAATCTTCTCCAACACCACAATTCAAAAACATCAATTCTTCAGTGCTCAGCCTTCTTTATGGTCCAACTCTCACATTCATACATGACGAATTAGATTATTGATAAAACATTAGTTTATTGATAAAATAGTTTATTATCAAACATCAATATGATATCCAAGTACCAGGATACTTCATAGGGAATTCTTAATAGAAGGGAAAATGTTACTGTATTGTCACTGGTTGGTGGTTTATTTGCTAAGTTATGTCTGACTCTTGCAACCTCATGAATTGTAGCCTGCCAGGCTACTCTGTCCATGGGATTTCCCCAGGCAAGGATACTGAAGAAGGTTGCCATTACCTTCTCCAGGGGATCTTTTGGACCCAGGAATGGAACCCGTATCTCCTATATTGCAGGAGGATTCCTGCATTGCAAGCAGATTCTTTACTAATGACCTCATATGTATATATTTATTGAAACTCCATCTTACTATTATTTTTTGGTTGTTTTCCTCATTCATGGACCACATGAGAATTTCCTTTTCAGAAGACATACAGCCGTCATGTGATAAATGAAGTCATGTGATAAAAGGCTCAGTTGTGTTCACAAACCTCTCAGGAGCCCTTTCCTTAATTCTGAGTTTGGAAAGGACACATTTGGTGGCTGCAAAAACCTTGGCATATTTCTTTGTTTATAATATAAGAGCTGATATAGTAGGGAAAGTCAAGTGAAAATCTTTCATACTAAATCTACAGCCAATATAGTAAGTGAATAAACAGGAAATATTAGTGAAAATTAAAACAAAACAAGCAATACAGCTATAGTGATTCCCATCCTACCTCCTTTTTATTTGCAGTCTGGCCAATATCAAAAATCAATACTGAAGAATGACAGTCAAGTTCTAAAAATCCAAACAAGTATTGGTTCCTTTTGCAGGTGCAATGCATCATGCCATATCTTAGCTAGAGGATATTAACATGGATTCAAGTACTCAGGATGTGGCCATTGATTTGATAATGAATTTTTTCTATTCTCATGAGTAAGGAGAACCAGATGTAGTTCACATTCATATGTGGCAGAGAAGAGGATATATTTGCCATCTTGCTCCAAGTCTACATATATTCTTCCTGTCATAAGGCGGTTTGGACCATTAGACATCACTATATTCTGCTCTGTAGATTATATCATGTATTTAGATAGATAAGCAAGTATTTGCAAGCATGTTGAAGGCATAGAGACATTGCATAAAGTGGGGGGGAAAGCCTACAAAGATTTAGGGAGCAGCAGAGCTCCAGTGTTCTTGCCTGGAGAATCCCAGGGACGGGGGAGCCTGGTGGGCTGCCATCTATGGGGTCGCACAGAGTTGGACACGACTGAAGTGACTTAGCAGCAGCAGCAGAGGATATGCTTAGAAATATTTCTCTATCCATTGACTGAGTAACATGGAAAGCAGCTAATTGGAGACACATCCAGAAAAGTGGTCTGCAATGGATTTGGGCTGTGGTGCATGTAGTACTTCTTCTTGCACTAAAAGCGGGCTGATTTCACATGAGAGCTCAAATCAGGGATGATCTTAAAGACTGGTTATGTGATAGATTCTCTCAGTGAGCAGGGCTTTGTTCAGTGCAACTGATAATACACTGCAAATGGAAGGAGAAATTGTTTAAGATAAAATATGTACTAAGACAGGGGCCAGGAGAAATACCAACAAGCTCAGATACACAGATGATACCACTCTAATGGCAGAAAGCAAAGAGGAACTAAAGGTCCTCGTGATTAAGGTGAAAGAGGAGAGTGAAAACACTGGCTTAAAACTCAGTGTTCAAAAAGCTAAGACCATGACATCCGGTCCCATCACTTCATGGCAAGTGGATGGGGAGAGAAATGGAAGCAGTGACAAACTTTATTTTCTTGGGCTCCAAAATCACCATGGACAGTGACTGCAGCCATGAAATTAAAAGATGCTTGCTCCTTGGAAGAAAAGCTATGACAAACCTAGATACTATATGAAAAAGGAGAGACGTCACTTTGCCTGCAAAGGTCCATATGATTGAAGCTATGGTTTTTCCAGTAGTCACGTATGGATGTGAGAGTTGGACCATAACGAAAGCTGAGCACTGCATAATTGATGCTTTTGAACTGTAGTGTTGGAGAAGACTCTTGAGAGTCCCTAGGGCTGCAAGGAGATCCAACCAGTCCATCCTAAAGGAGATCAGTCCTGAATATTCATTGGAAGGACTGATGCTGAAACTCCAATACTTTGGTTACCTGATGTGAAAAGCTGACTCATTGGAAAAGACTCTGATGCTGGGAAAGACTGAAGGCAAAAGGAGAAGGAGGCAGCAAGAGGATGAGATAGTTAGATAGCATCACCAATTCAATGGACATGAGCTTGAGCAAACTCTGGGAGATAATGAAGGACAAATGAGCCTGGAGTGCTGCAGTTTGTGGGTTCATAAAGAGTTGGATGCAACTTTTTGACTAAACAACAAAGTCAGGGGCCATGGTGAATAGCTTGGTTAGTTGTTCAGGGGCTCCATGATGAAAGAAGACAGTAGGAGACAACAAGTTCTGAGGAAAAGACATGTAGATAAACCTATGGAGTGTACTAACATTTTTGTATGGTTTGTTAACTCTCACCAGAGATTATTCAATATGTAAAAGGCTCTCTATAATCAAATACAATAATGACTCAACCTGTTGCTCTCTGGCAGCCTCAAACATTAACCAACCCAATTATGATGCAATGAATTCATGAATAGAGTAGCCAGGGTGACAGGGATGCAAGCTATGCATGGGCCTGACAACATAGGATTCACACACCAAGGTGAATCTGGCTTTATAGTATATGATCTTCTAGAAAAAGAAAGAAAAAGTTGCTGAGTCACTATGGCACCATGCTTTGTAACCAGCTACTTGGGTAGTGAATTAATTCCATTTATCCCCTTCCTCCCTGAAAAGAGCAATAATGTGTTTTTCCTGGAATCAACACATACTTCCTAATGGACTTATTAATTCTTGTAACCTAAGCCTAATTCCATTGGCAAGTGACTTGTGTAACTATACAGGACCCAAGGTTAAAAGGGTCCTATGCTTGGTTTAATGTTATTCTGGTTGCCGCTACAATTCTTAAACAATTTTTGAACAAGAGACCCAATCTGTTCATTTTGCGTGGGCCCAGTAAATAGCTGGTCCTGATGCAGTCTGGGCCAGTTTATCCATAGACTTACAATTGTTTAATCTGTGAACAAAAATTCAGGTTAATATCAGGAAAGATCAAGCAACTTGCTTCATAGGCATGAAATGGTTCCCACTGCTCCTATCACACACCACATCTCTCAGTGGCTGCTCGTTTGGCAGAACAGTGTAGGACTGTGGACATATAGCTAAGCTGCCAGTTTAGAGATGACATCTGGAGAGAACGGGGTAACAGTTTTCAGGGCATTGTATACAAAACTGGGTGCTCAGAAGAGCACTGGGTACAGGAACCAAGGGATAGAACTAAGAATGGTCTCATTACCACTGCCAATAGCCCACTTGGAGAACTTCGGTTTTTGTTTTTGTTTTCATTTCTGCAATGCTAAGCTCTGTGAGTATGGAGACTAAGTCTCAGAAACAGAATGCTTCTGACAGGGGACACAGTACAAGTCCCATTTCAGTTTAAGCTTAAACTGGGTCATTTCTGACGCCTGTAGCAAGAAACCAACAGATAAGGAAAGATATCCACCATGCTCACAGGGATAATTGACCTTGACCTGAGTAGGAGTTAGAACTGCCATTACATAGTAGGAGAAGGGAAGAATATTTATGATATATGCTCCCAAGTGAGCTACAAGAAATCTATTGGCATTCCTTACTTAATTTTGACAGTACATGAAAAGTGCTTCAGTTATGACCAAAGAAAGGCATGGTGCCTAGAGTCCTTGGTGATAAAGGAATGGGATACCATTCCTGCCGAGGTGCTAACAGAGGGAAATGGCCCTGAGATTAGCTGTAACAATGGGACTGTAGTTTTTCTACGAAACTTCCTTACCTAAATTTCACAGGAAAAGATATTATCTGGAACCTTGGAGATGTTTTCAGGCACTCCAAATTTCTAAAATGAAGCAAAGGGATCCAAGAAGCCCTAGGGTGGAGAGCAGGGAATGATGTGGTTCACTGCTCAGATCATCTACTTCAGCACCAAGGTATGCATTTCTCAGCTGCCACTGGGGTTTCTGACAGATAGCTCACAGTGAGTCCTTCACCAGTCCACATTCAATCCTCATCAAAAATGGAAGCTTGAACCCAGCTCCCTTGCTTTAACTAGGGACAATTGGCCTCTAAAGGACCATCTTGGTTTCAGAGCTTGCCAAGTTTGATACATCCATTGCAATTGTGGAGAAAATTCAATTACTGCATCTCTCCAATTGCTTTCCTTTATTTCCTCATAGGTATTATGCTGAGAACAACCCCCAGTATACCTCCTGCAGACTTCTCTCCATGTCAAAGTTTTTTATGGGAGAAAACCTAACTCAAGACCTTAGTAGATGTTGCATCCACATAGGATCTGTGTTAAGAACACCTAGAGTTTTGCTTAGTTCAAAACATATTGTTGGATTTTAAGTTAAGATATATTTACTGTCCTGAAAATTACTATAATGTAACTGGGAATTTGAAGTTACATATATATATGTATATATAACTATTTCATGTTTATCTAGGAAATATATATATGTATATTATATGTAAAGTTAAATGCATATACAATTTTAAATATATAGCATATTGAAAATTTATACTGATTTATATATATTTGATATATGCTACATGTAAAACTTTATATATAATATATATTATGGTACATGAATATTAAATAAATCAAGATATACATGCCAAAAAAAAAAAAATAGAAAAAGAGAGGTTGAAATTCCAAGAAATGAGAAACTGAGGAAGACGACAAGAGGGTGGTCAGAGATAGAAGACAGAGTCCTTAAATGCTAGAGATTAAGCAAATTCCACAAAGATAAGAATCTTTGGTTCAGCATGTACTCCAAACATCTAGAACAGTACCTGTCATAAAATACTTGTTAAGAAAGCCAAATTTAGATCAAAGCTAAACGTTTGAGAAGCTAATGATGCAATGATTATATATGTGTCACATTAAAGGGGAAAGAGCTTAAAGAGATATGCATGCAAGCATGTCATAGCACAGAACTTTGCACCTACTATATGACTGCCACTTATTCCGTGCTAGTGACAACAACCGTAGTCAGACATGATTCCTGCCCCCAGTTGGTCACGATGGTTGAGAAGATAATGCTAATGTGATCTAGGGAGGCCAGCTGACTTCACAAACGTGTCTTGACTCAAGGGCTATAATGGTGATTGTTCTGCATTTAATATTTGATCACTAGTTTTGAAGCTTCTGAAACAATTGTCTTTTAATTTATTTAAAGCTGATATTGTAGTGGCAGGGACTATCAATATTGCAGTCAATATAATGCACAAAGACCAATATATGAATCAGGCTTATCCCACATCAATCTATGAGAATCTTTCCAGTTCCAAGAATATTTCCACCTACTAATCTGTGGATGCCTTCCTCAGTGTCAGGATGCTTTGGAACTGCTAAATGAATATATTTGGAATTAAAAGAAAATGGAAATGAGTACTAGGAAGGAATCTCTCATCCATATAGAATAAAGTCTAGTGGAACATTCATGATCACTTTAAAAATGCCTTTTAAATCATCTAAATGTTCATTTCCCGTTTCTAATGTGTTTCTCCTACTTTGTGGGAAAGATAAATACAAACACCATCTTGTTGTCCCAACTGATCTGTTTTTATGAGCATCATTTTGACCACTTACTTCCCTAATTATCAATCACAATCGAACCCTGCAATCCTTTGGCTATCTATAGATCTGATTTTCATGTAATCTAAACTTTGAGTAATTCTCTGATCACCCAAGTGAGACTTGAGTTTCTACTGTCTTCCCAGCCACACTTTTAACAGCTTTCCATTTAGTTACTTCTTCAGATGCATTCCTGTGTAAATCCTCTAGAACTTATAAAAATGATTATTATTGAGATCTTGAAGAAAAAGCCTGCTCTGATGGTTTGAGTTATGCATCATCTAATGTGTGATTTAGAAATTTATGAATTGATATTTACATATCAAAATTATGAAGAAATACTATCTCAAATAGGGCGGAGATCATGTGAGCTTTCTGCACAGTTCAGACTTGATAAATATCAAATAACTAAATTCAAATTTAACAGCATTTGCTTGCATCCTGGGTCTATATAGATAGCTGTGTTTTGTTCTTGCAGATGAGAGGTGATGTTCATGACTATGAACTTTGACATCTCTCCGGCTGATTAAAAATAAATTGTGCATGCCAATGAGTCTTTTTGTAGATCTGAAATTTAACAGTTTCCTGTAACTTGCTATAGCCACTTGCTATATAGAAGATTTGTTGTTGTTTTGGGCATTTGTTATCTACTAACCACTGGTGTTATTAATAACTCCCCAGTAAACCAACTAAGCTACCAGAAACTTCTCCAGCTGGGGAAAGGGAAGTGATAGGATAAACAAAAAAGCACATTTTAGTTTTCATTAACGGGTAATCACTACACTGCATATTTAGATCATGGGTTTCTTTGTTAAGCAGTGGAAGTAAAAAAAAAATGATGTTTAGATCTCACAGATCATTCAGATCTTGGTGAGGAGCTAAAGTAGAAAATGGTTAATTACCTACTTAGACTTCTGAACAGCACATGAATAAGCAGCTGGGCTTTTGTTTTGATTGAAAGATGCTGGAAAAAATATTTTTAGAGTGGAAAAGTCTATCTTAGACATAATGTTAAAAACTATGATATTTAGCTTTTTTAGCTATTAAAAAAATCCCCAATGCCGAGCACAGAACATTTCACTGTCAATAGAATATAATCACATAATCATTATAGTGTCTTAGTATGTAAGGAATTTGATATTTCTTTTGTTTAGTATTCACTTAATTTATTAATCTTTTTAACCTGATGGAAATTTATCTGTCTCTAATTACTTATCATCTATGCCTTTATTTATTACAATGAAGGATAAAAAAGGAGGTCATATTTTCTATAAGCTAATGGGTGCCTAAGAATAATTTACCCATGTATTCTCACTTAATAATAATGATTTTCAGTTTATTTACTGATGTCTTGAGTGTGTTAATTCTGTTTTTCTTAAAGACATCTTACATACCCAGCTTACTTACCAAGGGATAACAGCCCATTGTCTTTACCATGGCACTTATCAGAAGAAAAATCTGGACAGATATGATGATTTTTGAAACCTTTCTAATTCCAAGGTGACTAAACTGACATTAAAACAATAAACTGTGCTGCATATTAGCCTTAACAGAACAAGTTTGACAAGTCATTGAGACAATCACATGTCTTTGTTTTAACACACACACACAATAAAACAAAGCTATAGGATCTGAGGGCCATTTCAACAGCTTTCCTGATGGCTCATTCAGTAAAGAATCATGGCATCCAGTCCCATCACTTCATGGCAAATCAGTTGGGAAACAATAGAACACTGACAGACTTTCTTTTGGGCTCCAAAATGTGACTGCAGCCATGAAATTAAAAGACGCTTGCTCCTTGGAAGAAAAGCTATGACAAACCTAGACAGTGTATTAAAAAGCAGAGACATTGTCTATTTAGTCAAAGCTATGGTGTTTCCAATAGTCATTTATGAGTGTGAGAGTTGGACCATAAAAAAGGCAGAGCACCAAAGAATTGATGCTTTTGAACTGTGGTGAGATTCCCTTGGATTGCAAAGACATCAAACTAGTCAATCTTAAAGGAAATCAACCCTGAGTATTCATTGGAAGGACTGATGCTGAAGCTGAAGCTCAATACTTTGGTTACCTGATGGGAAGAGCTGATTCATTAGAAAAGACCCTGATGCTGGAAAAGACTGAAGGCAGGAGGAGAAGGGGACGACAGGGGCCAAGGTGGTTGGATGGCATCAGCGACTCAATGGACATGAGTTTGAGCAAGCTCAGGGAGATGGTGAAGGACAGGGAAGCCTGCTGTGCTGTGGTCCTTGGGGTTGCAAAGATTTAGACATGAATGTGTGACTGAAAAAAAACAACAATGGGATCTGATTTCAAATATAACAGAAAAGTACTCTAAAACAGGAAAAAAAATTTAATAATAAAAACATTTAAAAAAAGGAAAAGTAACTAAGAATAAAAATTAAAGACATAATAAAAAAGAACACTCACAGAACGTATGGAAATGAAAATTGCCAATCTAATATTATCTGTGGTAAATGATAAATATGACATACTTATAATACATTAATAAAAGGTAAAATATTTCCAACATTTGACAGCTCTTTATCTCCCATTTTATTATTCTTGTGAAATTGAAATAAAATTTATGGAAATGTAAATATACTATGTATATTGTGATAATAAATAGCTTTTTAAAAGTTTACTTTTAATAAAGTCAGACAGGTGTCTGCATTTTGTATTAGGAAAATAAGCATATTTCAAGTAGTTTGTAATCTCAAGAGAAAATATTTATCTGGAAAATAATTTTTAAATATTGATTACATATTTCTTGCATTTTTAAATCCCCAAAGCAATAATTTCTACAACTTAAATATTATGAAGCTAACCTAGTGAAAATCCCTAAAGAATTGCATATTTCATTTTGTAACAACATACAAATTCTCAATGTAGGGTTGTGTGAGTAGGTATGGGTGCGTTTGCATGTATGTGTGTGTGTATGTGTTTCCACAAATAAACACTCATATTCTTATGTAAGAAAACTCCTTGCTACATTTTTTTTTTTGGCTTTTCAAAATTTCCAAGTATTTCTTTCCATTCTTTTCCCTTGTTTATTGTATTTAATTTATTTCTTTTCACTTTTTTCTATCATTAAACTTGGTAAACAGTAGAAGTAGTGACTGAACCATCATAAAATGTTAAAATTTCCAGGAAAACCTTGGAAAATGTGAAGCAAATATTAAAAATAATGCTCTCTCTGTTGGGAAAGGCTGAGAAAAATTGAGGGCGAAGTGAAACATCAATTCTCAAAAGTTACTCTTCTCCAAGTGCTGAAAGTCAATTCAACATGTATTTACTCAGCTTCTATCCCTGCCCTTGGGGACCCTGTGATATAAAATCAAGAACTCTCCCCAAAGGTAACGTGATACATTTTGATTTAAAACTGGCAGCCTAGAGATTTTTCAAGGTTGCATGTGCACTTTATATATAAATTCTTTTGTACAGTCTGAGTTTTTCCCTATACCAACACTTGAATCAGAACTCTTTGGTATTTTATTCCTAGGCCATTGTATTAAAAAACGAAACTTGAAAGCTATAGTGATTAAAAGGTTATCCACATGAGAATCTGTTGATTCTTTATAATGTAGGAAGAAGAATTTTAACTTTGGGAAACAGTTGATTTTTATGTGTATGGATATTTAGTTATGTTTTTCTCTCTTTTTGAAACTTAAAATGTATTCTTTTTTTAATCGAGTGACACTTTTAATTTTATTTCGATTTTAAATATTTTACTATGTCAATATAGTAATAATAAAGAGAACAGTTAATTCATTTATTTATTCAATAAATATTTAGAGAGCAATTATAATTTTCTAGGTATTATACTCAATGCAAAGTTTGCTGTGAAAGAATGAAGCCTGAAATATAGGGGAATATAAAAGGGAAAGAGACTGGAAAAAATTATGAACAATTATTTTAATATACACAAGGAAATAGCGTCATGATTAAATATTTGTTGGGAAATGAGAAAGCTGGTTTCTTCTGAATGGAAGAAAACAAGAATGATTGGATTTTTCCTACATATATTGTTCAACCTTAAATCTTCCATAAGTGAAGGAAAAATGGGAGTAATGGAATTATGTTTTCTTTTATCCTTTCCTTTCAAAGGAGACAGGAAAGAAAAGAAATGTAGAAATTTCTCTCTGTCTTCTTCTAGCAAATCATTAAGAGAGAATTAGGGAAGGAGAATAAAAAAAAAGGACTAATTGTATTTGAAAAAGACTCATTAAGAAGAGTTGTTATTGTCAAAAGCACAAAATAGCATAAAAAAGCAGAGTTTTTTTTTTTTTTTTTTTAATGCATATTTAACACCTTGGGAAAGCAACACCTTGGGAAAGCAACACCTTTTCTACAGTGGGTTTAAAAGAAAAAGCTAGCATGGCAAAGCTGGAGTAATGAGTGGAATGGTGCATAAAATTTAAATCCAAACACCCAAAAATATAAGAGGAAGAATTGAAATATAGGCCTCCACCCACACTGACAAGCGCAGAATCCACAGTTTTAAGGGCAGTGAGAAATTTGAAATGTTCAGATGGGGATTTGGGGAAAACAATCTTTTCTATTAGATATTTTGTGATGTTTATTTTTATTTTTATTTCAATGGTTCTATCATAATCTTAGGAAACTTCATGCATCTCGAAGAAAGACTGTAGGATCAGCTTGAGATCATGAGGAGTCTCATTCACATGGGAACTTGACAAGAGATAAGCAGATGTTCGAGGTTCCAAATATAGGGTGGGCTATGGGAAAATGAAGGCAGCTAGAGAGCTGTTAGAAGTCAGGCAGAAGTTCCAGCATCAGGACTGAAAAATCACGCCCAGGAATTCCAGGGTTAGGATTAAACGAATTCCAGATTTCTCAAATTTCACCCGCTCCCCCATCTCACTCCCAGGTCCTTCTCAAGGTGTGATTAAGAAGCAGTCGAGCACCGAAATGGTGAGACAGTGATCTGCAATAATGCATAGTATGTCTCTGAACCACTTGGACCTGAGTGCCACTCCACTTAGTACTTGTGCAATCTAGGTCAAATTTTTCAACTCTCTAGACTCAGTTTTCTAACAGAGGATGGAGATCATAGTGTTACCTACACCCTAGAGCTTTTATGGGAATTAAATGGGTTTAACTGGCCCATAGTAAGCACTTTATAAGTGATAATCATTTCAAGTAGGTAAGAAAAGCATGGCAGGAGGCAGGAATTGAGAACAAATGGAATAACTCTGGTGTTAATTTTGTATTCTTCCAATCATCATTGAGGTCTGACATGAGGAACAATAGCTTGTTTTGCATAGTGTCGAACATGATAAACACAGATAGAGCATCTGCTCTCACTGATAGAAACTTTCTTTGCACTTCATAGTATTAGGTCACATTTAAACAGGGGAACTATTGAATCAAACATTGGTATAGTCTTAGTAACAAGATGAGTAAATCTTAGGAATAACACCTGTAAGTTCTTAAGTCTTTTCAAAATGTGCCATTGGAGATCCTTATTATTGGCATCCACTTCAGGCTCTAAACATTTAAGTAACATCTGGCACTAGTGGTAAAGAATCTGCCTGCCAATGCAGGCGGCTCAAGAGGCTTGGGTTCAATCCCGGGATTGGGAAGATCCCCTGGTGTAGGAAAAAGCAACCCATTCCAGTATTCTTGCCTGGAAAATCCCATGGACAGAGGAGCCTGGTGGGCTGCAGTCCATGGCGCAGCAAAGAGTCGGACACAACGAAGAGACGGAACACATGCAAGGCAAACCTGGACTGGTTGGGTTTGGAGCATGTTAATTGTTGGAAAGTGGTTGAATGCTCTGCTTGGAAGTAGATAAGTGGAGCTTATGACTACTGAGGCTTTGGCTTATTTTAATCCACATTATTGGAAAATTTCAGTCATATCCTTGAACTCTTCAAACAGAACTTTTTATTTAGAAGCATTTTACGTTCAGATGTGAGTAGTATTAAAGAGATCTTTGGGCCCATAGAGGTATAGCAGGCAGAAGGGGTCTAATGTTTTATATTTAAGAGATTTGGGTTTGTCATGGGTATTGAAAATAGTTATTATAAAAACATGTATATATATATATGGATAACTGAATCATTTTGCTATACAACAGTAATTAGCACAACATTGTAAATAAACTATACTTCAATAAAGAAGAGGTTTAGGAAGTAAAATGAGTAATAAAATCAACAGTGATAACTATTAATATAATCAAGTACAAATGTTACTTCAAAATAAATAGGATTCATGATTGAAGGCCCTGGAAAGGAAATGGCAAACCACTCCGGTATTCTTGCCTGGAGAATCCCATGGACAGAGGATCTTGGTGTGCTACAGTCTATGAGGTCACAAGAGTCGGACACAACTTAGCGACTAAAGAGAGAGAGATGACTGAAGGAAAACAGACTTTGGAAAAATATAAAATCAAACTAAGCATAAGAGCAGTGATAAAAAAAAGAATCTGATTTATTGTCAACCAATGTCTATAATCGGAGAAGGCAATGGCACCCCACTCCAGTACTCTTGCCTGGAAAATCTCATGGATGGAGGAGCCTGGTAGGCTGCAGTCCATGGGGTCTCGAAGAGTTGGACACGACTGAGTGACTTCACTTTCACTTTTCACTTTCATGCATTGGAGAAGGAAATGGCGACCCACTCCAGTGTTCCTGCCTGGAGAATCCCAGGGATGGGGGAGCCTGGTGGGCTGCCGTCTATGGGGTCACACAGAGTCAGACACGACTGAAGCGACTTAGCAATAGCAGCAGCAATGTCTATAATAAAGCACAAAGCTAAAATCTAGTTCAAACATAGATTTTTGTCATGGACATGTATTTTATGTACAATTAGAGGAAATATTGGAGAAGGAAATGGCAACCCACTCCAGTATTCTTGCCTGGAAAATTCCATGGAGAGACAAGTACGCTGGGCCACAGTCCACAGGGTCACAAATAGTCAGGCACGACTGGACACACTCACACACATGAGGAAAAATAACTGGCTTTAGGATTATCTTCAAGGAAGGACTGTGATGGTGGCAACGTGGTGGGCCATATGATTGACTCCCTGCAGATGATGTGTGAGCCAAGTTTGAACATGGAGATAGGTGGTGTTTTGGGACTCCCTGTGGGAAAGCGTCATTTAGATTCCTCTGAAGGAGGCATGGTATGCCAACTGGGGTGGAATAAAAAATACACAAAAGGTTTTGACCTATCTAAACAGTGTGCATAGAATCATGTGTATTTATAGATTGCTGATGGACTCAGGACTGTTGGTTTCCTTGCTGCTAATTGGTTATTGCAGTGAGGTCTTTGGAATCATAGTGTTGTCTCGCCAATTTAGCAATAGTGTTACAATAAATGGATATTCAATTTATGAGTTCATATCCTTCGTAGTACTTATAAATTGAAATAGGATTGCAATATCTTGTTTCAAACAGGATAGCAAACTGCTTCCCCTTTCTATTAACAGAGAATTGGAAAGACTCCCAGAGGAGAAGGTAGAGAGGAAATCATCAACAAAATGGACATGCCATTTCCAATGCTTTCCAGTGCTTTAAACTTTTAAATTATGATGTATACTCTCTGTCTATCTGATCAGCCCTGTGATCTGCTTGAGGATCGACCTCAATCAAGCCCAATGTGTGAACAAGTCTGAAGGAAGAACATATATAGACCCATGTCTGTATGAGTATGTCTTGCTGTGCATTTGTAATGGGAGGTGGGAATTTGCTCCAATCTGTGGTCACACATTACCAGTTTTTGTTGTTATCCAGAGTTAGTAATCAGTGATTTCATGCATGTGAAGTCACAACGAGAGAACAGTAATCATTGTGTCAGAGAAGGGAAGCTTGGACTGTGGTTCCTAACTAAATGTGTGGTTGCTGGGATGCGATAGAATTCATTCTACCTACATGGAATTTCCTGATGCATGCCACCTCCTCACACTATTCTTTTTTTTTTCCTTTCTGAGGCACTTTATTTGCATGTATGTATTACATTCCTTAGATGAGGGCAGAAAGAGAAGAGGTCATCAGAGGCTGAGATGGCTGGTCAGCATCACCGATGTAATGAACATGAACTAGGGCAAATTCTGGGAGATAGTGAGGAACAGGGAGGCCTGGCATGCAGCAGTCCATGGGGTGGCAAAGAGTTGGGCATGATTGGGAAACCGAACAACAACAACAAAATGACATCCCTAGAAAAAGAATCTAAATATTTTCCCTCCTGTGTGTTGTCTTGCTTCCTCATGGTCCCTGATGCCGGCTGAGGTTGTCAGAACAATGAAACCAAACTGACAGGAGCAGGCTACTCTGCCATTTTCTAAATCTCTGAGGTGCACATCAAATCTGAGGCTGATCCCTCCACACTTATTTAGCCTGCCTGTGAGGTTCACAACAATTTTCCCAGCCCTGGGATCACTGATGATTTCAAATTGACCAATTGTGGCTCAGCTGGTAAAGAATCTGCCTGCAATGTGGGAGACCTGGGTTTGATCCCTGGGTTGGGAAGATCCCCTGGAAAAGAAAATGGCTACCCACTCCAGTCTGCTGGCCTGGAGAATTCCATGGACTGTATAGTTCATGGATGGCAAAGAGTCGGACATGACTGAGTGCCTTTCACTTTCACTTTTCAATGTAACCATGCTTCATCATCACAGAAAGCTGATGATGACTTTGGAGCATAGCCTAATAAGCACCCAGTATTTACCTATATTTTTGGCATTGTAGGTATTCTTGAGAACATCGTCCAGGACATTAATGTGCACCATAATGGCAGCAAGGAAAGATAGCAGAAAGACAATGAGACCCTAATACCACTCTTAAGACTATATCAGTTTGCTGCCGTTCAGTCAGTATAAGGACCAGCTTGCAAAAAGACTGGGAGCACCTGCTCACTTACTCCTGATAAATCTCTTACAAAGACCTTTAAGAATCAAGAAAGAAACTCTGGGCCAGACAGTTGGTCAGTTTGAGTGTCTAACTATTCTAAACTTCAAGTCAGGTAGCCAACCCCCCTTCTGACTATTTTCCTCCGCTAAACCGGAAAAGCACTCCCACTTGCCCTGATGACAATGTTACACCCAACTGATAAAAATGAGGTGCACTACTCAATTTATCTAGGCTCGATTGTGTTGGAAGGCAGCTAAAAGCAAAGGGGATGCCTGTATCCTGAACAGCATTGGAGCCCCTGTAATCTGGAAGGAAGCATTCAAAGGACATTGTAAAGCTCAATTTAGAGAAATAGGCTGAAAATTGCTGTCAGTGGCCCAGCAGACAATGCTTATGTGCAGCCATCACAGATCAGGTTGCTCACTTTGAGGGAGGGAAAAAAAAAATTTTTTTCATAACATCAGGCATTGATGATTTCTGCACCATTATCCCTAAATACAGAGAAGAGTGACCCAGGCACCAACATCTGTCTTGATTAACCCGACCCTACCTAGTTTATGAGTTTTAAACTTTTTCTTTCCCCTAATCATTTCTACACATATTAGAAAATATTGTCTTTAAAATGCTCAGACTGAAACGGTCAGCTATACAGTCAGTTCATAATTGATTATTGCTCATAAGCATCCTATTATACATCCTAGAATAAAATTCCTTAGACTTTTTCTCAGCTATGTCAGTATTATGCTATAATCTTTATTGAACTCTTGGCTTCTGAACTGAGTTACTTTCATCAGGGATATTGGGAGAGGTTAGTTACATTATATCAACACCTACTGTCCATGCATCTTATCCTTTTACCCCTAATAAAAATGTCTAGGTCTTATATGTCTCCAGGAACTATTTCAAAGCTTTTTAAGATGCCCTTAGTCAAATAGGGCAACTATTATATGAGCTTCCTCAATTAATGTCTTCCTGGGATGCCTCATTTTAGAAATGACTTTTGCCATTTTGACAAAATTTTAGCTTTGATATTCAAGGCGATTTGCCCTCCTTCAGCTTCTCAGCTACCAGGCATTTGAACTTTCACTCTCATTTTTCTGCTAAGCTTCTGCTGACGGGCCTCTCTAGATACCATTCAGTAGGCTGACTGAAATATAACCTCACTCCAGGTCAAATGCCTTTAAGCTGAAAACCATTTCCAAGAAGGATGAAAATCTTAGATATTTCAAGTCTGTCTATTTGGCAGTGTTCAGATAAGGACGATGAGTCTTGTTGTTCTTTCTTTTTTCTGTTCTATAGCAGCCTAAGAGAGAGAAGAGTTCAAATATTCAGTGATATTTTTATTTCTGCACTTAAACAAAGCAAAGAATGGAAAAAAGAATGGGGCAAATTGAATAACCATTGTATGGATAATAATTGATAGGTGAAATATAATGTTGGCAGGTTGCAGGTTTAAGACATACTCAATATGTTTTTAGGTAACAAGAAATACAATTTTGAGTTAAATATTTGAGTCACTTTTAGAAACATGGACTCATTGATTTAGTGACCTTAGATACACTATAGTTTAAAAAATTGCACTGATGGGTGAGAACAAATCACATAAACTTATTCCTAGTGAATTTCCAAAAGACTGCCTACTGAGTGCTTTCCCCCATCAAATTGTCTCAAAACCTTGACATTACAGTTTGTGTTCTGTTTTCATTGAGCATCATCATCACAAACTCTACTTAGTGCAGATATATATCATTTATACATGAAGAGAGAAAGAAATGGCTATCACTCTTCCCCTTGGTGTAATAGTTGATCTAGTTTGCTAAAGACCATCTTAAAAAGCAAGCAACCATTTCTTGGAAAATAGCTCTGGCATTTTTACTGAGTAAAGACAGTTCCTTGGGACATAAGTCTCAGGCATTTTTACTGCACAGAGATAATTTTGGGGGACATGAGACTCAGATGCTTTAACCAAGGGTAAAGAGACTAAGGTGTTGGCATCATGTGGCATATAAACCCTCCCAGAATTTCCGAGGAAAATAACTTAGTTCCGAAGCTGAGGGTTTGACAAATATTCCAGGAGAATCCTGAGAAGCTGAGTGATTGGCAGCCACCAGATGCAAATCAGAGACTGGCTGGTCTAGCCTTCCTGGGAACTTAGGGGTCAGTGATGCACATGGAAGTGAGGGAAATGCATGGAGTCAGGATAGACTATGAACAGAAATGCAACTTCTCCTATAGTTTTATTTTAGCTACCTCTGTCTTTATAAAATCCCTTCCTGAACATTTCACTATCCTCTTGTGCTTATTCTGTGTATTAGTTTCTCAAAAGAGCACATATTTGACAAAGGTTAAGAGGTGGTGGCTTGTTTCATATTTTAAATTTGTGACTTGGTCCATGAGAAAGGAGAAATCGCATACACAAATCAGAGACTTAAAATATCTACCTTGGACGGTCCATTTTAAAATTAAAACTCACAATATTACTATGTGTAGTTTAAAATCTGTTTTAAGAAATAAGTATTTCAGATACTGGAATAGTAATGTAGCTTTTTTAAAAAGATAAATGTCTGTCTTAAAACATTACATTAAAGTGGGAAGCTGAATTATGCTTTAAATTGCTTTAAACTGGGGATTTTAACTTTTGATTTTGTTCATATTTGACTTGCTCTTTAGTAGTTTTGTTAAGCAATTACTTAAATAATTTGTATTTCTCACAACTAGGTACTTTCTGGGTATGACATTTATCTTTAGGTATGACAAGAGCTAAGTTTTTTTTTTTCCATTTTAGAATATTAAATATTTACTCTCCCTTGAGACTAAAGTATACTTCATATTTCCAAATATTCTTCATCAGTAATAATAACAATTATATCAACTCTCTCCCAAAGTTTTGACTATCTTCCTGTGATGCCTTATTCTGGAGTTCCACCTACCGTACAAGTTAAATTTTCCTTAAATTCTGCTGGTCAACCGCATCATCAGTGAACTCATGATGAAGAAAACTGAGGGACCATGATACAACACTATTTTTTTTTTTTGGTATGGCTGAACTAGTTCCATTTCAGGCTAAGTGCTAAGTCAATTCAGTCGTGTCCGACTCTGTGACCCTGTGGACTGTAACCTGCCAGGCTCCTCTGTCCATGGCATTCTCCAGGCAAGAATCCTGGAAGGGGTTGCCAGCCCTCCTCCAGGGGATCTTCCTAACCCAGGGATCAAACCTGCATCTCATACATCTCCTGCATTAGAAAGTAAGTTCTTTACCACTAGTACCACCTGGGAAGCCCCTAAAGGCTATCACAGAGAGCTAAAAATGTAGCACCTCAGACTCCCTAGAACTTTACTTTCTTCTCATCTGTTTAAAGTACAAATTAAGATACCTTCAGTTTCCTTAGTCTGTCTTCCCTAGGGTATTGTAGTCAATCAACATTGAGGCGGGATCACCACCATCATAGCATTTTAACTTCTAGAGAAAGAAATAAGAAACTAAGGGGAATGAGATCTCCTTTTATGGTAGGGATATGTGCAACTTCTTATTTCTTTGGAGAAACTTGATCACATGGCCACAGCATTTGGGAAGTGTAGTCTCTAGCTAGGAGGTCTGTGCCCTGCCAAAACCTGGATGTGAGTTCTGGCTCTAAAAGGAATAAGGGGAAACTAGGAACTGTCACCATCTTAAATATCAGGCTGGTAGTACTTACACTTTGGATGCCTGCCTTCTTCCTAATCTTTTATTTTCCTTCTCTTTTGGTTAAAGCTATTTATGCATTCATTGCACTCCTTTCAGAGAACATAAGAGGCACGAAACATTAGAGCATAGTTGGATATTAAATAGTATACTTTAAGCATCAAATTGAAATTTATTTAATTTATTAAAATTTGCTTTACCTTAAATGATTAAAGAGGATATATATGGTCTTAGTGGGGGCTACTCAGGTGGCTAAGTGGGTAAAGAATCCTCCTGCAATGCAGGAGACGCAGGAGACATGTGTTCAGTTCCTGACTTGGGAAGATCCTTTGTAGAAGGGCACAGCAATCCACCCCAGTGTTCTTGCCTGGAGAATCCCATGGACAAGAGGAGACTGATGAGTCCAACCTATAGGGTCGCAAAGAATCAGACATGCCTGAAACGACTGAGCACGCATGCGCACGGTCTGAGGGTTATAAGGCAAACAGTGTGTGCTGTCTTTTTGATTCACCAAATGATTACTCTGTAATTATTTCATGAATAGAGTTGAGTATAGTATTTTGGAGGTGCAAAGAACTTGAACACCAAAAACTTGCCTCAAACCATCTGAGGATATCCAGTGAAAATTGGTTTTAAATTCAGGAAGGCAATGATACAGGAGCTGACACAGGATAGAAAAAATGAGGATTTTGTTTTGCTTTTTGACTACCTAGTGTATATTTCATGGAATCCCTTTCATCGCACATATTTTCAAGAGATTTCTTTCTTTAATTAGTGTTTGTATTTTGTGTAGTTTATAAAATATACCTTTATAAATATATATAATTATATGATTAAATAAAAATGCTACCTTCTATTCAGGGCTGTTCATCTAAATGATGTTATATAACCTTTGTTCTTGATTCTATTGATCATGAAAATGGCTTAATTATAAAATTTATAATGCCATAATATGTTTTCTCTTCTTTAATGAGACAGAGAGAGTGACTTTCAAAGTTTAATGTTCCTAATTATGTGGGAAGTTTGCTTAAAATATGTATTTAAAGACTCTGCAGAGAGATTCTGAAGCTCTAGGCCTTGTATAAAGGCCATGGATTGTCATTTTCCTGCTGATCATGTGGCTTTTCTTCTTTATTAAAAATACTTGATTTAAAGAAGACACTGTGGGAAGGGTGTTGATAGGCTCTAGATACCACTGTTGATAGGTTTTCTTTTCATAGTTTAATTTTTTTGGATATAAACAATTTTCTTGTAAAATCATTTCTGCTACTGTGATTGCCTCTTGCAAGGGAAGGAAATGATTCTTATTTGTCATGTTAAGACAAAAAAGTCAATGTATTTAAAATGCTTAATCTTAATAAAAGTTTAAGATTTAAGAAAATGTAAGAGGTGTGACTGATATGGTCTGTTTATATTTTTACCTATTTTTCATGAGGAAACTAATGTTAAGATGGGACAAACAAATATTTATATCTGTTAACAATATTGGTAGTGTGAGTTATTTCTTCTTCTCATTTGTTCTGGATTATAACTTTTGCTTCTGGATTTTAACTTCTGCCTGAGGTTAAGGGAAAAAGAGCAAGAATGAAAGAAAGAAAAAAGAAGGAAGGAAATAAAGAGAATAAATAAAAGAACACAGAATGACCTTGAAAAGCAAAAGTACTATATCTTGAGAAATTATATGAAGGTAGCCCCACAGTCCAGCAAGATATACACCACTGATACTTTCTGCCTCCTCTCTGGGTCAACTCTGACTGTGACAATTGGAAATATTAGTGCCCAGTTTTTCTTCACTCTTAACACAGATTAGAAAGTATCTTATTTTATTAAAACTGAAATTGAAATGCTATCCCCTCATTTGTTTAAAAAGTATAATTCTTCAAATTTGAAAGATTGTATTTGGGAACACAGTCTTTGTTCTTAACTTTCAAGACCTGCCTCTGCATTTTCCCAAAGTGCAGTTCGTCTAATTTTAACCTTTAATTTCATTGAGTAGATAATCATCTTATAACCAGGAATTCTTGCCAACTCTTCCCACCTTTAACACTACCATCATTGATGTTTATCGATTTGAGCCTCCCACATCACAGTACTTAATTAATTTCAAACACAGCAGAAAATTTTTGGGATTTTATATTCGGGATTCCATTGATTTCTTGTCTTGCCAGTTTTAATCATATTTGGGAAAAGGGAAGATTATGTCAAGGTTACCTACTCATCTACTGGTTAAAAATGTTATAAGCACAGTCATTAGAAAGCACTTCATTTGAATAATGTATCTAAGCCTTGAAGTGATCAATTATGCACACTGGACATTAGCATAACATTTAGTTTAAAAATCAGAAAGAAGATGTGCTGTAATTAACATATATAGCAGATATCTCTCATGGCTATTTAAATACAAAAAAAAAATTAAGTATATAATTAGACCTTTATTTTACATCTAATGTAATTCACCTACTATTTTTTGACCAAACTTCCACATTAAAATGTCTAACACTAGTCTGAAATCCATGTGGGTCTTGGTATGGGTTTCGGTGCTCTGCTTTAGTGCTAAACCAAACAGTCAAATACACTATTTCAAACTTTGTTCTTTAAAGGCAGCCTTTTGAAAGACTAGTGCTTGCATTGCTGTTTCGTGGTGCAACAGTGACAACCAGTGGCTGCTCGATTTCCCTTTAGTCTGATAAATTATTGCAGACATCGTACAGATTAACAAGGACCTATATCAAGCTTTAATAACTAGCACTCAAAAATAACAAGCTTCTTGCTCATCTCCATCTTATTATTTTACCAAAAATAGGTGGATATCCACCACATGTCTATTTGAGAATGCCTTTTTTTTTTTTTTTTAATTAACTAAGCATCTGAAATGTAGACTAAGGTGGTTTTACTCAGAGGCTACTGCCAATGCTAACATATTGGAGGTGATTAAAAGATTCTTAATGGGTTCATTTCATGTGATATGTAATCCAAATTATCTATTTTTTGTTTGTTTGTTTGTTTTTTACCTGCAAGGAAAGAAAATAGCTGCTAGGTATAGTGAAAAGCAGGTCAAAGCACTCCATGGGCAAACAGCTGGGGACTGTATAATTATTCACTACCTGAACATCCCTGATTGGTCTCATCTTCCCTTCCTAAAAAGCCCATTATTTCTTTCAAATGGAGAGCTTAATGGAGTAAAGCTTTGCTAGATGTAATGAGCTGAATAATGTGGAGTTCAACTTCAGATTATGGACTTTTGGAGACTCCAAGCGGTTAAAACTAATGATTTAATCCCTGTATTTATTTTAAATTTCTTTGGACAGATCTATTTATATATTCTTGAAGCTCTCCCTCAGACACAACAATCTGGAAATATAATCCGCCCGCCTTTTTTTCTTTTTCTGTTTCTCTAACGTCTGTGACATTCCTACTTTGTCTCAAGCTATCTTCTTTTCTTCTCTCTCTCTCTGTCTCTCTTTTTTTAGCATAGCTTCAAACCTTCATTTCCTCCTCACTGGCACTGCTCTAAGAGTGCTTATGGCAAATTTGCTTCTGTAATCATAACTTGAACCCATCTGGGGATGAGATTGGCTACAAGCTTAGTATTTCCACTTAACATATTCATGATTAGCATGCACAGAAGGAGTAGAATTAGGATGAATGTTTTTGGAACAGTACAGATAAATCCTCATAAATGTAGTACAACAGGTCTGGAAACGCACAGTGCGGAAATGTAATGAAGCTGAACTCTGTAGAGAGTTTGGTATTCTCAGTACCATGCCTCTCCTAATGAACTCATTTAGATTAGAAAATGGATTTAATATTTTATTGGAATTAACCTGAGCCAGTAAAGAGGATTACAATTTCTTTCCATAAATATAGTGATATTACAGGATGAGGTAACATGTTACATGAATATTAAGCACTTTATGAACATTGTCATGAAGCCAAAAGGTGTAAGGTGATTATATTTTAATATAGTGGTACTGTTCTTACAATAATTAAATTTGAATAGCAGTAAAGGGATATTTTTAAAAGGTTTAAATCAGAATTTTGTTGCATTTTCAGAGAAAAAATGCCACATGATTAAAATTAAATTCAGGACAGAGCATTTAAGTAACCAGCCTCAACAGAAACTATATTTTCCCAAGTGAGTAATAAACAACAAGCAAACTTGGGGAGAAAAGGACAACTTAGAATTTGAGTCTGACTAAACAGAAAGATTATCTCCTCATAATCTGATGAAAGTTTATATATTCACTGCAGACTACTTTGGTAGATATGCTAGCCAAAAAATATTGAGTTGGCCAAAACGAATGAACATTTTGGCCAACCAATAGAACTCTATTATTGCCTGGATTTTTTTTTTTTTTTCCCCATTTCTGCAATCTTTTGTTTTCAGTCCAAACTCATTTAAGTCCTTTTTGGATCATGAGTGGATGATTTTCATATAACATTCACGTAAGATGCACGTACAGTCTATAAAGGAAGAAATTAATGAGAAATCAAAGCATATGGACCCTTTCCCTCCCCTAACACCCACTAGCCCTAAGCTACTTCTGCCACTAATTTTTGTAAATCTAGATGTATTATAGGTAAGGGAACTAATATCACACTTTTGTAATCTTAAAGAAAAAAGTAATGTGAATCTTATCTAGCTTTAAACAAAGGGCAAGCTGTGGCCCCAGAGTTCCATCTCTACCCACTTTGTAAAGTCAGCTACTGTGCATTTGTGCGCCTGAGCATTCACTGGTTTTGCAGAATACGGTGCAGTGAGCATTGCGTGCTGGAGGCCAAGGTTAGGTCTTGAGGCTGTGCACAATTCTGATGAAAGCTGAACATGAACTGTGAAGTTGTTCAGGCATACACACAGTTTAAGAAAAACTTCCCCACCCTTCCTTTGTTCCACCTACACTAGTAAAACTTTTTTTTTTTTTGCTTCAGTTGGGGAAAGGCATGTAAAGGACTCCTCTGTCTGTGCGTTTCAGATTTCTCCAGCCCATATTTGCAATGAGTTTGATAACTGATGCTCTTTTAAGCTTCAGACACACTGAGGTTTTGAGATAATGCTATAAAAAAAAAAATTGGAGTTAAAGAAAATCAGCTGCTTGCTGTGTATTCGGGGGTGGAGAGGCAGCAGAGGGACAGATCCCAAACAAGAGCAGCAACATCAGCGTTGAACATCTGGTGAAATGTTGTGGTGTGTGGGAAGATGGTGGTACCTCTCAGGAGGAAAGACTTTGAGAGAGTGGTGTCCTGCTGGAGTGCTGATGGAGGCAATCACGCCAGGGCCCACCAATGGGAACAGAAGGAGAAGAAAACAGGGAGGAGAGGCCTTGGGAGAGGGTTACGGAGGCAAAATTTGCTGGTTTCACAAAGATTCAGGATAAGCCCTTTTTGCTATACTTTGTTTTCATTTCTGTGGTTTTCTTCCTAATTATTGTCTTCTGGTAGCTGTTCTTATTCCATGTCTCTTATTATTTGAGAGAGTAAAATATTGAATATAAGACTTTTCACCTTAATTTTTACCATATTCATCTTCCTGGGGCCAATGGGGTTAGGGTGATTGGGGGTAGGGATGGGACGTAATTAGTAATGCAACAGAAATCAACAAGGAGAGATACAAAAAAAAATCTTTAGCATTTTATATTCCCTAAATGGATCTGGCAGCAAGATATAGTAGGCTTTTAAACCAGGCAAATTAGTTTGGAAAAGGATTTTCTAAATTTTCTTATCAACTTCTTTAATATATTGAATGTTAGCCTGATTGACTTAGTTCTAAGTGCTCTTTTGGTGTGAAGAGATTATACTGTGTCTACAATTTTCTATTTTCTAGTTAAAGAATAAGATACAAGAGAAGTAAATTATGTGCCAGAAATTTCCACACCACTGAGAATGACCAATCAGAGAGGGAACAAAGAGTTAAGAAGTTCAAAGAGCACTCCCATTTTCTCCTCTTTAAGCTTATGTCCAAGCAGGAGACACTGTATTTAGTGTATTTAGAGTGCAGCCTCTAGTCCATGCTTTTTCTTTTTGGATTCCAGAAGGAGTTGATTAGGAAACTTTCTTCTAGCCTATGAGTGTTCTTCCCCAAAGTAAATTTGACAGCTAATGGTAAACAGATCAAGCAGCAGGTGATTGAAAGGTGGTTAGCTGCTATATAATGGATGACATTGCCCTAGAACTAGAGGAGAGAGAACAATGCCTGAAGACTCTGCCCCATCCTTTTTATGCGGAGTTCATTTGAGTCACTCCCCTTCTCTTACACACTCTGTGGTGGGTTTAGTGGAAACTCTCCCTTCAAAAAGATACATTCAATTCCTAACCCTTGATATCTATAAGTAGAGCCTTATTTAGAAATAGAGTCTTTGCAAATATAATTAAAATAAGGATCTCAAAATGAGATAATCCTGATTTGAAATGGGCTTTACATCCATTTGGTTTCCCTGGTGGCTCAGACAATAAAGAATCTGCCTGCAGTTCAGGAGACCTGGGTTTGATTCCTAGGTTAAGAAGCTCCCCTGGAGAAGGGAATGACAACCCACTCCAGTATTCTTGCCTGGGAAATCCCACGGACAGAGGAGCCTGGTGGGCTACAGTCCATGGGGTTGTAAAGAGTGGGACACAACTGAGTGATTAACACTAACTAACTTAAATCCAATGACTGCTCTTTTTATATAAGCATGAGGAGGGAGAGATTTGAGTTATATAGATGCAGAGAGACACAGAGAAGAAGGCCATGTGAAGAGGGGGACAGAGATTGAAGTTATGTGCCATAAACCAAGGAACACAGAGAGAGTACTTTGAATCAGTTTATTTATCTAAAAATCTCACCTTTAAACCTTCAGAGGGGTGTTGAATTCTAAAGAACATAGCATAATAGACATGTATGCACCATCCATTACCCAGACTCCAGTTATCAACTAGACCAATCTTGTTTCACAAAGTCCATGTAACATGCAAAGTTGGTTAGTTCTTAAGTTCCTTGTGTGTTTACTTCTACATCCTCATTCTCATCTCCAGGGCAGTAATGCCTGGGAATTTACTAGCCCCTGCATGGCTCTTGAATAATTACTGACAGGTGTGGGGCATGGAAGCATAGAATTTGTAAATTTCAAAGGTTTAATTTGTATTCAATTCCACTGCAGGATCATGTTAAAGCTACCTTCTGCAAGACATTGCATGAAACACCATCTATTCACCCCTACTCTCGTCTGCTGTCTATGGGTGGCAGTGGGTGTACCAGCTTAACAAAATGGCCCCATGAATACTGTTTTCAGGTCTCTTTTTGGGGAACCTGACCTGTGTTATATTGAAATAGTCCCTGACATTATAACATCTCACCTGTATCTCAATATCTATCTCTAAATTTAAGGACTCCTAAAAAAATGCATTACCATTATCACACCTAAATATGACAATGACTTAGTGAAGTCGCTCAGTCTTGTCCAACTCTTTGCGACCCCATGGACTGTAGCCCACCAGGCTCCTCCGTCCATGGAATTTTCCAGGCAAGAGTACTGGAGTGGGTTGCCATTTCCTTCTCCAGGGGATCTTCATGACCCAGGGATTGAACCCAGGTCTCCCGCATTGCAGGCAGACGCTTCACCATCTGAGCCACCAGGGGAATATGACAATACATTTCTTTGATTCATAAAATAGCAATCAGTGTCCTATTTTCAATTGTCTCATAAATATAATTTATTGTTTGGTTCACATTATCCATTAAGGTTTTCACAGTACATTTGATTTGAAATATCCCATTAATTTCATTTAATATAAAGTTTTCCTCTCCACCTTTCTCTTTTTCTTTGACACTTGTGTGTTAGAAACAATGTAATTTTTCTTCAGCTACCTACAGTCTGGATTTAGCTGACTGAATATTCATGGTATCATTTAGTATATTTGTCTACCCTCTGTATATTATGTTCATTAGAAGTTGAATCTGAGAGCTTGATCAAATTCAGGTGTGGTGTATTTGTTAAATCTTCTTTGGTGGTGATATGTGCTTTCATTAGGAGCCATAGAATTTTGTTTTCTCTTTGCGTAATTCACTGGCCATTAATAATTGTTGTTTTTATCCATTGATATTTCAGGGGCAACAAAAAGATTTGATTTTTAAATTATTTTTAATTTATTACATAGATTACTTTTAGAAAGACAAATACTCATCCACATTTGGTTACTGTTAGGTAAAATTTACATAGAAAAGGCAGAATAATATTTATTTTACTCCTTTTATCATTTTTAGTGTACTTCAGTGGTGACAAAGTAGAGATTTTTCTTTTTTAGTACAAATATTAATTTGTTACTTTGAATAAACTTCATGTGCTTCATCCATTACAGAGATTATTTATCTTATTATTTTTTTGTCCAGTGGAACCCAGTCAAATTGACTTGTGACTCTTTTTGGTATGACTGGAATAGACTTTGATGTCTTCCTTGCTAAGAGTTATAAGCCCCCAGGCTCATCTTGTATGTATTTAGTTCCATACCTGGAAGGGACATTTTTCCAGGGAGCCCTTTTAACTTAGCTATATGCAACTATGGGTCATTAATTTTAGGCTTTATCAGTGAGTGCAGGTAGGATTACTTTTTAAAGGTAAAATATATCATGAGTTTAGCTGATTCTTTCAATTGCAATTCAAAATTACTGAATTTATATTTAACCAATTCTAACATTTTAATTTAAATCTCTTTTTTGCCACACAGAAAATAGCAATTCCCAACATTAATAGTAATGATAGAATGAGGATATCAGATAATTGCTCATCTGCTTAATCCCACAAAATACTCAAAAGTCTCCATTGATGATCACAAGTTTCACCAGCATTATGTTTATGGAAATCAGTGTAACTTTTTTTAAGTTAAAGGACTATGTTAAAGACTCTTGAAATAGCTCCTATCTAGATCGGACACAAGTAAGCATGCACGGGTGCACAAGGTGATTATTCCACCAACAAATTGCACAGTTTTATTTGTTTATTGTTATTTGTTAGTCATATTCTTTTTATTTGTCAGGATTTCTTTTTCACATATAAAAAAAAGTGGATTGAAAGATTTTTAGTTCCTACCTCTTTGCCCTTTATCCTGTATTCTCGACCTATACGTTACCTAGAGATAATTTTTTTTAATTGTAGTTTTTCATTTTGTCATTTTTTGTCAAAAAGATATATTTACATACTCTTCTTTCTTAGCTAACTTGTGATATACTATGCTCACTTTTTTCTCCATTTTTTTCAACTAATGATAAATCTAAGACATTACACTACAGTAATATATAGAAATAGACATTTCTTTTTACATTAACAGAGTGTCCCCTTTGTGGAGCATACCATCACTTACTAAACAAGTCCCATGATCATGGATATTAGGGTTATTGCCACTTTTTTGCTAATATAAAAAGGCCCTTCAATAAATAATCTGGCACATATTGTGCTTCTTATTATTACTAGTATATCTTTGGGATACATCCCTAGAGATGGGATTGTTGAGTCAAATATCAAATGTATCTGCAATTTCAATAGGTGTTATTAAATTTTTCTTTATAACATATCACTTTAGGCAGGTATATTTCTATCCACTTCAGAAAAATCTATTTCAACTTCATTATTTTAGGTGAAACAAGATTTTACATTTTGCTTTTCTTTAAATAAATGTCTTAAGCCTATTTAAGATCAACATATTTAGATTTAGCCCTCGCTTATTATATGAATGAGCTCTGTCAGTTTCTAACCAACAAACTGAGTAAAACATCCAGTGCCTTTAGGACAGTATAAATTTTCACAAATATTTTGTGAGTTATAAATATATCTGGAGTATGCACTTTTTAGAATCTCTTATTTGAATTTAAGAGTAAAAGAATTTAACCAAATATTGTATATGCCAAAGCTTGTAGGGCTTAGAGCCACAGTGTTTCTGCAATGTCATGCCTAGCGTAAATCTACTTGCTGGTACTAATATTACAGTATTGCATAAAAGAGAGAAAGATGTTATAGGGTGATTTATGGTTGATAAGTATAAACTAGTAAACTGCTCCTAAATACTCTCAACCTACTGTACTTCAGAACTCTTCTTCCATCTGTTTCTCACAATTTATGTTTCAAATTCTTCTTGTAACAATGTCAAAACTAGCAGTGGGTATTTTCACTTGGTGGCTATAATTCATTGTGAGGCTAATTTTATGATTCATATTTTGCTTCAAAAGGATCTATATTGGATGAAGCTATTGGCTCAGATTATCCTTAGCCATTGCATACATTTACTGCCTAATATGTATTACTTACCTCTCTCTGAATGAAATACTTGATTCAGTTGGGGGCTTCTTTCTTTGACCTGGTATTTGGAACACGAGATTAGTTCTGTTCTGCAGTTATGCTTTATGCCATTGAAAAGTTTCTTTGGATTCAGTGTTCTATAACAGTTGCTATTTTTCATTGTATTCTACAAAATTTGAAAAGAAAAATAGACTGTGCTGTTGGTGGTATGTTCAGCAAGTTTGATAATAGTATATGCATGCAGGCATATAGCTTATATGAATTGAATATTTTCAATCCACTTTCCTCTCCATCATTTCATTGTGCTATCTTATATTTTAGGAAAAACAATATGTTCATTTTGAGTAAAAAAAAAGCAAAAACAATAACAAAAACAATAACAAAATAGCTTTTAGTATAGGAAACAAATATGATAAATTGAGTTCAACTGCCATATACTAAGTTTTCAAATTGTTTCTAGGGCAGGGTCATGATTAAAAATGACAGACTAAAACAAGGAAACATTTTGTTTGGAAGTTCTCTGTGCAAGATAACAAGTATTGCTATTGGGTAAAGAGTCAAAAAATGGGCCTTCTGATATCCCTGTTGATACAAAGACCTCTCTGTAGACAAAATGACCTCATAAATTTGCTAACAATTTGTCGAGATTGATGTTAAGAATTGATGGGGAGTGGAAAAGTAAGGTAAAGGATTATTTTATGGGTATTCCATGAGCCCACCTGAGCAGTTGATAGAAGAATTTGAATATCTCAGGAGAGAGGAGAGAGTGAGAGAGAAATCAAGGAAGGCAACCATGTATATGCTTGTAACTCCTGACATTTAGGTGAGATTACAAGCCGGGGTTGAGGGGTAGTGCTCAATTAACCAATTCATAAACATTTTTCTACAGCAATAAATAGATAAAAATAGTTTCTTTTTTTCCTACTTATTATTGATACTCCTTCAAATTAGAATTAGAATTACAGTGCAGCATTGAATCTTGACCAAAAATGGAATCTTTGAATGGATCTATGTTCTCTGATAAAAGAGACAATTTTTCAGAGATTTGGCACTATCATTTGGGATATTTTTGAATATTATCAAGAGAAGAAAGCATTTATGGTTTAAATATAGCCTGCTTTTTTTCAGGAGCTTAAATTGTTGGACACTTTTTCTTATGTTGAGATGTTATATACCTCCCTACACCTTCCCAATATAAATTCTAGTCCTGCTATCTGGAGAACTTCAGTGTAAGGTCAGATTCCTTTTGGAAGACAAGAATATGCTTCAAATATCTGAATTTAAATATCAAGTAAGTCCTAGATGATTTTTCATCTCATTTCTCTTTGCAGGTCAAACATTTCTCAGGACAAACTTTACCTCTGTTAATATAAACTTTTAAAATATGACATCCCAAATTGATAGAACACTTAGTATGTTGAATGGCAAACCCTGGGTTTGGTTAATCTATTGTATATTTATGTTTAAATGCCTTATTTTCATTAATCATACATTATTTAAGCACCAAATCATACTGCTGATTCCTTTCATAATGTTAGTCAACACAAACTTTTAGTCATTTTTTCATATAAACTGCTTTTTGTCAAGCTTTTCTAAGCATATAATTATAAAATTGATTCTTCAAGCTTACTTGCAGGACACTTACTTTGGTTAAATTGATTTGTGTTAGTTTGGGTCCATCATTTACCCTGCCATTTTTATTTTTGAACCTTGATAATGTCATCCATTGCAATAACTAATCCTCTCAGATTTGGGTCAACTGAAAATTTAATCAGCATAATTTTTCTTTTTATATCCAGGGCATTAATAAAAATGTTGATGGCTCAGAGTCAAGGACAGAGTGCAAAACTATGCTATTATAAGCTTCTTTCTTGTTACATATTGATCTATGGTTCAATGCTCTTGTGTATTTATTCAACAAATATCTATTGAGTTTTTATTATACATCAGAAACTAATCAAGGTGCTGAAAATATGACAATAAAAGCATACTAAATGTTTGTCTCCATAGAGTAGACAGGGTTGCTGATGATCTATATGGCTCCTTTGTGTAAACTATTAAAAAAGCACCCTGTCAAGTGAATTCAGACTTTTTTTAACTAAAGAAAACTTATTGCTTCCATGGGGAAATAAGCAAGTGCCAAGTGAATGGTTTGTTAAGAGGAGCTGGCTGGAATTCAGCTCCCAAGGAGATCTACAGCTGTTAAGTTTGTGCAATGTACAAACCGTGCAACTTTCCATGATGACCCTTGTGCAGTCTGATTTATTCAATTATGTCATGCCCTTATTAATTTTTACTCATTAATCAATGTTTATGTTTGTTGCACTTGCTTATCATGCTCTGGGAAGAGAGTTATAGTAACAAATTAAGAATGATTAATCTACTTCATAAGAATTATAGCAACAAGGAATGCTTGGAAAGTCAACCAAGGCAAGTTCTTTCACATAATTTATTAATAAATAATTTTCCTAGAGAATAATTGCTGTTGCTATTGAAAACTGTAGAAAGACATTTATCTGTCCACCAAAGACTTGTGCTCCTCTTCCCAGAACACAGAGTTGTAGCTCTGAGGAGGCCGACAGACATGGATCGTGTTTCTCAGAGCCTCCGTTCTGTTTCTCCTGGGCCAGATGCTACTGCTCAAAAATGAATAGCAACAGAATCAGTCCTTTCCACTTTTGGGCCAAGGAGCTTAAGATATGGTTGTGTCTTCCTCACTCTTTCCCCAACCACACCTGAAAGGAAAATATATGATGGCTTCTCATAGCAGTTCTCAACATTTTTGGTCTCAAGGTCCCATTACACTCTTAAACAGTAATGAAGCGCTCAAGAGCTTTCATACAAATGGATTATATCCATCAACATTTGCTGTATGAAAAATGAAAATTGAGTATTTTTAAAGAGTATTTTAGTAAATTTACTATAAAACAAACATCTATTAAATAAACAATCAAGTATTAAAAAAAAACAAAACAAAAAAACAACCTCTGTTTTCCAGAGTTAAGATATAGTGCTAAAGATGGCATTGTTTCACATTTTGAAATCTCTCTAATATCTTTCTTAATTCTTCATGTAGATGACTGTGATATTACATATCGTATTGTTAGAGAAAATGCATCTGTTCACTTGTGGCATAAGAATAAAAAAGACAGAAAAAGTTTTAGTATTATTATCAAGTTTGTTTCACCTCACTGATCTTCTCAAAGGGTCTTGGGGAATCACTGCTGTCCTCTGGGAATATGTAGCCCCCAAATAGAAAGAGCTGGGGATCCCTGAATCACCATATGAAAATCTGTGTTCTACAAAGTTACATAAAAAGTAAACTACATTACATTAAGCCACTAAGATTTGGGAGTTTATATATTAGAGAAGCTAGAGTTACCCTTCTAGAAGAGAAATCCACCAAAAATACTAATTTTGAAGTAGGAAAATTTTCCTTTTTAATGATATGTACCCAAGAATGCATGTTCTTTATTTATAACAAACATGTCCAGCCAAGATCCAACAAATGTAAGTTAACACATACCCACAGGAAGTCCAAGAAATATAGGATTTATTCGAATGGGAAAAAGTAACAGGAAAATTAAGAACATTATTCTGTTCTAGAAATGAGATGGCCATATGAGATTACTATTTCTTTCTAAGTTTATGAAAGCTGATCTAGATGGTAGCTATGTGTGTTGGGGGGTGGGGAGCACATCGGGGGAGGTGAAGGTAGAATAACTAGAGAAGTGGTTGAAATTTTGTAGTACCTTGATTGGGCCTGATTACTGGAATTTTTGGGCTCCAAAATCACTGCAGATGGTGATTGCAGCCATGAAATTAAAAGATGCTTACTCCTTGGAAGGAAAGTTAATGACCAACCTAGACAGCATATTAAAAAGCAGAGACATTACTTTGCCAACAAAGGTCCGTCTGGTCAAGGCTCTGGTTTTTCCATTGGTCATGTATGGATGTGAGAGTTGGACTATAAAGAAAGCTGAGTGCTGAAGAATTGATGCTTTTGAACTGTGGTGTTGGAGGAGACCCTTGAGAGTCCCTTGGACTGCAAAGAGATCCAACCAGTCCATCCTAAAGGAGATCAGTCCTGGGTGTTCATTGGAGGGACTGATGCTGAAGCTGAAACTCCAATACTTTGGCCACCTCATGTGAAGAGTTGACTCATTTGAAAAGACCCTGATGCTGGGGGGGATTGGAGGCAGGAGGAGAAAGGGACGACAGAGGATGAGATGGCTAGATGGCATTACTGAATCAATGGACATCAGTTTGAGTAAACTCTGGGAGTTGGTGATGGACAGGGAGGCCTGGCGTGCTGTGATTCATGGGGTCGCAAAGAGTCGGACATGACTGAGTGACTGAACTGAACTGAACTGAGTGGATGTGATGACATGATCATTTACTCAAGTCCTGAGCAAAAGTTCTCAATGAATTAGGAAATTGGCCCACATCTCCATGGAGGATATTTTTATGCTTTTATCAAGACTTCTCCACTTATATGCCCCTCAACTCTCTCTATCTCACCACAAATATCTGCCTCAGACTATTGGGTCCATTCTCATTCTGTCCTTCATTCTTGTTTATCACGAAAGAACAAAGGCTTAAGAGAACATAAACTTCATTAAACATCATAAACTTCTTGTTTATCACTGCAAGAAGTATCTAATTATCATGTAAAGCCTCATGCCAAGTCTCCCATCCTAAGCACCATGAACCACTGAGGAAAAAAAAAAATACTAAAAACAAACAAGCAAATCACAGTCTGACCCCCAAAACCAACCAACCAACAAAGAAAAAAACTAAGTAGAAATGGGAAGGAGACAGAGAG
This sequence comes from Cervus canadensis, assembly GCF_019320065.1. Classification (NCBI taxonomy): domain Eukaryota; kingdom Metazoa; phylum Chordata; class Mammalia; order Artiodactyla; family Cervidae; genus Cervus; species Cervus canadensis. The sequence continues at coordinate 26,183,598 of NC_057412.1, read as the reverse complement.
ACAGAGAGAGAGAGAGAGAGAGAGAAAGAAGGAGAGAAAATGAGAGAGGAGTATTTCTTAAAAGTAAGCAGAAAGTCAAGAGAGGCATTTGAAGTCCTTGGTGTTTAAAGGACAGAGAGAGGAAGTGTTTGAGGAATAGAATAACAAGAAAGACCTAGGATCAATAAATCAAAATAGACTGTCTTTTCTCATCTTCATGTTCTATTTCAATCTGCACTTGCTTGGGGATAAATAAGCCATTTTCTGTTCTCTGTACTTAATTTTGTGCTCAGTGGGCTATGCTGAGCTATTCACAAGGCCTAGAAAATATTTTTTAGACAGATGAGTAAAGATGTGTTTAGAAGAAATCTTGAGTCTGGTTAATACTTAAAGAAAAACATTGAGTACGGGTGCACATAATCATGTGTAATGATGATAAACTCAGAATTACAATGCCTATTAGGTAAAAATTATTGTTATGTACCTACCCAGGGAGGAAATGAGGAGGAAAGATGAGTCCTAATTTACTTGTTTGGAATTTATCAACTGTGAAGGGTAAGGAACTTGTCATTTGGAGTCCTTTCTGGACCTGTGTTGCAATAATTTCTTGAACTCATTTGGTATAAGAATTGAGGGAATGGCTGTAAAGTATTGTATGCTTGACTGACTAATCTATTGTTAAGGGAAAAAATGTTCTTTTTCTAATAGCTAGGCTTAACATAATGAAAGTCTTCTTTTGCTCTCGTTTCTTAGTTAAGAAAAAAATCAGCAATTATTTTCTTATTGGGCAACAACACACTATAGTGCTATTGTGTGAGTTGTATTGTTAGAGACTACAATTCTTGGCTTTAAGTATTTAGAAAGAAGAACATTTTTGTAGCATTTGACAATTCTAAGAGTGATAAATGATTTATGTTGGTTATTCATTATGCAATGAGAAAAATTACTGTTTGCAATGATATCAAGTATATGTATATATCTATAGTTGTCATCAGATATTACACAATGTCTCTCTAGGCTTTGACTTATGACATAAAACTTGGAAAAACAAAATTATTGATTTAAAAAAAAAAGCTGGACAGTTTCACTTTTATTCCATTAAGCCACTTCTCTCCTATATATGCAGTGCATGCACTATTATTTATAAGAGTTAAGAAGCATACTTACATACTCCACTGAACACAAAATTAAGTACAGAGAACAGAAAAATGGCTTACTTATCCCCAAGCAAGTGCAGATTGAAATAGAACATGAAGATGGGAAAAGAGAGTCTATTTTGATTTATTGATCCTGGGTCTTTTTGTTATTCTGTTCCTCAAACACTTCCTCTGTCCTTCTGTCCTTTGAACACCAAAGACTTCAAATGCATTTCTTGACTTTCTATCTGCTTACTTTCAAGAAATGCTCCCTTCTTTTCTCTCTGTGTGTGCCTGTCTCTGCCTCTCTTTTCCCTACTTAGTTTTATTTTCTTTCTCAGTGATTCTCAGTGCTTGGGATAGGAGACTTGGCATGAGGTTTATATGGTATTTCTGTGCTTCCTGTGGTGAATGGTAAACAAGAACAAAGGATGGAATGAGACTGGACCCAATAATTTAATGCAGATGATGGTGAGACAGAGAGAGTTGAGGGCCATATAAGTGGAGGAGTCTTGCTAAAACAAAAATATTTTATAAGGAGGTGTGGGTCATGTGTTCAACTTCTCAATTCATTGAGATCCTTTACTGGGCAATTGAGTTTCTGATATAGTGACATAAGAAATGTAGATAGCGTCCTCCTTCTAATTAAGCAAGACTCTTGAGGACTGAATCTGCACAGACCGCAGATACTAAGTCAGTTTGTATAGACTCTTGGTTAGTGCAAATTCCTACAGATTCTAGAAATAGACTGACCAAGAATTATGGTGTATGCTATTGTGAGTTTTCTCCTTTGTGTTCTTGCTTTCCTTTATACTTGGCCGATATGTTGAAGAGAATTTTTGTCATGAGCTGGGTGACAGGTGCCGTTTGCAAAGAGAAACTTCCCTCTACTTGCTTTTGAACTACAGGCACCCAGGTTTCAGCTGCTAGTAATTCTAGGATTTGGGTCTAGTAATCTCTTTTAAGACCATTTTTACTGTAGAGAAGCTTCTAAATACCGAGCAGTGAAAGTAACAATCAAGATTGTGTGGTCTAAGCTTAAAAAATGCTTGAGATTAAAATTACAATGATTTGAAAATACTGTGGCTTTTCTTTTAGAGCAAAGATATAATTTAATGTTATAAATAATAATAATAATATCTTGTGCATTCAGTGAAAACTTTATTTGGTTAAAGATTGCTTAACTCAGATGCACAAATAAGACCTGTAACTACAAGACCAAGTCCAGCAATTACTCTGAGTTTATTTTTCTATTTTGGCAGCTCGATGGAAAGAGAAGAAATCCAACTTTAGCAACTCACGGGCAATCCAACACTTTTTCAATCACTGGAGTTTTCCTGGGGATAAATCTGAACCTAGTTTTAAGGACCAAAAGGTTCAACACTATTCATTATTCCACTGCTCTGCTTCTGAAATCAGATGTGCTGTTTCACTTTTGACTGTGAAGTTTTTCCAGTGTCTGAGCTTATTACCATACATGGGTTTAAGCAGACTCTCATTTTCTTATATTCTGCTCCCCTTCCTTCCTTTTAGTTCTTCTGCATGATTTCCCTATCCTCACTGTCTGTCTGCTTTGTGTTTCCTTGCTCATATTATAGCAAGCTTGCCTACTCACAGCTTGGGAGGCATTTAAATGGCTTGTTGTTTGCAATCCACTGCATTCTAGAGCTCCAAATGGAAATAAGAAAAGGGGTGTGGACATTTCCCATTGTCCTTAAATATCCAGGGAGCCACACGGTGATGAATTAACTGAAGATTGTAAGAAACATAGGGATGAATGGATATTGTCTCCTTTTCTAATCCATGTTATATGATTTTTGTGATGAATTTTTTCTGTGATTCATCTAAGTCCCCTTGTTGCTCGGTTTTGTAAAGCAGGCTGAAGCACATTTTATTTTCCTGCTGTGAAGCAGCTTGCACAAAAATTGAAGCCCATATCATTTATCTGGTCTCACATGAGAACACTGTAATTAAATATATATAGGAATTTAATGAAGGGTCATTCAAATCTGCTTCTCTCCCATGTATTCTATTTTCAAGGGAAGATCATTAAAGTGTCCAAAAGTCTTAGTTCTTGTTTCTGATTTTCCTCTTATACATAAGGTAGGATATTAATTGCTGCATTTGCTTCAGTATTCTGAATCCCTCAACAGTATCAGTCTCAGAGACTAATAGAAATAGACCTCTTCGAAGTCCTCATCTCCTTTAATCCTAAGAGTGAACTAATTGGAGTGAAGTGAGCATTTCCTAACAACAACATTTCCAATATGTGATTTTCTGCATTTGCCTAGTAAAATAATGTAAGAATGTGTTCTCTGTTAAAGAATATGAGTCCCTTTTCTTTTCCTCCCACTCCCACCTATACAGTTTTTCAGATGGCCATAATCAAAATTCTGCAGCTTCCTCTCCAGTGTTATGTTCTTTACATGACATCTAGAGGCCAAAATTGATGTGAGCCGTAATTAATCTTTCCATGTGGCTATGCAGACTCTTGGTATATCAGGGATAAGAATCACACTGTCTGCATACTTAAACTTGCAGAACATCGCAGCACCAATCTATATTCTGAGCTGTGCACAGTTTGATCCCATCATCCTACGGATATGAAAGATATAGGGAAAGAAAGCAGCCTTATGAGGAAAGAGAAGACTTAAAAGAATAAAACTCCTTTCTTCTAACTTTGCATTTTTATATTCAATAAACTCTGCTGTTGATTTTCACATAAATTTTGAAATAATCTAATTAGCGTCCCTGACATTTACCTGTGACAGTTAAAATACACTGGTAATCAATAATGTAAATGTAGAATGGCTGATTAAATTTTCTTTTCTTTTCCATCAAAAAATTTAAGGGCAAAATTCATTTTCCTGTCCCTTATGTGTTCTCAGAACACTCTTCTGACTCCAGCTTTAATCTGCAAATTTGCAGAAAGCTCAGAAAAGTGTTTAAATCATATGAAGGATAATTGATGCTGTCACCACTTGACTACTAAGCAGTTCTATGAATTTTTCAACATTTTTCACAAAATAAGTATCAGAACCATTGCATCACTATAGTTGTAACTAAGGAAATATTCTAAGCTTCTCTTTCTAAGTACTTTGAATATCAGAAAATTTAAATACCATCATTTTATAATTGAGCCATGGGGATGAAAATGTTTAAAACATACATTATCACGATGCAGTAAGAATGAATGCTTGTGTCCCCTCCAAATTCATACTTTGAAATCCTACTCTGGAGCTGGGTCTTTGCGAGGTCTTGAGGGTGGAGCCTTCATGAATGGAATTACCCAGCGAGTTCTCTCCCTCTCTTTTCGCCATGTGAAAACACCAAGAGAAGTTGGCAGTTCATAATCTGACCGAGGGCTCTCACCAGAACTGTACCATGCTAGCACCATGATCTTTGACTTCCAGTCTTCAAACTGAGAAATAAATTCCTACTGTTTTCAAACCTGCTATTATATAGTACTGTGCTATAGCAGCTTGAAATAAGACAGATGATAAACTAAACTGCCTGTTAAGAGTATATGTTTCATACATTCACACAGTTGTTGTCTTAATCACTAAGTGGTTTCAACTCTTGCGACCCCATGGACTGTAGCCCATCAGGGTCCTCTGTCCAGAGGATTTCCTAGGCAAGAATACTGGAGTGGGTTGCTATGCTCTCCTCCAGGGGATCTTCCCAACCCGGAGATCAAACTCGCATCTCATGTCTCCTGTATTGGCAGGTGGGTTCTTTACCACTTAGCACCACCTGGGGAGCCGGTTAAACATACATATCCGGTCTAAAATCATATCATCCCAACTCATTTAAGCCATGCAATAAACAGCTACTCTTCTGTGTGTATTTGGGTGTGTGTGCACATGTGTGTATGTGTTTGTGGTGCCCTTGCCGAGTTTCTCACTTTGGGCAATGCTCTGATGGGGTACTGTGCGTATTACTGCAGCCTACTGCTGCCTTATGGTCCATGTCCATCACGTCTTACTGACCATTCCTTGATGACGGACACTTAGGATGCCTGTGTTTTCTATTACCATGAAAATATGCTATGATGAGTTTTCTATAAATATCAACCTACTGATTTGTGCAAGAATTTTCTGGAATATATACTAAGACTGAGATTTCTGTCATAGGAAATATACATACATAATTTTGCTAAATATTACCAGATGGCATTTCTGAGTGGCTGTTGCAGTATACACTGCCAGCACGGCGTGGAAGTTCCTGTCTACCCAACGTTCTTGCCTATAATTGGAATGATCCTATGTTCTGATTGTAAACATTCTGATGGATATAAAGTTATGTCTTGTTATTAAAAATTACAGTACTTTGATTAATACTAAGGTTGAACAACCCTACATTTGCTGGATGTTTAGATTCTTCTGTGAATTGCCTTTTCAAATCTTTCATTTTTCTATCAAGGTTTCTGTCTTTTTCTCAGGGATTTTCAGTTACTTCTTCCAAAAGTGTCTGGACCCAATTGCAGAGCATAAGTGAAGGCTTCCCCACACCAACAAGAAATTCTCAGATGCCGGTAGTGTGCGTGCATGCTAAGTCACTTCAGTCATGTCCAACTCTTTGCAACCCTATGGACTGTAGCCTGCCAGGCTCCTGTGTCCATGGAATTCTCCAGGCAAGAATACTGGAGTGGATTGCCACGCCTTTCTTGGGGGGATCTTCCTGACCCAGGGACACACTCACGTCTGTGGCTTCTGCATCACAGTCAAGATTCTTTACTGTTAAGTCACTGAGGAAGCCCAAATACCAGTAGGGTATCTAAAGATAGAAGCAGATTCTGTAGATACAGTCCTATAGGATCACTCTGCGCTTATGACACCAGTGACAACCTCAGATTGTTATCTATGTTTCTGACCAACCACCTACAAATTGGAAATTCCCACTACCGCCTCAAACTCAGGGTGCCAATCACAAGTCCAAGTTTCTGTCTGTACTTCTGACCAACTGGTGGTAAATCAGAGATTCCCACTGTTATCTGGAAACTGAGTTTGTTGCTTGGTGAATGTTGAGTCAGAAGATACAGCAAAGTCAAAGAATAGGAGGAGGAAGGACTTATTACTTGTGGCAAGTAGGGAAAACGCCCAGTATTTTCCTCAAACTAATGTCTCTCTGAACAGCAAAATTGGGAAAGCTGTAAGTTAAACATATACACATATTCATGAAGAGGTTTAGGCAGTAAATGCATATTCATGAAGGGGCTAGAGCAGAGGAGAATTTAGCATAGAATAGGTGGAAAGATTGACATAAAGTCCAAGCTTTAGTTGATTGAGATCATGAGGGTGAGAAAAAGATCAACATCATCATTCTGCAGGTTCCAGTCTGGGATCTCAGCATCTAGTTACTATCTTTCATCTAAGTGGGGGTGTCTTAATACCTGGAGAAGTCAAAGATATGTATTAAATTATCATGTATATCCCATGAGGAGGAACTATTGTTTCTTGATTGTTTTTCCTTTGTTCTTGAATTTTTGTTCTCTTAAGATCATTAATTACTGAGAACTGTACAAGGGCAAGCATGGTGGCCAGGCTTAGATCACAAAATGCTTTACCAAATATGACTTCACCTATGTCAAGAAAGCAATGCCTGAATCTCTTTGTCCACAGACCCCCCTTTCTGCTTATACAATCTTATCCCCTCATCAGATTCAATTAACTTGTTAGAATGACTCATAGAACTCAGGAAAGCCTATTTACTCACTAGGTTATTGATTTATTATAAAATACATCAAAGATATCAATACCTATCAATAGACATGAAGAGTGAGGTCCAGAACAAAGGGGCTTCTATTCTTGTGGAACAAGGGCCTGGCCCAATAACATACATGAATTCTGGTTTCCCAGCATGGAAGCTCTCTGAAAGGGATAAAAATCTGTTCTTTAGTTTTTTTATGGAGGCTTCATTACATAGTGATGATTAACTGAATCATGGCCAATGACAACTGATTCAATCCCCAGCCCATTTTCCCTTCCCAGAATTAGGGAGTGGGATTGAGAGTCCCAACCCTCTAATCATATGGTTCTCCTGGCAAGCAGTCCCCTATCCTTGAGTGGTACCCTGAAATCATCTTATCTGAAACCTTTGCAGGAATTAAGGACAAGAAACTAAATAGTCCTTTGCTCTCATCACTCAGAAAATTCCAAGGGTTTTGGGAACTGTGAACCAGGAACTGTGGATGAGGCATACATATTTGGCCACCAAAATGACCAAGAACATATTTTTCTATATACACAGTGCACACATATATGCTTTATAAATCATTTATCAGTTTTAGATATTGCAAATATATTCTTCCAATCTACCTTGCCTATTAAATTGTTCTTAATTTGTATGATATCAAATCCATTTTTTAAGTTTATTTATTTTTTTTTACTTTTTGGATTTTTAAATTATTTATTACCATACACCTAGATCACAGATGTTTTCTTCAATTGACAATTTAACTTTAGATTTACTTTTCTATAATTGAGCCTTTGATTTGACCTTTAATTGGTCTATCTATTGTGTAAAGTAGAAATCTAGATTTAATTTCTCTATATAGCAAGATATTTTTCCCTGTAATATCATAAAAATATATGTCTTTCTCCATGACTTTATGATATTATCTTCCCCCACCTTATTGAGATACAATCGGCATACAACATATAAATATAAACAACATGATGATTTGGTATACATATGTATATGTAAATAAACAATGTGATATTAAGTTGGTGCAAAAGTAATCACGATTTTTGCATCCACCGCATTCAATTTTTGTTGTTGAAATTGGATATTGGTATACAGTAAATATGGTTATGCTATACATCATTTTAATGTGAATTTCTCACTTTATGTTTTTTGCTAATGAATCATTATTTGCTGTTTATTTTATGTTTATTCTAGACGATGGAAATGATAGTAGATAAAAATCATATTCAAGCAATTTTCTTATTCCAGTTCAAAATGGGTCATAAAAGAGTGGAGACAACTCACAACATCACCAGCACATCTGACCTAGGAACCGATGAACACACAGAGCAGCGGTGGTTCAAGAAGTTTTGCAAAGGAGATGAGAGCCTTGACGCTGAGGAGCATAGTGGCCAGTCATCCGAAATTTACGATGACTACTGGGAACCATCATCGAAGATGATCCTCTTATAGCTACATAAGAAGTTGCTGGAGAATTCAGTGTTGACCATTCTATGGTCAGTGGCATTTGAAACAAATTAGAAAGGTGAGAAGCTTGATAAGTGGGTACCTGATGAACTGACTGCAAATCAAAAAAAAAAAATATTGGTATTTTGAAGTGTTGCCTTCTCTTGTTCTGTGCAACAGCAATGAATCATTTCTCAATCAGATTGTGATGTGTGATGAGAAGTGGATTTTATATGACCACCAGTGGCGACCAGCTCATTGATTGGACCAAGAGGAACCTCCAAATTACTTCCCAAAGCCAAACTCGCACCAAAAAAAAAAAAAAAAGTCATGGTCATTCTTTTGTGGTGTGCTGCCTGTCTGATCCACTACAGCTTTCTGAATCCTGGTGAAACCATTACGTCTGAGAAGTATGCTCAGCAAACTGATGAGATGAACCAAAAACTGCAACACCTGAAGCCAGCATTGGTCAACAGAAGGATGTTCTGCACAACAACTCCCAACTACACGTTGCACAACCAAAGCAAAAGTTGAACCAATTGGGCCACAGGATTTTGCCTCATCCTCTAGATTCACCTGACCTCTCTCACCAAGTGACTACCACTTTTCCAAGCATCTCAAAAACTTTTTGGATAGAAAGCACTTCCACAACCATCAGGATGAAGAAAATGCTTTCCAGGAGATCGTTGAATCCCAAAGCACAGATTTTTATGCTACAGGAATAAGCAAGCTTATTCCTTGTTGGCAAAATGTGTTGATTATAATATATCTTATGTTGGTTAATAAAGATGTGTTTGAGCCTCATGATAGTGGTTTAAAATTCAGTCCAAAACCCCAATTATGTTTGCACCAACCAAATAGCTCTATAAGGCTCAAATCTGTAGCCATTGCAGTTACTGACCTACAAATACACCTGAAAGGAGCTCAGGATGAGCATTCTGTGCTTTAGATATATGGGACCCTGAATAGTTAAGAAATCTATGGCTGATTCATATCAATGTATGACAAAACCCACTGAAATGTTGTGAAGTAATTAGCCTCCAACTAATAAAATTAAAAAAATTTAAAAAAAAAAAGATTATATCTAAGGAAGAATTTCAGTGACCTCAGATACTTGAATCTTCTCATATATAGATAAGCACTAAAGTCTTTAACCTTAAGATATCTGTTTTTTTGTTTGTTTTGCTTATGATTAGCATTAGTCCTTTACCAATAAGTATATTTGACTACATGTATTTCCTTGCCCCCTCAAATTTACATATATATATATAATGTCTATAATATGTATGTATGAATTGTTTTCAGTGGCTAAGTCATGTCTGACTCTTTGTGATGCCATAAACTACAGCACACCAGGCTTCCCTGGCCTTCACTGTCTCCCAGAGTTTGCTCAAACTCATATCCATTGAATCACTGATATTATCCAACCTCTCATCCTGTCATCCCCTTCTCCTCTTGCGCTCAACCTTTTGCAACATCAGGGTCTTTTCCAATGAGTTGGCTCCTAACATCGTGAGTCCAAAATATCAGAATTTCAGCTTCAGCATCAGTCCTTCCAATGAATATTCAGGGGTGATTTCCTTTATGATTAACTGATTTAATCTCCTTGCTGTCCAAGGGACGTTCAAGAGTCTATATATGCACACATATAATACATACACACACACACACACACACGTATACACTGTCTCTTCCCCTGCCTCTTTGGAATTGTTCCTCACAGTTATCTGAGAGGCTGTTTCCTGGGCGATAATCTGCTATAAGGCACTGAATAAAACTCGACCCATAGCTCTAATGTGCACGTTTTTATTGACATATGTTGCAAAATGATTAGCAGAATAAGGTTAGTTAACACTTTACATTACCTGTGTTTGTGTATGTGAGTGTGTGTGGTGAGAACATTTAAGATTTACTCTCTTAGAAACTTTCAAATGCAATACTGTTAACAATAGTCACCATGCTGTGTATTAGATCCCCAAAAGTTACTTATAATAGAGTTTGTGCTCTTAGACCAAATCCCAGCTCTTGGAAGCCACCATTCTAAGTTCTGTTTCTCTAAGTTTGTTTGTATATTCCACATATAAGTGACATCATGCGATGTTTATCTTTCTTTGTCTGACTTTTCTTAGTATTATGCCCTCAAAGTCCATCCACATTGTTGCAGATGACAGAATCTCCTTCTTTTTTATAGCCAAATAATATTCCATTTTATCTTCTGATAAGACATTTTGGTTAATTGCTATGATAAATATGGGAATGCATATATCTTTTTGAGACAGTAATTTTATTTCTTTCAGGGAAATACCTACAAGTGGAATTTCTAGATCATATGGTAGTTTTACTTTTAGTTTCATAACCACTATACTGTTTTGCATATTACAAAGCAGAGATTACCTTGCCAACAAAGGTCCATCTAGTTAAGGCTATGGTTTTTCCAGTGATCATGTATGGATGTGAGAGTTGGACTGTGAAGAAAGCTGAGCGCCAAAGAACTGATGCTTTTGAACTGTGGTGTTGGAGGAGACTCTTGAGAGTCCCTTGGACTGCAAGGAGATCCAACCAGTCCATCCTAAAAGAGATCATTCCTGGGTGTTCATTGGAAGGACTGATGCTGAAGCTGAAACTCCAATACTTTGGTCACCTCATGTGAAGAGTTGACTCATTTAAAAAGACCCTGATGCTGGGAGGGATTGGAGGCAGGAGGAGAAAGGGACGACAGAGGATGAGATGGCTGGATGGCATCACCGGCTCGATGGACATGGGTTTGGGTGGACTCTGGGAGTTGGTGATGGACAGGGAGGCCTGGTGTTCTGTGATTCATGAGGTCGCAAAGAGTCAGACACAACTGAGTGACTGAACTAAACTGAACTGATACTGTTTTGTATAGTAGTTACATCCATTTATATTCCTAGCATAGTACACAGGGGTTTCCTTTCCTCCAAACTCTTTCCAATATTTGTTATTTCTTGTTTTTTGATAGAATCCAGTCTAACACTTATGAGGTGATATTTCTTTATGGTTTTCATTTACATTTCTCTGGTTATTAGTGATGTTCAATATTGTGTTATGTTCTTGTTGCTATTTGCATGTCTTCTTTATTAAATGTCTAGGTTGTCTGCTCATTTTTTAAAACCAGAACATTTGGTTTTTACTATTAAGTTTTATGAGTTCCTTACATATTTTAGGTTTTAACCCCTTAAGTGATGGATGATTTGCAAAAAAGTAGGTCCCCCTATTTTCTCAATTACTTTTTAATTCTGTTGATTGTTTCTTTTGTTCTGCAGAATCTTTAAAATTTGATGTAGTCCCACTGGTTGATTTTTACTTTTGTTGCTTATGCTTTGTTATTATGTGCAAATAATCATCACCTAGACCAATGTCAAGTAGTTTTTTCCCTATGTTTTCCTCTAGGAGTTTTACAGTTTCAGGTTTTATGGTTAAGTCTTTAATCTGTTTCAAGGTATTTTTGTTATTGGTGTAAGATAGGGGTCTTATTTTACATTTGAATGTCCAGTTATCTCAACATCATTTATCAATGACTGCTTTTTCCACATTGGGTCTTCTTGACTCTTTTTATCAAATATCAATTGGTTTAATATGTGTGGGTTTATTTCTGAGGTTTTTATTCTATTCTATTGGTCTATGTATCTGTTTTAATGCCAGTACCATACTCTTTTTGTTACTATAGATTTATAATACAGTTTGAAATCTGAATGCTTGATATCTCTGGCTTTGTTCTCTCAGGACTGCTTTGGCTGTTTGGAGTCTGTTGTGATTCTATACAAATTTTAGTATTTGTTTTCCTATGTCTGTGAAAAGTTTCAGTGGAATTTTAATAGGGATTTAGTTGAATCTATATTTGCGTTTGGATAGTATGGACATTTTAATGATATTCATTACTTTGATTGTGCTGGCATCTACTGAGTATCAAGTATCCATATATACATCATCTCTTTATCCCATTTATTTGTTTACCTATTTCTTACTGGCACTATATCATGCTTTGGGCTAAACTTCTTTACTGTATATTCTAACTGGTTGGATGAGTCACATATCTTTATTTTTATCAAAATTGCCTAATGCGTATTTGAGCACTTTTATTCAATATGAATATTAGAACTAAGTTTACTGAGTTTTAAAGACATATTCCAACTTGAATTAGAGTAGTATTGAATTTGTAGATTTGGAAAGAAAGTTATATGCTTCCATATATGCATAGAACATTTTCCCACATATTTGAATCCTATTTTGTGTCTTTTAATAGAACATATAGATTTTTTCCAGAAAGTTCTTATATATCTTTTGAGTGAATTGATTCCCAAATATGTAATCATTTTGTTAATAATGAGACTGATGCTGTATTTTCCATTTTATTTTCTAGTTTGAGCTCAAAACAGTGCTTCCCTGACAGAAGAGAGACACATACAGAAGGATAGGATGGCAGAGACACCCCTTGCCCAGTACCCCACTTCAGATGTGGTGACCACACAATTGGGAGAAGCCCCTAAAATACAGAACTCTCCCACGAAAAGCGAAGGGAGTGTACCCCACATCAGGCACCCTGACTCTGGGGATTGGCACTGTGCAACAAGCTCTGAAAACCTCTTCATTTGAAAATCAACAGGGATTAAAGTCAGGAGAATTACAGAAATGTGGGGAACAGAAAGCTTGCTTAAAGGGCTCAAGAGCAAACTACTTGCCCTGAGGTCCAGTGCAAAAGCAACAAATTTAAAAGCACCTAGACCGTAAGAGAAGAGGACCTACTTAACCAATTTTAAGTAAGTTTCCAGAGGCAGAAATCTGCAGGGTCTTTATGAAGGGATAGGAGAGCTGGTGGACACCACGTGTGCAATCTCAAATCCTAGCTTGCTAGTGATGGAGCTGACAGGCAGCATTTTGGGTGCCCCCTCTCTAGTCTGCTAGCACTGGAGGGTGGAGCAACAGGCCTGGGTGAATGCTCTGCCTACTAGCCTACCCTGCATAGCCCCCGAGCTGCAACTGGCCAGGAGAGCTCCCTAAGCTCCATTCTCCTAGTGCAGCAGCTGAGTTGCATCTGGGCCAGACAAGCACCTTGAGCTCCACCCAATTTGCACAGAGACTGAACTGTAGCTGGGATGGGTGAGCAACATGAGCCCTATACTCTCCCCTCAACACACATGCACAGCAACTATTGGGAGCTCACAGTCCCCATGAAGGATGCTCAGAGAGTGCCTGGCTTTGGTGCCCATAGGAGACTGCACTTCTGGGCCACATGGAACAATTTCTACACTAGACCATTCTTTGAAGATTGAGGAGGGTAGACATTTTGCCCATACATACAAAAAGCACAGACAGACAGGTAAAATGAGGAGACAGAGAAATATGTTCCAAAGCAAAAAATGAGGCAAATCAGGAAAAAACCATAATGAAACAAAGATTATAACAAACAAGCAACCTACCTGAAAAAGAGTTCAAAAGTTATGGTCATAAAAATGCTCACTGATCTTGAGAGAGGAATGGATGAACACAGTGAGAACTTCAAAAAAGAGACAGAAAATATCAGAAGGTACCAAACAGAAATTATAACTAAACTTAAACAAGCGCAATAGGAGTTTCATAGCAGAATGAATGAAATAGAGGCATGAGATAGCAAACTGAAAGACAAAGCATTTAGAAAACTCCCGGCTTGCTAAGTTGCTTTAGTCATGTTCCGCTCTTGTGACCCTATAGACTGTAGCCCTCCAGGCTCCTCTGTCTATGGAATTCTCCAGTCAAGAATGCTGGAGTGGATTACCATGCCCGCCTCCAGGGGATCTTCCTGACCCAGGAATCAAACACACTATTCTCTGGGTCAAGCACTGCAGGTGGATTATTTACTGCTGAGACCCAGGGAAGCCCCCCCCCAGACCTCAGACAGAGTAACAAAATGAAAAAAAAAAAAACAGAGAGAAGAACTAAAATAAGTGAGTAAAACCTTAAGGGACCTCTGGGAGAACATCAAGAGGAATGACATTTGCATTATATGGGTCCCAGAAGGAAATGAGAGAAAGAGCCAGAAAATTGGATAACTTATCATCTAAACACACGCTTCTTCCTTAGCACTGTCTGTATGTATAAGTATCCTTCTCATATGCCAGTTGAATATATTTGATGATAGCAATGATTATCATTATTATTATCAATGATTCATTTTATTATTTTTTTTCCTTTTGCCGTCTTTGGGCTTACTTTGTTCTTCCTTTACTGATTTTTTTACATGCTAAATCAGGTTAATTATTTTTTACCTTCCTTTTCTTTTAATGTAGGTGTCTATTGCTATAAACTTTGACTCATGGCTGCTGCAGGGTCTGCAGTGCAGTCCATAATTGGTGGCCTGCTTTGCTAGGGCCTAAGATGGGTATGAATTTTGCCTGGCCCGTTAGAACTGGACATGGAACAGGCTGGTTCCAAATAGGGAAATGAGTACAAGGCTGTATATTGTCATCCTGCTTATTTAACTTACATGCAGAGTACCTCATAAGAAATGCTGGGCTGGGTGAAGCACAAGCTGGAATCAAGATTGCCAGGAGAAATATCAATAACCTCAGATATGCAGATGATTCCACCCTTATGGTGTGCTGTGCATGAGTCCTTCTGCCTCTGAAAAAGGACTGCAATCAAAGCTTGGCTGCCATTTCTGACTTATTGTTCCTCATAAGGGCTCCTCAGGGTGATCATTTTGTTTGTTTGTTTTTTAATTTTACTTTTATAAGAATTTGTCCATTTTATCCAAGTTATTAAATCTATTGACTTAAAGTTGTTGATAACATTCTATCATTACCCTATTTTGCTATATAGATCTGTAGTAATGTGCCCATGATGTTGATAGTTTCTGACGTTACTTATTGATGGCTTCTGTTTTCTCTTTTTAATACGTCACCAGTCTTCCTATGAGTTTAGTAGCTTTTAGACCTTTTAAATTCAACCTTTCCATTTTATTTTTGTTTTCTCCATTGCTTGACTGTTATTTCATTGTGTTCCAGTTTTAATTCTGTTTTATTTACTTTTATTTTAACTTGTTCGTGCTTTTCTCTCCCTTAAGACTGAAAACTAGATAACTAATTATCAAATTTTTTTCCTTAGCACTATCTGCATATTTATGTATTGTATTGAAGTGCCAATCAAATATATTTGATGATTCAGAACTTTTTTTCTTTTGGTGCTAGAATTTATTTTTCATTCTCCTTAGAAGTCTCATCTGTCTTTTGCAATCTCTTCACTCACTGTATTATGTATCTTCTTAAACATATGTATGACTATAGTAATGTCTTTTCTATGACCAATGAATGGCTCACTATAGGTCCAGTTCTATTAGAGTTTTGGAAGCTGTGAATACAATTTCATACTTCTTTGCATATCTTTTTTAAAAATTGTATTCTGCACATTGTAACTAAGAACAAATAAACTAAACACAGACTCCAGAAGCAAAATATTATCACAACACCCTCAATCCTAAAAGTGTAAGCCATTTCTCTTCTGTGGCATTAGACTGAGTTTTTCAGTGTCTTCCAAGAATTAATTTCACCTGGGGTTCAGCACACCTTTAATTAGATTTAGTTTGTCAAAACTTCCAGATCTCTTATGTTGCCATAACTGTGGCTCTGATTGTTCTGATGTCAGAATTTGAGCTAGTTATACTGTAGGACCACTGTTTTGGATACTTTGGGTTCACCACTAAACTAAAGAAGTACCCTGGAATCCAAGCCCCAGATGTTACATGGGGTTGTATAAATTTTCTTTTTTACAGAACTTCCTCAGGTGCCTCTCACCAAATAGCTGGGAGTGAAATAGTGAATGGAAGAAACATTGACTTTAATAATGATTAATCTTGCATTTGGTACTGTTTAACTTTCTAATCTAATATACCTGACAACAGTATTGATAAAGTTCACCTGATTCTTCTTAGTCTGGGTTGGTATCCAGACCAGGTGCTTATCTTTGATATGAAGGTTACCATATTATTCTCTGTTCATTGAGGAATAGCTCATCTTCCTTGCATTCAGTTCTTCAAGAGTTTCTTGAATGCACAACTCATTGATATTCCATATTAATGTAGAATTTTTAATCCATTCATCTTTCCCCTTGTTTCCACAGGAGCAAAGACATACTGCCCACTTCTTCAGACAGCAGTGGGATTCTCATTACACTGAAGAATTTTATGTAGGTAAGCAACATGTTTACCTTGATATGTATAAAATGAATGAAAGGAGGGAAGGGAGCTGGCAGAAAGAAATGTTAGAAGAGATGTGTTAGCTGTGGAGAGAAATTATTCTAGCTTAGACTTGGGTGGTATCAGATACAAAGTACTGGATGAATTTGAGAGAATTATTTAATGGTAGCTTAGAAAGAACTTGTTTTTTGATGAGGTGTTAGGGTGATAGAATAGCAACATTGTGATTGATATTTGGATGTTTTGGGCAGTGCATTGATCTCTAGAATGTAAATTCCAAGAAAGCAGGGATTTTCATTTGCTTTGTTCACCGATGTAGCACAAGTTCCTAGAATAATACCAGGTAAACAGTATGTAATCCATAAATATTGATGAAAAACACTGAATAAAGAACAGAATGGGGCTGAATGGGACATGGTTTCATTTATGTTGACTTTTGAAATTCAGCAAGCATTTAAGTGGAGATATGTGGTAGGTACATCAATATACTGTATATTTTAGAAGGAAAGCCCCAGCTGAAGACATTTGTGTTGCATAAATATTACTTAAGGCTTTTTAGGTCAATAACCTTGGCTACAATTAAATATTATAAGGTAACAAAAATATTGCATTTACATGTTTTAATATCACAGCCAGCCAAAGTCTATTATATTAATGAAATTTTGGTATAACCATCCAGTTCTTAATAGTAGTAGGTCATTTTGTTATTCACAAGATCTGATTTATTCTCTGAATTGTTACCATGTTATAATAGATTCAAATGTCTCAAGAAAGATCAGTATTCTTATATATCCTTTTGTTATCAATTCCTATAGAGGTTCAGGTAAATGCCTTGAAATATACATTTTGAAGTTTTGATGAATCATACATATTCATGAAGTCAAATATCTGAAATTGGAGAAGTTGTAGCATTAACTCATTTTGTGAGGGGACGTGTTTTATCAATGTATCAGTTTTGATTAGAAAGTCTAAAAATAGTCTGTTGGCTTTAGTGAATCTTGAAATATAAATCTACATTTCCTTTGTAATAAAAGATAAGACTGAAGTTGGATTTTAACATGATAATTTGGAGTTTACCAAGAATTCCATTTGCTTTATTATTCTTTAAAAGTAGCAGATGATATTATACTACTTTCTATTCAACTGTCCTAGATTTAAAACTCTAAAGTCAGAAATGTATTAAAATAACAAAAATCTTTCAAGTGACCTTATTATCAGCTGGAAAGGAGTATGTGTGTATGTATATTATTACACTTCATACTTACTCCTACTTAAAGTTTCAAAAGTTTCTAGAGTTAATGAGTGAAATAAATAGATTCTCTTATCCTTTTGTCTTTGGGGAAAAGTGATTTATCAAATTATTTTTAATGAATTTTATTTGTGCTGTAAGTTTAATACTTTATTTACATATTTTCCACTTAAATTAAAATCTTAATCTTGACTTTGTTTTGGTTGCAGACATATGCATTTTGTAAAGTAGTGTTTTGAATATTATTTAGCTGCAGATGAGTATGTGTGTATGTGTAGAGAGATTATATTTTTAAATATTTATATTTATTGATAATTTAAATATAAATTATATTTTACAAATTATATAATTTATATAATATAATTTATATTTATTTATGCTATAAATAAATATATAATTGATAATTTAAATATAACATTGAATATTACACTTATTTTTGAACAAACAGCAAAACAAATTATAGAATACTATATTTTATGTTTTAATTGGTTCTCTTGTATGAGTGATATAAGTTTATGTTAATATAAAGTAAACAATGAAAAGCTACTTTTAGCTATTGATATTATTCTCCAATAGATATACTCTGCTGCGATTTCTTAAAATTTCCTGCTTTTATTTCCAATGCCAAATAAATTAAATTCATTTGATTAAATGGAAAAAATGTTTTACATTATATCTCTAGTTGTGAGCATTAATAGGACCTTTTTACAAATGACACTAGGGTTCTCAGGTTGATGCATAAAACTTCAATATGACAAGTATTCTTCTAAATGTCTTTATTTTACATTACAAATATTTTACATTATTTAGTTGAATGGGTTACAGAAATAGAGTATGCTTCTATCATTGATCAATAAAATTCCTTCAAACCTGCTAAGTCTTTATTGGAGCATAATATACTTACTGATATATTGTATGGTATTTTGCTTCATTTGAAAGTGTTTCCCAGTTAAAAGCAGCAAGAAATTATGTTCCTTCTCATTACATTCAAGTATCAATTTTGACAATGATAAATTGACTACCTTATGGATTCTAAATACCACTTTTAGACTCTGTTCTCCTATATCTATTCTCCTATATAACTATCTACTCCCCTAACCAAATGAACAATTTTCCTTTTATTCCATTTTCTTTTTCCTTACTGACATTATGTTATTTTAAAGCTGGAATTCTGATAGGATTAGGAGCTAAAAATGAATGTGTAGTACCTCACTTTTAAATCACAGCAAACCAAATATAATAATTACATTTTACTTTTATTACTTGGGAACATAGTATGTCTTTTGATATGTTTGGCTTTATTATTATTTAACCAAAGAAGCTCCTTAAGGAAAACGCTTACCAACAACATGATTACATTTTAACTTGAGAGAAGATGAGCAAAATAAATGAGTCATATAAATGGTATTTTTGGATGTGATTAGTGTTGTGAGGAAGAACAAAACAGGAAAGTGGCAATGGCAATGTATGTGGATTAGCAGGGGGTGGGTTGCATCTTTCAGCAGTGTGTAAGTTTTTCATGGATGCTGTAACAAGTTATCACAGATATGATCACTCAGAAACAACAAAAATCTATTCTTTCACAGTTCTGCAGGCCAGATGTTAAACATTAAGGAACTGGCAAGTCCATGCCCCTTCAGAGGCTTCAGGGGAGATTCTACTCCTTGCCTCTTCAGGCTTCTGGTGTCTGTTGGCATTCCTTTTAGCTGATTACTCTAGTCTTGCTTTTTTGTTGTTGTTTTTGTTCCTTACATCTTCTCCCTTTGTACTTTTTCCTCTTTGTTCTTCTCCTCTTCTGTCTAAATCTTCCTTTGCCTTTCTCATTTATGGCACTTGTCACTGGATTTAAGCCCTATCTGCATTATGAAAGATTACCTTATCTCAAAATTCTTTACTTAATCACATCTGCAAAGACCCTTCTTTCAAGTAAAGTAACATTCTGAAACTTGATTTGATGTAGATATTTTGGGGAGGAAAATTTTCAAATTACCATAATGATAAAACCTAAATAGATGAGGTTGATTCTGAAAAGGAGGGAGCAAGGTGATGGTTGCAATGTGAAAGAACAAAGAATTAATCTGGAGATATTCTATTTCATAAGACTCTAAGGAAATAAAAGTTTATGGTTTTATGGTTTTACTACTTACTTAAGTGTATGATTAGACGTAATTATGGGAGATGTGCATACCAAAGTTTATACTGGGAATCAGGCTCTCTGGGCACCATTAATAATAATTATTAATTATTACATTTTCCTAGGGGAACAGTTAACCAGGAATCATAGGTCCTGAAGAACAGCAGACAGCTTTAAGTCCTCTTTTTCACAGGAACACTATATAAATATGAGGGTCCAGGCTAACCTAGAAAGTCTTCATGTAAAATGAAGGTAAACCCATTTTGAGATACGCTACTATAACAAGGATTCTTTCATGTTGCACCTGAAAGTGAAGCACTATATAGAGAAGTACAGCACATATTCCAGGGAGGAGACAGGCTATGAATAATTATGTATAATTAAATTATAATATGATTAGTGTTACATTTAAAATAACCATACAATGTGGTTGAGCACCAAGGGATTTTCAAGTAAAGGAAACACAATAAAAAAAATCAAGGGGTAACAAAGAGCACAATATTTAGTAGGTGTGAGGGTTGTGGTGTGAAATACAGTGACCTTACTGAAGATGACTGATGAAGGAAGGGTGGCAGATGCTAAGGATTTGGATCTTGTTCTAGGGACTCGTTGGCTGTGCCAAGGCTATGACCCTGCAGGGAAGCCTTCTCAAAAGAGCATAAGTGATAAAATTATGTTTGATATGCAAACACAGCTTCAAAATAAGTTCCATGGCAATACTGACACTGTCTCCAAGAAGAAAGAAATAGTAGCAAGCTCCCTGATGCTGCTCAAAAATCTTTGATCCTAATCATCTTTCATGCAAATTCCTTTCAGTAAGCCTCAGGAGTTGGTGATGGACAGGGAAGCCTGGTGTGCTGCAGCCCATGGAATCACAAAGAGTCAGACACGACTGAACAACTGAACTGAACTGAACTGAGCTCCATGTTGGTGAATCACACCCCAGAACTGTGTAGCTCCTGATAATATCTGGCCCAAAGTTTTTGACAGTGCCGAAGCAGTAATGAGACAAATTAGGCATACATATTCTATTAGAGCTTAGAAATACGACCTCCAGAACTAACCAGTGTCTAACAGTTTGCGATGGGAAAAAGTATCCATAAGTAGATTCTTTAGGTCTCACCCTCTCTCTCACACTTCAACCCAAACTTTTACAAATGTGGATTTCTCATAAAATCTTCCTTCCTTCCTTCCTTTTCCTCTCTCTCTCGGTCTCTTTCACTATTTCTCCCTCTCTCCTTTCATTCCTTTCTCTCTTTCTCTTTCTTTCTTTTTCTCTAATCAAAGAAGAAGTGATAATTAAAAATAATAGAATCCAAATTTATATATTTAAAAAAATGTGATCGGGTGACCCTAAGCCAGCTTTATTTAGAGAAGAGGAAGAGGAGTAGAAGTCAGACAGAAGAAAGTTGTTGGCAGTGAGACCTGCAATTTTAAAAAGGGGAGTTTTCAGAAAATTTTTCTGCTATATACAATTCATTTCCATGTCAATCTCCCATACAAACAAACACATCATCCTCCAGTCACACAAACACATTGCACCAACAAGAAGTTTTAATAGAGATCTACATTGCTTTTTGTTGATTTTGAAGTTAAGACATATCCTTTTCAATGTGCAAATATATTACATGTATTCTTTATACCCTTCATTTCTTCCTTTGTTCTTTCCTTATTTTTACAGTTTTCTCTCTTTTGGTCTTCATATATATCTGTGTACATTTATTTTGTCCTTTCTTGGGGAATGTTCCATATTATGAGATCTTGCTGTTCCTATAGGAGAAGGAAATGACAACCCTTGCCTGGAGAATCCCGTGGACAGAAGAGCCTGGTGGGCTGCTGTCCATGGGGTCGCACAGAGTCGGACACGACTGAAGTGACTTAGCAGTAGCAGCTGTTCCTATATATTGATTTTACAGTTTCTTTCTTTACAAAATGATGTCAATAATGAATAGAAGTTTTTACTTTTTACTCAACAATATAACATATATTAAAACCAGTATGTTTGTACCTCAGTTAACTTGTTTGTTTATCATTTAATTTCTGTGTTTATATGTAACATTTGTCCATGAGATCCAAGCATTAGTCTAGATAATTAAAAGAATCTATGAAAAAATTTAGAGGTATTAAGGTTTGGTCAGATTTATCTTTCACAGAGAGAAGTTTGGCTACAATGTAGACAATGAGTAAGAGGAAGCGAAGAGTTGGTGGTGGGGGATAAGTACCATGGATCAGCCAATAAATTAAGTTTGTAATTGTTTCTTAGGAGAGTGATAAGGTAGATATGAACTGTAAGGAAATAAAAGTGGTGAGGAAAATGTATGTTTAAGGATAAATTTGTTGTTGATGGTTTTAGCAAAATAGAGTGCTTTACTGACAGGAATGATAGGAAGAGGGGAAAGGTTAGGAAGCTATCTCTTCAAGCTTACATGTGTGAGTGGATAGAATCACCATAATCTGAAATAAGGAGTAGGAATCATACATTTTAAAAAAAAGAGAGAAAGTAATGATTGCTTTGAAAGTGGAGTTTAAAACCAGTTCAGTTCAGTTCAGTCACTCAGTTGTGTCCGACTCTTTGTAAAGAGAAGCAAAAATTCTGAAGTATAAAAAATATTAAAATAAAAAGTCTTTAAAATTCTTAGAACATGCCATTATCAAAGTTTGATGTTAAACAATATTGATACAGCCTTATATGTTCACATTGGTAAAGGTGGAGTTTCACTCCTAAATATAAGCCTGTCATTTTCAACCAGATGAAGTAAATTTGTGTATGTGTGTGCGTTCTACATAACATATGTGTGTATATATAAATTAAATCCATGTGACATAGGCATTGTTGTGTTCAGTTGCAAAGTCATGTCGGACTATTTGCAGCCCCATGTACTGCATCAAACCTTCCCTGTCCATCACCAATTCTCGGAGCTTGCTCAAATCCATGTTCATTGAGTCAGTGATGCCATCCAACCATCTCATCATCTGTTACCCCCTTCTTCTCCTGCCCTCAACCTTTCCCAGCATCAAGGTCTTTTCCAGTAAGTCAGCTCTTTTCATCATGTGGCCAAAGTATTTAAGCTTCAGTTTAAGCATCAGTCCTTCCAAAGAATACTCAGGGTTGATTTCCCTTAGGACTGATTGGTTTGATCTCCTTGCTGACCAAGGGACTCTCAAGAGTCTGAAGCACCACAATTCAACACCATCAGTTCTTTGATGCTCAGCCTTCTTTATGGCACAACTCTTACATCTGTACACAACTACTGGAAAAAACATAGCTCTGACTATATGGTCCTTTTTTGGCAAAGTGATGTCTCTGGTTTTTAACATGCTATCTAGGTTTGTCATAGCTTGTCTTTCAAGGAACACATGTCTTTTAATTTCATGGCTGCAGTCACAATCCGCAGTGATTTTGGGACCCAAGAAAATAAAGTCTGTCACTGTTTCCATCGTTTCCCCCATCTATTTGCCATGAAGTGATGGAACCAAATGCCATGGTCTTAGATTTTTGAATGTTGAGTTTTAAGCGAGCTTTTTCACTCTCCTCTTTCACTTTCATCAAGAGGCTCTTTAGTTCCTCTTCACTTTCTGCCATCAAGGTGGTGTCATCTGCATCTCTGAGGTTATTGATATTTTCACTGAGCAATTGAACTGACCTGATGTATGTATATTTTCATGTCTTATAGATATATTCTATTAAAGATATAACTCTTCTTCTGAGTGAATGGTATGTTACTGTTCATTGCTCAGTTGTGTCCAACTTTGTGACCCAATGGACAGTAGCCTACCAAGCTCCTCTGCCCACAGAATTCTGCATGCAAGAATACTTGAGGGGGTAGCCATTCCATTCTGCAGGGGATCACCCTGACCCAGGGATCAAACCCAGGTCTTTGGCATTGCAGGCAGATTATTTACTATCTCAGCCACCAAGGAAGCCCCAATGAATTGTATATTCCTGTATTCCAGATAAAACAACAGCTCATGATTCCCCACTAATACTAAAATCTTAATAAACTTAAAAGTATAACATATTCTGCATATAATTTTATCACCAATCACTTCATTTCTTTGCTCAGTCCTGTCCGACTCTTTGCAACCCCATGGACTGCAGCACACCAGGCCTCATTGTCCATAATCATTGCCAGAGCTTGCTCAAATCCATGTCCATCAAGTCAGTGATTCAACTTCAGCATCAGTCCTTCCAGTGAATATTCAAGACTGATCTCCTTTAGGATGGACTGGTTGGATCTCCTTGCAGGTCAAGAAACTCTCAAGTGTCTTCTCCAACACCACAGTTCAAAAGCATCAATTCTTCAGGGCTCAGCTTTCTTTATAGTCCAACTCTCACATCCATACATGACTACTGGAAAAAACATAGCTTTGACTAGACAGATCTTTGTTGGCAAAGTAATGTCTCTGCATTTTAACAAGCTGTCTAGGTTGGCCATAGCTTTTCTTCCAAGGACCAAGTGTCTTTTAATTTCATGGCTGCAGTCACCATCTGTAATGATTTTGGACCGCCCCCCCCACCCCCCCCCACCCCCCGCCCAAAATAAAGTCTGAAACTGTTTCCCCTGTTTCCCCATCTACTTGCCATGAAGTGATGGGACCAGATGCCATGATCTTAGTTTTCTGAATGCTGTTTTAAGCCACTTTTTCACTCTCCTCTTTCACTTTCATCAAGAGGCTCTTTAGTTCTTCTTCGCTTTCTGCCACAAGGGTGGTGTCATCCGCATATCTGAAGTTATTGATATTTCTCCTGGCAATCTTGATTCCAGCTTGTGCTTCATCCAGTCCAGCACTTCTCATGATTAATCTGCGTATAAGTGATATAAGCAGGGTGACAGTGTACAGCCTTGGTGTACTCCTTTCCTTATTTGGAACCAGTCTGTTGCTCCATATCCAGTTCTAACTGTTGTTTCTTGGCCTGCATACAGATTTCTCTGGAGGAAGGTCAGGTGGTCTGGTATTCCCATCTCTTGAAGAATTTTCCACAGTTTTATGTGGTCAACACAGTCAAAGGCTTTGGCATAGTCAATAAAGCAGAAGTAGATGTTTTTCTGAAACTATGTTCCTTTTTTGATGGTACAACAGATGTTGGCAATTTGATCTCTGGTTCCTCTGCCTTTTCTAAATCTAGCTTGAATATCTGGAAGTTCATGGTTCACATACTTTTGAAGCCTGGCTTGGACAATTTTGAGCATTATTTACTAGCATGTGAGATTAATGCAACTGTGCAGTAGTTTGAGCATTCTCTGGCATTACCTTTCTTTGGGATTAGAATGAAAACTGACCTTTTCCAGTCCTGTGGCCACCGCTGAGTTTTCCAAATGTGTTGGCATATTGAGTGCAGCACTTTAACCGCATCATCTTTTAGGATTTGAAATAGCTCAAATGGAATTCCATCACCTCCACTTGCTTTGTTCATTGTGATGTTTCCTAGGGCCCACTTGATTTCACATTCCAGGATGTCTGGCTCTAGGTGAGTGACAATACCATCATGATTATCTGGGTCATGAAGATCTTTTTTGCATAGCTCTACTGTGTATTCTTGCCACCTCTTCTTAATATCTTCTGCTTCTGTTAGGTCCATACCATTTCTGTCCTCTGTTGTGTCCATCTTTGCATGAAATGTTCCCTTGGTACCTCTAATTGTCTTGAAGAGATCTCTAGACTTTCCCATTCTGTTGTTTTCCTCTATTTCTTTGCACTGATTGCTGAGGAAGGCTTTCTTATCTCTCCTTGGTATTCTTTGGAACTCTGCATTCAATGGGTATATCTTTCCTTTTCTCCTTTGCCTTTTGCTTCTCTTCTTTTCATACCTGTGTGTAAGGCCTCCTCAGACAACCATTTTGTCTTTTTGCATTTCTTTTTCTTGGTGATGGTCTTGATCACTACCTCCTGTACAATGTCATGAACCTCTGTCCATCGTTCTTCAGGCAATCTGTCTGTAAGATCTAATCCCTTGAATCTATTTTTTCATTTCCACTGCATAGTCATAAAGGATTTGATTTAGGTCATAGTTGAATTATCTAGTGGTTTTCCCTAATTTCTTCAATTTAAGTCTGAATTTGCAATAAGGAGTTCATGATCTGAGCCACAGTCAGCTCCCAGTCTTGTTTTTGCTGACTATACAGTGTATAGAGCTTCTCCCTCTTTGACTGCAAAGAGTATAATCAATCCAATTTTGGTGTTGACCAGCTGGTGATGTCCATGTGTAGAGTCTTCTCTTGTGTCATTGGAAGAGGGTGTTTGCTATGGCCAGTGCGTTCTCTCGGGAAAATTCTGTTAGCCTTTGCTCTATTTCATTCTATACTCCAAGGCCTAATTTGCCTGTTACTCCAGGTGTTTCTTGACTTCCTACTTTTGCATTCCCATTACCTATGATGAAGAGGACATCATTTTTGGGTGTTGGTTCTAGAAGGTTTTGTAGGTCTTCATAGGACCGTTCAACTTCAGCTTCTTCATCATTATTTACAGATTAGATAGTGCTAAAGAATCAGAAAAGTATATGGAAAAGCTGTGTGCTTGTGTATGCTCAGTCACATCCAAGTTTTTGAAGCCTCATGTACTCTAGCCCTCTGGGCTCCTCTTTCCATGGAATTCTCCAGGTAAGAATACTGGAGTGTATTGACATTTCTTACTCCAGGAAATCTTCCTGACTGAGGGGTCAATACACATCTTCTGCATTGATAGGCAGACTGTTTACCATTAGCACCACCTGAGAAACCCTATGGAAAAGCTTCCAGAAATTAAGTAAATCATTATGATGAGAGGAAGTTGTAGAACGAGGTTTTTAGTGGTGCTTTGGAATTAAACTACCTGGGCAAAATTCTGGACTTCATGCTAACTGGATTCAGGTTTGTTGTAAAGTAGATTATTTAACCTCTTTATTTTATAGTTACCCATTTATGAACAGTGACAACCATAGTAACCATCTCACAATGTCTTTGGAGGGGCTAAAAGGAATATATTTTATTCATAGTTGTATCCCCAGTAACTTTAATGCATTAAACAGACTGGGCAGATAATATATAATCTAACCTTAATAAACATTAAAGTTCCTCTCATTATTATTAAAAATTATTAACTTGGATTTATTGGTGACTTGAGTAACTGTGAAGGACATGGTGAAATTTGGCAAGGTGGCAGAAATGGAAATAGATACTTGAGAAGTGAATGAGAATGAATTTGAAGAGTATATAATCAGTTATTTCCAGAAAGTTTCTCTGTTAAGAAGCGTAGAGAACTAGGGCAGTGACTGGAAAGAGATATGAAGTCAAGAAATGTTAATATTTGTAGAATATGAAATGAGGATAATGATGGAATGAATGCCTCGGAAAGAGAAAAGTTCCAAAGTCCATATGGAAGCATGGCTTTTGATAGAAAAGGAGGTAGCTCTTCTGTTGTAAAAATAGGAAAGAAAGAGAATGGAACCAAATGAAAATAAAATTTTAAATTTGAGGACAAGGAAGATAATATGATGGATTTTTTGTTTTAAGACTTTTATTTGGGTGCAATCTCAAAAACGACAGAATGATCTCAGTTCGTTTCCAAGGCAAACCATTCAATATCACTGTAATCACTGTAATCCAAGTCTATGCCCCAACCAGTAATGCTGAAGAAGCTGAAGTTGAATGGTTCAATGAAGACCTACAAGACGTTCTAGAATTAACACCCAAAAAAGATGTAATTTTCATTATAGGGGACTGGAATGCAAAAGAAGGAAGTCAAGAAATATCTGGAGTAACTGGCAAATTTGGCCTAGGAGTACAGAATGAAGCAGGGCAAAGGCTAATAGAGTTCTGCCAAGAGAACACACTGGTCATAACAAACACCCTCTTCCAACAACACAAGAGAAGACTCTACACATGGACATCACCAGCTGGTTGACACCGAAATCAGATTGATTACATTCTTTGCAGCCAAAGATGGAGAAGCTCTATACAGTCAGCAAAAACAAGACTGGGAGCTGACTGTGGCTCAGATCATGAAATCCTTATTTCCAAATTCAGACTTAAATTGAAGAAACTGGAGAAAACCACTAGACCATTCAGGTATGACCTAAATCAAATCCATTATGGCTATACCGTGGAAGTGAGAAGTATATTTAAGGGACTAGATCTGACAGACAGAGTGCCTGATGAACTGTGGATGGAGGTTCATGACAGTGTACAAGAGACAGGAATCAAAACCATTCTCAAGAAAAAGAAATGCAAAAAAGCAAAATGGCTGTCTGAGCAGGCCTTACAAATAGCTGTGAGAAGAAGGGAAGTGAAAAGCGAGGAGAAAAGGAAAGATATGCCCATTTGAATGCAGAGTTTCAAAGAATAGCAAGGAGAGATAAGAAAGCCTTCCTCAGTGATCAATGCAAAGAAATAAAGGAAAACAATAGAATGGGAAAGTCTAGAGATCTCCTCAAGAAAATTAGAAATACCAAGGGGATATTTAATGCAAATATGGGCTCAATAAAGGACAGAAATTGTAGGGACCTAACAGAAGCAGAAGATATTAAGAAGAGGTGGCAAGAATACACAGAAGAACTGTACAAAAAAAAGATCTTCATGACCCAGATAATCACGATGATGTGATCAGTCACCTAGAGCCAAACATCTTGGAATGTGAAGTCAAGTGGGCCTTAGGAAGCATCACAATGAACAAAGCTAGTGGAGGTGATGGAATTCCAGTTGAGCTATTTCAAATCCTGAAAGGTGATGCTGTGAAAGTGCTGCACTCAATATGCCAGCAAATTTGGAAAACTCAGCGGTGGCCACAGGACTGGAAAAGGTCAGTTTTCATTCCAATCTCAAAGAAAGGCAATGCCAAAGAATGCTCAAAATACCGCACAATTGCAGTCATTTCACATGCTAATAAAGCAATGCTTAAAATATGTGAACCATGACCTTCCAGATGTTCAAGCTGGTTTTAGAAAAGGCAGAGGAACCAGAGACCAAATTGCCAACACCACCTGGATCACTGAAAAAGCAAGAGTTCTAGAAAAACATCTATTTCTGCTTTATTAACTATGCCAAAGCCTTTGACTGTGTGGATCACAATAAACTGTGGAAAATTCTTCAAGAGATGGGAATACCAGACCACCTGACCTGCCTCTTGAGAAACCTGTATGCAGGTCAGGAAGCAACAGTTAGAACTGGACGTGGAACAAAAGACTGCTTCCCAATAGGAAAAGGAGTAAGTCAAGGCTGCATATTGCCACCCTGCTTATTTAACTTATATGCAGAATACAGCATGAGAAACGCTGGGCTGGAGGCAGCACAAGCTGGAATCAAGATTGCAAGGAGAAATATCAATAACCTCAGATATGTGGATGACACCACTCTTATGACAGAAAGTGAAGAAGAACTAAAGAGCCTCTTGATGAAAGTGAAAGAGGAGAGTGAAAAAGGTGGCTTAAAGCTCAACATTCAGAAAACTAAGATCTTGGCATCTAGTCCCATCACTTCATGGGAAATAGATGGGGAAACAGTTGAAATAGTGGCTGACTTTATTTTTCTGGCCTCCAAAATCACTGCAGATGGTGACTGCAGCCATGAAATTAAAAGATGCTTATTCCTTGTAAGGAAAGTTATGACCAACCTAGACAGCATATTTAAAATCAGAGACATTACTTTGTCAACAAAGGTCCATCTAGTCAAGGTTATGTATTTTCCAGTAGTCATGTATGGATGTGAGAGTTGGACTATAAAGAAAGCTGAGCGCTGAAGACTTGATGCTTTTGAGCTGTGGTGTTGGAGAAGATCTTGAGAGTCCCTTGGATTGCAAGGAGATCCAACCAGTCCATCCTAAAGGAGATTAGTCCTGGATGTTCATTTGTGGGACTGATATTGAAGCTGAAACTCCAATATTTTGGCCACCTGATGCGAAGAGTCACTCATTTGAAAAGATCCTGATGCTGGGAAAGATTGAGGGGAGGAGGAGAAGGAGATGACAGAGGATGAGATGGTTGGATGGCATCACCAACACAATGGATATGGATTTGGGTGGACTCCAGTAGTTGGTGATGGGCAGAGAGGCCTGGCGTGCTGCGGTTCATGGGGTCTCAAAGAGTCGGACATGACTGAGTGACTGAACTGAACTGATTCATATATTTAATAATGTTAAATGTGTATATACCATTAACTAAATTAAATACTGGAAATATGGGAATATACAAGTTAAAGAACTCAGCAAAATTCTCTTCAGTTACAGACCTTATATTAGGATGTGGGGAGATATCCAACATACCCAATAAATAGGTGAAATAATAGCATTTTAGATGATAGAAGTTATAGAGAGAACTAAAACTGGGACTGAGAATAAAGAATTCAAGAGAAGTTGTACTTTTAAATTGAATAATCAGAAAAGTTCTCATGAAGAAGGTGAGATCTGAAGGAGGTAAGGAGAGATGCAGGTGTCTCGAGATTCCACACCAAAGGAAGGGAAAATACAAGCTCCAATATAAGAATGTGCCTGCATTGTTCAGCAAGAAATGAGAAATGTCTGTGGTTTCAGCATACAGAGTTGCTTTCACTTCAGCTGTCACTGGAAGGCATTAGAAGATTTTAATCAGATGAACAATATTATTTTAATTATATTTAACAGAAGTCCTTTGACTGCTATATTTAAAATAGACTGAAATAAGCAAAGATGAAGAGACAATTTAGAGAAAAAGTAGAAGCATTTTTGGTAGAAGTAGTAATGGATTAAAAAAATTAAATAATCCAAGTTTGATCCATGATGAAAGTAATAAATTTAAAGAGTAATATGTTTCTGGATATATTTGGATACTGCATGTAATAATAGGATTCTGGGCATATGGTTTGAAGATAGGTCCTATTGGATTTACCAACTAATTGTGATTCATGAGAAAAAAAAAAAACATAGTAGTCAAGAATGACTGAGATTTTTAGACTGAACAACTGAAGGATGGGGATTTCATTATTGAGGTGAAGATTTTGTGGGTACAGGTGGAGAGAGAATATGAAGATTTTGTTTTTGCTTACTTAAGTGTGAAATATCAATTAGATATTTAGGTGAAGCTGTGAAGTGGTTAGTGACTAATATTTAAATTATCAATCCAGAGTGTACAAGAGAATTTCTTGGCTAAAAAGATAAATCTTACAAAGCAGCATGTTGCTGGCATTTAGAGTAATGATATTGGGTGTGTGCAGATAGAAAGTGAATGTAGATAGAAGAAAGGCTTTAGGGCTGTGATATAGGGCCCTTAAAGTTTCTGAGGTCAGGAAAATGACCACCAATCAAAAAGAGAGGCTGAGAAGGAGCAGTGATCTTTTAAAATGGAAGAAATCAACTCAGTGTAGTACCCTTGAAACCAAATGAAGAAGTATTGCAAGAAGTAAGAAGTGACCCACAACCTCAAGTGTTGCTGATAAGTGCAGTACCATGCTAACTGAGAACTGATCCTTGGAGTTAGCAGTGAAGGTAACTGGTGAAAACTTGAATGAATTGGATTCAGACAGAGTATGGGACTGAAGGAATTGAAGAAAAATGTACAGTTTAGCTTTAAGAGGATGCATAAAATGAAGAGAAATTGAGGTCACCCTATTTAGTCTAATGAAAAATAGCCAGTATAGAGTGGTGGTGATTGATGTTGAGAAGAGACAGGGTAAAGATCAATATACAAATTATTTATGGCATGGTTATCTGTGAGAGGACACAGAGATGGGGAAGTTTAAACATGAGATCATGGAATATGACTTATAAAGAATAGGAGAGAAATAATGACAGAGAATTATGGTTTAAAAAACTGGACTGTATTGAAAGCCAAGCTTAGATTAAAGATCATGAATTATAATGATACCAATATCATTGGTTAAGCAAATCTTCTCCAGTGATGTTTATCTTTTGGATTACAATCATTAAGAAACAGGTTATTCGGTTAATTGAAGGTTAATTTTTGAAATAAGAAGGAAAGAGAGTGTAATGAAGCTGAAGATGTTAATTAGGTAGTAATTGTAATGATGTACCATGATACCTTAGCTGGAGTTGAAGTAAAAATAGAAATCATGTTGGGGTCCTTTAATGGACTGGAACCTTGTGGTGCGGAGTCGACGATAAGAAAGTGAAAGAGAGAAAGAGAGAGAGAGAAAGAGAGAGAGAGAGAGACAAAAAAGACCCGGGGACCTAAGCTCTGATGGAGCAAAGGTGCTTTAATGATTTTTCTATGAGTACATATAGGCTGCAGTACAAGAAACTTCTTTCGGGAATGATAGAGATCAGAAAACCAAATGTACAGCAACCGTTACCAAGGGAACAAAGGGTAACGTTAGTCACAAGGTCAGGAGACAATCTATATCTCAAGTAAGGGGAAGGAGATTAAGCTGTTTTGTCCTAAGGAGAATGTTTACTAAAGGAGACCCAAGCCTGCCTCACACAATGACCTCAGTCCCTGGGAGCAGCGTGCTGTTCCGCTTGAAGAGGGACAAAGGACTCATGAGAGACAGCACGTAGGAATCCTCCCGTCAAACATTCCCTGACAAAATCAGATGATGGGTAGGTGAAAATGGAAGGGTTACTGGACTTATGGAATGATGAATTTAAGGAATTATTGCAGAGGAACTTGACAAAGTGGGCAGAAATTCCAGAAGGTTTTTACCAGAAACTGGAATTATTGAGTTAATGGCTCCAGAGGAGCAGCAAATTGATGATGGCAAAGTTCAAGAAGTGACCGGCAGAACAAATGCGGGGAAAGGGGACTGGAGATTTAAAAAACAAAACAACAACAACAACTCAAGGAATTTAGCAGCAAAGCTATCCTGGCATTTTTTACAACTATGGTAGTATCAAGGATGAAGATGAAGGTCATTATATTGGGGATAAACTTTTTAGTACATGAGGGAAAAATAAAGTTTAACTGTATAACAGCAGTAAAGGAGAGAAGATGTGGTGTTTTAAGAGCATAAGTTAAGTAAAAAAAAAAAAAAGAGCATAAGTTAAATTTCCAGAGACAAGGATGACTATTGTTAAGCCAACAAGATTCAATGGGAAGAATACCCTTGGTATGTGTGGGCCTGTAGTTACTTCATTTCATGGCCAGTTGATACTGTCTGCTACTATGGATGTACTTGGTGACTGCATGGATTGGACATTGGGTCAACTAATGCTTTTATTTTGGATCACCAAGGTAAATTTTTTAAAAAGATGCCTAACCCAGATCTCATCACCATGGAATCTGCTTTATTTGATTTGAGGTTGAGTTCAAGGCTTGTGATTCTAATGTATAAAGAGTGAGAGTTACTTTGTACCTCATACTGCCATACATTGATATATTTTATTCTTCAGATTCTTTGTGGCCACCTGGTTATGAAGTGGAGGTCATATACAATTTCCCTATTTATCAGGCTATTTCTTCCTCATGAATTGCCTTTCTCCTCATTCCTCAGATCTAATTTCTACACCTACTTTTTGGAAGTTCTCTTTCTTTCCTTCCAGTGAGTTTTCAAAGTACTTACTTAAAACCATCGAAAGTGACTTATTTATAGTTTTCCACTACGTATTGCATTTTTAATATACATATAATTAGACAATGCTGAAAATTTTAAAGTCATCTTTGAATTTTATAAAATTCCTAGCACAGTATTTTGCACTTAGAAAGTAATTATTATATATTTGCTGAATGAGTAAATATATACTTGTCTAGCACATTGCATTTGCCTGTGTTGCAAGAATTTGGGGATGAAATTATATGTATTACTAACTTGTATCCAAATCTAATAGGGTACCTATTTGGGTTACTTCTAGTGGCTAAAATAGTAAAGAATGTGTGTGCAGTGCAGGAGACCCAGGTTGAATCTCTCGGTTAGGAAGATCCCATGGAGATGGGAATGGCTACCCACTCCTGTATTCTTGCCTGAAGAATCCCATGGACAGAGGAGCTTGGTGAGCTACAGGGCATGGGGTCGCAAAGAGTCAGACAGGAATGAGTGAATAACACTTTCACTTTAAGCTATTTTGAAACAAAATGCTAGTTAATAAATAAATGCTTGAATTACCTATATAATAATTGCAAAACATTTCACAGATTATTATATGGATTTAGATTAAAAGACATGCTTTAATTGACAAAGCTACATTTCTGTGTTAAGATCCTTGAAAACTAAGGCCTAAAAACAACCCTATTGGTGTAAATATTTAGTAATAACTTTTAAATTTTGGTTCAATGATCAAAAGCTAGTCATTTCCAGTTACCTGGGTTAAGCATTCTGAGATAAAAGTTAAGTGCTGGATTGTTAAGCTTTGGTCTTATGTGCTAAGCAAACTACCAGTTGTGTAGGCTCTTATGGTAATATCAGCAACAGAAAACTAACATTCTGCTTCTTTAATAACAACTCTTTTGTCAGTTTCTAGTAAAATTAAAAGGGATTTAAAATGTCTTATTTCTGGTCAGAATTTTTGGGTTTTGTTTTACCTTTGAGCCCAAATATCACCGTATCCTTTATGTATAGTTAAGGCTGATAGGAAGGCAAGTATTAAAGATAAAACTACATTTGTTAGCTTTTTCTTTTTAATCCTGTTTCAAAACTGTTTAGAGGCCCTTCAGAAACACTACTGTTTGCAAGAGTACCAAATTGGTAGGAAACACTAAAATGTTGAGCTGCAATAGTACCTTATAAATGCCTTCATAAAGGAGAGCAGAGCCAATTAAAAAAAATAAATTCCTCATGTACTATAAGATAAAATGCTGGGGACTAACCAGGAAAATAATAGAGCTGTTAAGACAATATCATTTCCATGCACAAACTAAAGTATATTCAATGTAATAACCGAGTGAAGAGCTCCTGAAAAATATCTAGTCAGGAATGAACTGCAGGGGAAAATACATTTGTTTAGAGCTCAGTTAGTGCGTGGAAATAAATGTCTGCTTATAAGTTTGCAATATTTGACAAGGAGAAGATTATAGCTCAGCCATGGCCTCCAATAACTTAAAATATTAGAGCCTTTAGACCTTGCTCAGTTAAATGAGTTACCCAAATGTTCACCTTTCACAGATTGATAATCTGGTTGTAGTCTGGGACACTTCACTATCTGTGAACTGATGAATGATCAAGGCATTTAACTTGATAGATCAGGGTCTTTTGCTAAATAAATTAAAGTAAATAGGAGTAACTGAGCAAGCTGTTGGCTGGTCTAATGGGTATTTGTCAAATTAATCTGTCAGTTAATGTGAAGAGATGTGTTCCAGTTCCATCCTATTCATTAGGGGACAGTCTGTTCCTGAATCCTGAATGGTCACAAAGGTCTCACTTAGACACATGAAGTACACAAGATCACGCAAGAGCAGAATGTCAAGCTGCATTTTACCACACTGTAAAAGTTGTAAACACGAACTCAAATGGCATATACCAACATGTGTAACAGGAAGTCCTTTGTGGAAGCACCATAACAAAGCATTGAGGCAGATCCTCTGATTTGTGAGCAAGGGGGCACAGCTGCACCTGATTGAGGTAGATGACAAATGAGGATTTCTGGGAACTCATTTTTCTTGAAGCGAAAATTAGAGAGACTGCTTAGCAGAGATAATACCCTAATTTCAATTTAGGAGAAATATGTAGGTGGATTATAATTATTCAGCCGAGAGATTCTGAGAACCAATTGTGTCGAATGGATTATTTCTGGAGCACAAGGAACTTCAGATGGACCCAGAGTGATCTGGCAGTGAGAAAAAAATCATGGAAACAATAGGGTTTCTTTCAGCAGCCCAGATTTAATAAGGAAACAATATGAGTAGAAGTCTTCATTTGGGAAAGTTCAGGATGAACAAGGTGATCCATGGTAGTTACCTTACCATTTCCTATGATTATTAACAAATGTGTCTAGTTTATTAATTGTAGCTAAACCTCACTTGTTCTCTATGCAAGATGTCTTTAAGTCACTATTATCTCTCTTTGCCTTGACTTTATATGGTAAAGCAGTTCTGATTCTGGTGTTAAGTGTTTCCTCCATATGCCTACCACCAAAGCTCAAATACCATTCTCAGGGACTCATACAATCAAATGGCCTTTATTATTGTTAAAAGATGAGCCGAGGCATATTATAATGTTGATTGTTTAAGCAACAATTGATTTGAATCAGGCATTGTCCAATCTAGTAAATAAAAACGAGCTATGAGGAGTTGTACAAAATGAAAGGCTTTACAAGCAGAAGGAAATGGGAATAAAGGAGCTATACTAGGCAATGAAGGGGATTTGTAATAGCAAAGTTACTTTCCTTTAGGAGACAGTAGGGGTTTATCAAGCATTTTACCTAACTAGTGCTAAGCAGGCAATCCTGATTGACTGGTTTAAGATCCCATTTCTGGGGGAGCCAAAGAAAGTGAAAGTAGCTCAGTCCTGTCCAACTCTTTGCGACCCCATGGACTATATAGTCCACGGAATTCTCTAGGCCAGAATACTGGAGTGGGTAGCCTTTCCCTTCTCTAGCAGAACTTCCTGACCCAGGAATCGAAGTGAGATCTCCCGCATTGCAGATGGACTCTTTACCAACTGAGCTATCAGGGAAGCAAAACTAGAGTTAAATCTCTGCTTGGTGACCAGGGCTTAACCTAAGTAAGTTTGTTTTGGACCGATTGTCTTATTTATTAACATTAGATAACCTAATCTGTGATAGTTAACCATCTTCTTACTCATCTAGATAGCATTATTTTTGAAGGTTTTGAAAGGTAGTTTAAATGTTTCTATTCCTGTAAAAATCTTTACTCATTAGCCCTATACTAGATATTTCAGATTTACTGGTCATTTAACAAGGATGACATTTGGGGTGAAGAAAGAGTTGGTATTCCATAAATTTGACCAGCTATCAACTCTGTCTACTTTGTGTCCTTTTAACTATGAAATCAAGTCAGAAGTGGAATAGCTGACTCAGCAGAGAGCTGGCATGCTACCCAGTTTGCCATATTTTCCCCTGCTCAGCATCTCCATCTAATCAGCTCCATGCTGGGAGAGACATTATCATCTCTGAGACAGATAAAGGACTGCTGCCCCTCCTGTTGTCTGCTTCCTGTTAAGATCCTTGCCCATATGCAGAGTCCATAGGAAAAATATTTAACGTCCCACAGGTGTCTGCATACCAGGCTGCTCACTGGAGTGAAACAGTCTAAAGCCTGGATCTATTCCATCATGTGTTCCTAATTGGCTCCTATATGACTGGTCCTGACGTCTGGCTGATTTTTCTCCTCCTAACCTTTCATGAGTTAATTTGGTTTTGTGGTTCATACAAAAAAAAAAAAAAAGATTGCATGCGCCATGTTCCACTTCTTTAGATGATCAAACATAGAGCTCTGCTCTTTGCCTTTCCCAAGAGAGCATCTGAAATGATACTTGTTTTATGGAAAGATGATGTTTGCTCTTCTTCAATAATGCTCTGTGGCTTATGACTGGACACATATTTTAACTCTATGCTTGTGTTGACGGTTCATTATACTTAGTTGCTTTATTTTTTTCACTTTTTTTGGAAACTTTTTAAATTGTTTTTCCTACTAGTAAGTATTGCAGAGCCGTTATGCATTCAGTAAATATGCATCAGCTATTTTCATACTTGTCCCAGGTGGCACTAGTGGTAAAGAACTGTCAACTACAAATTGGCACTTACCAAGAGCACTGCCAGTGACTGAACAACAAAGGCATTTGCCATCTGCCTCTAAGGAGACTGAACCCCGTGCTGCTGTAGCTGTTGACCTTCAACTACCCCTGAGGGAGTTCAGGGTGGAGTGGGGCACTCTGTGCTCCAGGGAATCTGGTGGGACAGGTCTTTAGATAATTGGATGTTTTTAGGAACAGATTTTGTGATCTCAATCCTTGCATCTCCTCATATCTAGAGAAGCACTAAATCCCTTCGTGGTGACATCAGACCTGATGACTAACAAAAAACCTTTTGTAAATTGAGTGCTTTATGGTATTGAACTCCCCCTTCACCAACACCTTATATATTGACTTTCCCCCACTGCCACTTTGGAGCAGTCTCTTAGAGCTATCTGAGTTGCTGCCTCCTGGGTGGCAGTCCTTATTTTGCCCCAAATAAAACTTAACTCACACCTCTAAAGTTGTACATTTTTTTAAGTCAACCGAATCCACCTACTAATGCAGATTAGACATAAGAGATGCCAGTTAGATCCTGGGTTGGGAAGATCCCCTGGAGAAGGGAATGGCAATCCACTCCAGTATTCTTGCCTGGAGAATCTCATGTACAGAGGAACCTGGTGAGCTACAGTCCATAGGGCCACACATAGTCAGACATTACTGAATCTACTTAGCATACCACACATTTTTGTACTACAGTTGATTCTTGAACAACATAATTTGAAATACATAGGCCCACTTATATGTGGATGTTTTTCAGTAAGTATGTTGGAAATTTTTTTTGGAGATTTGAGGCAATTTAAAAGAACTTACAGATGAACTATGTAGCCTAGAAATATAAAAGAAAATTTAGAAAAAATTAGTTATGCCATGAATGCATAAAAATATGTAGATGCTAGTCTTTTTTTGTCACTTGCTACCATAAAATATACACAAATCTACTATAAACAGTTAAAATTTGGAACATCCCTGGAGATGATGTGGTTACAACTCTGCATTGTGACTGGAGGGAACATGGGTTTGATCCCTGCTCAGGGAACTAAGATCCAACATGCTATAGAATGCAGGCAAAAATTAAAAAAATAATTTATCAAAACTTACCTACACAAACACAGACTATAATGACTTCATTCTAAGTAGAGAGAAATACGAACAAACATAAATATGCAATAGTAAGTCATAACTGCATAAAATTAACTAGTATATGCTGTGCCTACTACAATAATTTCATAGCCACTTTCTGTTTCCATTGTATTGAGTTGAAGTGTCACAAGTATCCTCTTAAAACTCCATGTAACACTAATCATCTCTGTGTGAGTCATTTGCCTCTCCAGTAAATTGTGTATTGCAGTAAAAAGTGACCTCTTCTTTTTTCTTTCATATTTTTATTGAGTTTAAAACAAAACTATAAACCTTGAATAACACCATGGGGCCCATACAGAATGCCACCAGTGATCCTGCAAATGCTCCCAAGATACAGATGCTACAAGAAAACTAACGTTGTAACATTACAAGAAAAAGTTGAATTATTTGATATGTACCAGAGATTGAGGTCTGCAGCTGTGGTTGCCAGCCATCTCAAGATAAATGAATCTAGTGTAAGGATGATTGTAAAAAAAAGAAAAGGGTATTTGTGAAGCCATCCATGGAACTCTACTGATAGGCACAGAAATCTTGAGCTTCTGGTGAAATACCTTATTATCTTACATTGAAAATGTAGCTTTTATGTGGGTTTAGGCTTGTTTTAAGAAAGTCATGCAATATAGACTCTAATATGATTTGAGAAAAAAATAAAGTCTTTATGTAGGCTTCCCAGGTGGTGCCAGTGTAAAGAACCTGCCTGCCAATGCCAGAGAAGCAAGAGATGAAAGTTTGATCCCTGGGTTGGGAAGATCCCCTGGAGAAGGCAATGGCAACCCACTCCAGTAATTCTTGCCTGGAAAATTCTATAGACAGAGGAGCCTGGTGGGCTACAGTCCATACAGTCCATGGGGTTGCAAAGAGTTAGACATGACTGAACTGCACACACGCACATGAAGTCCTTATATGACAACTAAAATTAAAAGGAAGTGAAGGGTCTAAAGCCGGAGAAATGAATGCCAGCAAAGCATGATTTAATATTAGGAAGAAGTTGATCTCAAAAATGTCATGATAAGAGGAGAAGCAGCTTTTGCCAACCAAGAGGGAACAGATGAGTTCTCAAGTGCCATGAAGAGAATCATTGAGGAGAAAAGATATCTGACAACAAAATTTTAATGCAGACAAAAGTGCCCTGTTCTGGGCGGGGGTGGGGTGGGGGTGGGGTGGGAAGCCACAGAGGATATTTATTAGCAAGGAAGAGAAGTGAGCACTACAACTTAATGCAGAAAGGGTTAGGCCAACTCACTGTCTTGTCCAAATGCAGTCAGATTTATGATCTCAAATGCCCTTATCTACAAAGCTGTTAATCCCAGAGCCTCTAAGGGAAAAGATAAACACTGGCTGCCTGCCCTTCAGTTGTACAACATAAAGACCTAGACAGCAAGAACTTTTTCTGGATTGTTTCCATTGATGCTTTGTCCCTGAAGTCAAGAAGAAACTTATCAGTAATAGACTGCCTTTTAAGATTCTTTTGATAATGGACAACGCCCCTGGCCACGCAGAACCTCATGAATTTTAATAACAAAGGCATCAAAGTAGTCTACATGGCCCTGAAAGCAACATATCTAATTTCAGACTCTAGATCAAGAGGTCATAAATACCTTTGAGGCTCATTACACACTTTACTCCATAGAAAGAATTGTCAAGCTATGAAAGAGAACCTTGGTAGAGAAAATCATGGAAATCTTGAAGGATTACACTATTGAAGATGACATCATTGTTATTTAAAAAAAAAAAAAAAAAGCCATGAAATCCATGCTGCAACAAGTTCCTACTGGAGAAAACTGTGTCCAGAGGTTGTACATGACTTTATAGGATTCACAACAGAGCTAATCAAGGAAATATTGAAAGAGACGGTGGATGTGGCAGAAAGGTGGGGAGTAAAGGGTTTCAAAATTTGAATCTTGGAGAAAATCAAGAGTTAACAGACACCACACCAGAGAAATTAACAGAAGATGATTTGATGAAGATGAGTGTTTCCGAACCAGTGCCAGATGATGAAGAAGATGTGGCAGGAGCAGCAGCAGAAAACAAGCCAACATTAGACAATCTGACAGAAGGGTTCCAGTTATTGAAGACTGATTTTGACTTCTTTCCTGAAATGGACCCTTCTATGATATTGGCTCCTCTTGGCCGCCGCCCCGACGTCGGACGTGGGGAAGCTCCTCTGCGCCGCCCCTGCGCTGTCGCAGCCTGGCGCTCTCGTCACCAC
Organism: Cervus canadensis; assembly: GCF_019320065.1. Classification (NCBI taxonomy): domain Eukaryota; kingdom Metazoa; phylum Chordata; class Mammalia; order Artiodactyla; family Cervidae; genus Cervus; species Cervus canadensis. Next base: position 26,142,826 of record NC_057412.1, on the reverse strand, counting down.
CCCTGACCTTGGGCGAGGGGTAGCTCCTCACGGCCACGCTTCTGCGCGCTGCTTCACGTCCGACGTCAGGGGCGGCGGCCGAGAGGAGCTACCACAGGCCCCAGGTCAGGGGCGGCGGCCGAGAGGAGCTACCACAGGCCCCAGGCCAGGGGCGCTCTGGAGAGGAGCTACCCCCGCCTGAGGCCAGGGGTGGCGGCAGAGAGGAGCAACCCACCTCCAAGGAGCTGCGGCTGCGCAGGCGCAGGAGGGCCGAGAGAAGCTACTCCACGTTCAAGGTCAGGAGGGGGCAGCCATGAGAAGATAACCCTCCTCCAAGGTAAAGAGCAGGGCTGCGCTTTGCGGGCGCAGCTGTGAAGAGATACACCACGTCCGAGGTAAGAGAAACCCAAGTAAGACGGTAGGTGTTGCGAGAGGGCATCAGAGGGCAGACACACTGAAACCATCATCAGAGAAAACTAGCCAATCTGATCACAGGACCACAGTCGTGTCTAACTCAATGAAACTAAGCCATGCCGTGTGGGGCCACCCAAGACAGACGGGTCATGGTGGAGAGGTCTGACAGAATGTGGTCCACTGGAGAAGGGAATGGCAAACCACTTCAGTGTTCTTGCCTTGAGAACCCCATGAACAGTATGAAAAGGCAAAAAGATAGGCCATTGAAAGATGAATTCCCCAGGTCGGCGGGTGTCCAATATGCTACCGGAGATCAGTGGAGAAATAACTCCAGAAAGAATGAAGGGATGGAGCCAAAGCAAAAACAATACCCAGTTGTGGATGTAACTGGTGATAGAAGCAAGGTCTGATGCTCTAAAGAGCAATATTGCATAGGAACCTGGAATGTTAGGTCTATGAATCAAGGCAAATTGGAAGTGGTCATACAGGAGATGGCAGGAGTGAATGCCGACATTCTAGGAATCAGCAAACTAAAATGGACTGGAATGGGTGAATTTAACTCAGGTGACCATTATATCTATTACTGTGGGCAAGAATCCCTTAGAAGAAATGGAGTAGCCATCATGGTGAACAAAAGAGTCCAAAATGTAGTACTTGGATGCAATCTCAAAAATGACAGAATGATCTCTGTTCGTTTCCAAGGCAAACCATTCAATATCATGGTAATCCAAGCCTATGCCCCGACCAGTATGCTGAAGAAGCTGAAGTTGAACAGTTCTATGAAGACCTACAATACCTTCTAGAACTAACACCCAAAAAAGATGTCCTTCTCATGATAGGGGAATGGAATGCAAAAGTCAAGAAATGGGAAGTCAAGAAATACCTGGAGTAACAGGCAAATTTGTCCTTGGAGTATGGAATGAAACAGGGCGAAGGCTAATAGAGTTTTGCCAAGAGAACACAGTGGTCATAGCAAACACCCTCTTCCAACAACACAAGAGAAGACCCTACACATGGACATTACCAGATGGTCAACACTGAAATCAGATTGATTATATTCTTTGCAGCCAAAGATGGAGAAGCTCTATACAGTCAGCAAGAACAAGACCAGGAGCTGACTGTGGCTCAGATCATGAACTCCTTGTAGCCAAATTCAGGCTTAAACTGAAGAAAGTAGGGAAAGCCACTAGACCATTCAGTTATGACCTAAATCAAATCCCTTATGACTATACAGTGGAAGTGAGAAATAGATATAAGGGACTAGATCTGATAGACAGCCTGATGAGCTATGGACAGAAGTTCATGACATTGTACAGGAGACAGGGATCAAGGCCATCCCCATGGAAAAGAAATGCAAAAAGGCAAAATGGTTGTCTGAGGAGACCTTACAAATAGCTGTGAAAAGAAGAGAAGCAAAAAGCAAAGGAGAAAAGGAAAGATGTTTCCATTTGAATGCAGAGTTCCAAAGAATAGCCAGGAGAGATTAGAAAGCCTTTCTCAGTGATCAATGCAAAGAAATAGAGGAAAACAACAGAATGGGAAAGTCTAGAGATCTCTTCCAGAAAATTAGAGATACCAAGGGAACATTTCATGCAAAGATGGGCTCAATAAAAGACAGAAATTGTATGGACCTAACAGAAGCAGAAGATATTAAGAAGAGGTGGCAAGAATACACAGAAGAACTGTACAAAAAACATCTTCACAACCCAGATAATCCCGATGGTGTGGTCACTCACCTAGAGCCAGACATCCTGGAATGTGAAGTCAAGTGGGCCTTAGAAAACATCACTACCAACAAAGGTAGTGGATGTGATGGAATTCCAGTTGAGCTATTTCAAATCCTGAAAGATGATGCTGTGAAAGTGCTGCACTCAATATGCCAGCAAATTTGGAAAACTCAGCAGTGGCCACAGGACTGGAAAAGGTCAGTTTTCATTCCAGTCCCTAAGAAAGGCAATCCCAAAGAATGCTCAAACTACCGCACAATTGCACTCATCTCACACGCTAGTAAAGTAATGCTCAAAATTCTCCAAGCCAGGCTTCAGCAATACGTGAACGGTGAACTTTCAGATGTTCAAGCTGGTTTTAGAAAAGGCAGAGGAACCAGAGATCAAATTGCCAGCATCTGCTGGATCATCGAAAAAGCAAAAGAGTTCCGGAAAAACATCTATTTTTGCTTTCTTGACTACGCCAAAGCCTTCGACCGTGTGTATCACAATAAACTGTGGAAAATTCTGAAAGAGATGGGAATACTAGACCACCTGACCTGCCTCTTGAGAAACCTGTATGCAGGTCAGGAAGCAACAGTTAGAACTGGACATGGAAAAAGAGACTGGCTTCCAATAGAAAAAGCTGTACGTCAAGGCTGTATATTGTCACCCTGCTTATTTAACTTTTATGCAGAGTACATCATGAGAAACACTGGGCTGGGGGCAGCACAAGCTGGAATCAAGATTGCTGGGAGAAATAACAATAACCTCAGATATGCAAATGGCACCACCCTTATGGCAGAAAGTGAAGATGAACTAAAGAGCCTATTGATGAAAGTGAAAGAGGAGAGTGAAAAAGTTGGCTTAAAGTTTAACATTCAGAAAACTGAGATCATGGCATCTGGTCCCAACACTTCATGGGAAATAGATGGGGAAACAGTGGAAACAGTGTCAGACTTTAATTTTTTGGGCTCCAAAATCACTGCAGATGGTGATTGCAGCCATGAAATTAAAAGACGATTACTCCTTGGAAGGAAAGTTATGACCACCCGAGATAGCATATTAAAACCAGAGACATTACTTTGCCAACAAAGGTCCATCTGATCAAGGCTACAGTTTTTCCAGTAGTCATGTATGGATGTGAGAGTTGGACTGTGAAGAAAGCTGAGTGCTGAAAAATTGATGCTTTTGAACTGTGGTGTTGGAGAAGACTCTTGAGAGTCCCTTGGACTGCAAGGAGATCCAACCAGTCCAACCTAAAGGAGATCATTCCTGGGTGTTCATTGGAAGGACTAATACTGAAGTTGAAACTCTAATACTTTCTCCACCTCATGCAAAGAGTTGACACGTTGGAAAAGACCCTGATGCTGGTAAAGATTGAGGGCAGAAGGAGAAGGGGACGACAGAGGATGAGATGGCTGGATGGCATCACTGACTCGATGGGCATGAGATTGAGTAAACTCCAAGAGTTGGTGATGGACAGGGAGGCCTGGTGTGCTGTGATTCATGGGGTAGCAAAGAGTCAGACACGACTGAGCAACTGAACTGAACTGAACTGAAATATCATGAATGTGTGTATGCTAAATTGCTTCAGCTGTGTCTGATTCTGTGTCCATGGACTGTAGCCTGCCAGGTTCGTCTGATCATGGGATTTTCCAGGCAAGAATATTGGAGTGGGTTGCTATTTCGTTTAGTTTACTTTCTTGTAAAATAATAGATACATAACATACAAAGTATGTGTTAATCAACTGTTTATATTACCTGTAAAATTTGGTCAACAGTAGGCTATTAGTAACCAAATTTCTGGGAGTTAAAAATTTATGCACAGATTTTTGACTATGTGGAAGATCAGTGCCCCTAACCCACCTACTGTTCAGGGATCAACTTTAACAATACTGGGCTTGCAATGATAAGCAAATCTAGACACTATTTTTATACTCATGGAATTTTTCATTAGCCAAGTTGTTATTCAAAAATGTAAAATTATCTCAATGATACATAGAGTAAGAAAAAGCATATATTGATAAACCTGTGTGAGTTAACAGATTTTACCACACCTGGAGACAGGAAAATCCTTAAGAAAATGATTATTGAACTGAACTCTGAGTGCAGAGTAAGAATTAGATAAGTGGAATAAAGAGAAAAGGGCCTGAACAAATCCTCTGTTGCAGAAGGAAGCTTGTGTTTTTTAAAAGAACTTACTGAAAGGAAGAGATATAGTAAAAATTAAGATATTGGTAGAGATAAGACCATGAAGAAATCAGCCATGGGAGCTTGGTAAGCCATATTAGGAATTTGGATCTTTTCCCTGCATCACAATCAATTAAGGAAGTCTTTTATGCTGAGCTTGGAAAACATAAACAGATTGTTCTGGCTGTAGCATGGAGAACTGAAGAAACAATAGATGCTTGGTCTCAAAATAAGAAGTTATTGGGTTTATTTCAATATTCTTGTCTGGGGACTGGTAAAGGTAGTTGGGTCTTGAATTGTTTCTAGATATTTGTCAGACAAAGATAATCATTCTGTTAGCCCTTGAATGTTGGCCTCCAGCTCATATATTTCCTGATAATATGTAGAAGGGAGAGTCTGGGAATTGCTGAGGAGTTCAGGCGATTTTTAATAAGAGAATATTTATGGATTTGTTCTTTGTTTAACTCTAATTTATTCTTTTTAAATCTTAAGGATTTCTTAAGAGTGAAAAAAAATGTTTTTTAGTAAGTGAAAGTAGATTTGTAGAAAGTATTCTACAAAGGTAGAATAGAATAGGCTATTGGGTGCACAACTTTTTGAAATGGAGATAGATACAAGTAATATGTGAAGACTATAATCAATACATGGGGAAGCACTGAATGTGAATATGAAGGTTGTGGTGAGGGAAAGGAAACGTTAAGGTTATTTCCTAGTTTTCTGAGCTGTAATGTCATTCTCTGGAATGGGGAAACCTGAAAGAACACGGGCTTTGGGGAATAGATCATAAATTCTGTTTTGATCATATTGAGTTTGAGATACCTTTGAGAAATCAAAATCACAATTAAAAAGTAAAATTTGTATATGTAAGTTTATAATTTAGAGAGGAAGTCTAGGCCCCTGAAAGACAAATATGGACTACCTGCTTACATGGGGTAGTTAAAGTAAGGCTTATTTGTATTAGTGGTTTACAAATATGAGCTTATTTTACTCTAGTGACATCATTATGTCTGTGAGATAAGTACCTTTATGTGTGTGTGTGTTCAGTCACTCATTTGTGTTGGATTCTGTTCCTCTGCCCATGGAATTTTCCAGGCAAGAACACTGAAAATTTTCCTGTTTAAAGTAAATGGGAAAACTGAGACAAAAAGAAGTTAAAGTCTTTTAATAATTGCAAAGCTAGTAAGTGTCAGAGCGAAGATTTGAACCCAGGCAAGTTGGAAAATGCATTCATATTTTTAATCTTCTGTTATGCCATCTATCACTAAAGAGATTGCTTAAGGATTAAATTTAAAGATTGATTAAAAAGCCCATGCCTGAGTGTTGAGAAATTTCAACACTTAAAGGCTAGATGAGGCCAAAATGTCTAAGAAGGAGAAGGCATAAAGGGAGAGGGAAAAAACAGAAGGGTGTGATTCTTGAAAATTATAGTGGAAGACATCAAATTTCCATGAGAGGTTAAGATCAGATCTAAGGGAAAATCTAAAATTTGGATTTAGAACTTTTGGTGACATTAATGAGATATTTTATTGCTGATATTAGTGAAATCCTTCCTGAAAGCATGAGGAATTAAACCCTGTATGGAAAGAGTTGAAGAGTGAATGGAAAGAGTGGAAGAAGAGACAACTCTTTCTAAAACTTTGACTTTGGCAGCAAAATAAGTAGGTTTATAGCTGTAGAGAATGGGTTTGATGGTGATGTTTGTTTTGTTTTACTAGAAGAGTTTGGAATGTGTTTTAAAGTCTAAGGATCTACTTGATAGGGAGAAGTTGACCTCTGGACAACAAAAGATATAATTAACACAGCTACCAGGACATCCCATTCTCCTGAATTTTATCATGCTTCACTCACCTTTTCATCCTTTTTTTTTTTTTCCTTTTCTTCCCCCTGGCTTCTTCTCAGCTTCATGGCTTTTTATTGTGAGGGTATTCCAGGAATCACCATGAATGGTTTTCTTCTCTACCTATATGCTGGTGATTTCAGCCAACATTTATAACACATTTAAAACTGAATTCCTGATTTTTCATTTCTACGTGGTTCACCTATATTCTTCCCTCTATCAGTACGTGTTTATTTCATCCTTTGTTTTATTTGTTCAGGCCAAAACTTGTGGCCATTCTTGACTTCTTTCTTTGTTTCCCACCCTTTCCAATTAATTAGTAAATCTACAGTTTTAGATTCAAAATATATTTGGAACTGTAACAATCCACTGATAACAACTTGGTCCAGGTCAAGTGATTTCTCATTGACTCAGCACAATAGACTTTTACCTCTTCTCCCTGCTTCCATCTGTCCCCACAAGATTAAATTTGAGCAAAGCAACCAGAGTGCTCTCGTTAAAAGATGAGCCAAGTCTTGTCACTGTATTTCTTTTTTTTTTTTTTAAATTGAGACATATTTTACAGAAAGTAAAATGCATCAATCTCAAGGATAGAATTTGGTGAATTTTAACATAGTTATGTAATCCATACATCTAGGAAGAAATCAAACATTTCTAGTTATCATGAACTGTTTCACATAGTTTAATATTCTGATGTTGATGCAAGGGGAATTTTATGGAGATTTGTGGCATTCCTTTTCTGTATAGCTACCTCTTATCTGTCTTCTCAACTCAGTGAGACTATCTTTCTCTGTTTGCATTTCCTTACCCTGTACCTCATGCTTGGTGTACAAAGTGCTTCCAGCAGAAATATGAAATGAGCGTATAACTCCCCTTAGCTGTTTTCCTTCACTCAGTTCTTTGGTGCCTGTAGTCTCATACCTTAAAACACTGTTTAACTTATCTATTCAACTTTGTATTGTTTAGAGAAGGAGGGCTAGTCTGGTGTCAGTTATCCTTTATGACCCAAAGAAGGATATGTTTTATGTCATTGTCAGCATAAATGAGGTCATCTCACCATCTTGTAGGCATTCTCTGTGTATTTACATATCCTCAATTACATTTTGAAATTCTGCTGACTTATTGATACATTGGTAGTTATTTTGGCATATGGGCTTCTGGTAAAGAGAATCACTGCCTGTACTTTGAACCATAGTTCTTCATTCGTGTGTGTCTCATGGCACTTGGCTCACTTGGGTAGCTAGTTATATGTGCTTGCGTTATCCTTCATACAAGACTGTAAAGTTTCTGACAGTAGAAAGCAGCATGCTATAAATATTCATGAGATTGAGTTGAATATATCAGAGAACCAAGTGAGTAAGAATGAATTTTGATGATTATGATTTTATGGTGAACTGTAGGCCCAGGAGATGAAGAAATCTGTTTAATTTTTAATTACTTTGGGGAAGTTGTGGGTATCTAATACATATTTATTGGCTGACAGGCAGGACAGGCTTCATAATAAGAAACTGAGTTGAGTTAAATATCCAGAAGTTTTTAGTTTTTGCTGGTGTTTTCTTCCTGTGTTCACAACTAAATCCTATTCCAATACTGCCTTCTATGGTGAGTTGAGATGGAAATCAGGCCACTCTTTTAGTCAGTGTGTGAATGACCTCTGCCAGGTAATTTACAAATGATAAAAGGTAACCATTTGTTGTTGCTGTTTTTTCTTTTGCCTGGAAGCAAAATTGTGTTTGCCATGGAAGGCCTTGATTGGAAGTTGATAGTGTCTGCAATGATAGACCATTTAAATTGCTCTCTCAAATGGGTTAGGCAATCCTGAAAAAACAAACAAAAACCCCACCATGACAAAATATATGCACTAATGAGAAACAGAATAAAATAAAATAGACTTTATGATTGTGATCCTAAATAGCTACTCATAAATTTAACAACTGGTCTGTGGGGTCACCTGTACAACTGATTCTGTAACTCTAATATAAAAAATGTAATATATGAGAAAAATCAAATCAATACTCAGAAGTGGGGAAGTGCCACAAAATGAAGTTATCTGTAGGTGTGGTCTTCACTTCATGGTAAATTTGTATTGTAGTATGGATGGTTAAACTATTAGTACATCCCTTTAAAGTTTACACTACTTTATTTCAAATTGTAATGTGCATATTCATTTATTTTATTTCTTTTCACAATACTCATCAGACAGATAATATTGTCATAATAAATGTACTGGCCTTCCAGCTCTAAAGGTTGAAGAATATCTTAGAAATAGATAACAAAGCCTGCCAGATTTGCAAATGAGTGCTTTCTTAAAAATAGCATTGTTTGGGACATCTTGGAAACAATAATGTGAGAAATATATGTGTTGCTATTTCCTACGAACATAGTTTTTTTTTTCCCCCCATTTTGGTATGGAAATAAATATATAAATATTGAAATTACACTGCTGTAGAAGTTCATTTTAGTTATAATGCACACTACACCTCAGGCCATTGTCCTTTTAGAAACAGACTAATACATAATTCTCTTGAGTTTGAGGTTGCTGAGTTTTTCTGGGCCTTATGACATTACCAAACTGCTCACAATTCTTAAAAAGATATGCAGTCATCTGACTTTTAGAGCAGCAATCTGACCCCTAAAGGGCTATTTAAGCAACAAAAAGGGATATACTTTAGGAAAAATTGGTACAATTATGACTAGAAAACCTGAGCTGCTCCTAATGTGAATATAGACTGAAGCTTTTTTAAAGCTAATGTGTTATGGTTATATTTAAATTATTATCAGTGCAGAATTCTAAGGAGCATTAAATATATTTTTGTTGTTTTCTAGACAATTACACAGAAATAGGATCCTTAATAGGCACTTTTGTTATTGATGCTATCATAGAACTAACCTAATGTGGTTATGCCTTAGAAAGGTCAGGAAGTTAATACCCACATAACCAGATACTAGACATTCCAAAGGGAAGGAAAGGGCAAATAAAGAAGCAAATGTGCTTTCTCATTGTAAGAACCTCATTAACATCGAATAGTGACTTCTACAAACTGGGGAAATGACAAGGAACAGACTTGGAAGATGAACAAGAGGAAGCACCTAAAATGTGAAACTGTAGCCATGACAGTCAGTGGTTCACAGCCACTTCAGGAAGAATACTTCCAGGAAGACTAGCAATCCCAACTCCTATCCTATCAAGCACTAACTTAATTGGTCTAGGTCCAGTTTAGATTTGACAAGGTTTTAAAATGACTCCAGGTGATGCTAATAAGCCAAGAGGTTTGAGGAACACTCATCTAAATGTCTTTGATTAAAATGCTATCTTAACAAAAAATTAGAGAATTTTAAATTATTTTTAATGTACATACATATATATGTGTGTGTGTTATAAGAGCAAGACAGGATAGAACATATCAATTTTCTCTTTTCTTAGCTAAAATATTGGGACTAATTCTTGCCTCCTTCTTTTCCCTCACCACCTCCCTAGATCCTGTGTGAAAATAAAGGATCCAAATATCTGGCTGCTATCAATGGATTATATGGCACATTGTCAATCTCTGTATCCAATGACATGGGACTAAAATCCACAGCCCCCTGATCAATTCTTTCTACACAGTGAAGCTTTGATAGAAAAGGGGATTATTCATAATTTTGAGATTCACTGTTTGGTTAGATAGATCTTTAGCGTCATAAATTAGTGGATGAATCATTATTTTTTCTTTAAACAACAACAAAGAAAAACACAGTACAGGTTAAGGTAATAGTCTAACTTGAGCATATAATAATGCTTTTCCAACTTGAGTCTTTGCAAAATAACTATCAATTAACTGGGCTGATGACTGGGTAGAGATTCAGTGCATTTATTTCTGTAATAATTATAAATGAATAAAGAGACTTTTGACTGACATATGAGACTAAAACATATCTTAAAGTGGCACATCTATTGTTTTCTACAACCTTGGTTTGTCTATTAATAGCACTTGCTAGATGAGAATTGATGCTGCTGGCCTATCCTGCTCACTTTATGCTGCCTTCCTTCCCTATTATACTTTCTAAATGAGCTAATCTTGCCTCTGTAGACAAAAGGAAGAGTTGTCCTGCTTTGTTACCAAGTTACCTGAAAGGTAGTTGGCAGAGGAGAAAGTGAATGTCATCCAACACTGCCTATTACCTGATGCTTATTCATTTGACGTGTTTATATTTCTCCCCAGGCATACCAATTAAGAGAGTTCACCTGTTTCTGCTAGAAATTGACTGAGAACGGGCTGCTAAAACCAACCACAATGCCCAAGGTCATTGTCTAATAGAGTAAATTGTCCAATTACAGAGTAAGTTGCAGAAACAATAGGGGAAACATGATAAAAATACTTTAATTAGTGCTGTCTCTCTAATAGATTGGCTCCTTCCCATACTGTGTGAACAATATTTAACTAATCTTTTCATTTCTTCAGGGTGAAGCTTGGCAGGATCATTGTTGTGGGGGGGCGGGGATAGCAGGTGTTTCAAGGCTGCCCATCCCGCACCTATAAAGTGCTTACTATAGCCAGGCCCAATTCTAAACACTAGATATCTTTAATAAACTTAATCCTCACAATAATCTGAGAAGGTAGAAACTATTCGTCCTCAATTTATGGATGAAAAACTAAGTTATTGAGAAAAGACTAGGAAGAAATGATAGTTTAGCTATTTCAGAACTTGAAATAATTTAAGATAGAACAATTTTTCCTTTGGTAAACCTTTATTGTAGCAGCAGTAATTATGTCCCCTCAAAAGCTATGTTCAGGTCCTACATCATGGTTCCTGTGAATGTGATCTTATTTGGAAATAGAATCTTTGTGTATGCAATCAAGTTAAGCTGGGGTCATATTGGATCAAGGCTGGTCCAGCATTCAGTGACTAGTGTCCTTATGAGATGAAGAGGAGGGATGTTAGGAGACAGAGACATAGAGTTATGGAGAAGGAAGATGGTCACCTGAAGAGAGAGACAGAAATTGGCATGCTATAGCTATATAATTGTAGACAACCACCAAAAGCTAGGAAGAGGCAAAGAAAGATACTTTTCTGGGGCCTTCAGAAAGATCATGGCCCTGATGACACATGGAGTTTGGAAGTTTGGACTCCAGGAGTTTGAGAATTAACTTGCTGGTTTAATCCACATGATTTGTGAAAATTCATTACAACAGACCTAGGAAACTAACACAGTGTTGTTATTATTGTGTTGTAGTGTTTTTAAATTTAATGGCATGTATACCAAGATAAAGAATTGCATTGTACTTCCATCCTCCTTTCTTCCTTTACTTTCCCCTTCTTATCATCCTATCTTTTTTCCTTTTTAAAATTTTATAATATGAACATTACTTCTTAATTTTCAAGAGTCTCCCTGAGATGTGTGACCTGCAGAATATTCTGGGTGAACTTGGGCCTACAAAAACCTAAGTGCAGCAGAGTAAATTGTTGAATTACTACTCCTTGGGCTGATAATCACAGCTCTAAGATAAGGACTAATGGATATGGAAATCTTGACCTTTCTACTACACTTACAGCTCCATTGCTAAGCTGGTGGCGATACAGTGCACATGTCTTGCTACTGCAGGTCAAAACTGATCAATGGGCCAAAACAGCACTGGGAGTGGAATTAATGGCAATATCACATCTTAATATCCAGATGCTAAATAGAAAATAGAAAGGACCACCTATTTTACTTATTCATTGATTCAAAAGTTATTCTTTGAATGCAAAGTTTCAAACACTAAAATAGGTGCTAGAAACAAAATGGGCTGGCAAAGCAAGGCCAAGATTCATATGGTGGTCCAATCCAAATGTGATCCAATTTCCCCCCATATCCTTTTTGTTTTTGCCTTTTCATACTTTGACCACCTGATGTGAGAAGCTGACTCATTGGAAAAGACCCTGATGCTGGGAAAGATAGAAGGCAGGAGAAGAAGGGGACAGAAGATGAGATGGTTGATGAGATGGTATCACCAATTCAATGGACATGAGTTTGAGCAAACTCTGGGAGATGGTGAAGGACAGGGAAGCCTGTCCTGCTGCACTCAATGGGGTCACAAAGAGTTGGACACCACTGAGTGACTGAACAACACAAAATCCTTTTTGTTTATCTTCTGACTCCAAGTGACCTAATATTATCATTGAAACTAATTACAACCATTGTTCCAACTCTGAAGAAAATTTCTTAAATTCCTTCACTTTTATCTACTTCCATGACTATACTGGTAAATGTTTTTGTCCCTACAGCATGGGTACCCATGTAACATTTCAACCTGAGGCTTTTTGTTTCCCTCTAATCTCACAAGGGACCAGTTGGAGTGGTCCAAATCCTCTGGTTCTGCACTGCCTTAGCTCATTCTATTGCTCCATTCTTTTCCATTCTTTCTTAGTAGAAGCAGTATTTCAGCTTCTCTTAAAGCTTATGCTTTTCACATTGTCTTTTTTTCCTATTAATAACACAAGTCTCTTTCCCACTGACTTCCTTTATCTCAATTTTCAAACATATTGAGGTGTCCTCTATCCTAAAAATAAAAATCTCTGACCTGTCTTCTTGTTATGTTACCTCAAGAAAGATTCTGAATGATTTGCTTACAGTTACAGTATCCATTTTCTCTAACCTCTTTTATATCTTAACTAACTGCAATCTTAACTAACTGATGGATAGGGCGGCCTAGCGTGCTGCAGTCCATGGGGTCACAAAGAGTCCGACACCACTGAGCAACTGAACTAAACTGAACTGAACTGAAATCTGGACCTCTGGTTGACTTGGTCCTCATGCAAACTGACAATGCCAAATATCTGTGACAAAATAAAAAAAATATATATTAAAAAAGTAGCTGAGAATTTTGTTGTTTGTTTTCTCCTTTTGTCTCTTAACCTTTGATTCTGTCATCACAGTTCTCTCACTTCTTCCCTTTCTCTAATGAGTTCCTCCTCATCATTTCCTAGAGTTCCTTTCTTTGCTTTTATTCTGATTAAATTTCATCTAGTAATTCATATTTGTTAATTATTCTGAAGCTTTTTTAGTTAATTTTTTGTTAATTTGTTAATTAAGCTGAAGCTCCAATACTTTGGCCACCTGATGCAAAGAACTGACTTACTGGAAAAGACCCTGATGCTGGGAAAGATTGAAAGCAGGAGGAGAAGGGGATGACAGAGGATGAGGTGGTTGGATGGCATCAATGACTTGATGGACATGAGCTTGACGGACAAGCTCCAGGATTTGGTGATGGACAGGGAAGCCTAGTGTGCTGAAGTCCATGGGGTTGCAAAACAGTTGGACATGACTGAGCAACTGAGCTGAACTGAATTATTTCTGAAATCTTTAATTAGGCATTTTATGTTTTCCAGATAAATAACAAGGTATTTTCAATGTAATTTATACAGGGAACTCAAATCTGCACACTCAGGAATTAAATTATTACCTTTCAAACTAACTTTACTTTTTCTTCTGTGTTTTCTGCTCAAGTAGCATTGCATCTCCTTTATGTGATAAATCTTGAAAATACCTTTGAATTTTCTTCAGTATTAAAAACTCTTAATTATTAATCAGATACTGTTATTCCCCATGTAAAAGTTTGGTCCAATGTGTTTTCTTTCTTTCTTTCTTTTTTTTAAGTCACAGTTTAAGTCCTTATGATTTCTTTCCTGGGCTAGCACAGGTCACATTGACCATATTCACTGTCTGAATTTTTCCACTATAATTGGGATCATTTAAAAATATTGTCACTATTTAATATTTATCCAACAAAATTTCAATTTTACCTATCTTCTTAGAGTATAGTACAAGGTGAATTCTTTGTAAATATTCAATAACTATTTGTTAATCTGTAGTTACCCAGATATTAAGTGAGAAAGTAGAAGTTTAGTCAGTAGTTAATATAACTCCAAAATTCATTCTTTTTTGATTACATCAAAATACAAAAGTTATATCAGAGAGTTAGAAGTGAAACTTTCAGACTTTCTCTGGGAAAGAGTAAATATTTAATCAATTTATAGTTTCTTTCACAACCCTAAAGCTCTATAATGAAAAATGAAGTATAGTAATGCTGACATTAGCAGTAATAGCAAATACTGTTTTAACCCTACATGGTGAGTACTGAACTTTATATTATATCATTCAATCTGCAGTATAGCTCCATGTGGTAGGGAGGAGACAGAAACTTCCAGCTATTCAATAATCCTGTTTTATCCTCTTCCTAGCCACAGAGACAAACAGCATCTCACCTTCCTTACAGTTAGATGTGTTCATATAGTCAATCTTTAACCAATAGAAGGTGAGCAGAAGTGATATGTGATTGACACATGTAGGTTACTCACTTGATTGTGCATGATATTTTCTTTCGGAAGACTGGGAGGTAGTATCTAGGCAATAGTGATAGTTAGCCATCGGAGATGGCAGAACATTTATTCTTCTGTTGCTCCTCTACCAACTCACGTTTCCTTATGCTTCCCATGTACCACATTTCCTGGCTGATCAGAAAGCTTTACTTCAGACTTTCATTGAGCTTTACTTTAGACTTTCGCTGAGGAAGAAATAAAAGTACAGTGTATAAGTTCAGACATTGAGGAAAGAGTGAAACATTAAATTAAACTTAAATCTTTCTAGATGTCACAATTCATCACTATTACCTTGAGACTCAAGGAAATGATAAATGAACAAATATTAGAAAATTTTTTCAACATATTTTTTAAATTATCTTTGTTATCTTTTACTTTTTTAATTGGTAAAAAACTGCTTTACAATTTTGCCTTGGTTTCTGTAGTACAATAGTGTGAATCAGTCATATCATATATGTATATCCTTTCCCTTCTGATTCTCCCTTCCCTAACCCCATCCCATCCATCTAGGTCATCACAGGGTGTGAGGCTGGACTCCTTCTGTTATTTAGCAACTTCCCACTAACTATTTATTATATATATGATAATGTATATCTGTCAATGCCACTTTCTCAATTAGTCCCACTCTCACCTTACATCACTGTGTCCACAAGTCCATTCTCTAGTAGGTTCATTTTTTTTTTAATTAAGATTCATTTAACATGCATTAATATATGATGCTTGTTTTTCTCTTTCTGACTTACTTCATTCTGTATAAAAGGCTCTAGGTTCATCTACTTGGCATATTATAACTGACTCAAATTTTTTTTCTTTTTATGACTGAGTAATATTGCATTGTATAAATTTACCACAACTTCTCTATCCATTCCCCTGCCAGTGGATACCTAGGTTGCTTCCATGTCCTGGCTATTGTAAATGTTGTTACAATGAACACTGGGGTATATGTATCTTTTAGAATTGTGGTTTTCTCAGGGTATATGTCCAGTAGTGGTATTCAACTTTAGGGTTTTTCTTTTTTTTCAACATTAGGTTTTAAAGCAAATAATTCCATGTTTAACATTCTGTTAGCTAGACAAATACTTGGAAGAAAAAAGAAATCAACCAAAGTCATTTGCAGTTTGTCAGCATTTTCCTGTAATCTTTACATCCTGATAAATTATCATTCATATGTAGGAATTAATGATGTCCTCTTTTCTCAGTTTTTCACTTGTCACCTTATAATTGCTAAGTCACTACATAAGTATACTAAAATTTCTTCAGAAGAAGAAAGTGAGTGAAAACATTCTTTTGTTTTTTAAACAGGTTAACTTCATTTTACATTTAAGTTAATAATGTCATTGATTTCTTTGCCTATGTTTGTATACTGATGAAAAGTTTTCAGGAAAATTTTATGTTTATCATGGGGGAAAACCTCTTAGAGAAAGGATTTTAAAATCATCATTAAATAAAAATATTTATTTTGAAAACTAGTTAGCAATATTCTTAGTTCTTTTGGACCAAATTTATATTTTGATCAGTTGTTGTTCAGTTGCTAAGTCGTGTTCGCCTCTGTAACCCCATGGACTGCTGGATGCCAGGCTTCCCTGACCTTCTCTATTTCTCAGAGTTTGATCAAACTTGTGTCCATTGAGTCAATGATGTTATCTCACCATCTCATCCTCTGCTGCTGGCTTCTCCTCCTGCCCTTAATCTTTTCCAGCTTCCAGTATCTGAAACTAAGTGTAGATTTTGACTTTGGCTGAAATTGAGGCTTTCTTTTAAAAAATGTATTCCAAATTGATCTATTTCCATTGTGTTTGTTGCTGTTTTGTCAACAATCTGAATTTTAAAGATGCTTCAGTCATGTAGAATTTAATAGGATATTGGTTTTGGTAACTTGTGACAAATAGGAACCACATAGTGAAGACAGAGGAATCTGTTATTATATCTTTAACTTTTCCTCGTTAAAATGCTAATATATTGTAAACTATTCTCCACATAAAACATTTCAGCTGTTATCGGTTGTCACTTTCAAATCACAAATCTAAGTGCTCCCAACATATTTAAAAAAAAAAACAAAGTAGTAGTAGTAAAATTTTGTCACTCAGAGGATTTGGAGTAGTTTATGTCTTTGTGATTTGTTTTGGTTCTCAGAGCACATGCAGGCCTTGGTAAGATCAATTAAGTATAAAGCCATTTATTTGATTTAAAATAAAAAAGAATAATGGATACGTGTGAATATACAGTAGTATATCATTTTGAAAATAGTACAAATATTGACATGTATTGCCTCAGTCATATTAGGACAATAGTTTCATTATCTGTTTTTTAGGCTAGTAAAGTTTTATGTAATATATGTCCAAGCTTCTTGTCAGGTATTTTTTTTCTCCTAGAAAATGTTTTTCATGGAAAAATTAAAGGCTATTAATATATGAAGCCAAAAAGAAATTCCTCACATCTTGCCCAAAGCATATATAACTTCAAAATTAATGAAGTTTTATTTATAGAAGAAAAAATGATTCATTAATATTTTATCCCAGAATCACTGGGCTGGTTTAAAAAACAAAAATTTAACTAACACAGAACATTAAATAGTAGTAGTAGAATTTACATTTTTATAATTTTAAAAGCTAGATGAAAGACCTCTAAGTGATGAGATGCAAGAGCACAGTTTTGCATTATGAATATTAAGTAAAAATGACTATTTTGTGCAGAAGTTATATCCATATATATACATAAATTATTTATGCATTTATAATAACCTTATATACTTTTTGCATGATATTTATTTCAGCAGTCTATAGGTGATGCTTAATTTACTTATGAATTTGCAATTCCTCTTACTTAGTCAGTCCCTCATCTTAGATCTTTGGTCCAAAGGTTAAAGATACTTGTTTAGAAAGGCTACCATGTAAATAGCACTATAGTTGGTTTAAGAAGGAAGTAGATTTTGTTCTTTCTTTTATAAATAACTTTTGGAACCTGGGGAAGAGAAGCAAAGTCTCAAGTCAGTATAATATCATGTGAAAAGACTCGGGGCCCATTTTAAGCCTGGTGTAATTGGAGAATCCCAAGATGGTCACTGTTACTATGGTGGAAAATCTGAATGAGAGATATATTGCGTCAGTAACAGGGTTGGATAGTTCTGGTAGATCTTACTGGCCTCATGGAGCCATTCTGTTTTTTTTTTTTTCTCCCCATCGATGCTATTGAGTAGATTAATGGTACGATAGTGGTTAAGGGAAAAAAGGGACAACTGGGGATATGCTTAATTGTCACAGAAATTGAGGCCATAGAAGATGAGGCCATCAATGGGATGGAAGCACTATGAGAAGAGAAAGAATTAATATGAATGGTTGTTTAAAAATAATTTACTTGGTAACTGACAAAGGGTGAGCTGAAGAAACATGCCATGGACACCATGGACTTTAATCTTTCAAGTCTTAACAACAGCTAATTAGAAACAGTTGAAGATTTCTAATGGAACATAGTTTTGTGAGCATGTTGTTAACTGTTTGAGGAGTTACGCATTTTTAAATCAATGATACTTGCATAATAATCCCTTTTGCTAAACCCGTTATCTTTATTTCTCTGCTGGAATTTGTTCTTGTGTCCACTCACACCTACTGTGACTGTCACTGCGCCTTGGCATTTGGCTGCCTGCATTTCTCACCCTTGTTGAATTTTTCTCTGAAACTCTCATCTTCAGTATATTTCTGATCCTCTGGATGGTCTTGAAATGACCGTGCATTTGAGACCACTCCATAGACTCTTCATTTCCACTCTGACTGTGGGTACCATCCAGATCCAATCTATTTCTGCACTCCCTTTTATTCTTTTTCCCACTTCCAGACATCCTTACTTTTATCTATTTATTTTTTGTTTCCATATCTTACTTATATAAATTGGGCTTCCCTGGTGGCTCAGAGAGTAAAGACTCTGCCTTCAATGCAGAAGACCTGGGTTCTATCCCTGGGTCAGGAAGATTCCCTGGAGAAGGAAATGGCCATCCACTCCAGTATTCTTGCCTGGGGAATCCATGGATAGAGGAGCCTGGCGGGCTATAGTCTATGGGGTCACAAAGAGTTGGACATAGCTGAACAACTGTCACTTTCACTATATATGTTAATAAATAATTTTCTAAAACTTTTGATCAAAAGCATTCAGCATCTGTTTTAGCATCACAACCCCATAAAAAGGAGCTACATCTCCTCAAAAAACCTACATGATTTATATATTTAAAAATATGAAACTATAATGAGATAAGTAGTTTTTTGATATTCTTTCGATGAATAAAATTATGTGTGTTGAATTTACATGTTATATTGGGCATATGTGCATAAGAGGCTTCAACTACTTTCAATATCTTGAATATGGTAATAAGTTAGTGGAATGAATGGTTTAGAGCTGTCAAAGTGTCTCAAAGTGCTTAAAGGGTCAACCTTAAGCAAATTATCTTTTCTCCTAATCTTGAAAGGTCAGAGCTTATATATTTGTTAATCGATTGGCCAGCTCTAGAGAGTGGGTGCTTTCTAGAAGTTTTGGCCTACTGTATGTAGAATGTTGATATACAGTGCTGTCAGGATAGATGTAGAGTGTTTAAACAGCAGTTTTGATCTACGGGTAAAGAAATACTGAAGCAGATTGTAGTTGCATTTGTCTGTAGAAGTGTTCATTTCATCACTGAAACTTTGCGATTGCTATTCCATGTCTCTCCTAGGAAAATGCATTAGTTAGAGAACTTCTATTAGTAATTCTTTTGTTTCTTAATATATATATATTTGATTGAAGTATAGTTGACTTACAATGTTTCAGGTGCACACAAGCTGATGTAGTTATACATATACAAATACATTAATTGTGGAAAAAAAAGCAAATATATTAATTGTGAAATTATTTTCCATTATAGATTGTTACATGATACTCACTATAGTTCCCTGTGCGATACAGTAAGTGTTTGTTGCCTGTTGCATATCTATTTTTTAAATTAGCAATCTAGTATTCTATTCATACTAAGTCAAACAAGTGGAAAAAATGTAATACATTTTTCAGTTAGGCAAAAATTCATGTTTTCTAAAGTATATATATTATACATATTATTTGTATGTGTTTATGAAAGCTTTTCTACTATGCTTGACAGAGACTTGAGAAAAACATCAAAAAAAAAAAAAAAAAAAGAAGAGAAGGAGTAATTGGAAAACATTAGCTAAATGAAATGGAAGCACTAAATATGAAATAGAAAAACTGAAACAAACTAGATAAAAGTAAAATATCATCTATAGTACAGTTATTTTTAAACATAGCTGCTCATTAGAAACCTACCTGGAGCTCTGGAGAACAAAAAGCAATATTTTTCAAAAATTCCAGGACAGCTCTGATATGCCTCTGGATTTTAAAAAGTGGTAAAGAACCTGCATGTTTATGCGGGGGATATAAGAGACACAGGGTCAGTCCCTGGGCTGGGAAGATCCCCTGGAGGAGGACATGGCAACCAACTCACTGGAGTGGGTTGCCTGGAGAATTCTTGTCTGGAGAATCCATTGGATTCTTGCCTGGAGAAGCCAATGGACAGAGAAGAGTGGCAGGCTATAGTCCATAGAGTCAGACATGACTGAAGTCACTGAGCACGCAAACACAGGTTTTTCTATTATTATATGGTAGCTTTGGTTATGTGGAATTCTATTATTTTTCTATTGACCAATCATGATACAATGTTATTAAGTGAGTAATAATTACATAATCACAAAAGTAAAAGGTTTTATTCAATTTTCACACACAAAAATTTAGTTTTTGCAATCAATAGCAGACAAAAAATGAAAGATTGTTACAATTGCAAACCATAATGGAAACATGATGAATCTAATGATATAAAATAATAACATAAAATTTGAGGGGTCAAGTAAAGTGATGTGGCAAGTGGAATTCCATACAGGTACATGTTTATGTGAGAGTTGGACTGTGAAGAAAGCTGAGCACTGAAAAATTGATGCTTTTGAACTGTGGTGTTGGAGAAGACTCTTGAGAGTCCCTTGGACTGCAAGGAGATCCAGTCAGTCCATCCTAAAGGAGATCAGTCCTGGGTGTTCATTGGAAGGACTGATATTGAAGCTGAAACACTTACTTTGGCCACCTCATGAAAAGAGTTGACTCATTAGAAAAGACCCTGATGCTGGGAGGGATTGGGGGCAGGAGGAGAAGGGGATGACAGAGGATGAGATGGCTGGATGGAATCACCGACTCAATGGACATGAGTTTGAGTAAACTCCAGGAGTTGGTGATGGACAGGGAGGCCTGGTGTGCTGCGATTCATGGGGTCACAAAGAGTCAGACCCGACCGAACGACTGAACTGAACTGAACTGAACATCTTTTCTTCCACCCAGCAGTCTGTCTTTTGTTTGGTGCATTTAATCTAATTACATTGAAGGTAATTATTGATATATATGATCCTACTACCATTTTCTTAATTGTTTTGGGTTTATTTTCTGTAGATCTTTTCCTTCTCTTGTATTTCCTGCTGAGAGAAGTTCCTTTAGCATTTGTTGTAAAGCTTGTTTGGTGGTGCTGAATTCTCTTAAGTTTTGCTTGGAAAAAGTCAGAAAGTTTTTTATTTCTCCATCAAATCTGAACGAGAGTCTTTCTGGGTAGAGTATTGTTGGTTGTAAGTTCTTCCCTTTCGTCACGTTTAATATATCATGTCATTCCCTTCTGGCTTGTAGAGTTCCTGTTGAGAAATCAGCTGAAAACCTGATAGGACTTCCTTCTGATGAGATGGACTGGTGGTGGGAAAACTGGGTCTTGCTCTGGTGGGCAGGACTTTGCTCAGTAAATCTTTAATCCAATTATCTGCTGAGGCATGAGGTTGCAGTCCTTCCATGTTGGTTGTTTGGCCTGAGGTGACCCAGCCCTGGGGTCTATGGGCTCTATGGTAGGGTTAATGGCAAATTCCAAGGGGGCTTATACCAAGTGAGACTTTTCCAGGCTGTTTCTGCCTAGGCCCCCATCCTTGTGCTGAGCCCCTGCTAATCCATGCCTCCACAGGACACCCTCCAACAGTACTAGCAGGTAATTTTGGTTCCGTCTCCTCTGGAGTCACTGCTCCTTTCCTCTGAGTCTTGGTGTGCATAAGGTTTGGTTTGTGCCCTCCAAGAGTGGAGTCTCTATTGCCCCCAGCCCTCCAGAAATCCTATAATAAAATCCCACTGGCCTTCAAGGTCAGATTCCCTGGGGATTCCTCATCCCTTTGTCAGATCCGTGGTTGGGAAGCCTGACATGGGGTTCAGAACCTTCACAACAGTGGGAGAAATTCTTTGGTATCATTGTTCTCCAGTTTGTGGGTCACCCACCTGGCAGGTATGGGATTTGATTTTATAATGATTGTGCCTCTCCTACCATCTCACTGCAGCTTCTTTGTCTTTGGATGTGGGTTATCTTTTTGGTGGATTCCAGCATCCTCCTGTTGATGATTGTTCAACAGTTAGCTGTGCTTTTGATACTTTCCAATAGTTCTTTATAAATGCATCCCTACATTTCAAATACATAAGATTAAGTCTATAGCACTTAATTCAGTGCTATTAATTGGTACTATGAATATCAGCCTTTTGATATAGATGATTACCTCTTTACCATGGAAAACTTAGAAATCACTGGTATTTTAGGGTTAGCATTGCTTTCTTGTCTTCTGGCCTTCTGAAAAGGCATTACATTGAAACTGAATACCTCTTAACTGTTTCACCTTTAAGAAGAGATCATGTTATTTCATTTCATCTCATTTTGTGTATTGAAGTTCATAGGGAAAATATGGAAGCAAATTGACTTACTTGAGAGTTCAAGATATGTGGAAAGTCTTATTTGATGCTATCCAGTGGAAATATTCTACAATGATGGACCTGCTTTATATCTGTTCTGTCCAATGCTGTAGACCAGGGGCCCGCAACATTTTTGGCACTGGAGGCTGGTTATTCCATGGCCTTGCATGAGGGGGATGGTTCAGGATGATTCAAAGTGCATTACATTTATTGTGTACTTTATTTCTCTAGTTATTACATCAGCTCCACCTCAGATCATCAGGCATTAGATCTGGAGGTTGGGAACCTTTGCTATAGACTGTAGCAACATGTGCTTATTGATCACTTTAAATGTTGGTAGTGCAACTAAGGGGCTGAATTTTTAATGTTATTTAATTTTAATATTTTAACTTAAATTTCAATAGTCTTGAAAGCAACTGTCATGTTGGACAGTACAGATATAGAACATTCCATCAACTTTTTTACCTTCCCATTTTTATTAATACCTTACTAAAATTATGCAAATACTTTTCTAATTAGATATCCAACATCATTGAGGAAGATACAACAACTGTTACTGCTATCATTTTAATAAGTGATAAGAATTTAAAATATACACCATGAAAACTTTCCAGTAGTTTTTCTTTAATATTTGATGAAACAACAGTTCTATTTTCGAAAAAGTGACTCAAATAATGATGAGCATAGAAGAACACATATAATTATGTCACCCAAAATAATTTCTTCCATAACTGTTTCTTTTATATGATCACTGCTTTCAACTTTTGATGACATTCCTTTTTAATATGACTGACTTTTCATAAAGACAACCATTACACTCTCTAGGACCAATTAACTGTTGTCAAATGCCTGCTTTTAAAAATACATTCTTCAAGTATTTATTTCAAGGCCTTGAATAGTGAAGTCTTCACTTGACTAAAAGAATGTTTCATATGTTGGTATTTTGAGAGTGACAGTATGGTTTTATATAGCTAAATAATTTATAAAAACTGTCACAAAATTGAGACATTTATTATTCTGTATATAAGAAAATTTCTATTGTAGGAATTGTCCCAAAGTGCCTTTGAAGTGTGGGTACAATAACTGACATACTGTTATTTTGAGCATATTCCCAATATTAGTGATTCATGACATATCAAAGATCTAATAAAAATAATTTAAATTTGCTATTTTAAGTAATGTATATTTCCTATTCAGGCAAAATGTTTCTTTTTATATCTTCTTTTATTTTTTAAAATAAAAACTGCATGCAATTAAATTGTTCAATGTGATTCAATATATACTTGCATAATGATATTACTATGCACCATTAGTAATTGATTATGATAAGATTACTTGACTATATATCAGTCAAGTTATATACTTAAGGACAAGCACATGAATATATAAACTACTTCATAAATATGCTATTTAGGACACAGATTAGCTGAGGGCTTTTGAAGAAGCTTGGCAGTAAATTTTCATAGAATGTCTATGAGTATCATTAGAAAAACTGTATTCTGTATTGTGTTACTTCATGCTGTTAGCATATTTTTAGGTGGATTATTAGATTTCTTTTAACATTCAAAGCTGTATCTTCCATGTTTAATTTTACAATGACAAATAAAAGAATTGCTCACTGCTATAAAATGTCATATTATTACAAAGTTTGATATATTAGCATTAATGAATAGAAAGCAGTCATTGATCCAGAAAAATAAACCATATTAGGTTGGACATGCACTGATATTTTAAAATGACTATAAGTGTTCACAGGTTTATATTAACTTTTTCTAATTAAAAACATATAATATGCAAACATAAAGAAAGGTCAGTCTTATTTTTAATTATTTTCCCCATGTAATTAGACATTTATTCTCTTCAGATTGGAGTTTGCAAGATTAAAATACTTATTATTTAAAGGTCATGTATTTAGCATAAGTGAAGGACATTATGCATTAGATTATATTCCTAATATTGACTATGCATATATTTGTATTGCATGAAAAGAAGATAAATGAAAATAAATACACTATGTCTACTGAAAATAAATAGACATTTTAATGCTTGTTTTTTGTCTTTACTTCTGCATTTATCAAAAAAGTGCATTCAGTAAAAGCAGACAAAGAGGAAATAGTCAAATTAACCGATAGTCATTTCCATGAGAAATGATATGGTGAAATACACTTCAATAATATACATTTTAGATACATATTTAATATATAATGTTATTACATATGATTTTAATAAATATTTTATATATGTGAATTTTGAGCCCTCCCATCTATGCTGGCTACTGTAGAACTAGAAATTGCATATTTGTAAATTTACTTCCTACATCTATAAGATTTAATCAGAATGTGAAATATGTGTACATATGGGCAGAACTTACAGTATGAAGCCTTACGTTTCTGCAGTGAACTTTGATTTATTCTATCCTGAATCCAGAGTGTTGGATATAGAATTTTGTGTGGAATATTGATTATAATGTATCTTTTGTAAGCATAACTTTTTCATCTTAAAAGTTAAAGCCATTTTACAGACAAAAGCAATAGGAAGCAAGGGATTTTAAAAGCATGATTATCAATGAGGGAAAAATGAATCTACAGTTGACCTCAATACTGAAAGAAGAATCCAGAATCTAAATGATAGAGGAGAAAATTTACCACATTAGGAGTACACATGAGAACAAAAAGGGATAAAAGGGAAGGTCAACACCCTGGGAGCATAAGATTGGATTCATTTAGATTTGATAAATTGGTGAAGTTATGAAAAAAACAAACAGAACTGGCATTTAATAGGAATAAGCATCAGTTCAGTTCAGTTGCTCAGTCGTGTCCAGCTCTTTGTGACCCCATAGACTGCAGTATGCCAGGCCTCCCTGTCCATCATCAACTCCTGGAGTTAACTCAAACTCATGTCTAATGAGTTGGTTATGTCATCCAACCATATCATACTCTGTCATCCCCTTCTCCTGCCTTCAATCTTTACCAGCATCAGGATCTTTTCAAATGAGTCAGCTCTTTGCATCAGGTGGCCAAAGTATTGGGGTTTCAGCTTCAACATCAGTCCTTCCAATGAATATTCAGGACTGATTTCATTTAGGATGGACTGGTTGGATCTCCTTGCAGTCCAAAGGACTCTCAAGAGTCTTCTTCAATACCACAATTCAATTCTTCAGTGCTCAGCTTTCTTTATAGTCCAACTCCCACATCCATACATGACTATTGGAAAAATTATAGCCTTGAATAGACAGACCTTTGTTGGCAAAGTAATGTCTCTGCTTTTAATATTCTGTCTAGGTTGGTCATAACTTTCCTTCCAAGGAGTAAGCATCTTTTAATTCCATGGCTGCAGTCACCATCTGTAGTAATTTTGGAGCCCAAAAAGATAAAATGTGCCACTGTTTCCACTGTTTCCTCATCTATTTGCCATGAAGTGATGGGACCAGATGCCATGATCTTAGTTCTCTGAATGTTGAGGTTTAAGCCAACTTTTTCACTCTCCTCATCACTTTCATTTCACTCTCTTTATTTCTTCACTTTCTGCCATAAGGGTAGTGTCATCTGCGTATCTGAGGTTATTGATATTTCTCCAGAAATCTTGATTCCAGCTTGTGCTTCATCGAGCCCAGCATTTCTCGTGATTAATTCTGCATATAAGTTAAATAAGCATGGTGACAATATACAGCCTTGATGTACTCCTCTTCCTATTTAGAACCAGTCTGTTGTTCCATGTCCAGTTCTAACTGTTGCTTCCTGAGCTGCATACAGGCTTCTCAAGAGGCAGGTCAAGTGGTCTGGTAGTTCCATCGCTCTCAGAATTTTCCACAGTTTATTGTGATCCACACAGTCAAAGGCTTTGGCATAGTCAATAAAGCAGAAATAGATGTTTTTCTGGAACTCTCTTGCTTTTTTGATGATCCAGCAGATATTGACAATTTGATCTCTGGTTCCTCTGCCGTTTCTGAATGCAGGTTAAACATCTGGAAGCTTACGTATTGCTGAAGCCTGGCTCGGAAAATTTTGAGCATTACTTTACTAGTGTGTGAGATGAGTGCAATTGTGCAGTAGTTTGCACATTCTTTGGCATTGCCTTTCTTTGGGATTGGAATGAAAACTGACCTTTTCCAGTTCTGTGGCTACTGCTGAGTTTTCCAAATTTGCTGGCATATTAAATGCAGCACTTTCACAGCATCATCTTTTAGGATTTGAAATAGCTCAACTGGAATTGCATAGCATAGTGTAATGCAATTAAGACAGAGAAAGGAGTTTTTTGAAAACAATGAGCGGTAACATAGATTGCAGTGTGGAACGTTCATAGCGTTTTCAAGTAGGAGGAAACATGAAGGCCATTTTATAGGGGGATGGAGAGGTAAGAGGTATTCAAAACCAGGAGTGTTAGAGAACTCGGAGTGTTATCATTGTCTCTGTCAGCCCAATAATGCCCTTCAACACCACACCATCCCTAAATCTAACAGGGGATGGTCTAAGATGTTATAACTGATGGAAAGAACTGACTCTTCACTCTCTAATAATCCATGGGCAAATCTCTCAGAATGACTAAAATATATTCTGAATTTCTTTATTTCCTCATTCCTAATATTTTTGTACTAATGCAAAATATCATCACCTCACCTTGCTTTAACATCCATTTTCCAGATTGCAAACAAAGTTATTTCTTCGCTTGATGAATAGAGATTATACTTTGTTCATAAGTCCTACAGTGGCTTAATGCCAGTAGAATAAAAAACAAACCTCTAAATATTGATAGCAGTACTTCATATGATCTTGTCCCCCTCTTCACTTCTTTACACTTCCTGTAGCTTTTCTTCCTCTTATTCATAGAACAAGCTGTGCTCATATTTGCCTTATGATGATGCCTTTTATTTTGTAATTAAAGATACTTTTAAATGGCATGTGACATATCCAGGATGGCCTGGGAATCTAGTAACACCTTTAAAATTTGCCATGGATGAAAGTTGCTCAGTCATGTCCGGCTCTTTGTGACTCCATGGACTATACAGTCCATGGAATTCTCTAGGCCAGAATACTAGAGTGGGTAACTATTCCCGTCTCCTGGGGATCTTCCCAACCCAGGGATTGAACCCAGGTCTTCTGCATTTCAGGCAGATTCTTTACCAGCTGAGTCACAAGGGAAGCCCAAGAATATTGGATTGAGTAGCCTGTCCTTTCTCCAGTGGATCTTCCTGACCCAGGAATTGAACTGGGGTCTCCTGCATTGCAGGAAGATTCTTTACCAACTGAGCTATTAGGGAAGCCTAAAATTTGCCATATTTTCAGGAAAATTTTCAGATTTGACATGAAAAATAAAGTGCCCAAATACTTTAAATACTTAAAACTTAAATTTTTGAGAAAGCACATTCCCTGTGTTACTAAGCTAGTATCTGAGTGACTGAGTGAAAAGGGCATTTCTTTCCCCGGTATAAATACATCTGTATTCAAGGTCACATTTTGTTTGAGCTTTGTCACTTTTCATATGAGATTAATTTTTCTTCGCTGACTATTGTCATAATAATTGGATATGCACTCCATGGAAAGCAATTCTCTGATGTTCCAGTCAGATCTCTACATTTAAATGAAGATTTAACAGAGCAGAAAACAGAAGGAAAACGTGTAACTGGAGAGGTGCTCTGTGTCGCGGAGTCTGGGTGAGCATCCGTTCTGCAGGGTCGAGTCTGCTCAGCAATGCCTACCCAACCCTTTTGTTTGGTGCTGAAGGTGGCAATTACCAGGAATCATTTATTTCTGCTGCCTCTCACTTTTTCTCTGCTTAAACTCTCAAAGCCTTGGAAGCTGCTCAAGATAGTATAGGTCTAGGGGAGCTGGGCGATTCTCATTATGTAACCAAAATCATTCATTAAACATAAACTGAATGTAAGACTGTGGCTGCAGGCAGCTGTCTGATCATGCTTTGCCACAGCTAGGTTATTTTAAAGTTGATATAAACTAAGTCGATTCCTTTTATGGCAGTATCTTCTGGGCTCAGGCATATTTCAAGAGGGCAGAGAAATAATTGATTTTGAATTCTTACATATTCAGGATACCTGTGAGCTCTGCTTTGGAATCATTTATATATTTTAAAAGTCTGTCATTTTTAGTTGCATGCATGAGAAACATGACTCTAGTTCTATAGTTCTCAGTATTCAAACATCATTTACATACATTTTGAAAAAAGTATATATATCATTACTTAATGGAATATACTAAATACTTAATACATTATACTAGGAAATGTGTTGATATACAAAAAATGTTAAGAATTAGTGAGTAAATAAGTAAAAGAAAATAATTGCAGGGAAAAACTCTTGTTTTCCTTTGCTATAAGAGAGAAAGTACTCTCTTCCTTTGTCTATATTATTTCAGAGCATTGCTAAATGTGAAAAAATGTGTCATGTTTCTAATGAAAAATGATGGTGATAGAACATTCAGTTTGAATGATTATTTAATAAGTGATATATGCCAGTGCCTGGAAGAGACATTATATATCATTTAGCATATTATTTCTTAAATTATATTCTATGAAGTCTCAAAGCTCCAAGCAAAAAAATAAAAATATAATTGTCTGCAGTGAAACAGGTTTTGGAATTAAACCATTTAAACTGATTTATCTAACACATGACTTCACATAGTGTTTAGTGCCATGGTGCTCATTTGATCAGCAACATTTCCTAAACTGATTTGGCTTGTTGCTGCCACTAACATCTGAGGGACTCAGCTTTTTTTTTTCTTTTATAACCAGAAGTCAGTAAAATATTGATGTTACAAATCCCTTATTATAGAGGAAAGGAAGTAAGGTATGAGGAAGCTAAATGGCTGAGCCAAAGCCACAGAGAGGGTTTACTGGTCATGCCACTATGCTACATTTTTAATCAACTGAGATGACCAACACTGTAGATATACTTCTTTCCCACTAAACTTAAATCCCATCTTCCTAGGTAGCAAGAAGCATCAAAGTGTGCCAATCCCTTAAAGGGTTTTGGTTTTTGACAGCAGAGAGGATAAGCTTGTCAACTGCCCTGGGTGTCCTGTCCGATCAGATATCTCTCTAGTGACGACCTTTGTATATGAGTTCAGAAATAATTTTCAGCTGTCACATAAGATGCCTCTCCAAAGATACAAAGAAAAAAATTGTATTTATAGGGAAGAATTTAACTTCCATGGCAATTTCAAAACACCTCTCCCTACACTCTCTCTATTTATATGCACACACCATGTGCAGGTATATAAATCTCCTGCGAGAAAGTAGGACACATGAGTTCCTCAACAAATGGTACAAGGACATTAAGATGATTCTACAGGGATGTTCCAGAGATGCACCTTTGCTCTTGTGAAATACTGATTATTTATTGTTAGGAGCCATATACAAGATTGAATTGTCTATATTTTCCTGCAGAGGCATATATCAGAGTCAGATCCACTAGCCCAGGTGTTTTGCTGGTATTTTATATTGTTCATTTGGAGTTCGTAAAATTGACTATTGTCAATTTTATAAGTAGTCAATAAGTATTGACTACTTATACTGACAAAATTATATATGCTGTTCTATTAATATATACATGAAGTATTAGTTGCTCAGTTGTGTCCGACTTTTTGTGACCCATAGAGTGTAGCCCGCCAGACTCCTCTGTTCATGAGACTCTTCAGGCAAGAATACTAGAGTTGCCATTCCCTTCTCCAGGGGATCTTCCTGACCCAGAAATTGAATTGAATCGAATCCTGCATTGTATACAGATTCTTCACCATCTGAGCTACTGGGGGAAGCCTGTATAATCAAAGTGGTCTACTTTTTTATAGATGTTGATATCCTGTTTCTGTTAAAAAATTTTCTTTATCCCTAAGTTGTATAAGCAGCCTTCTAGATTTTTAATGATATTTGTTATAATGATTTTCATATTCTTGTTGTTAATTTATTTGACATTTACTTATGTTTATTTAGCAGAGATAAAGATGATTGTATCAAGATAATAACTGAAGAAACATAGTTTTTCACATTTAACTGGCACACTGTAATTGATACACAGACACACACACACACTTTTTCCCCCTGAATTCTAATACCTTGATGTATTTGTCTAATTCCATAATAATATCATATTGATTTGATTATAGTGTTTTATTGTTCTAATATTGAGTATATAAAAAGTCAAGGTCTTGTTCTTATCTTCTCATAAGTTTTCTGGCTATTTTAAGGAGCTTATTTTCTATATAATTTTAAGACTATTTTATTCATTTCCACAATGAAATATACAATTTAATTAGAATTACATTAATTTTATATGAATTCTAAGAAAACTGACTTTTTTTTTTGGATACTTATGCTTTCCACACAGGTTATGGGAAATCTTTCTGCATTCAGACTTATTTTCTTCATTATGATTTTATAGTTTTCTTCATTATTGGCTCTGTGAATTTCTTCCTAATTTTATTCCTTTGAATTTTATAGCTTTTGTTTATCTTATAAGTTAAATGATATTTTTTCTATTTCTGTCTGTAGTTGATTACTTTAGGAATAGAAAAAGTCATTGACTTCTATATACTGTTTTCATATCCAGTTATGATTCTGTTTCTTGAATTTTCCCACATTGTTTTACTAGTAACAATGTGTAGTAGTTATGTCTCTCTATTTTCTAATGTTTAATTGCCTTATTTTTCTTGTCACTGTATTCTCTAGAATTTAAATACAATGTTAGAAAATTGTGGTGATGGTGGTAATTCTATACAGTTTAAATACAATTTTCTCTTTTTTTCTTCCTTCAATTCATTACAAAGAATATAGAATAGGATCATAACAATCATACTTTCATGTAATCACAAGAAGTATCAACTCTAAAGTATAAAGGAAGAAGTTACCATTTTCAGACTTTAATCATTTACTATTGATGGCTCAGGGGGAAAGCCATCTGCCAATTCAGAAGATGTAGAAGAAATGGGGTTTGATCCCTGGGTTGGGAAGCTTCTCTGAAGCAAATGACAACCCATTCCAGTATTTTAGCCTGGGAAATTCCATAGACGAGAGGAGCCTCGCAGGATACTATCCATGGAGTTCCAAGAGTCAGACAGGTCTTAGAGACTAAACAACAACTGAAATAAGCATCGGATTTAGAGGTAGGAATAGAAGGGTTTGAAATGCACAAAATATTTTGGGTTCTCTGAGTGGTACAGTGGTTAAGAATCCACCTGTAAAGCAGGAGACATGAGTTTGATCTCTGGGTCAGGAAGATGCCCTGGAGAAGGAAATGGTAACCCATTCCGGTATTCTTGCCTGGGACAGAACAGTCTGATGGTCTTCAGTCCATGGGGTCACAAGCTCTGGACACAACTTAGCGACTAAACAACAGTAACAACGGCTTGTGCAGGAATACTGTTAGTATGAGGTGGATATATCACGTGGTCATTTTGATTGAAGAGCAGGAACTCTAAAGTAGAAAAATGATTAGCTTGAAAGAGACTAAAAGAATTAGTTAAAAGAATAAATATAATTGTCAATATGTTCACATTATGTATTTCAATCTAAACTGTGGAAAAAAAGTCTTTTTACTCATTGTATGATATCTAGTCCCTGCAGTAGCATTTTAGCACTTTATTATCTCAGGTGTGGTTTAATTTTTCTACAAAATTTGGGGCTTCTTTACATTCTTTTGTTATAAATGTGATTCTATTTGATTTTTTTCTTTTTCTGTCATATCCTTGCCTTTACTTGTATCCTTTTGTTGCAGATTTATCCAGTCTATGTCTTTCCATATTCTATTAAATTGAAAAACACTACAAAGTTATTTCTCTTAAGAATTGCTCTGTTTGAATAATCTATCTTGATCTCATTTGTTGAAGAATGGTTTTTCTGAGTATAGAATTCCAGATTCACAACTTTTAAATGACTTTTAAAAATATGACTTAGAGCCTTTAAAAATAAAACTCTTGTCCTCTGACCTGCATGGTTTTGACAAAAATCTGCCACCTTTCTTAGCTTTGTTTCTTTGTAGAAAATGCATTTTTTTTTCTATCTTAAAAATATATTTTAAGTTATTATTTGCCACAATTTGACTATGATGACTGTGATGTGATTTAATTTCATCATGTGAAATTAAATTAATTTCATTTAGTTCCTTCCTCTTGAAGTTTGTTAGCGTTCTTGGATCTGTAGATTTAGTTTTCATCAACTTGAGAAAGATTTTTTTATATTGTTTTTCATTATCTTTTATCATTGCCCATTTCTCCTTCTTTTTGGGTTACTTTTTTGTAATTGCATATTATATTTTTATCTCTACATATCAATTGGTTCTTTTGAAAAAAAATATTGCACCATTTTTTCACTCCAGTAAAATTTGTATTTATTATGGTTAACATAATATAGCATTTTAAAGCATATGTTTGGATTCCATTTATTATTCTTTTATTTAGAATATTAGCATCTATATTCATAAGTGAGTTATATCTGTATTATTAATTTATACCAGTTTTGAAGCCTTTGACTGTGTGGATCACAACAAACTGTGGAAAATTCTGAAGGAGATGGGAAGACCAGACCATCTGACCTGCCTCTTGAGAAACCTGTATGCAGGTCAGGACGCAACAGTTAGAAATGGACGTGGAAAAATAGACTGGTTCCAAATAGGAAAAGGAGTATGTCAAGACTGTATATTGTCACCCTGCTTATTTAACTTATATGCAGAGTACATCATGAGAAACGCTGGGCTGGAAGAAGCACAAGCTGGAATCAAGATTGCTTGGAGAAATATCAATAACCTCAGATATGCAGATGACACCACCCTTATGGCAGAAAGTGAAGATGAACTAAAGAGCCTCTTGATGAACGTGAAAGAGGAGAGTGAAAAAGTTGGTTTAAAGCTCAACATTCAGAAAACTAAGATCCTGGCATCCAATCTCATCACTTCATGGCAAATAGTTGGGGAATCAGTGGAAACAGTGGCTATTTTTTGGGCTCTAAAATCACTCTAGATGGTGACTGCAGCCATGAAATTAAAAGACACTTACTCCTTGGAAGGAAAGTTATGACCAACCTAGACAGCGTATTAAAAAGCAGAGACATTACTTTGTCCACAAAGGTCCATTTAGTAAAGGCTATGATTTTTCCAGTAGTCATGTATGGATGTGAGAGTTGGACTATAAAGAAAGCTGAGCACTGAAGAATTGATGCTTTTGAACTGTGGTGTTGGAGAAAACTCTTGAGATCCCCTTGGATTGCAAGGCAATCCAACCAGTCCATCCTAAAACAGATCAGTCCTGGGTGTTCATTGGAAGGACTGATGTTGAAGCTGAAACTCCAATACTTTGGCCACCTGATGCAAAGAGCTGACTCATTTGAAAAGACCCTGATTGTGGCAACGATTGACGGCAGAAGGAGAAGGGGATGACAGAGGATGAGATGATTGAATGGCATCACTGACTCAATGGACATGGGTTTGGGTAGACTCCTACATTTGGTGATGGACAGGGAGGCCTGGTGTGCTGCAATTCATGGGGTCACAAAGAGTCGGATATGACTGAGTGACTGAGCTGAACTGAATTGACTGGTAAAACTAAGTTCTATACAATTACTTAGGAAGGTGATTCATCAATCTTGATGCTCTAGAAAAATTTAAATAATGTCTGTTACTCACTTAAAATTGTTTTAGAACTTCATTGTGAAATCATTTACTTGTTGCATTTAAAGAACAGATTTTAAATCACTTTAAAAATTGTATTTTATAGAAACTAAATTCAAAATTTCTACTTTATATCAAATTGGGTAAGTCATATTTTGGTAAATATTCTTTGACTGTTATGTGTGCAAATATTTAGTCTAAACTGACTGATTATTACTCTTATGAAGCTTCTAATGTGATCTTTGGTACTGCAAGTAACATAAATTCAACTTATAAAAATGAATTAATTGGCTTATATAAATGAATAGTCCAGTAATGGATAGAGCAGAAGATGAAACTTGATCCAGGGCTCAAATGTTGGAATTAGCATCTTGGGTAATATATTACTGTGAAGGAAAGTCCACAGAGGCCAATCTGCCTTCAGCCTTCTTGAGAATATGAGGGAAGAGGTGCCATTTTTTTTTTTCCCCTCAATCATTTTCTCAAGAGCTTTACTTATTTTATTGATGATTTTATAGTAATTTATTATAGATTTATTTTTTTATTTTAATATTTAGAGATTTGTTTCATGAATTTTAGTTTTATCTCTTTAATATATTTTCAAAATTCCTTAATATTAATACCTGGTTCACAATGTTTCTTCATTAGTAAAGAATGCATTTAATGATGATGAAACTTAAATTATTCACAGCCTATGCTTTTCCCCACAACTTTTTATATGAGATATTCTCTTTTATATTAATTCCTTGATAATTTATAATTTCCATTTTTATGTTGCTTTTGATTTAAGAACTATTTAATGGCTGTGTCTTAATTTCTGATATTCAGTGAATTTTAAGTTTTTGAGTCATTTTGTTGAAATGGTCTCGGAAGATATTATCTGTAAAAAATCATTTATTTAACTGGATGAATTTGAATGGGTAGAAAACAATATTTATTTTTAAAAATGTTCTGTGGTAATTCAAAAAGTATGTATATTCTTTGGCTGAGGGATATAAAGTTTCACATACATTTTAAATCAAGGATTTGATTATATCTTCTTTCATTTTTGACATTATTTTTTTAACATATTAGGTTGGTGCAAAGGTAATTGTAGTTT
The DNA here is from genome assembly GCF_019320065.1 of Cervus canadensis. Taxonomy (NCBI): domain Eukaryota; kingdom Metazoa; phylum Chordata; class Mammalia; order Artiodactyla; family Cervidae; genus Cervus; species Cervus canadensis. Next base: position 26,107,868 of record NC_057412.1, on the reverse strand, counting down.
TTGCATTGTTGAAATTTGCCATTTGATATTGGAATACATTCTACATAACTGTGGATATATTATACATCATTTTAATGCACACTTCTTGGTTTATTTATTTACTTACTTTTTTGCTATCGACATTGCTTTCTGGGGCTTCCTGAGTGTCTCGGTAGTAAAGAATTCACCTTCCAATGTAGGAGACACAGAAGACTCAGGTTTGATCCCTGGGTCAGGAAGATCCCCTGGAGAAGGAAATGGCAACCCACTCAGGTATTCTTGCCTGGAAAATCCATGGGCAGAGGAGCCTAGAGGGCTATAGTCCATTGGCTCACAAAAAGTCAGAGACAACTGAACACAAAGAACATTGCTATTGTTATTGTTATTGTTCAGCCTCCCAGTCATGTCTGACTTTTTGTGACCCCAAGGACTGCAGCACATAGGCCTCCCTGTCTCTCACCATCTCCTGAAATTTGTCCAAGTTCATGCACATTGCACTGGTGATGTCATCCAGCCAACTCATCCTCTGATGCCGTTTTCTCCTTCTGCCTTCAATCTTATTTGGGCCTATATCTTCAATCCTGTTGGGCATTTATTACTTGCTGTTTGTTTTATATTTATTTTAGACCATGCAAATGATATTATATAAAAAGCAAATTTGAGTGATTTTCTTATTCAGGTGCAAAATGGGTCATAAAGCAGCAGAGACAATTCACAACCTCAACAGCTCATTTGACCCAGGAATGTAGAGTGCAGCAGTGGTTCAACAAGTTTTGCAAAGGAGATAAGAGCCTTGAAGACAAGGAATATAGTGGCTGACCATCAGAAGTTGACAACAACCAATTGAGAACAATCATCAAAGCTAATCCTCTTACAGGTACTGGGGAAGTTGCGGAATAACTCAGCATTGACCATTCTACAGTCATTTAGCATTGAAACAAATCTGAAAGGTGAAAAAGCTTGATAAGTGGATGCCTCATGAGCTGACTGAAAAAAAAAAAATCCTCATTTTGAAGTGTGGTCTCCTCTTATTCTGTGCAACAGCAGTGAACCATTTCTCGATTGGATTGTGATATGTGACTAAAAGTGAATTTTATATAACAACTGGCAATGACCAGCTCAGTGGTTGGGTTGAGAAAAAACTCCATCAGTTCAGTTCAGTCCAGTTCAGTCGCTCAGTCATGTCCAACTCTTTGCAACCCCATGAATCGCAGCACGCCAGGCCTCCCTGTCCATCACCAACTCCCGGAGTTTACTCAAACTCATGCCCATCGAGTCAGTGATGCCATCCAGCCATCTCACCCTCTGTCGTCCCCTTCTCCTGCTGCCCCCAATCCCTCCCAGCATCAGGGTCTTTTCCAATGAGTCAACTCTTCGCATCAGGTGGCCAAAGTATTGGAGTTTCAGCTTCAGCATAAGTTCTTCCAATGAGCACCCAGGACTGATCTCCTTTAGGATGGACTGGTTGGATCTCCTTACAGTCCAAGGGACTCTCAAGAGTCTTCTCCAACACCATAGTTCAAAAGCATCAATTCTTCAGTGCTCAGCTTTCTTTATAGTCCAGCTCTCACATCCATACATGACCACTGGAAAAACCATAGCCTTGACCAGATGGACCTTTAGCACTTCTCAAAGCAAAACTTGCACCAAAAAAATATCATGGTCACTGTTTGGTGGTCTGCTGGCAGTCTGATCCCCTATAGCTTTCTGAATCCCTTTGAAACCATTACATCTGAGAATTATTCTCATCATATCAATGATATGCACTGAAAACTGCAATGCTTGCAGCTGGCATTGGTCAACAGAAAGGGCCCAATTCTTCTTCATGAAAACGCCCAACTGCATGTCACACAAGGAACTCTTCAAAAGTTGAATGAATTGGGCTACAAAGTTTTGCCTCATCCACCATATTCATCTGACCTCTCACCAACTGACTAACCTTTCTTCAAGCATCTCCACACCTTTTTGTGGAAAAATGCTTCCACAAACATAAAGACACAGAAAATGCATTCCAACTGTTCATCAAATCTCGAAGCTTTTGTAGATTTTCATGCTACAGGAATAAACAAACTTTGTAAAATTCTTCAAGAGATGGGAATACCAGACCAGATTACTTGCTTCCTGAGAAATCTGTGTGCAGGTCAAGAAGCAACTGGACATGGAACAATGGACTGGTTCCAAATTGGGAAAGGAGCACATCAAGGCTGTATATTGTCACTCTAATTATTTAACTTATATGAAGAGTACCTCATGTGAAATGCCAGGCTGGATGAAGCACAAGCTGGAATCAAGATTGTCAAGAGAAATATCAATAACCTCAGACACGCAGATGACACCACCCTTATGGCAGAAAGCAAAGAGGAACTAAGGAGCCTCTTGATGAAAGTGAAAGAGGAGAGTGAAAAAGTTGGCCTAAAATACAACATTCAAAAAACTAAGATCATGGCATCTGATCCCATCACTTCATGGCAAATAGATGGGGAAAGAATGGAAACCATGAAAGACTTTATTTTGGGGGGCTCCAAAATCGCTGCAGATGGTGAGTGCAACCATGAAATTTAAAGGCCCTTGGTCCTTGGAAGAAAATCTATGACCAATCTAGAGAGCATATTAAAAAGATATTACTTTGCTGACAAATGTCCATCTAGTCAAAGCTATGGTTTTTCAGTAGTCTTGTATGGATGTGAGAGTTGGACTGTAAAGAAAGCTGAGCACTGAAGAATTGATGCTTTTGAAGTGTAGTGTTGGAGAAGACTCTTGAGAGTCCCTCAGACATCAAGGAAATCAAACCAGTCAATCCTAAAGAAATCAGTACTGAATATTCATTGGAAGGACTGATGCTGAAACTGGTACTCCAATACTTTGGCCACCTGATGGGAAGAACTGACTCATTTGAAAAGACCCTGATGCTGAGAGAGATTGAAGGCAGGAGGAGAAGGGGACAACAGAAACTGAGGTGGTTGGATGGCATCACCGACTGGATGGACATGAGTTTGAGCAGGCTCCGGAAGTTGGTGAAGAACAGGGAGGCCTGGCGTGCTGCAGTCCATTGTATTGCAGAGTCAGACATGACTGAGCAACTGAACTGATAAAGTTATTTCTCATTGGCAAAAATATGTTTTGCTATGTAATTGTAATGGTTCCTATTTTGATTAATAAAAATGTGTTTGAGCCAAGTTATAATGATTTAAAATTCATGGTCCAAAACTGTATGTACATTTGCACCAACCTAATAATTAGTTCTATCCAATTTGGAAAATGTATTGCAGTTTGTTTTTTTTTTTCTTTTAAGTTTCCTTTTGTTTTGGTTAGATTTTATTATTTCTAGCTTCAAAATTATTTGTGCAAGAGATTTTACCTTTTATTTCCCATTCTTCATGTGTATACACACATGTATACATCTGTTTATGTTTTCATTATTATTATATACTCTGTATTCTTTTGTTATTTGATGTTAAACTCTATCTGGTTTGGTATTAATATTATAATACATGCTTATATTTATGTTAATTAATAACCAACAGTTTATTTCAAGTTTTAAATAAAATCTCAGTGTAACAATTTTCTACTTTGAATGGAGAATTCAGGAAAATAACCTGTATATTTGATATCATTCCTTCCATTTAAGTTAATATCTGAGGTTCATTTTACTTTTGTTGTGTTTATTTTCCTTGTCTTAAATGTTCTAGTAATATTATAACTATTCCTTTTGTTTCCCCATGTTACTTTGGGACATTTTCTCAGTTTTTTCTCATTGTTAATGCCTTTTTGCCAATATTTATAATCAAACATATATTTACTCATATATGAAAATTAAATTTCAAATTTCATTTGGCCCAGAAATATGCTTTTTTCTCATTTTGTTCATTTGCTTTATAAGACCTTTGGTGGTTTAGTCATCAAGTCTTGCCCAACTCTTGTGACCCCATATACTGTAGCCCACCAGGCTCCTCTGTCCATGAGATTGTCCAGGCAAGAATACTGGAGTGGGTTGCCATTTCCATCTCCAGGGGATCTTCCTGACCCAGGAATCGAACCCAGGTCTCCTACATTGCAGGCAGATTCTTTCCCAAATGAGCTATAAGGGAAGCCCATAAGACATTTAAGACCTTTATAATATTTTCAGGCTTCAAGCCGTCTACTAGTTTTACCTGTTTCCACCCGGTAAGAATATTGGACACTTTCCTTCCTGTTTCTCTAAATTTTTCTCTCCTAGATTTTCACTTTTGTTCTAAACTAGCATTAACATTTTTATTGCCATCTGATTTTTTCCGTTGCAAAGATATTTCAGTACTTATGTCATTATTGAATTTAACTTTGAAGTTATCTTTGTCTCTATTAACATCGTGTGCTTATTTATTTTGCTGTTTTATTAGGGTCATTTCAATTTATTTTCTCAGATGAGATGTGTGAGTTGAAATGGTTTTCTTTGCACATAGCGGATTCTTTCTGTTTGTAGATTTATAATACATTCTCTTTATACTTGCAGTTTGGGAATTTTATCAAGATGTAGCCTTAAAAAAGATCAATCTCAACTAGAAATCTATGAGGGCTTTTAATATATAGGAGCTGATATCTATATTTCTTTACCCCACATTTTTCTTTTTATCTTTAGACTCTTTTATTTACCTCATATCGGGTCTTTGTTGTGGATATTCTCTCTTATTGGGGCACACACAATTATATAATCTATGTGTTTCTGTTTAACAGAGACACTGGAGAAAAATGAAGTGAATCATATTCTTGTAGGTTTTATTCATCTCAGAACAGGTAATTCTGTCTTCATAGATTCTAAACTAACTCTTGACTATTCATCCCTTACTATTGAGAAAGAATATTCTTTCTAAATTCAAATTTAAATCATATAAATCTTCTGCTTAAATTTATTTATTGTATTTTCTCACATGTAACTTAAATTCCAGTTATACTCTACATAGTAAAATGTTCTCTATTAATAGATACTTGTCATCTGTCTGAGTTAATTTCCTCAGACAGGAACTCTCTTCAGCAAACCTTATAATTCAACAATAATAAATCATATGTCTTTCTCTATACACAACACATTCTGTCTTACTTTACCACAAAGAACAAATAGCCATTTTATTTTCTCAAAGTGTCCTTCTTTGCTGTACAGTCTGATATATTCATCTTTAGCTCCTGTGGACAGACTTCCTGAATTTCACAGAGGATGTTAGTTGTCTGTTCCTATCTCTTACCATTACTCTACAGGCCTGTTGGGAAATGCTTTGTGACCCAAACATGTGTCACCCCCACCTATATTATTATAAGAGCTTTATTCTCTTGACTTCTATAACTTCTTTGTTCAAGTATGTAGGAAAATCTAATGTGCAAACATTCTCTGAAAAGAGAAGATAGTCTTGGTTAGAAAAGAGAGTGGACGAGAAGTAACTTGACAGTGAGAGGGTGTTAGAACATATCTTTCACACAAGGAGCATTGACATTAAGGTACATGAAACATTACCACAATTTTTATGGACCCAAAAGAAATAGAAAGCAAACCTGTATAAAAGTATTGGAATCAGATTAGAGAAGGTAGGGATGGAGACGTACATTTTGACTGTTGTTTCTGTAACATGGACCTACCATCCTTAAACATGGTTTTGATTGGAAATAACAATATTGGAAATAACAATAAAAAATGCCATCAACTTGAACAAGTTCAAATCTAAAAGTATTGAATTTCTTGGCACACAGAGATGGCCCTATGCCTGAGGAAATGCAGATGGTGCATTAATCTTTTCCTAACTAAATCATTACTCTTCAGTGATCTTTATTGTGTGCATAAATTCATACTTTTCACTGAAATTATTGATTTGGATGAATTGTGTTGATAATTAGTATGATGCACACTAAAATCTTTTTGTATAAAATCATTGTTTATAATAACAATAATTTTGGCAAAAAGTACATCCTTCTGAGTGCTCTTTTTAAAAAAATACCTCTATGTACCAAAGTGATTCTCTCATTATTTAGCATATTGTAAACTTTATAGGTTGTCTACCTTAATTCATGTTCTGACTTTTCATGTTAAGGAGGATAATGCTGAAACTAGAGAGGTAGCCACAGAAAATGAAAGCTGTAGGTTCTTGATGTGGAAGATATAAGATCTGATAATCTGTTGACTACTCATATACCAGTGCATGTTGTTTATTCCTTAAAAAATTCCTAATTAAAACAAATTAACATTTAAAAATAGTTTTCACATTAAATGTTCCTTTATCTTTAAAAATTGTTGGAGAAAAGTGGGTCCGTTGGTGTCTGAGCCATGCATGTTAGAAGTATGTCTCATTGTACAATGTGAGTCTAAAAGTTGTTCCAATAAAATAAATTTCTATCAGAAAATAAAATTAAATTGTTTTCATCTAATATCTTTACCAATATCTTTATTGGTATAAAGATGAAATAATATCTTTACAATATCTTTATTCTAAGTTCACTAAGAATGAGAAGTAGTAAAATTTTGTTTCATTGTTTATTGCAGCTCTTCTTTTGGTTGAAATGTTTTGAAAGAAAGACACTGGTTTGTATTTTTCTTTAATATTTTTACTATGGTAATATCCAAACATAGATTACAGTAGAAAAAATATATAATTAAATAAGCATACATATGCTCACAACATATCTAACAACTGTTAACATTTGGACTTATTTTACTATTTTCGCTGCTGTGTTTATAATAATGATATGGTATTTTACCCTCAAATATTATAGTATTCTTCTGTAAGAAATATGAGCATTCTCTGTATAACCATGATGCTATTAACTCATAAAAAGTTAAAAATATTCCCCTAAAGTCACCTATTATCAAGTTCATATTGAGATATTACCAATTATCCTCCAAATATTTTTAATAGCTCTTTTATTTTAAACTGTCCCCCCACCAAAGGCCAGCATTCAAATAAGAGTGACACATTACTTTTTGTTATGTTTCTTAAGTCCCTTTTGTCTCAAACAATCTAACATGGGATTTTATAATGAGTTACTGAAGTATTGTAAGTGGAAATACTTCAGAATGGCAATTCCACTCTCATCTTGTTAGGGTGGTTGAAGTTTGTCGTAGCTGTGGGAGGGCGTTGCTCAGATATCCTTCATGCAGAAACTACTGTGGAGTGTCCTCCGCTGACAGCCTCCAGTTACTGTACATTCCGGATTCACCTCAGCTTTCACTCAAAAGTCTTATTCTCCCCAGGTTACTCCCAGCCAATTTCTTACACATCCAATTCTGTCTTGGTGACTTTTGAGGTCCTGAAATGATTTTTTAAAAATGTAATACGGGGAATGTAGAAAATTCTCTTCATCTCAGTTTGGTCTCCTTTTTTCTCAGCAAGAACTATCAAAAAATATATATACACACAAATGTAGGCATATATGCATGTATCTATAAAATATACAAAAATAAATTGAAAGCAACATATGCATTACAAGCAAGTATGTATTTCTTTCCATATTATTTATTATATATAATGCTTTCCAATATTATCACTGCAGGACACTGAATGAATAATAGTTTAATAAATTATCCTCAAATATGGGTTATAACCTGTTCCTGCCTATATTTTCACACCCACTGTTACAAACTGCTGAAAAATAGTAAAGAGTTAGAAATAAATATTGAATAATAGTATTTGCCAATATCAGGGGAGTGCCATTTCAAATTGTTCAACTGGGACTCTTTATTTTCTATTGGGGGATTTGGTAATATGTTGATGAAAACAAAATTGTATAAAGTTAGTAGCTAAGTTTCCATTTTTATTATAGAAATACAACATTCAAATGTGCTTTTGTCTTTTCATGGGCTTTATTTATTCATTATTCACCCACTTATTCAATGAGCTTGTATTGAATTCCTGGATTGGGAAATATTTGCAGTTTTTTATACCTGTTCAATCTTCAAGTTACTGCATGAAATAAAGAGGAATCAAAAATGCTATAATGCAAGAAGGATTTTGTGTAAAGTGTTAAAGAGAGGAATGTACAAGCTTTGGAATCACAGAAGAAGGGTATGTGAATCAACTAGAAGGACTGAAGAGCATTCTGTTTTATTGCTGAACTATGCTGCTGTTCAGACACCTCCTCAGTACCCAAAGCCCCAGGGAATATGTGCATCCTAGATTTTACAGATTTATTTTCTTGGGCTCCAAAATCACTGCAGAGGGTGACTGAAGTCATGAAGTTAAAAGATGCTTGCTTCTTGGAAGAAAAACTATGACCGACCTAGACAGCATGTTAAAAAACAGAGACAGTACATTGCTGACAAATGTCCATCTAGTCGAAGCTATGGTTTTTCCAGTGGTCATGTATGGATGTGAAAGTTGGACTATAAAGAAAGCTGAGTACCAAAGAATTGATGCTTTTCAACTGTGGTGTTGGAGGACTCTTGAGAGTCTTTTGGACTGCAAGAAGATCAAATCAGTCAATACTAAAGGAAATCAGTCCTGAACATTCATTGGAAGGATGGATGCTGAAGCTGAAACTCAAATACTTTGGCCACCTGATGCGAAGAACTGACTCATTTGAAAAGACCCTGATGCTGAGAGAGATTGAAGGCAGGAGGAGAAGGGGACCACAGAGAATGAGAGGGTAGGGTGGTATCACCAACTCGACAGACATGAGTTTGAGCAAACTCCGGGAGTTGGTGATGGACTGGGAAGCCTGGTGTGTTGCAGTCTAGCGGGTTGCAAAGAGTTGGACATGACTGAGCGACTGAACTGAACTGAACTGAAATTCTACAGAAAGCAAACTAAACAAAAACTATGGTTGAATTAAGGTGAATATAATTGTCAAATAGTGTAGAGAATACATATAGCCCATCACATAGGCCATATGATTGTCAGTAAAGGGGACATTCTAGTTTTCATTACTATTCCATGTTACATATTGAATTAATACTTACACAACAGAAGGTTCTTTTTTAAATGAGTTTCATCTTTAGGGTAAGTGTGGTATTTGGGTGGATCATCTATTGGATGCCCAAAACTCAATTAACTGTCACTGATATAACACTGGTTCCAAACAGGAGAAGGAGTACATCAAAGCTGTATATTGTCACTGTGCTTATTTAACTTATATTCAAAGTACATTATGAGAAATGCTGGGCTGGATAAAGCATAAGCTGGAATCAAGATTGCTGGGAGAAATATCAATAAACTGAGATATGCAGATGACACCACCCTTGTGGCAGAAAGTGAAGAAGAACTAAAGAGCCTTTTGATGAAAGTGAAAGAGGAGAGTGAAAAAGTTGGCTTTAAAGCTAAACATTCAGAAAACAAAGAACATGGCATACGTTCCCATCACTTCATGGCAAATAGATGGAGAAACACTGGAAACAGTGGCTGAATTTATATTTTTGGACTCCAAATCACTGCAGATGGTGATTGCAGCCATGATATAAAAAGACACTTATTCCTTGGAAGAAAAGTTATGACCAACCTAGACAGCATATTAAAAAACAGAGACATTACTTTGCCAACAAAGGTCCCTCTAGTCAAGGCTATGGTTTTCCCGTAGTCATGTATGGATGTGAGAGTTGGACTATAAAGAAAGCTGAGCACTGAAGAATTGATGCTTTTGAACTGTAGTGTTGGAGAAGACTCTTGAGAGTCCCTTGGACTGCAAGGAGATCCAACCAGTCCATCCTGAAGGAGATCAGTCCTGGGTGTTCATTGGAAGGACTGATGTTGAAGCTGAAACTCCAATACTTTGGCTACCTGATGCGAAGAGCTGACTCAGCTGAAAAGACCCTGATGCTGGGAAAGATTGAAGGCAGAAGGAGAAGTTGAAGATGAAGGCAGGACAACAGAGAATGAGATGGTTGGATGGCATCCACTGACTCAGTGGAATTTGAGCAAGCTCTGGGAGTTGGTGATAGACAGGGAGGCCTGGCGTGCTGCAGTCCATGGGGTTGCAAAGAGCCGGACACGACTGAGAGACTGAACTGAACTGAACTGAGCTAACACTAAGATCTGAACCGAGCAACCAGAGCACACCATGTGGTTGTAGCCTGGAGCTGATGGTTACCGGAAACTTGAGCGTTTCACCTGGAAGCACACTGTAGCCTCCACAGATTTGCCCTTGCATTTATAATCCCATTAATCAAGGGGAACATCTTACTCCAGGCAATTAGTTTTGACAATGGAACAGTAAATATACCCTAATTAATGGCTTTTATAATTACTCTTCCCTATGTGGACATTAACTGGTGTTCAGGCATTAATTGTGACATGAATATGATTGCCTATCAGTAAGAAAACCATTTTGCAGCTTAATTATGTATTTCAAGGAGTCATGTATCTCGTTTTCAGAGTCACTTTAACCAGACTTTAAGTCTTTAAAGAGACTAAAGAATCTGAAGGAAGAAGTCTCTTCTTCCTTCAAGTGCTTGGGGCTGGTGCACTGGGATGACCCAGAGGGGTGGGATGGGGAGGGAGGTGGGAGGGGGATTCAGGATGGGGAACACACATGTAAATCCATGCCTGATTCATGTCAATGTATGGCAAAAACCACTACAATATTGTAATTAGTGTCCAACTAATAAAAATAATTGGGAAAAGAAAAAAAAAGTGATATCTATTCTCTAAAAAAAAAAAAAAAAGTCTCTTCTGACCTCTTCCTTCCTAGCTCATTTTATTTTTTATTTTTTTTCTTTTTTATTTATTTATATATTTATTTTTGGGTTTTGTCATACATTGACATGAATCAGCCATGAATTTACATGTATTCCCCATCCCAATCCCCCATCCCACCTCCCTCTCCACCTGATTCCTCTGGGTCTTCCCAGTGCACCAGGCCCGAGCACTTGTCTCATGCATCCCACCTGGCCTGGTGATCTGTTTCACTATAGATAATATACATGCTGTTCTCTCGAAACATCCCACCCTCGCCTTCTCCCACAGAGTCCAAAAGTCTGTTCTGTACATCTGTGTCTCTTTTTCTGTTTTGCATATAGGGTTATCATTACCATCTTTCTAAATTCCATATATATGTGTTAGTATGCTGTAATGTTCTTTGTCTTTCTGGCTTACTTCACTCTGTGTAATGGGCTCCAGTTTCATCCATCTCATTAGAACTGATTCAAATGAATTCTTTTTAATGGCTGAGTAATATTCCATGGTGTATATGTACCACAGCTTCCTTATCCATTCGTCTGCTGATAGGCATCTAGGTTGCTTCCATGTCCTGGCTATTATAAACAGTGCTGTGATGAACATTGGGGTGCACGTGTCTCTTTCAGATCTGGTTTCCTCAGTGTGTATGCCCAGAAGTGGGATTGCTGGGTCATATGGCAGTTCTATTTCCAGTTTTTTAAGAAATCTCCACACTGTTATCCATAGTGGCCTAGCTCATTTTAATCACTTATGCCGTGTTTAGACAACTCTCCCATGCCCACACCACCCCTGCAGACACACATACAAACATTATAGGATCATGCTGTAGAATACAGAAGCTACTGATCACATATGGTGATTTAAATTAATTAAATTAAATTAGAAATGTAGTCCTTACACTGACTACAGTAGCCACATATGGCTAGTGACTAACTGCTATAATGGAAGTGCGGATATCAGTTCAGCTCAGTTGCTCAGTCACGTCCAACTCTTTGCGACCCCATGGACTGCAGCACATTTGGCTTCCCTGTCCAACACCAACTCCAAGAACTTGCTCAAACTCAGGTCCAATGTGTCAGTGATGCCATTCTCCCCTCTCATTCTCTGTCATCCCCTCTCCTCCTGCCTTCGATCTTGCCCACCATCAGGGTCTTTACCAATGAATCAGTTCTTTGCATCAGGTGGCCAAAGTATTGGAGTTTCAGCTTCAGCATCCATACTTCCAATGTATGTTCAGGACTGATTTCCTTTAGTATTGACTGATTTGATCTCCTTGCAGTTCAAGGGACTCTCAAGAATCTTCTCCAACACCACAGTTCAAAAGCAACAGTTCTTCGGCTCTCAGCTTTCTTTATAGTTCAACCTCTTACTCATACATGACCTCTGGAAAGACCATAGTTTGATTAGACGGATATTTGTTGACAAAGTAGTGTCTCTGTTTTTTAATATGCTGTCTAAATTGGTCATTTTCTTCCAAGGAACAAGCATCTTTTAATTTCATGGCTGCAGTCACCATCTGTAGTGATTTTAGAGCCCCCCAAAAATAAAGTCTGTCACTGTTTGCATTCTTTCCCCATCTATTTGTCATGAAGTGATGGGACTGGATGTCATGATATTAGTTTTTTGAAAGTTGAGTTTTAAGCCAGCTTTTGTACTCTCCTCTTTCACTTTCATCAAGAGGCTCTTTAGTTCTTCTTTGCTTTCTGCCATAATGGTGTTGTCATTTGCATATCTGAGTTTATTGACATTTCTTGCGGCAATGTTGATTCCAGTTGTGCTTCATCCAGCCTGGTATTTCACATGTAGTACTCTGTATATAAGTTAAATAAACAGGGTGACAATATACAGCCTTGACACACTTCTTTCCCAATTTGGAACCAGTCCATTGTTCCATGTCTAGTTCTAACTGTTGCTTCTTGATCTGCATATAGATTTCTCAGGGGGCAGGTAAGGTGGTCTGGAATTCCCTTCTCTTTCAGAATTTTCTACATGGAGCATTTCTATTATCTCAGAAGTTCTACTGCATTGCACAGCATCTAGAAAGTGATTTGTGAAGGCTAAGTTGTTCACTGGTGTATCCTTGTAGTCTAGAATATTACCCTTATATTCTCCTCATTATATCCTTCAATTCCTAATGATAATCTTGCTGGTTAGAATATCATAGGTGGCAGGTTTTTCCATTTCAATACTTTAAGCCTATCATGCCATTCCCTTCTGGCCTGCAAAGTTTGTACAGCTAATAGCCTTATGGGTATTCCTTTCTTTGTAACTTTTTGTTTTTCTCTTACTGTCTTTAAAATCACCTCATTATCTTTAAATTTTGCCATGCTAATTATGTCTTGGTGCATGTCTCTTTGGTTTCCTATTTCTTTGGTATTCTGTGCTTCCTATACTTGGATTCTTCAGGTTTGGGAAGTTTTCAGCCATCAATTTATCAGTTACATTTTCGGTCTTTTTTTCTCTCTCTCCACCTTCTGGGACCTCTGGAGTGTGAATGTTGGTACATTAAATCTTGTGCTACAGATCTCTTAAGCTGTTCTCATGTTTAAGTTAAGGTATAGTTAAAATGCAATATTATAAACATTACAAGTATATAATGTAGTAATTCCAATTTTTAAACATTATAGTTATTATAGAATATTAGCTATGTCCCTGTGTTGAATATTATATCCATATAGCTTATTTTATACATAACAGGTTGTACTTCTTAATTTCCTATCCTTATGTTTTGTCTCCCTCTTTCCCTCTCTCCACTGTAACCACTAGTTTGTTGTCTATATCTGTGAGTCTGTTTCTTTTCCTTATATTCATTGGTGTGTTATATATTTTTAGATTCCTCGTATAAATGATATCTAACAGTATTTGCCTTTCTCTGACATATTCACTTAGCTTAATACCCTATAAGTCCATCCACAGTATTACATACAAATGACAAAATTTTATCCTTTTTGTGCCTGAATAGTAGCCCACTGCATATATATATCTATGTATGTATATATAACTCATATCTTCTTTATCCTTTCAACTGATGATGGATACTTAGGTTACTTCCCTATCTTGGCAATTGTAAATAATGTTTCTATGAACATTGGGTTGCATGTATGTTTTCAAACTATTATTTTTGGTTTTTCTTCAGATATATAACCATAAGTGGAATTGCTTGGTCATATCCCTGGATTGGGAAGATTCCCCTGGAGGAGGGCATGGAAACCCACTCCAGTATTCTTGCCTGGGGAATCCCATGGATAAAGGAGCCTGGTAGGCTACAGTCCATAGGGTCACAAAAAGTGAGGCACAACTGAGGCTACTTAGCACACACAGCACATGATAGTTTTATTTTTAGTTTTGTGAGAAATGTTCATACTATTTTTCATAGTGACTGCACTGATTTACATTCCCATCAACATGTAGGAGGATTCCCCTTTGGAGAACCCTAGCCAACATTTATTATTTGTAGACTTTTCATTGATAGTCATTCTGACATGTGTGAGGTGATAGCTCATTATGATTTTGATTTGTATTTCCCTGATGATTAGCTATGCTGAGCATTTATTTAGCCTGTTTTGATTAGGTGCTTTTCATTATTTTATCTTCCAAATTGTTCATGTGTTCTTCTGTATCACCTAGTTTGATGTTTGTTCCTTCTAGTGTGTTTTTTATTTCAGTTATTCTGTTCAATTCTGACTGATAATTTTTTATATTTTGTAGTTCCTTGTTAAAATTCTTCCTGTGTTCATTTTTCTTTTCTGTTTTTCACTTAACATTCTTATTGCTAATGCCTGAGCTCTTTATATGGTAAATTATTTATTTTTATTTCATTAGTTGTTCTTTTCATGATTTTTTAATTTTGTCCTTTTGTTTGAAACAGATTCTTCTGTCTTCTTATTTTATTTTATTTTTCTCTATGAAACTCCAGCTGTATCTCTGAGCAAAATGGGTCAGAGCCGGTTCTCAGCTCTTCCTGGAATGCATGCTGGGGTGCTCAAGGGAAACTGGCCAGAGTGCGGGCAGTTTCATTCTGCTTCCTCCACCTTGTTTCAGGAGTAAGAAAGTGTGTGTGTAGTCTTCATGGGCAGGTCTATACTTAAATTCCTGCTCTTAGTCCCACTAGTTTTCAAACCAGCTAAGGGAATTCATCCTCCCCATGTTGGACCCCAGGTCTGGGGAGCCCAACGTGTGGTTTGATCCCCTCCCTTAGGAGAATCTTGGAGCCTTGTAATACCCCTCCTCTTTTGTATCCTGTCCTAGGGATCAGGTCCCCAACAAATTGCTTCTTTTCCCTTCCCACCCAACTCTGCATGTAATTTTCATACAGCTTGATTGTGTAAGAGTCTTTCTGCTCTTCTCCAATTTGCTTCCATGAGAATTGCTCTACATGTAGATGTGGTTTGTATATATCAGTACTTGGAGGGAAGCTAGGCATCCTCCACTCTGTCATTGATATCCTCTGTCTTGATATCACTCTGTCTTGATATCCTCTTAGATCTAATTTTTAATATTTAACAAAAACTTATGCAGGCTGAGAATTCTTGTTCCAAACAGAAAACATTAGTAATTAAACTTAGGTTTATTGCTTATTAAAGTGAAGAATCTTGTGCTACAGTTGACTTAAGTAAATCTTTCATTTTTATTGTGTTTGGTCAATGTAGCATAGCTGGAAAACTTATTTATACTCTAAGAACATCCCAGAGGGCATTAGGGTGAACAGAAACCTGAAAAGTTCACATTGCACTCCATAGCATTGCCCCTTTAAATCTCTTCCCAATTATTATACCAAGATTTAACTTTGGGAGCATACTAATGCTCTAACACATTAGAGATGAGCTATCTGCTCTGGTTAAATTAACAACTGACCTAAACCTTTTCCCAAAGTTGGCTCTAACCATTTGAGAAGAGCGATTTCATTGTTCAACATTTGCAGACCTAATTATCTCCTGAGTCTAACCAATGCCAGTGCTAAAAGCCTTGAAGAGACTTTTTTCTTCACCCCAGAGGCAAACAAGCTGAAATTGAAAAGTTTTAGAATCATAAGAGTTGATACCTTACAACAATAGCGACAACAACAAAAGAATGAGAAACTGTGAATAATTTTAGAAGAAGTTCTACTTTTACTTAAATTTTATCAGTAATTCATGATCCTTCATTAGGCAAAAAAAAAAAAAAATTCTTTAGTTTTTAGTTTCCCCTAGATGCTTAGAGAATTTAGGAAAAAAAAATTATTATTTCCTGTAATTATAATACTCAAGTGACATGTAGACCAAGTTTAGGTCTTTATTATCATGACTAATTAAAAATATCTGTGATTAAGATCACTCAATATTTGAGAAAACAAAATATTCTCATTTCCATATCATCTAGGAGATATTAAAAGTTGTTTGTCTTATATTCCATTAATTATTGTATAATTTCATCTCGCCTACCCCATTTCATATATGAGATTTCTGAAAATCCTAGTTTCAGCAAGTCAAATATTTTAGGGAAAGGTCAATATTTGTATATGTTTCTTTATGCAGAGCCTACTTTCTCCAGATTGTTTCATGCAATCTGCTTGTAAGTACTGTGGCGATCTTCTGAAGTACTCTGAACCCAGTCATCTGTACTGTTTAAATATATTCTACTACATATTCCAAATTAGTGGTTTTCAGGTCATGGAATGCATTCCAGATTGTGGCTATTGGTAGAAAACTGAATATTAGATATTTGGAGGTAAAGGATGTATTGTTTATATTTCCTTCCATTCCTCAACCTTCATGTCCCAAAGAGTCACAAATATACTTCTAGAACCATTTCTCTATCCTTTCCTTGATAATAATTTCCCTTTGTGTTTAAATATTTACAGGTTGTTGAGTTTCCCTTACGTGGAACTTCAACATATATTTACTATGTTGAAAGTATGTTTAATTTCTGGTAGTTCCTGCTCAATCTGTACAGTAAGAGTTCTGTTAGATAAAAAAACTTATGAAATACAATGCTTTACCTCACTCCACTTAGATTCAGTTCAACGAATCACTTGTTAATTGCCTACTGGGTACGAGGCATTAAGACATACAATTGCTGATATAGGAACATAGACAATATTCACTGAATCAATTCAGTTCAGTCGCTCAGTCGTGTTTGACTCTTTGCGACCCCATGGACTGCAGCACACCAGGCTTCTCTGTCCATCACCAACTCCTGAAGTTTTCTCAAACTCATGTCCATCAGGTCGGTGATGCCATCCAACCATCTCATCCACTGTTGTCCCCTTCTCCTCTTGCCTTCAAAGACCCAGCATCAGGGTCTTTTCCAATGAGTCAGTTCTTTGTATCAGGTGGCCAAAGTACTGTAGTTTCAGCTTCAACATCAGTCCTTCTAATGAATATTCAGAACTGATTTCCTTTGGGATGGACTGGTTGGATCTCCTTGTAGTCCAAGTGACTCTCAAGAGTCTTCTCCAATACCACAGTTTAAAAGCATCAATTCATTGAATGACATGTCATTAATATAGTAAATATCCTTACATAATATGTTAAACCTTTATATTTACTAGTAGTAACATCATTATTTTTAGTTGATAGATTTTTCAGTTATAGCAGCAAAAAATCGGTCAAAATGCCTCCACTTACAAGGTCAGATTATCTTCTCTTCCCCGCTGTGAATCTGCCCAGATAAACACTTTTTGTCCCCTGTGAGACCAGATAGATAGAGACTTTCTAACAAAGCCATAGAAGTTAAGCCTCTCCCTTTTTCAAAGCTTCCAACCTCATATGGATGGATGTGTATGGCCTTCAGTCTTCCTTGGTGACAGACATCAAGGAGGTCAGTTTTTTGCATAATGATAAGAATATACTTTGCATAATTAATATGGTTTAAAGATAAGCTCCCTGTAGATGTTTTGGCCCACAAATATAAAAATATGTTTGTGCTTTAATTGTGAAATAAACTATATGTGTTTTTATGATATAATGTAAGTTAATCATATGTTAGTGCTGCAGCTGTTTGTATAAATGACTAAATAATAACTAAAATAACTCCCTTCCTGATATTGTTATAGAGAGGTGATTCAACCTCATGGAACCTAACTCACAATTGAAGTAATATTTTAGTGAACAGAATGAGTCTGCTAAGAAAATGCATCCTTTCCAGAATACTTCATTATTCAAGCTTAGTCCTGTCTAGGCTTGTTGCTGGTTTTATTTTCTCATCTCTCTTATTTTTGAGGCAATGAAAATATTGCCTTTGTTACAGAAAGATGAAATTTATGTATTGGGAAAAGTCTATTGTTAGAATATAAAATATTTATAATGGCACCTATAAACTATATTACTTCCTGTCACTATCTGTACACCTACATCAATGTTCATATGTATTGAATGATGAAAGTAAAATGAATCATTTTTTAATTGTACATTTTGTCTTTTTGTTCTAACTGGTATAATGTGGACCACAGAAACTCTTTCTCGTGACTTAGCAATTATTTGACAGAGATTTGGAAAAGACTTTGTTTAGATGATAACTCAAATAATCATACCTGTGGCACAGGCACTACTAATATTGAAGTTAATAATCAATTATGGATTAAATAAATCTAACATGAGCTATGGAAGTGACAATCAAATATAACAAATAATATATATGCATGTAATATAAATATATATGAATAGTACTTTCCATTAACAACATAATCTGATTTTTATTTGTTTTTATATAAACTGTGGTGGTAAATGAATGAGAAATAGATTAAAATCTTCCAGAGTTAATTTAAGAAAGAATTAGAACAGAACTAACATTGAAATGGCAATTAGGGGACTTCCGTAGGGGTCCAGTCATTAAGACATGGTGCATCCACTGCAGGGGACACGCTTGATCTCTGATTGGGGAACTAAGATCCTGCATGCTGCACAACAAGGCCAAAAAAAGAAAAAAGAAATGGCAATTAGGTTTCTGTGTTCGTCTATCATTTTCAAGGCAGAATTATCTTAAGAAGAAAAATTAAAATGTAGGAAAATATATTTTATTGTATTATTTACAGAAAAGGTTTTTTTTTTTTTTCATCTTTAAGGACATATTTGATTACTCAATAATGTGCAATATAAACTAATTTCCTTTAAGGATATTGTCCCAGATTTTGTTATCTATTATTGTGGTGTTTAGTATAACTCTGAAGAAGAATAGATAAGTAATGTGACCTGAAGAAAATAAAATAATTCTCTAATTAATTTGAGCTAATTTTAATAATAAAATTAGTACATGATATACTGTTTTTAAATTCATCACTGTAATTTTATACTAGGACATTTGAACCATGAGAGAACAGGAAAATAATGTCTGCTTCCTTCACAAATATTTCATTAGATTTTTATATCAGTCCAGTCACTCAGTCGTGTTTAACTCTTTGCGACCCCACGGACTGCAGCATGCATAGCTTCCCTGTCCATTACCAACTCCCAGAGCTTGTTCAAACTCATGTCCATCGAGTCGGTGATGCCATCCAACCATCTCATACTCTGTCATCCCCTTCTCCTCCTGCCTTCAATCTTGCCCAGAATCCGGATCTTTACCAAAGAGTCCATTCTTTGCATACGGTGGCCAAAGTTGTGGAGTTTCAACTTTAGCATACATTCTTCCAATGACTCTTCAGGATTAATTTCCTTTAGGATGGACTGTTTTAATCTCCTTGCAGTCCAAGGGACTCTCAAGAGTTTTCTCCAACACACATTTCAAAAGCATCAATTCTTCAGTGCTCAGCTTTCTTTATAGTCCAACTCTCACATCTATACAAGACTACTGAAATAACCATAGCTTTGACTAGACAGAACTTTGTCGGCACTGTAATATCTCTGCTTTTAATATGCTGTCTAGGTTGTCATAGCTTTTCTTCCAAGGAGCAAGTGTCTTTTAATTTTGTGGCTGCAGTTTAGTTTCAACATGATGTGATTTTGGAGTCCCCCAAAATAGTCTCTCACTGTTTCCATTCTTTCACCATCTATTTGCCATGTAGTGATGGGACCGGATGCCATTATCTTAGATTTTTTTTTTTTTTTTTTTAGTTGGAGGCTAATTACTTCACAATGTTTCAGTGGGTTTTGTCATACATTGATATGAATCAGCCATAGAGTTACACATATTCCCCATCCCGATCCCCACTCCCACCTCCCTCTCCACCCGATTCCTCTGGGTCTTCCCAGTGCACCAGGCCCGAGCACTTGTCTCATGCATCCCACCTGGCCTGGTGATCTGTTTCACTATAGATAATATACATGCTGTTCTCTCGAAACATCCCACCCTCGCCTTCTCCCACAGAGTCCAAAAGTCTGTTCTGTACATCTGTGTCTCTTTTTCTGTTTTGCATATAGGGTTATCATTACCATCTTTCTAAATTCCATATATATGTGTTAGTATGCTGTAATGTTCTTTGTCTTTCTGGCTTACTTCACTCTGTGTAATGGGCTCCAGTTTCATCCATCTCATTAGAACTGATTCAAATGAATTCTTTTTAATGGCTGAGTAATATTCCATGGTGTATATGTACCACAGCTTCCTTATCCATTCATCTGCTGATGGGCATCTAGGTTGCTTCCATGTCCTGGCTATTATAAACAGTGCTGCGATGAACATTGGGGTGCACGTGTCTCTTTCAGATCTGGTTTCCTCAGTGTGTATGCCCAGAAGTGGGATTGCTGGGTCATATGGCAGTTCTATTTCCAGTTTTTTAAGAAATCTCCACACTGTTTTCCATAGTGGCTGTACTAGTTTGCATTCCCACCAACAGTGTAAGAGGGTTCCCTTTTCTCCACACCCTCTCCAGCATTTATTGCTTGTAGACTTTTGGATAGCAGCCATCCTGACTGGCGTGTAATGGTACCTCATTGTGGTTTTGATTTGCATTTCTCTAATAATGAGTGATGTTGAGCATCTTTTCATGTGTTTGTTAGCCATCTGTATGTCTTCTTTGGAGAAATGTCTATTTAGTTCTTTGGCCCATTTTTTGATTGGGTCATTTATATCTACCTAAAGAAAAAAAAAGACCTATACATAGAAAACTATAAAACACTGATGAAAGAAATCAAAGAGGACACAAACAGATGGAGAAACATACCATGCTCATGGATTGGAAGAATCAATATTGTCAAAATGGCTATTCTACCCAAAGCAATCTATAGATTCAATGCAATCCCTATCAAGCTACCAACGGTATTTTTCACAGAACTAGAACAAATAATTTCACAATTTGTATGGAAATACAAAAAACCTCGAATAGCCAAAGTAATCTTGAGAAAGAAGAATGGAACTGGAGGAATCAACCTGCCTGACTTCAGGCTCTACTACAAAGCCACAGTCATCAAGACAGTATGGTACTGGCACAAAGACAGAAATATAGATCAATGGAACAGAATAGAAAGCCCAGAGATAAATCCACGAACCTATGGACACCTTATCTTTGACAAAGGAGGCAAGGATATACAATGGAAAAAAGACAACCTCTTTAACAAGTGGTGCTGGGAAAACTGGTCAACCACTTGTAAAAGAATGAAACTAGAACACTTTCTAACACCATACACAAAAATAAACTCAAAGTGGATTAAAGATCTAAATGTAAGACCAGAAACTATAAAACTCCTAGAGGAGAACATAGGCAAAACACTCTCCGACATAAATCACAGCAAGATCCTCTATGACCCACCTCCCAGAATATTGGAAATAAAAGCAAAACTAAACAAATGGGACCTAAATGAAACTTAAAAGCTTTTGCACTACAAAGGAAACTATAAGTAAGGTGAAAAGACAGCCCTCAGATTGGGAGAAAATAATAGCAAATGAAGAAACAGACAAAGGATTAATCTCAAAAATATACAAGCAACTCCTGAAGCTCAATTCCAGATCTTAGATTTTTGAATGTTGAGTTTTAAGCCAGCTTTTTCACTCTCCTCTTTCACTTTCATCAAGAGGCTCTTTAGTTCCTCTTCGCTTTCTGCCATAAGGGTGGTCATCTGCATATCTGAGTTGTTGATATTTTTCCCAGAAACCTTGATTCCAGCTTGTTGTTCATCCAGCCCAGCATCACACATGTGTACACTGCATATAAGTTAAATAAGCAGAGTGACAATACACAGCCTTGAAGTATTCCTAGCCCAATTTGGAACCTGTCCATTGGTCCATGTCTGGTTCTAACTCTTGCTACTTAATGTGTATATAAATTTCTCAGGATGCATGGAAAGTGGTTTGGTATTCTCATCTCTTTCAGAGTTTTCCACAGTTTTTTGTGATCAACACTGTCAAAGTCAACACAGTCAAAGTCCTTGTTGTAGTCAATAAGGAGGAAGTAGATGTTTTCCTGGAACTCTCTCGCTTTTTTGATGATCCAGTGGATGTTGGTAATTTGATCTCTGGTTCCTCTGCCTTTTCCAAATCCAGCTTGAACATTTGGAAGTCCTTGGTTCACACACTGTTTGATCCTGGCTTGGAGAAATTTGAACATTTCTTTGCTAGTGTACGAGATGAGTGCAATTTGAGGTAGTTTGAACATTCTTTGGCATTGTCTTACTTTGGAATTGAAATGAAAACTGACGTTTTCCAGCTCTGTGGCCCCTGTTGAGCTTTCCAAATTTGCTGTCTGTTGAGTGCAGCACTTTCACAGCATCATCTTTTAGGATTTGAAATAGCTCAACTGGAATCTATCACCTGCTCTAGCTTTGTTCATAATGATGCTTCCTATGGTCCACTTGACTTCACATTCCAGAATGTCAGGCTCTACGTGAGTGATCACACCATCGTGGTTATCTTGGTCATGAAGATCTTTTTTGTATAGTTCTGTGTGTATTCTTGCCACCCTTTCTTAATATCTTCTGATTCTGTTAGGTCCATACTGTTTCTGTCCTTTATTGTGCCCATGTTTGCATGAAACATTCCCTTGGTATCTCTAATTTTCTTGAAGTGATCTCTAGTCTTTCCCATTCTATTGTTTTTCTCTATTTCTTTACGTTAAACACTGAGGAAGGCTTTTTTATCTCTCCTTTTTATTCTTTGGAACTCTGTGTTCTTTCCTTTTCTCCTCTGCTTTTAGCTTCTCTTCTTTTCTTAGCTATTTGTCAGCCCTCCTCAGATAGCCATTTTGCCTTTCTGCATTTCTTTTTCTTGGGGGTGGTCTTGATCACTGCCTCCTGTACAGTGTCACAAACCTCCATCTATACTTCTTCTGGCACTCTATCAAATCTAAAGCTTTGAATCTGTTTGTCACTTACAGTGTATAAGCATAAGGGATTTGATTTAGATCATACCTGAATGGTCTAGTGGTTTTCCCTAACTTTTTCAATTTAAGTCTGAATTTGGCAATAAGGAGTTCATGATCTGAGCCACAGTCAGCTCCCAGTCTTCTTTTTGCTGACTGTATAGAGCTTCTGCATTTTTCTGCTGCAAAGAACATAATCAATCTCTTATCAGTATTCACCACTTGGCGATGCCCACGTGTACAGTTGTCTCTTGCGTTATTGGAAGAAGGTTTTTGCTATAACCACTACATTCTCTTGGAAAAACTCTGTTAACCTTTGCCCTGCTTCATTATGTACTCTAAGGTCAAACTTGCCTGTTACTCCAGGTATCTCTTGACTTCCTACTTTTGCATTCCAGTCCCCATGATGAAAAGGACATCTTTTTGGGGTGTTAGTTCTAGAAGGTCTTGTAGGTCTTCATAGAATTGTTCAACTTCAGCTTCTTCAGCATTAGTGGTAGGGGCATAGACTTTGATCACTGTGATACTGAATAGTTTCCCTTGGAAATGAACAGAGATCATTCTATCATTTTTGAGATTGCACACAAGTACTGCATTTCGGACTCTTGTTGATATGAGGACTACTCCATTCTTCTTAGGGATTTTTTTTCCCCACAGTAGTAGTTATAATAGTCATATGTGTGCATGCTCAGTCTTTTCTGACTCTTTGTGACCCCATGGACTGTAGCCCTCCAGGATCTTCAGTCCATGGAATTTCCCAGGCAAGAATATTGAAGTGCGTTTCCATTTCCTACTCCACGGTATCTTCCTGACCCAGGGATCAGACTCATGTCTCCTGCATTGGCAGGCAAATTCTTTTACCACTGCACTATATGGGATACAGATATAATGGTCATCTGAATTAAAGTTGCCCATTGCAATCCATTTTATTTCACTGATTCCTAAAACACCTATGTTCACTCTTATCGTCTTGTTTGACCACTTCCAATTTACCTTGATTCATGGATCTAACATTCCAGGTTCTTATGCAATATCATTCTTTAGTGTTGAATCTTACTTCCATCACCAGTCACATCCACAACTGGGCATTGTTTTTGCTTTGTTTCTGTCTCTTTGTTCTTTCTGGATTTATTTCTCCACTCTTCTCCAGTAGCATATTGGACACCTATTGACCTGGGGAGTTCATCTTTCAATGTTATATCTTTTTGCCTTTTCATACTGTTCATGGGGTTCTCAAGGCTGAATACTGAAGTGGTTTGCCATTCCCTTCTCTAGTGGATCTCATCTTGTCAGAACTCTCCACCAAGATTCGTTGGACTTGGGTGGCCCTATATGGCATAGTTCATAGTTTCATTGAGTTAGAAAAGCCTGTGATCCATGTGATCAGTTTAGTTACTTTTCCATGGTTGTGTTTTCATTCTGGCCCTCTGATGGATAAGGATAAGAGGCTTGTGGAAGCTTCCTGATGGGAGCGGCTGACTGTGGGGGAGTCTGAGTCTTGTTCTGATGGGGGGGGGGGCATGCTCAATAAATCTTTAATCTAATTTTCTGTTGATGGACTGGGCTCTGTTCCCTCTCTGTTGTTTGGCCTGAGGCCAAACTATGTTAGAGGTAATGATGATAATGGATTATTATATAGATATATAATAAGATTATATAGATAATCTATATAGGTGATATAGATATGTTTTAAATCAGTCTCTAAAAACAAAATTGCAATTTTCTAAAGATAAGGTATATATTGTACTTAATGTGTTATAAATTTGATAAGTGTGTATATCACTCAGAAATTCTTTCTCCTAAACATTTGATTTAGGACAAAGAGATGTGGACTATAATAATTCTCCTGACTGGAAATGAAGTGGGAAATATTTAAGAAAGGAAATTGCTTTAAGCAGGGTTACTTTCTAGGGCTCTCACTGTGTGTTTAAGAGCCAAATATCCTTTCCCTCATCTTCTCTTCCCTTTTCTTTTCTCTCTCTGGCTCTGTTCTCTGCATACCTCTTCAAACTTGTTCTAATCTGAGTGTTTCCATGTTTCATTCCCTGCAGCTTCAGGCATAAGTCCTCAGAACTCTCAGGCACAGTAAAAAATCAACAAATAACTAAAACCCACACTTTCCCCAGGTTGTCCCAGCTAAAATCTCAGGTCTGTCTGTCTCTGACTGACTTCAGTAATATGACTATTATTGAAGTGTGGTCCAAAGGGTGGGAACCTATTGATTGGAAAGGACAGAACCTGGTGTTACTGCAGGATGGGACAGTAGTGAGAGTAAAGAATATTTGATTCCCTGAGGAAAATACAGGTTCAGCCTCAAGACAGAAGGGAAGTGGGTATCGAACTTGAAAAATTCAACTTTAACTTTAATTTGTTTCTAAGACAAGGAGATTAATGTTGAAAAAATGGAGAAAGCTGTGATTGATTAGATAAACTTGTAAAACATGGATATAGCAATTCCTGTGGTACATTTAGGTGACAAATGGTATCAAAATCAAAGTGGATCTGAGAATTTCTTTGTTGAAAATAAAGGTTAGAATGGTAGAAAATGAGATTAAAGTCAGCTTAAGGAGACCCTAAAAGCTTTATCTCATGCACCATGAAGTGATTGGACACTTTTGTGCATGAAAATAAAACTAGAGGATTAAAATACTTTCATTCTACCCTTCTAGGTTCCCTAGTAAGGGTCTATAAAATAAACTGGCAACAGGCAGATGAAAGGTAGATAAATTTATTAAGTTTTTAATATAGGAGGAAAAAATGAAGACCAAAGGCAATAAGAATTGAGAGTATATGCACCATCTTAATAGGGAAGGAGAAGAGGGATGTAGGGAACTTAAGGAAGTGTTAGGAACTTCCAGAGAAGAATGGATCCTTGGAAGAAATGGGAGTTTGATAGTTTTTGATTAAGTTTGCCTGCTGACTTCTAATCTCCTCTACTGTTAGAAGAGTCAATCTTACTTGGCTGCTGAAAGTCCCCGGAAGGGAATTTATGACAATTGATGTCCTTTTTGAGGATCCTTCTTTAGGTAGATAAGGGAAGCTCAGAGAAAGTTTCTCTCTGTATTTGCTATTTTTTCCAGGTAGCTTCAACTCAAGTAATCAGTATATTAATACCAAAGCAGAATATTTGGGGTGGGATGTGCTGGTCTCCTTCCACTGACAGTAAGAAAAGAAACCTCTGATTTTTATTAAATAGCTATTGTTTCACTTCTCACACTGTTTGCAGAACCCAGGGTGGGCAAGGCGAAAGCAGGGCAGCTGGATGAAACCTATAAGGACCGTAGCAGCTGCAGACCTGCTGATTCTCGCCGGGCTGGAGCAGGGGCTGTAGCAGCAGATGCGCTGTATTCTCTCCTCTGTGCTGACCCAGCCAATGAGCCGTGATGCGGCCATAACGCAGCCTTGCCGCAGCCATGATGTAGCCCTCACAGAGCTGCAAGGGCTTTTTCAGGTGGAGCTTATACGTGCCTTCTTACAGAACAAAAGTAACCTAGAGCCAAGTGAACCCCTCGTGACAGGCATGCACAGTGCTAAAAGTGATCTCAGCTGTTACATAATCATTATTTACAAAACGTGGGGTGAGAGCAAGAGGGCATGGTGCAAGAGGGCCTGACCACTTCCATCTTGGATAATTTCTCTTTCCCTACAGATATATGAATGGATATGTAATACCAGACTATAAAGGAAAAATAAGTGTTTCACCTATCTATGCCTGATAAATTGTGAAACGTGCAGGTCTTCATTTCTAGTGTTACTGTATGTAATAAATTGAAATGGCCTCTAGGCCTTACAACTAATGTGTTGATTGACTTTCCTACTCCCAATATAATTTTCTTTAGAGGAAGGTGACATTTTTAATTTAGAAAATAAGATGAAGTTTCACAAAATGCTTATGCAATTATTATAAAATTATTTTGCTTCGGAGCTACAAACATTGTAATAGTTTAAGTTGACTTCTGGCTAGAATTTTGGTAGCGTATGAACTGGGAAGAAAATAAAGCATAGTAGCATTGTGTCTTTCCACAAACCTTTGGGGGAAAAAATGAAATGTCATAAAATATATATTTTTTTAATTTCAAATTAAGGATGCTAAATGGATAACACTGTGCATATTATTAATAAATATATACATGTATACAATGTGTATACATCATGTAAATCAAATGTACACATAGAAATATAAGTCCAATGGCAATAGAAATTCCAAAATTGAGTTTCTGAGCTGAGGGTTTAGGGTGATGGTCAATGGAAAAATTTTGCATTGGAATAGTTGCATCAGAATAGGTGCAGTGGACCATAGGTCTTGACTCTCTGCATGTTCTGATACTGTGGTTACCTAATATAATGTAAATTTTGAATTATACATAAAATATATTAGCTGCTGAAAGAGCTACTTTTCTGTATTCATTTTATCCTGAGTGTGCTCTGAATCAGATACAGATTTCTAATTAATTACCCCACTGCTTCAGCCCTCCAGTCCCAGATCTTACTCCTTCAGTGACTTGATCAAGCCAACTGGAAAACTCTCCTGTACAAAAGCCCAGACACTTCATTAGTGAGGGACAAAACCAATGGATTTTCTGTTTATGTACATAGATACAAATACAAACAGTCTTCCTGGGTAGTTCAGCTGGTAAAGAATCCACGTGCAATGCAGGAGACCCCAGATCAATTCCTGGGTCAAGAAGCTCCCCTGGCGAAGAGATAGGCTACCCACTCCAGTATTCTTGTGTTTCCTTGGTGGCTCAGATGGTAAAGAATCCACCTACAATGCAGGAGACCTGGGTTTGATCCCTGGCTTGGGAAGATCCCCTGGAGGAGGGCATGACAACCCACTCCAGTATTCTTGCCTGAAAATCCCCACGGACAGAGGAGCCTGGCAGGCTACAGTCCGTGGGGTCGCAGAGTCAGAAATGACTGAGTACAGCACAGCACACATATAAACATATATATATATACACACATATGTGTATACATATGCATGCATATATTTCCTAAAAGAAGGAAAACACTTTGCTCTTTTCATGGAAAGGATCCCGTATTCTCACACACTGACTTTCTTGAATGTAAATACATCTTCCCAAGGACCAGATAAACACCTGCTGTCTCTGGCTTTTATGACCTAGAGCTGTCTTTCAAGTCCGTACTTCATTTTCTTGAAATGTAAACACCTAGGAAGATGACTCTTGATATTTCTTCTACTTGACATTTGGGAAGCTTAATCTAGGCACCTAGTCTAGGCTATAACTATCTGACTCACTTGAGACAATAGGAATGCCTATTACCCTTTCAGATAAGAACAATTATTAAAAACTTATGATTAATGATGTTAATGTCTCAGAGAGAAGGTGAATTTTAGGAAAATAAAAAGCAAAACCAAAATGCTATTTTAATCGATGTTATACTTTTCCTTGTCCTTAATTATTTGTGACAAAATATATGCCTCCTAGGCTCATGAATTTATTGGTCTGTATTATTTGTTTTTAGAGAAAGGCTGGAAGTATTTTTTTCATTAAAGTAATTCTGACAATGGTTTTATACTGCCTTCCTTCCTTCTACTCTATGCCCAATCTCTGGAAACTTAACTCAAGAGCTAAAAGGAAGAAAAATGGAGATTTATAATATATATTACATAGTATGTTATCATTTCATCAAGTTGTATTAGGAGGGGGAACATAGATCAATAAAGTTACTCTAGTAATATTTGTAATCAAGCTGGAAAATAATTTGTTTACATTTTTAAAGAGACTTTTTAAAAGTAACTACTGGGTTTCCAGGAGCATTTTCTCAGTTTGCACATGAAACAATCTGAAATACAACCTCAGACCCAAGTTTTTGGCCACTAATTCTTTGATGCCATTTGTTACTAAAAGAACCAGGATTTTAGGAACCAAGAGTGACCGATTCTATATTTGAAACAGGAAAACTCAAGGTAACCCTTCTGAGAAAGAAAATACTTTTTCAGAGCTATTGGGGATGGTATCAAGTAGGATCAGATAGAAATTTCAATTTGTAGAGCACAAAACTAGAGGCCAAGAGGGACAAATTGAACATTAAAACAAAATAAAACTCTTGCTTTTCAGTTAGGTGTAGCTGGTCTTGGCGGGACACTGCTCCTTCTAACAACAGCTAGAGAAATCTGAATAAGTTCCAAACACTGTATTTTTAAAGCACCCAAGAGATGGAAGCAATGAGAACTAAAATGAAGGAGAACTCCAAAGAAGGGAGAATTATTCACACATGATCTGACAATTGGCAGCCATTATTTTCCCCTGTAATCATTTGCGGGTGCTGAGCATAGGTGGCAGATTCTAGCATGGGTCAGGCCAAGGGTTCCTGCTGAGTTACAAACAAAATAACCAAAAGTTTCAGTGGTGTCATGAGTGGCTAAAATGATAAAATTGGAGTCTTGGAGGTCTTGGATGTATGGTTAGTTTTCCGTGCTAGACATTTTCTGAATCCAAAAAGGCAGGTACAATGGTCCGTTGTATGGTATGCTTAGGAGCAAAAGGTCTAGTACTCACCTGGGAAAAGGAATGTGAAAACCAGAGAGGCTGGATAAGACAGCCTTAAGGAAAGTGATGAATTGACATTGGGGATTTTGAGCTCCTTTTCACCTGTTCACCTTTCTTTGGGGCTATATTTGCACATGTGCGTGCTAAGTGGCTTCAGTCATGTCTGACTCTTTGGATTGACCCTATGGATTGTAGCCCACCAGTCTACTCTCCCCATGGAATTCTCCAGGCAGGGAAACTGGATTGGGCTGCCACACCCACTTCCAGATGATCTTTTTGACCCAGGGATCAAACCCACATCTCATATCTCCTGCATTGGCAGGTGGGCTCCTTACCACTAGTGCCACCTGGGATGCCCTTGGGGTGTGTAGAGCCAGAAGAACCTAAGAAAAGTCCTGGTCAAAATTAATAATACGACTGAGGAATAGATAACTAAATTTTAAAGTTGTGTGGGGTGAAATGTTGTAGAGCTGAGCTAAAAAATTAAAATGAAGAGGAAAATACAGTATTCTGAAGGCTTGCTCTGACAGATGACAAAGGCTTATAAACTCTCAATTAAAAGCCCCAGAAAGAAAGCAATGTCAGAACATGATCTTACTGGATGAGACTTACCAAGATAGATCCCCACCATAACTCATAACTAGGTTCAAAGAGAGACACATCATTATGATAAAGCATTCAATTTAAAAGGAAGATATTAGAATGTATATTTTTGAGATTAATCCTTTGTCTGTTTCTTCATTTGCTATTATTTTCTCCCAATCTGAGGGCTGTCTTTTCACCTTACTTATAGTTTCCTTTGTAGTGCAAAAGCTTTTAAGTTTCATTAGGTCCCATTTGTTTAGTTTTGCTTTTATTTCCAATATTCTGGGAGGTGGGTCATAGAGGATCTTTGCTGTGATTTATGTCGGAGAGTGTTTTGCCTATGTTCTCCTCTAGGAGTTTTATAGTTTCTGGTCTTACATTTAGATCTTTAATCCATTTTGAGTTTATTTTTGTGTATGGTGTTAGAAAGTGTTCTAGTTTCATTCTTTTACAAGTGGTTGACCAGTTTTCCCAGCACCACTTGTTAAAGAGGTTGTCTTTTTTCCATTGTATATCTTTGCCTCCTTTGTCAAAGATAAGGTGTCCATAGGTTCGTGGATTTATCTCTGGGCTTTCTATTCTGTTCCATTGATCTATATTTCTGTCTTTGTGCCAGTACCATACTGTCTTGATGACTGTGGCTTTGTAGTAGAGTCTGAAGTCAGGCAGGTTGATTCCTCCAGTTCCATTCTTCTTTCTCAAGATTACTTTGGCTATTCGAGGTTTTTTGTATTTCCATACAAATTGTGAAATTCTTTGGTCTAGTTCTGTGAAAAATACCGTTGGTAGCTTGATAGGGATTGCATTGAATCTATAGATTGCTTTGGGTAGAATAGCCATTTTGACAATATTGATTCTTCCAATCCATGAACACGGTATGTTTCTCCATCTGTTTGTGTCCTCTTTGATTTCTTTCATCAGTGTTTTAAAGTTTTCTATGTATAGGTCTTTTGTTTCTTTAGGTAGATATACTCCTAAGTATTTTATTCTTTTTGTTGCAATGGTGAATGGTATTGTTTCCTTAATTTCTCTTTCTGTTTTTTCATTGTTAGTATATAGGAATGCAAGGGATTTCTGTGTGTTAATTTTATATCCTGCAACTTTACTATATTCATTGATTAGCTCTAGTAATTTTCTGGTAGAGTCTTTAGGGTTTTCTATATAGAATGCTAGATCTGTAAGTTGTGTGACTATTTTGTCCTCTACAAAGATTTAGAAAATCACAAGGATGTGGAGCATCTAGGGCTTAAAATACTTGAACAGAATGAGTATTCAGTTAGAATTAAGTGTCACATATGATTCTGATTGCTCACAGATTTCTGAATGTTTAGTTGGTTACAGTTTTGGCAACCAGAGCAAAAAAGAAAATGGATGGTGTTGGTAATCTAAAACGTTATTTAGAGGATGCTAGTAAGAAAAGAAAAACATAGGTGACCATATTTTTATAAAATTAAATGTAAACATAGGTTCGTAATTGGCTTGGAAAATTAAGAAATAAAACATTTTTTGTCATCACAGAGGAATACTATTAATTATAAGCTCAGCTAAAAGGGGGGTTTTAGAGTTTAAAGAGGAAAAATTGGGCATTTAGCTCTGTTGCTATGTGATACACTCTTTCTGGAAATGTTTAGTTGACTAGAACCATGAACAGAGGAGAATTACTGTGTCAGTGAGAAAGTCAAGATGGTGAAACTTAAACCATGTTTGGGAGCAACATGGGGGAGAGATTTTAGGAGAGAGAAACCAGAAATATACCCAACCTTTCAATCAAGAAAGGAAATAAAGTAAGCCGAGGTAGACATGATTCTAAAGTTGAGGCAAAGTAAAAGATGAAGCACATTTTTAACAAAGCTTGATAAGCAGTTACTGCTGGTAAAGGTAAAGAATTAGTTCATAAACAAGTTGATTAGTGATTGTGGCAGCCATGGAAGGGAGGGTTTGGTGATAGTTCACCGAAGAAAGGAAAATGTTTAGATATTCCTATGCAGGATTACTGCATACAGGGTTGAAGTTGACGTCGATGCCTGAATACCTGAGACTGTAATGACCTGAAGTATCATTATGGCTTCCCTCTTAGAATAGGCTTACGTGGAGGATGGGAACAAACTGATTAATTTCAGTTCATCAAGGTCCAATAATAGCTAAAGTCCAGTGGTTCTAGTGGTTCTGTAGACCCATGTAGTAGATATTTACCAGTTCCTGAATATATGATTGGAATAGATATATTGCACACATATACACACGTACTGTTGTTGGTTAGCCACTAAGTAATATTCGACTTTTTTGTGATCCTATGAATTATAGCCTGCCAGGCTCCTCTGCCCATGGGATTTCCCAGGCAAGAATACTGGAGTGAGTTGCCATTTCCTTCTCCACTACACGCACACATACACACACACTGACACACACACACATAAATATATTATAAAATATATCAAATGTATGTTTATATATAGATGCATATGTATAATTCTTATTTCACAGAAAAGAAAAGAAGTTCAGAAAAGCTACATAATTTTATACAGTTGTAAGGGATGGAACTGAGGTGTGAATTCAGGCTGTCAGGCTCAGATATCTGAATAGTCAACTTGTATGATGCTGCCTATTTTGAAAGTATAATAGAGTATATGCTTTTGGGTTCACCAATTTGTGAAGTAGGCATTGAACTTAAACCAATAACACCCATTTCCTCTCCATTCTAACATATATTATATGGTAAAATAAATAATATCACAAAGCAAGTCATTCTGCCTTATAAAATTGCAGCAATTTTTTTCATCATTAAAAACAGTCTGACTCTGGCAAGTTTATTGTGCTGCTGGTTTGAGTGCCAACGGCCTCTTGAAGAAAATTGGCTTTTGCAAATAGTAACTTTTAAAGCAGTAACACTGCAAACCTCTCCAGCAGAAAGGAGTAAAAATGCTATTACGTTTCTTTTATAATTTCTCCTTGGATCTGTTCTGGAAAAGACAAAATTGAGCCAAATAGTTTTCACTACATTGGAGGTCACAGAACAGAATCCTTTTCTTATGGGAAATGCTCCACAGAGACAGCACCTAATAGCATCCAATTAAATTGCTGGAAAGGTTGAGCTGGTTTTGCATGGCCATTCCTGGGTTTGCAACATTGCACCCCTGATGAAGGGAAACAATTGTATGACTCTTTCAACATTCTGATTGGGAGGGAAATGAGTAAGCATCAGTTTGCATCATCCATTCTAGTTTTCTAAGGCAAAAAATGTTTTAACTGAGGCTGCAAAGAGAGAAAGAGGTTTTCCAAGACTCCTATGGAACAGGAAAAGTTGAGGACATTCCTTTTGTTCTCTTCCTCTCCTATTTAAAATTGGAAAAATTATATTTGCTTTTTGTTTATTGCATGGCTTTGTAGATTTGAACAATACATATCAAATACCTAATGTACGTTCATAACATTAATTTTATCCCAATAATCAACTGGTGAGGTGGAAAAGTCATTCAATGTTGATATTGTTGAAATGGATTCATTAATTTATTTATTGTGTATTAATTAGGCCATGGTGATACGTTAGATATTATATTCAGATTTAGAGATGGAAGTTAGTTATAAATAGAACTATCTCTAATAAATATCCAGACCCATAGGAGAGACAGAATTGTAAACAAATACATTAAAATAATGTAAAAAATGTGTAAAGATTGTATACAAGGAACAGAGGCAACACAATACAGATGAGAGAATGATTCACTGTCTCTCTATATTCTTCCTGTCATGTTCAGACTTTAGTGACTCCATGAAAAGAAAAACAAAACCCATAAAAATAAAGTGGAAAATTAGGTTATTAGTACTTTCAAAAAGTTTGTACAAAATAAATAGTAATACTCAAGTTTGAATATTTGAAAAGCTTTGGTCATTTGTTCATTCTTTCAACCACTATGTCAAGGATCAATTTTTAAAACTTTAGTTGTGCAATAGATAAAGTTCAACATACATATCACCATATAGTAATTTTAGGAAGTACACTTTTTGTGGGCTTCCTTCATGGCTCAGCGGTAAAGAATCCACCTACCAATGCAGGAGACATGGGTTTGATCCCTTGGTCAGAAAGATCTCTTGGAGAAGGAAATGACAACCCACTCCAGTATTCCTGCCTGGGAAATCCCATGGACAGAAGAGCCTGGAGGGCTAGAGTACATGGTGTCTATTAGGTACTTAACGACTAAACAACAACAAACACTGTTTTCACAATTTTCAATGATTTCTCAGGATTATTGCTTAATAATTGTGTTACTTCCTGAATAAAAGGTTTGGAAGATTTAGGATGGTTCTATAAATGGCTTAAGTAACCAAATGCTTAAGCAACATCTTCCGTAAATGTAATCTGTAGCTAAATCGGCTAAGAGGTCATCTATGTGACCCTTGGTACTTATCATTTATTTTCCAAAGTTTTTTTTTTAATATAAAATTTCTCTTTTATTTATTTATTTTTTCATTTATTTTTATTAGTTGGGGGCTAATTACTTCACAATATTGTAGTGGTTTTTGCCATACATTGACATGAATCAGCCATGGATTTACATGTGTTCCAAAGTTTTAAATCACCCAGAGTAGCAAAAAATAGAAGAGGATTTAATTGATATCTTGGTTTTGCTTAGTATCATGTCTTTGGGAATAACAAGTTGGGAGATAATTGCACCCTTTTTCTTTGAGAGAATTCTTTCTTCCTCATTCCAACTTTATTTTCCCAACCCATTCTCTTAAAGAAATTCTGACTATATTGACCTATCACAATACTCCCATTCTCCTTGCTATTTAAATACATCTTCTTTGTATCACACTATTCTCTACTAAGGACTTCATTCACTTCTACCTAAATTCATTTTATTAATTTTTTTTTATGCCGGTTCTCTAGCTCTCCCATTGTAGTTTAAAATATACAAAGAGAGAGTTTGTCTTGTTCACTTCTACATACCTAAACTGAGATCTGACCTGGAACATAAGTTTTATATAATATTTACTGAGTAAATGGACTGGCAGAAGAATAGGAATGTGATACAAGACACAATTAAAATTGAGCTTTCTAAGTGTAGTTGGCAGGGAAATTTCCTTCTCTTGAGTTCTGAAGTTATGAACAGTTATTCTCAGAGCTGCTGGCTTTCATGTCTCCAAAGGAAAAATCTTAAAGAATAAAGTTGACCCACAGTAAGAAGTAGAGATGAGATGAAAAAGATGATGAGAACTTTTGTTGGATTAAATATCTGTTTCTTAATATTCATCAGAGGAGCTGCTGTTTCTGCAGATTTTCCTTCAACTC
Source organism: Cervus canadensis (assembly GCF_019320065.1). Lineage (NCBI taxonomy): Eukaryota > Metazoa > Chordata > Mammalia > Artiodactyla > Cervidae > Cervus > Cervus canadensis. The sequence continues at coordinate 26,072,666 of NC_057412.1, read as the reverse complement.
AGAGTTACTCCAATATCCTTCGGTTAAAGAAGGATCCTTCAGCAAAACCTAGAGTTGGAAATCTGATTTCCATGCCAAACAATACTGACTGATCAGGGTCGAAGAGGAAATAATTTGATTCATTGAACTACTATAAATGGAAGCAAAAACTTCTCTAATAGGATTTAATATTTTCTATGTGATTAGCTCCTTAACAGTGTAAACAACACTTCCACGTAGAGTAGATCATCTGAGATTCACAATACCTCTGTGAGGAATTTGTGTATCAATAGAATCTTTTTCAAGATAAAGTAGTGGTGCTTAGGTCATACTTATTAATGTTATAATATCACTGGATGCTTAGAATATGCTAAAGTTGTCACTAAGCATGTTAAACGTTATGGAAATCCTAGAGGTTAAGTTCTGTCATAACCCTCTTTTTAAGAAATGAGGAAGATGGGGTTGATGAGGTAAATACTTAGCAGAGACACACAGGTAACAGTTATATGGCAAGTCAAGTTCATAAGGCTAATCATTGAGATAGGCCCGGAAACAGTCTATTAAAATAACAATGATTGGATATGACTAAGAATCAAAGTAATACATGTGTTTTGTGGGTAATTTTGGGGGGAGAGTTATTTATCATAACTGATTTACATTTCTTGTGGATTACTTCCATATCACATGTCTATGCCTAATGTGCTTTCTGATGTGTAGACCCAGCTACTTAAAGAGCAAATAGTTCAGCTAGGTTGGGGTATTGTTCATTCACTCAGTCAGGTCTGACTATTTGAAACCACATGGACTGCAGCACGTCAGGCTTCCCTATCCTTCACCATCTCACATAGTTTGCTCAAACTCATGTGCATTGAGTTGACGATGCCTTCCAAGCATCTCATCGTCTGTCGCCCCTTCTTCTCCTGCCTGCAATCTTTCCCAACATCAGGGTCTTTTAGAGTGAGTTGGCACTTCCCATCAGGTGGGCAAATTATTGGAGCTTGAGCATCAGTCCTTCCAATGCATATGCAGAGTTGATTTCCTTTAGATTTGACTGGTTTGATCTCCTTGTTGTCTACAGGACTCTCAAGAGTCTTCTCTAGCACCACAGTACGAAAGCACCAATTATTCTGCATTCAGCTTTCTTTATGGTCCAATTCTCACATCCATACAGGACTACAAGAAAAAGCATAACTTTGACTATATAATGCACTATCTAGGGGTATCATAGCTTTTCTTCCAATTAGCAAGCATATTTTAATTTCATGACTGAAGTCATGATCTGCAGTGATTTTGGAGTGCAAGAAAATAAAGGTTGTCACTGTTTACATTTTTTCCCCATCTGTTTGCCATGAAATCATGGGACCAATACCATGATATTAGTTTTTTTAAATGTTGAGTTTTAAGTCAGCTTTTTCACTCTCCTCTTTCACCATCATCATTTGATAGTAAGAAAGGAAGCATGTAAGATCTGGCTGGGAAGAGTAGATTAGTCAGTTCAGCCACTCAGTTGTGTCCAACTCTTTGTGACCCTATGGACTGCAGCAAGCCAGGTGTCCCTGTCCGTCACTTACTGGCGGACATTGGTCAAACTCATGCTCATCAAGTCAGTGATACCATCCAACCATCTCATCCACTGTTGTCAACTTCTCCTCTTGCCTTCAATCTTTCCCAACATCAGAGTTTTTTCTTATGAATCAGTTCTTCGCATCAGGTGGCCAAAGTACTGGAGCTTTAGGGTCAGTCCTTCCAATGAATATTCAGGACTGATTTCCTTTAGGATTGACTGGTTTGATCTCCATGAAGTCCAAGGGACTCTCAAGAGCCTTCTCTAACACCACAGTTCAAAAGCATCAATTCTTTTGTGCTCAGCTTTGTTTATAGTCTCCCATCCATACACGACTATTGGAAAAGCCATAGCTTTCCTTAGATGGACCTTTGTTGGCAAAGTAATATCTCTGCTTTTTAATATTCTGTCTAGGTTGGTCATAGCTTTTCTTCCAAGGAGCAAGTGTCTTTTAATTTCATGGCTACAGTCACATCTGGAGTGATTTTGGAACCTCCCCCCACCAAATAAAATATTTCACTGTTTCCATTGTTTCCCCATCTATTTGTCATGAAGTGACGGGACTGCAGGCCATGATCTTAGGTTTTTGAATGTTGAGTTTTAAGCCAGCTTTTTCACTCTCCTCTTTCACTTTTATCAAGAGGCTCTTCAGTTCCTCATTGCCTTCTGCCCTAAGGGTGGTGTCATCTGCATATCTGCATATATTTCTCCCAGCAATCTTGATTCTAGCTTATGTTTCATCCAGTCCAGCATTTCGCGTGATGTACTCTGCATATAAGTTAAATTAGCAGGGTGACAATATACAGCCTTGATGTTCTCCTTTCCCTATTTGGAACCAGGCTGCTGTTCCTGTCTGGTTCCAACTCTTACTTATTGTTCTGCATACAAATTTCTCAGGAGGCAGGTAAGGTGATCTGGTATTCCCATTTCTTGAAGAAATTTCCACAGTTTGTTGTCATCAATGCAGTCAAAGGCTTTGGTGTAGTTAATGAAGCCAAAGTAGATCTTTTCCTGGAACTCTCTTGCTTTTTCTATGATCCAGCAGATGTTGGCAATTTGACCTCTGGCTCCTCTGCCTTTTCTAAATACAGCTTGTACATCTGGAAGGTCTTGGTTCATATACTATTGAAGCCTTGCTTGGAGAATTTTAAGTATTACTTTGCTAGAGTGAAATGAGTGCAATTGTGCAGTACTTGAACATTTTTTGGCGTTGCCTTTCTTTGGGGTTGAAGTGAAAACTGGCCTTTTCCAGTCCTGTGGCCACTGTTGAGTTTTCCAAATTTGCTGGCATACTGAGTGCAGCACTTTCACAGCATTATCTTTTAGGATTTGAGATGGCTCAACTGGAATTCCATCACCTCCACTTGCTTTGTTCATAGTGATGATTCCTAAGGCCCACTTGATGTCACATTCCAGATGTTTTGCTGTAGGTGAATGATCACACCATCATGGTTATCTGGGTCATTAAGATTTTTTTGTACAGTTCTTTTGTGTATTCTTGCCACCTCTTCTTAATATCTTCTTCTTCTGTTAGGTCCATACCATATCTGTCCTTTCTTGTGCCTCTCTTTGCATGAAATGTCCCCTTGGTATCTCTAATTTTCTTGAAGAGATCTCTCATCTTTCCCATTCTATTGTTTTCCTCTATTTCTTTACATTGATCACTGAGGAAAGCTTTCTTATCTCTCCTTGCTGTTCTTTGGAACTCTGCATTCAGGTGGATATATCTCTCCTTTTCTCCTTTGCCTTTGGCTTCTCTTCTTTCCTCAGCTATTTTTAAGGCCTTAGCTATTTGTAAGGCCTCCTCAGACAACCATTTTACCTTTTTGCTTTTCTTGGTGATAGTCTTGATCACTGCCTCCTGTACAATGTCACGAACCTTCATCCACAGTTCTTCAGGCACTCTGTCATTCCCATCTAATCCCTTGAATCTGTTTGTCATTCTACTGTATAATCATAAGGTATTTGATTTATGTCATACCTGAATGGTCTAGTGGTTTTCCCATCTTTCTTCAATTTAAGTCTGAGTTTAGCAGTAAAGAGTTCATGATCTGAGCCCCAGTCAGCTCCTGGTCTTGTTTTTGTTGACTGTATAGAACTTCTCTATCTTCAGCTACAAAGAATATAATCATTCTGATTTTATCATCAGCCATTTGGTGATGTCAGTGTGTAGACTTGTCTCTTGCCTTCTTGGAAGTGAATGTTTGCTATGACTAGTGTGTTCCCTTGACAAAGCTCTGTTAGCCTTTGCCCTGCATCATTTTGTGTTCAAAGAACAAACTTTCCTGTTACCCCAGGTATCTCTTGATGTCTTACTTTTGCATTCCAGTCTCCTTTGATGAAAAGGACATCTTTTTTGGGTGTTTGTTCTAGAAGGTTTTGTAAGTCATCATAGAACCATTAACTTCAGCTTCTTCGGCATTAGTGTTTGGGGCATAGACATGGATTATTGTGATACTGAATGATTTGCCTTGGAAACAGACAGAGATCATTTTGTTGTTTTTGAGATTGCACCCAAGTACTGTATTTTGGACTCTTTTGCTATCTATGAGGGCTACTCTATTTCTTCTGAGGGATTCTTGCCCTCAACAGTACATCTAATAGTCATCTGAATTAAATTTGCCCATTCTGGTCCATTTTAGTTCACTGATTCCTAAAATGTCAGTGTTCACTCTTGGCATCTCCTGTTTGACCACTTCCATTTACCTTGATTCACATACCTATCATTCCAAGTTCCTTCCAATATTGTTCTTTATAATATAGGACTTTACTCCATCCCAGTCACATCCACAACTGGGCATTGTTTTGCTTTGGCTCCATCTCTTCATTCTTTCTGGAGTTATTTCTTCACTCTTCTCCAGTAGCATCTTGGGCACCTACTGATCTGGGGAGTTCATCTCTCATTGTCATACCATTTTGCCTTTTCATACTGTTCATGGGGTTCTCAAGGCAAGAATACTGAAGTGTTTTGCCATTCGCTTCTTCAGTGGACCACATTTTGTCAAAACTCTCCACCATGACCTGTCCATCTTGGGTAACCCTACATGGCATGGCTCATGAACAGACTCCTCTTTTCTTGGGATTCTCCAGGGAAGAAGACTGGGTGGGTTGCCATGCCCTTCTTCAGGGAATCTTTGTGTCCCATGATCGAACCCACATCTATTTTGTCTCCTGCATGGACAAGCAGGTTCTTTACCACTAGTGCCACCTGGGAAGGCAGTGTGTGAGGGCCTTAAGTATCACACTGTGAACTGTGGCCTTAAGTAAAGGGGCTGGCAGGGGCTTTGGTTGGAGCTGTGTACTGGCTAATATTTTTCAAGTCATACTGTAAATCCTCTCTTGAGTATGGAGTATGTAACTTGCTTCCTACTTTTATCTTTCCACCCTGATTTTAAGTTGCTGCTCTGATCACATAGTTCTACTCAAAAAGTTTCAGTGTCTGCACATGTCCTCCAGAACAAAGTCCAGGCATCTTAGCCTCTGACCTCAAACTAAAATATCAGAAGCACTTACCCAACCTTGATGAGACTTTACCTTTGCTGGAAAAGCCTCCCACATGCATATCTACTTTCATCTTGCTGTATTCTGATATGACTTGCCTTTTCTAACCTGATACATCCTATACCTATAATGGTCTCCATTGACATTCCTCTATGTGCAAATTTCCCCCATATTATAGTTCCCACTTCAAATTGTACTGTCTTTATTATATCCTCTTTCAGTGCAAATTAATTTTCTAATACAATTTTTATGACTTTATGGCTCACCAAATTTTGATCTTGTGAAATAATTTTTCTCTGTACAAATTGGTTTGTAAAATGTTGGGTTAAACATACTTTAATAGGCTTTTCTCCTCATAAGCCTTCTAGAGGTTTTTTTTCTGTGATAATGTGGATGTCTTTAAGAGATAAATATGCCAATCATGAATTATCAACATTATTTAATTAAGGAAATTATTTTTTTGTGGACACTAGGATTACTTACTCAGAGAATATTATTTGAGAGGAATAGTACTATTTGACAATATTTTGTTGCACCTACTCATTATATTTGTAGCTGAAATTATCCATAAAAAAATGTATTTCTTCCTTTCCTTGAGTGTTGATTCTTATGGGAAAAAAGGCTTATCTTCCTATACTTGCTTACCTTTAGGAAATTCGTGAAGTTTTACAGTATCTGGTAGTTGTTTGCTAATTGATAGTTGAGTTTAAAGAAATTTTTGCCACATACTTATAGTTTTCAAGAAGACAATAAGACTATTTTTATTAGTGAATATCTTATGTTGAATACTTTTTACACATGTATTATATTTTATTAATTGTCACAAATATTTTCATGTATTAAAATATATACTTTGAATTATTTTACTAATTTTTGATTTTTTTTGTTATTCAGAAATGCTTTGATAGGTGATGCCTAACTTAATTTCTGAACTTCATATATGAAGAATATAAGAAAAATACAATAATAGTAATCATAGGTAATTTATAATAAAAATAAATTAAAGTTCAAGTTTCAGGGGCCCTCACTCATGCTGTGTTTTTTGAGGTGCTGGGAAAGGTCCTAGAAATGTGTTCATGTGATTTTGTTACAATAGATTCTTATTCTGTTGCAACAATAAGATAGCTTAGTACAAGTCCTTTAATACTCTTACTTCACTCTGAGTTCCCCTCTGTCATATTTACTTACATGTTGGGTAGCTCTGAAATGACCACAGTTGTCACCCCAATTTGTAATTTTCTGATGTTTATCTTTTAACTGAATATCCACTTTCATCCCCAACGTAGAAGTTGTCAGTACACTTCGGTACTTCCTGCCCCAGGCTTACTCAGGAGCTGAGCCAGCCCTGCTAGACGGTTCTGTGCTCTCCTCTGGCTGCCCTTTCCCTCCGTAGGACTTTCTCGAGTTTCAGGAGTCTGCACAGTGCAGGGGCGTACACAGCGTAGAGAAGGGCAGAAATTCCAGGGAATACCTCGGGAACAACCCTCAGGCAATGCAGAGTAGGCGTGGTTTAGTCCCAGTTCTCGGGCCCTCCAGCTTGACCTGAGGTGTGATCTAAAATGTCTCTCAAAGGGCTGACACCAATTGCTCCAAGTGGTGACTGCATTTTTTTATGTTCTTTTATTGGTTTTCTCCATATCATTGCCTCACTTCTTCACTAGGCTTGTGAGATCACTTCTCATGTGAGTCAACTGTACCCATGTTCTCTTCCTAGAGTTTGCTTCTGGGAAAGCCAAATACATTTGGTTTTGTATTTGCATATTTGTATTGCTTTTCTGTAAATGTTCACAAGTGTGTGCTAAGTCGCTTCAGTCATGTCTAACTCTGCCACCCCATGGACTGTAACCTGCCAAGCTCCTCTGTCTATGGAATTCTCCAGTCAAGAATACTGGAGTGAATTGCCATGTCCTCTTCCCTGGGATCTTCCTGACCCAGAGATTGAAGCTGTATCTCTTGTGTCTCCTGCATTGGCAGGTAAATTCTTTACCACTAGCACTACATGGGAAGCCCAAAGGGTTGCCTGTGTTGTGTAAACTTCAAGGTCTATACAACCTAGATCCTCTGTTCAATGTGGCATACTTATGGAAAAAAGAAAACTATTATTTAATTCTGAAAGCTTCTCACTCACCACAAGATAACGGGGTAGGCAGTGGGAATTACTGTTATAGATTCACATGATCTTTAAAATAAATGCTGAAACTTTTTTTGATATCATGAGATAATCTGTGCAGAGGAAAATCTTTAGTTTTATATTAAGAAAACTATTTTAAACCTCGACCTCTATTATCCCTCAATAACAGAACTTCGAGGTTGAAGTCGGGAACTTGGATGTCGTTTTGACCTGTTTCATTCAGCAGCCATGCCCCTAAGCTACTGTTAAATTAGAGAAGTTAAACCAACAAACCAAACAAAAACAAAAACAGTAAGGAAATGTCAATTTGGCTTGCATCCCCATAAACAAAAGCAAGACTTCTGTAAATAAAAGTAAGTCAGAATTGGATGGGAATGTCTTCAATGCCTCACAGGATCAGTAATGGGCTATGTGCAGCTTTCCTTTCTGGGTCAGCTGTCTGAATCCTGCCCCGGTCAGCTGAAGCCAAGAAAGTCATTATTATTTCACAGCTGATTTATACAATCGATGGAATGAGTCTATTTTCGCTCCAGGTTTTGGAAGACAGGTGTCTGCAGTTGAGCACCCCCTTCACACAGTGCGGTAATTGGCCCCCTTGTTAGCAGCGTGGACAAGAAAGGCCAGGGATTAAATGAACACTGAAACTGAACCACAGCACTGTGGCTGACCCAGGAGCCTCAGTCCACTGGCCAGACAGGATTGATAGCCGAGCAGGATTTTCTTTTTCCTGCCCCGCACTGTGCAGATTGAAGGGGAAATTCAAAATACCAGGCGGCAGCTTGCTATTTGTTCAGGGCACTTAAAACATTTTGAAAAGAAAAGGATTTCAAAGGAGCTTATCAAAAATTGCTTTTGGCATGGAGCTCTGCTTGACATGTTTCAACATAAGAGTAAAGTGCCATGGTCGAGTTATAACCCCTGAATACATAAGTTCATCATCACAACACTTGCAAGTCCCACATTGAAATAATTCTCCTTCAGGCACTTGGTTGAAAAGTGGGGCTAGGTCTGATTTCCTTTTAGTTCTGTGATAGGTAATAGAGTGGTCATTTTCAAACAGTTCATAAATTAAGAAGTAAAAAAAAAATGGATTTTCCATTTTCATAATTTCACTTAGGGTATCTTTTGAAGTGTGTATTATTAGTTTGTCCTAATGCAAAACTACCAACTGAAACTAATCTCCCTAATGAGGTTCATTTGTCCTTTGACAAAGCAATAAATGTTTCCTCAAGAAAAACTTAACTAATAGCGTGGCCAGTACTTTATAATTAATTTTCTTCCTCAATCCTTGCAAGCATGAAAACAAACAGTAAAGTTTTCATTTGTTCATCTTTTTAGAACAACTGTTTAGCAGAGATATGCTTGATTAATGGATTTAATTTGTTCCTTTCTTCTGTAGTCAGTTTTCATATTACGTTGGTTATCAGTGGATAGGACAATAATGTGGGCCTGCTCATTGCTCTCCACTCCGTCAGTGTCAGTACTGGCTTCTCGCTCCGGGTCTGCATCTTTAACCTTTGTCGTCCTGCAGAATCTTTCATCAATCTGTGTTACAGTCACCTTGGGAAGAAAAGGCAGAAGCACTCGGTCAGCACTTACAGGTAGTAAAGTGTGTCATTATTTCTAACGAAATGCTGGCAGCAGTGCACCTTTCATTTCCAACTAAAATATGATTTGTGAGATCAGTAACCCGACTGTTACAAGGGAAAAATGGAAGGTACCAGTCTGGTCACTACAAGGCCCTCTGTAAAACCAACACAAAATACCAAAGATGTCCCTGCGTGCCAAGCACTTTCAAGTGGCTGGGGATAGTTTTGCAAATGGAATATTATTGTCAAATAATGAAAGTACCCACGTAGGGGTCAAATAGCATCATAAAAAAAATATAAGAGCTGACTTCATATACTGGCCATTTTGCAGTAGGGGAGAAATCTCCATGGTTCAAATCTGGAGTTCACTCACCTTTCTAGCATGACATAGTGGCCATGAATTCTAGCTTGAGGGTTTTTTATTATTATTATTATTTTAAAAATCTAGCTGTGATATAGGCTCTGTGGAAAAATAGAAATATTTAAGAAACTTTAAGGGATGCATTTTTGGCAATTTTCTTGCTTCAGCATAAAATTTAAAATTAAAACGTATGCTTTAAGATGTTCTGTATATAAAATATATTTATATATTATGTAATTTGACCAAGGGTATGTTTATTTGCATATTAAAAGATAAAACTCTAAATTAGTATTTTCAAAATTCAGAAAATATAAAATAAATACATGCAGGAAGTTTGAAGAAACTTTCATAATCTTATTTTGGATACTGAGTTTCATACTTTAAAAAGTGACTTTTCTCAAAACTTATAAATTTCCAGTTATAAGAAGAATAGGTATTAGGGATATAATGTACAGCATGATGACTTGCATGGCTACATGCCACATACAAAGTCATTAAGAGAGTAGATCCTAAGATTTCTCATTGCATGGGAATTTTTTTTTCCTTTCTCTCTCTCTTTTTTTTAATCTATATGAAATGATGAATGGTAATCAAACTAATTGTGATAATCATTTCATGATATATGTAAACCAAGTAACTACCTTAAACATATATGGAACTGTTTGTCAATTATATCTCAATAAAACTGGAAAAATAATTGAAAAAATGACTTTTCTTGGGTATCTCTCTCAAAAAGTGAATTTGATTATTTTTTCTTAGTGTTCCTGTCACTATTATTGACATTTCTATTATAATAATAATACATTATTTGTAAACATTTCCAATAGCTACTGCAGGGAATAATTCTAAAGCAATATATTTTTAAATGATCTTGGCACTTATTCCATGTAATCTTTTCTTGACCTGTTTTGGAAATTAAAAATACAAACCCAAATAAAATGCCTGATATTTAAGAAAACTTTTATAATTTTAGATACAAATCAATGTAGAGTCAAGATCTGGGTTTTACTACCAGTTTTGTCACTTACTAGTTTTGAGTTATTAATATAATCATTCATTCTTGTCAGAATAATATAATCATTACCAACTTCTTACATATGCATCTGTGAGTCTCTGCCATATCACCTCACAATGGACAAGCATATTAGGTGGCTCCTCACCATGCACTTATTTCATCAGTATTTCTTATTCTGGCGTGAAGTGTATGCAGTAGCTATGTATCACACTGAACACCACGTCTCCCCTCTTTTTATGTACGTGTCTGTGCAACCCCCATCATCCCCAACTTCTTCCTCGTCTAACCCTTCCCTGTGTGTTGTTGTGGCTCGGCCTCTGTATTGCATTTCTCCCTGCCTAGTCCGGCCCATCCATCTTCCTCTACAGCTCTGCTGAGTAAATTCCTGCCTATCGTCACAGCTCTTCTAAAATGCTCCTCTTACTCCCTGAAATCTTTACATATTATCCTGGTTGGAATTAATTTATTCCATCTTTTTGGTCTTATAGTACTCTGTTTTTAATTCTCCTAATGTACCAACCATAGTTTGAATTGAAAAATAGTTATGACTATATGTATTGTCCTTACCACTAAACTGTAAGGTCTGAAGTCTAGACTACATGCTTTTCTCATCTCCTCCTCACCTGGGCCCTGCCTCACAGGCAGAGCAAAAATGTCTGTTATAGAGGGCAGCTTAATAAAATATATAGAGTAGGTACCTGAATAATTTGATCATAAATTATGAATATCTTTTATTATTCTGAAATCACAAATATATTTTGCCAGATATTATCCCAAGAAGGGGACAAAGAATGATTTTTTAAAGGAAAATAGTATACATACAAAAACTTCCTCTTATTTTTTTCCCCCTTTTGTCACATAGTGCATTTAAAAATAATTTTCTTCCCATTTTATTGAGATACAGTTGGCACACTGTTCAAGTTTAAGGTGTACAACACAATGATTTGACTTATATACATCATGAAATGATTATCGCAATAAATCATCTCATAAAGATACAAATTTTTAAAAAAATAGATAAAAAATATTTTATGTGATGAGAACAACTATTTGGATTGACTGTCTTAACAGCTTCCATATATAGCATGTAGCAGTGTTATTATATTTATCATATTGTACATTATTTCCTTAGTTTTTATTTATCTTATGACTGGAAATTTTTACTTATAAAAGTTTGCTCATGCAGCTCAAATATGAGAGAGAAAGAGAAGGTAAAAAGCTCAACACAGCAATTTATATATTAATTTTAACTTGATCTGTTACGAGTAATGAAAACTTTGATAGTGGAAAAGAAAAACAACTTGAGGGAAAAATTATTAATGATTGGAGAATGTCTTTAATTAAAACTCTTTTACTTAAAACAAGAGTCTACGAAACTCCTCCCCCTGCAAGGCACTGTACATTTAATGTACAGTATCTGCAGGCCTTTGTCATCATTCCAAAGATTGTCCTTCAAGCCTTAGAAGTTTATGGAAACAAAAGAGTTCATAAGAATAAAGTCCTTATTTGCAAGGCTCAATACAACCTTAGGCTTCCCCTTAAGATCTCATAACCCCATCTTGTCTAGAGAGGAACCAGTGTGTTTTAGTGATATTTCTCTTCTCAGGTGAGTTTGAAGGACTGTCCCATTAAGCTCTACCTGTTAATATTTACTTTGCCCAGAAGCTACTGCTAGCCACGCACCAGGATTGTATTGCTTATTCCATCCCCAGGTTTATTGAGATATAACTGACATGTAACATTGTGCAAGCATAAGATGTACAACTTGGTAATGATTTGATATACATGTGTATTGTGAAACAATTACCACAATAGGTTAATTAACACATTCATCACATCATATAATTACTCCCATTTTTCATGTATGTGTAGTAGAATATCTAATATCTACTCTCAGCAAATTTAAATATAAGATATAATTTCATTAACAGTAATCATCATGCTGTACATTAGCTCCCTGGGAAGAATTCATCTTATAATTGGAAGTGTGTATCCTTTGACAAACAGCTAACTTCCCCCCCGCCACCCCCACCTCTCAGCTACTGCAACCACTATTCTACTCTCTGCTTCTTTGAGTTTGACTTTTTTACCTTCTACATACAAGTGAGATAAACACTGTTTATCTTCCACTATCTTACTTATTCCACTAAAGTAGTGAAGATAGGTAACAGCCTTGAACAAAAGAAAATTGAGTGAAAAGGTATTTAAAAGGTGAAGTATTATACAAAAATGCAATTTTGCTTCCATCACAGAGGATCATTTATAATTTTATATATATACATATATATACACACACACACACACACACACACACACACACAACTTGCTTTGTTAAGACCACAACTTCTCAAACATGTGTTTATAACTGGTTTAGGTTGCTTATAGTATAACAAGATCTGGCAATTTTTTTATTTAATAACTAGAGGCAGAACAGAACCTTTCTTATTTTATTTTCCACACATGTAATTTTTGTAATAATTTTGTTAAAGTAGGATTTTCAATAAACTAAACCGTTACATAAATATAAAATAAACATATCAAATATTTTCTAACTCACTAATACTTAGGAAACTAGCAAGAGTTTAAAAACAGTAAAATAAAGACTTGGATCACAGACATTTACATCCTCTATCAGTTAAACTTCTTTTGCATCAGGACAAATGAGAACTATTTCATTGCTATGATCAAGAAACATTTGTATTCCTTTTAGTATTCTACTGAAATTAAAGTTAATTTCTATCCCTTCAGAATTCTAAGATAGTCTTTTTTTTTAAGTATTTATTTATTTACTAGTAGCTGTGCCAGGTCTTAATTGCCGGATGTGGGGTCTTTTTAGTTACAGCATACAAACACTTAGTTATGGCATGTGGGATCTGGTTCTCTGGCCAAGGGTAGAACCTGGGCCCTCTGCCTTGGGCACATAGAGTCTTAGCCTCTGGACCACCAAGGAAGTCCCTAAAAAGTAGTTTAGTCAAAGATATTCAAAGGTATACATTGTACAGCATCAGATAACCCCAGAGACTCAATTAGACAATATCCAGCATTCCCTTAAAGAAATCTCAGTAATATTTTTGTCCCGTTTCCAAGCCTTTCCATTTTTTCCTGACCATTTTTATACTAAAAACACTGCCCCAATTATTCATATTTATTAAATTAATATCATTTTTTTCACTTATAAGCTCAAATTTTTATTGTTGGAGAGAAAAATGTCTCCTTCTACTCTTTTTCGAAGGACAATTTATCCTCACAGCTAGTTTCTTTCCTAGTTATTCCAGGCTAGAATATAAATATCTAGGATGTGCCACATAGTCCCTTAAGGAAAAAAATAACATAATGAAAATCACTCAAATTTAGCAATTTAACATAGGTGACCTTTCCATGTAGAAGAAAAGCTTGAAAGGGATGGCATTGAGGTGTTCTCAAACTCTAGAGAGAGGGAGACATACTTAAAAGAATGAGGATATGGACTTGATTTGAGGGAGAATGAATTCTCAAAGGGCTTCAATCCTACTTTCAGAATCAGTGGTATAATGGATAGTCATCACTGAAGTTGTGTTAATGTGCAGATTAAGCTGTAGAAGCTAAAGACTTTGGTGTCTGAGTTTTAATGCCTGAGAGAAAGAAGTAAAAAGCGATTCCAGTTCTGTATTTCTTAGAGACTGTCCCTGGTTAATGCAATAGACATTTGATTATTAAGCTTGTAAAACAAGGGAGCCACGTTTTAGGAGGAAAGGAGGTTTCTGTTTTGTAGTGGTTGCTTGACTGTTTAATGTCAGAGTTGCCCTTGAGGCCAAACAAGCATGTGTATGTGCTTCTCAAGTTATTGGTTGTCTTGAAAATATGGAACAGGCAAAATCAGAATAATAACAGGGCTTTGTAACATAGTAGTGGAGATATGACTAGGCTCCTTTACAAAGATATACACATCCAGGACAAGAAAAATTGTTATGAGATAAGCTCTGGGCAGTTAGGTTTTCAGTTTGAACTAGTTAGAGCTAGAAAGAGTGCTACTGAGGGTGAAGTACATTTAAAAGCTGCCTGTAAGTAAAGTAGAATGAATTTAATGAGCTACGGAGAAGGACAGTTTTCAGAGTTGTGTATATTGTGTGCTTTTTCCTTGGTATATGTGTATAAACCTTACTAATTGCCCTCTTTTAGTGTTGAAAAATGTTTTAAATCATTTATACCTTTTATTATATTCCAAATTTTTCAAAATAAGCATATTTAAACTTCACAGTCAGAAACATATAAAACAGATGTTACTGAAAATATAGCTTTTAGAATGATATAATATGAAGTAAGAGTTTACAATCATATTAACTTATTGATTTATTTAATGTATTAAGCAGAAGTATACAGTTCAGCTATAAATGAAAAGGCAATCCATTAGCCATTTGTAAGATTACTGTATGTGTATGATAATTATTTTAGTCAACTTAGATTAAATTGTTTTTGTAAAATACTCTGCTAAGAATCTTCAAAATACTACTACTGAATAACTTATAATTACTTGGTCTGTACTGATTAATAATGAAATATGCAGAAAAGCAAATAGTAGATGGATTGCTTAGTTCTCCACATTGTCATCTTAGTAAAGTTTTTGCAGTGATATGTATGTAAATGATCTTCAGGTTCTAACTAACCACAGTTCAATATTACCTCAAGAGTCTTTAAAATACAGCATAGGCTTAGACTATATTAAGAACTATGCTGTATTCTAGTCATGATTAGGAATGTTTTCATTATATACTAAGCTAGCCAGAAAAGCATTTTGCGAATTGATTTCAATTCAAAGTAATACATTTTAAGGAGAAATGACATGGTTGAAACAGAAAGCATCCATGAAAAGGAAGGAAAATATTATATAATCTGAATTTTATTTAGTAGGAATAATTGAGTGAATGAGATAAGATTAACTCAGAAATAAGAGGATTTGAGAAAAATAAATATATGTATTCAAATGTGTGAGGAGTTGTCAAATGCAAAAAGAGGGTGCTTACTCAGTATTGTCCTGAAGTTAAAAGTTATAAGAACACAGATTATGAATCAACATATGTAAGAATTTTCCATCCTTTTCATTGATGTTGTTTATATTATAAAGTTGGGATCTCCCATTCACTGGATGTATGAAAACTGAAACTAGTGATTCATCTCAGAAACAGAGTAGAAGATATCAAGGTTCTTTTGGCCATAGATTCTATAAGGATGTGGAGGTTATGTTAACAAATTCTGTTTAGTATATGTTTAGTGAAGCCAAAGTTACAGATTGGAAAAATATTTTTAATATTAGTCACCATGTTCTAGAATATAAAATCATACCAACCATGCTATCACTTCTGAAAGAATCATGATAATAGAAAGAAAGAGGGAGAAGCATAATCAAGACCCTTCTAGTGGAAGCCACAACAAATCGAAACTAGCATAACCAAAAGAAATTTATAAAATCACTTAATTGCAATGTCTTAGATTTGAATGGGTAGATTCAAGCATCGTTATATGCAAGTGATCAAGTGATAGTTTTAACAATCTTTCTTCTTGATACATGCATCCTCTCTTTCTCAATGTCTTATAGTAGATCTTTTCTCTGTTGTGTTTTATTTAAGTTCTCTTCACATGCCAAGAAATATGCCCCTAGATATTCAAGAATACCTAATTCTAAAACTTCCTGATCTCAGACAGCATAAAGACCTACTCTCTTTAACATTTAGTGTGTGTGTGCTCAGCTGTGTCTTACTTTTTTGCAGTCCCATGGACTGTAGCCCATCAGGCTTCTCTGCCCATGGGATCTCCCAGGCAAGATTACTGGAGTGCGTTGCCATTTCCTCCTCCAGGGGATCTTCTTGACCCAAGGATAGAACCCACACCTCTTGTGTCTCCTGCACTGGGAGGCAGGTTGTTGACCACTAGCTCCACCTGGAAAGCCTTCTCTGGCATTTAGAAGGATCATAAAATAAGTTTTCTAATTTACTGTTATGTATTTTGATTGTATTAGAATAATCCCTGTTATCCACAGGGTAAACCTAGATACAATTCACACTTTCATGGTTGAGGATTAGAAGAAACAGGCAAAAAAAAAAAAAAAAAAATCACATGAAATTAGAAATAGTTCTAAAAAGAAGATGAGAATACAACAAGTATCTAGTATATGCACAATTAATAGCTAAAGTACATCTCACTAGGCATGCCCACACAAATCATTGCCTTTCTTATTTCCTAGACCTTTTTACTTTTGATCATATAACTAGGCCCAAGTCCTGGCCTTGAAATGGGAGTAACTTAACTGTGTAAATAGGAAATAAAGAAACCTTAACTATTAACCAAGAATGGAAAGCTACTACTTGTTTGTATGGAGTTTTTAGTACATATCCTTAGTCAATTTACCTAGCCAGTGGCCATAAAACAACTTAATCTTTAGTTATTTGCTCATTAAGCAATCATTTTTTAAATGCCAGCTAAACATCAGAATGTTGCTCAGTTCAGTTCAGTTGCTCAGTCGTGTCCGACTCTTTGTGACCCCATGAATCACAGCAAGCCAGGCTTCCCTTCCATCATCAACTCCCGGAGTCCACCCAAACCCATGGCCATTGAGTCGGTGATGCCATCGAGCCATCTCATCCTCTGTCATCCCCTTCTCCTCCTGCCCTCAGCATCAGGGTCTTTTCAAATGAGTCAGCTCTTCGCATTGGGTGGCCAAAGTATTGGAGTTTCAGCTTCAGCATTCATCCTTCCAATGAATACTCAGGACTGATTTCCCATAGGATGGACTGGTTTGATCTCCTTGCAGGTCAAGGGACTCTCAAGTGTCTTCTCCAACACCACAGCTCAAAAGCATCAACTCTTTTGTGCTCAGCTTTCTTTATAGTCCAACTCTCACATCCTTATATGACTACTGGAAAAGCTATAGCTTTGACTAGATGGGCCTTTCTTGGCAGAGTAATGTCTCTGTAATATGCTGTCTAGGTTGGTCATACCTTTTATTCCAAGGAGCAAGCGTCTTTTAATTTCATGTCTGCAGTCACCATCTGCAGTGATTTTGTTGCCCCCCCCCACCCAAAATGAAGTCAGCCACTGTTTCCACTGTTACCCCATCTATTTGCCATGAAGTGTTGGGACCGGATGCCATGATCTTAGTTTCTTGAATGCTGAGTTTTAAGCCAGCTTTTCACTCTCCTCTTTCACTTTCATTGGGAGGCTTTTCAGTTCCTCTTTGCTTTCTGCCCTAAGGGTGCTGTCATCTGCGTAACTGAGGTTATTCATATTTCTCTCAGCAATCTTGATTCCAGCTTGTACTTCAATCACCTCCACAGTTCGCATGATGTAGTCTACATATGAGTTAAATAAGCAGGGTGACAATGTACAGCCTTGACGTACTCCTTACCCAATTTGAAACCAGTCTGTTGTTCCATGTCTGGTTCTAACTATTGCTTCTAGACCTGTGTACAGCTTTCTCAAGAGGCAGGTAAGGGCGTCTGGTACTCCCATTTCTTAAAGAATTCTCCACAGTTTGTTGTGATCGGCACAAAGTCTTTGGCCTAGTCAGTAAAGCAGAAATAGATATTTTTCTGAAACTCCTGCTTTTTCGATGATCCAGCAAGATGTTGGCAATTTGACCTCTGGTTCCTCTGCCTTTTCTAAATACAGCTTGAACACTGGAAGTTCTAAGCTCGCATACTGTTGAAGCCTGGTTTGGAAAATATTGAGCCTTACTTTGCTAGTGTGTGAGATGAGTGCAATTGTGTGATAGTTTGAACATTCTTTGGCACTATCTTTCTTTCAGTTTGGAATGAAAACTAACCTTTTCCAGTCCTGTGGTCACTACTGAGTTTTCCAAATTTGCTGGCCTACTGAGTGCAGCACTTTCACAGTATCATCTTTTAGGATTTGAAATAGCTCAACTGAAATTCTATCACCTTCCCTAGCTTTGATCCTAGTGATGCTTCCTAAGGCCCACTAGACTTTGCATTCCAGGACATATATTTTAAAAGACATACGTATGATAGCAAAGCATTATACAGAGTGAAGTAAGCCAGAAAGATAAAGACCAATACAGTATACTAATGCATATATATGGAATTTAGAAAGATGGTAACGATAACCCTATATGCAAAACAGAAGAAGAGACACAGATGTACAGAACAGACTTTTGGACTCTGTGGGAGAAGGTGAGGGTGGGATGTTTCGAGAGAACAGCATCAAAACATGTATATTATCTAGGGTGAAACAGATCACCAGCCCAGGCTGGATGCATGAGACAAGTGCTCGGGCCAGGTGCACTGGGAAGACGCAGAGGAATCGGGTGGGGAGGGAGGTGGGAGGGGAGATCGGGATGGGGAATACATGTAAATCCATGGCTGATTCATGTCAATGTATGACAAAAACTGCTACAATATTATAAAGTAATTAGCCTCCAACTAATAAAAATAAACGAAGAAAAAAAATAAAAATAAAAGATAGCAAAGCCTATCAGAGTCCAACAAAGGAAACTGTCACCATTGACTGGAGGTTGGGGAGACTTCTCCAAGATGGCGCCATTTCAGGTGGGCTTACCTGTGTCTTACCAGAGGTTCAGGACGTGGATTGATGGACAGATTTGGGAAAAGTGTACTATGTAAACAAAACAGTATGAAGCAAAGTGCAGAATATTTTTAAATTGCCAAAGGTTTCTAACTAAGACCAATTTCTCCTAGGGCATTTCAGCGGGGACGCTATTGACACTTTAGGTGTAGCATGCCTTTGTTTTATGTGACTCCACTAGCAATGAAGGAAAATTAAGATGCTTACTTCAGTTTGCTACATACCAATAACACTCTCCAGACATAATGGCATCCAAAAATCTCCAAGATATTTTCAGAATCTGATTTTGAAATCATTTGCAGTCCCTGTTGAGAACTATTGCTCTTGGATAGTTTCTGATTTTTAAAAAAAGAAAAAAAAATGTTATAATGTATGTCATCTATGTGCCTAGTTGTTCAGTCACGTCCAACTCGAAGCAACACTTTGGACTGTAGCCCTCCAGGCTCCTCTGCCCATGGGATTTTTCAGGCAAGAATACTGTAGTGGATTGTCATTTCCTCCTCTAGGGGATCTTCCTCACCCAGGGATCAAACACACATCTCCTGTGTCTCCTGCACTTTAGGCAGATTCTTTACCTGCTGTGCCATCAGGGAAACCCACCTGTCATTTGGAAGTACTGAGTCCCAAGTGATAAAGTCTGGATTAGCAGTAGAAAGGTGGAAATGGAGAAGGGAAAATATAAAGGTGCTATTAGTATAATTTTATTTTAGTTGCTTCCAGATGACATCCAAGCAACAAAAATAAAATTATGTTAATAGCACCTTTATATTTTTCCCTCCTCCTTTTCCAACTTTCTGCAGCTAATCCAGATTTTATCACTTGGGACTCAGTATTGCGTGTGCTGAACTAATTCATTCCAAGCTCTTCTTCAGGTTTTTCTTCCCTGAAGCAATCTTGCATACTCCTGCCAGACCACTACTACATAGTACTTTTATTAGATAACCAGTTGTAGCACACTATTTCTGAATTCATAGTATCAGTCCTCCTGTTTGAATTCCATGTACATTCATAAACTGGCCATTTCTGCTTTTTACACATTAAAATTAATCATTATCCCAAACCAACTTCACTTCATTCTGGCAGGTTTCTTGCTGAATATACTCCTGACATTATTATCCTGGGACTATGCACATATTCTCACTACCAATGGTACCCTCTCATCCTTTCCTGTTATTTAAATATTATGCATCTTTAAATATCTAACTGAACCTTCACCTTTACAATGGAGACTTATTTTATGTTGCTTACTCTTTTTGGTTTCCTGTTAGTTGAACTTTTATAAAATGATGGTAAGTACCACAGAATGTGCAACTTTCTTACATATAGTACTGTTAGGATATGTACTTCCATAAATTGTTGTTATATAGGCTTCTATTTTAAATAAATTTGTATTTATGATCCACTGTTCAGGACATCTAAAACAGAGTTTAGTTAGAGAACTGTCATCATAGTCAGGGTACATTTAATGAGAGACAAGTGAGAGGGGTTGACAAATTTAGTTCTGAGAGAGAGAAGCAAGAGACTAAGCAAAGCTGAATCCAAAAATTGGACTGCAAGGAGATCAAAACAGTCAATCCTAAAGGAAATCAGTTCTGAATTTTCAATGGAAAGACGGATGCTGAAGCTGAAGCGCCAATATATTGGCCACCTGATGTAAAGAAGTGACTCATTGGAAAAAACTCTGATGCTGGGAAAGATTGAAGGCATGAGGAGAAGGGGATGACAGAGGATGAGATGGCTGGATGGCATCACCGACTCAATGGATATGAGTCTGAGTAAGCTCTGGGAGTTGGTGATGGACAGGGAAGCCTGGTGTGCTGCAGTCCATGGGGTCACAAAGAGTTGGACACGACTGAGTGAACTGAACTGAACTGAAGGATAGTCATGCCTCTATTAGATTTCTCCAGAGAAACAGAGCCAATAGGAGACATAGATCTAAATGATATAGACATAGATAGCAGGTAGATAGATTTATTTCAAGGAATTGTCTCATATGATTATGGAGGCTGAGCAGTTCCAGGATTTGCATTTAACAAGCTGGAGACCCAGGAGACCAAATCTGAAGAAGTCAGATTTTCTGATGACATAAATTCCAGTCCAAGGGCAGGAGAAGACTGATATTACAGTTCAGCAGTCAGGCATGCCAATTCCTTCTTAGTCTTTTTATGCTATTCAGACTTTGAATTAGCCTGAATTGGGTGGAGCTCATCTGCATTAGAGAGGACAATCTGCTTTATTCAGTCTATTTATTCAGATGTTAGTCTCATTCAAAACCCCCACAGTCTCAGACCAAATGTCTGGACACACATTGTCTCAGACAGGTTAACACATAAAATTAACCATCATACTGTCATTGACTAGAATAGTGAGTAAGGAGAACTTGCAGCCCTTACAAAGAAAATAGTAAGACAAAATCAAAATATTGATAGACTATCCATGCTGAATTTTATGGTGGGCATTAGAAAATGCAGCATTGGACCTTGATATTAAAAGTAGTGATAAGGAGCATAGGAAAAAACCCTGGTAATAGGTAGATAATAAAAGTTGACAAAAATAAGAGGGAAAATAGGAGGGTGATAACAGAAATTATCATAGAATATGAAAACAAAGAGAAGTATCATTCATTACAAAATCATAATATAGTTGGTTCTCATTATTCATAGATTCTGTATTTGAAAATTCACCTACCCCTAAAGTTTATTTACAACCCCAAAAGCAATACTTGAGGCACTTTCACAATTCTTTGATGGACATCTTAGAATACTGAAAAACTTGAGTTGTCCAAAGTGAACAGGAGGAGAAGGGGATGACAGAGGATGAGATGGTTGGATGGCATCACTGACTCAATGGACAAGAGTTTAAGCAAACTCTGGGACATGGTGAAAGACAGGGAAGCCTGGTGTGCTACAGTCCATGGAGTTGCAAAGAATCAGACACAACTGGGTGATTGAACAACAACAAAGGGAACATTCCCAGCTTGGACAAAGTAATGCCTTGCCTTCTTCTTTCTTATCTCATAATGTAGGTGAGTATCGTTGTTGTGGTATATTTAGTAGCAACATTTTAAAAAATTGTTCTTTTCATTGGTAATTTCACTCCTTGAAATGGTTCCCAAGAATAGTTTTTAAGTGGTGTTTAGTGTCCCATGGCAGAAGAGGACTGTGATATGCCTTATGGGGGAAAATATGTCTTAGATAAGACTCTTTCAGGCATGAAATGGTGTTGTTGGACATGAGTTCAGTGTTAATGAATCAATGATATATATTAAATAAGATGTTCTTAAGAACAGTTTATCTATTTACCACTTGTCAAAAAAACTCATGGTCAGAGACTTTTAGGAATCTAACCCTGCATTCCCCTCAGGAGCAATGGTTTAGTGTTTGCTGAGTTGGTATTCATGGAATCTTTATCTAACATAGCTACTGCAAATAATGAGAATTGGCTATATATGGTATATTTGTTGGCACAGTGTTCTGATAGTTTTAACATTAATGAGAAAAGCTAAATGACATGTATTGTCAAACAAATAAATGTTAAAAAAATGTATTTCATTCTGTGTTAAAAATCAGGTAATTGATGAAGTATTTTCAATTCGGTTCAGTTCAGTCGCTCAGTCGTGTCCGACTCTTTGTGACCACATGAACCGCAGCATGCCAGGCCTCCCTCTCCATCACCAACTCCCTGAGTCCACCCAAACCCATGTCCATTGTGTCGGTGATGCCATCCAACCATCTCATCCTCTGTCGTCCCCTTCTTTTCCAGCCCTCAATCCTTCCCAGCATCATGGTCTTTTCAAATGAGTCAGATCTCCGCATCAGGTGGCCTAAGTATTGGAGTTTCAGCTTCAACATCAGTTCCTTCAATGAACACCCAGGACTGATCTCCAAAACCATAGCCTTGACTAGATGGACCTCTGTTGATTTTAGAGCCCAGAAAAATAAAGTCAGCCACTGTTTCCCCATCTATTTGCCATGAAGTGAGGGGACCAGATGCCATGATCTTAGTTTTCTGAATGTTGAGCTTTAAGCCAACTTTTTCACTCTCCTCTTTCACTTTCATCAAGAGGCTCTTTAGTTCTTCTTCACTTTGAAATATTTTAAAATGACTTTGTAAACATTTTAAAATATGGTTTAAGATAAAGTCATTTAGAATATATTTTATCATCCATATTTACCTTGAATTTAGTTTTCCCTACAGATTGGTCCCTTTATTATTTTGGTTCCTTAAGTTATTCTTGTCCTAATTCCTACTTCTGGATACTCCTCCCTGCATTTTTTTTCTAGAAAAGAATGATGATGCCAATGAGAAATAAGAATATCCAAAGATCATAACTTTAGTTTTAAATTTCACTTTTTAGCTGGTTGAGTTTAAAGAACATCATATAAATGTGATATTTATTCATTTATTTAATATCCATTCATTCAATAATCATCTATTGACCTTCTACTAGGTTCCCAGGAACCTCTTTGCCAAGAGTTAGTTAGCAAAGGTTTTATGGTACTTGACACTTAAACTATTTATAGACCTGCTTTGATGAAAATAAATTCATTTTAACAGAGGATTTACTATACTAATATGGGGCCTTGGAAGGAACTCTTGGGATGTGAAACTTTGGGGACTCCGAGACTTGAGCCTCACTATTTTCAGAAGTTCTCTGCCTTTAGTAGAATCAGCAATAGAAATCATAGTCACACATAAATCTGGGGATTAATAAATTTAAGCATAGGAGCTATAATGAAAATAGCTTAATGTATTGGTTTTCTAGGACTGAGATAATAAATTACCACAAACTGGCTGGCTGAAAATACTATAAAGGTATTCTCTCACAGCTCACAAAGCCAAAGATCTCTAATTAAGCTATAGGCAGGGCTAGTCTTTCTGGAGTTATCTACAAGGAGAATCTGTACCACAACTTTCTTCTAGCTTCTGTTGATTGCCAGCTATCCTTGACATTTTTTGGCTTGTAGCTTTATCAGTCCACTTTCTGCCATCATCATCTCATGGCCTTCCTCTGTTTCATATATCTAGGTGTTCATATTCTTCCTGTAAAGATACAACAATTGAGTTTAGGACCCCCTCTAATTCAGTATGACCTCATGATGATTAATTACACCTGCAACGATCCTATTTCCATGTAAGTTCATATTCTGAGCTTCTGGATAGACCTGAGTTTGGGGGAATGAAGGTGGACAGTATCTAACTCATTATATCTAATCACCAGTAACAACTGAAAGAACAACTAAGAAAGGATATGTGTAGAACTTTGGTAAAATGTGAGGGAATAACTCACTGAAACTCACTCGACCTGGGCAAGGCAGGACACAAATGCAAGTTCAACCTGTAAGGATTAATGGTTGGTGTTATTTAAGTCACTAAGTCACATCTGACTCTTTGCGACTCCTCTGTTCATGGGACTTCCCAGGCAAGAACACTGACGTGGGTTGCCATTTACTTCTCCGGGGCATCTTCAGTCCAGGAATCAAACCCATATCTCCTGCATGGGCAAGTGGATTCTTTACCACTGAACCACCAGGGAAGTGCAAGGATTAAGGGTTTAATACATTAATAACAATATTGAGTCTATGCTGAGGTATCAGATATAACCAATTCCTCTTTATATGTCTCCTTTAGGAGTGAGGAGAGTTGATTAAAAAGTTGGACCTAAATGTAAAGTACATCCATATTTCATAGTATATTATATAAATATAGTAGAAGCTTTTTAAATTTTATGAAGAAGTCATGTATATTTTTAAATTTAAGGTAATAAATACTATAAACTGATGCAGAGGTAGTTGAAGGGAACACAGAAATTTTCACACATGTTTTTGGAGAATTTGAAAAGACCTTGGCTAAAAGATGCTGCAGAAATGAGTCCCATTAAATATATAGCACAGTTTAAATCTATTTAATAGCTCTAGTATTTTTAGGAGAATCTGAGTAACAACATTTCCATAGAAAAGAGAAAATACTTTGGGGCTTCCCTGGTGGCTCAGATGATAAAGCGTCTGCCCACAATGCAGCAGGGATCCAGTTTCGATCCCTGGGTTGGGAAGATCCCCTGGAGAAGGAAATGGCAACACACTTTGTACTCTTGCCTGGAAAATTCCATGGACGGAGGAGCCTGGTAGGCTACAGCCCATGGGATCGCAAAGAGTCAGACACAATTGAGCGACTTCACTTTCTTTCTTTTTCTTTTTTACTATTTTCAGGGATATCAAAAATATAATGCTCTCAAGAATCACAAGAACCTACATCCTGCTCTCAAGAATCACAAGTAAATATTGTGAAAAAAATTTCAAACTTAAAATTTGGGTGAATTTAACCTAACAATATATTTTTCACATGGCTTGTGACCACCTGTTGGTACCAAAAGGGATGAGGCTCTTATGGGCTATTGACTGTTCCTGTGGAACAAAATTACAGGAAAGGAAGGGAAGAGCATGACTTACAGTCCAGTATATGAGCATGATTTACAGTCCAGTGTTTATGTGCATGTGTGTATGTTTGACCTTTCAATATTCTTAGAGTCACAAAGACTTCTTGGAATTGTTTTTGAGGAGAAATATAATATTAATATTACTTAGGTGTTTTGGTTAAAACAGGTTTAGTTAGATTTAGTTCTGACTTCATTTTCAAATGTTCTGAGATCTGTTACAATGGAATGAGAACAAGAATTCTATATGACATTTTGGAGATTTACATTTCATTTTGGCATAAATAAATACAAGACTAATTTGCTTCAGTGAACAGCTACAGGGTGTATTTCCTTTTGTCTCCTCTGTTATTTTCTCTTGCCTGTTGTGGCAAATAGTTTGCATAGCCAATCCCTGGAGTGGGCTACTTAAATTATTGATACATATTAAATGGTATCATTGAGTAATAATGCTATTCCACTTAACATGTCTCAGCATGAATAAATTGGCTGTTCAAGACAAATGCTTCTGTTTGTAAATTATAATAAAACATATCTTAGAAGCTAAAGCCTGAAAATAAACACTATTTTTTGTCCTATATCTATCACATTCTTAACCCACTCCATCTTTATCAAAGAATTATGTCATCCATTTCCCTCATAGGAACCAAAAATCTCTAACATCTAGCTAGTCATAGACTTTTGAGAAAAAACTTGAGTGTCAATGTTCTAGAAGCAAAACTTGTTTTGTACAATGAACATACAAAGAGACGACTGTATGGTTTTCTCCTCTTTAGCGCTTTCTTTTAAGTGAAGCTTTGCTTTAAGAGATTTACACTTTTAATGCAGATAATTTGAATAATTATACTTCTTTGGGGTAAAACTAGTACATCCCAGTTTCAAATTACACTTAGCTCCTAGTTAAAATTTGAAAAATGAAAGCTTAAATAAAATAGGTGAAAGATCTCTTTCTACTCAGATAAGTACACACGGGCATGATTTAAATAGTGTTTCTAGATTTGTTTTTTAAATTATTTGACTAAAAATTTTAACAAGGAGATTTTTAAAGGAATTCACAACAATCTGAGATTAGTTTGAGACTTCAAAACTATAGATAATTCAAAAAGATTTCCAGTGGCTGGCGGCTATACGTTATATTGCGACTACTGTCTATTTGCCTGGAAACCATTTACCTGATGTAATAGTTACCAGGTTCACTGGGTATATGTACAAGAAAGCCTGTCTCCTTGCCTGAAGAGAATATTTTAAAAAGTGGAGAAAACTTTGCTTCATGCTGATTAATCACTAGGCATGATGTGTGTATAATCCATATTAAAGTCACGAGTCAAAGGAGAAAACAAGAGAAATATAATATTTTCCCAGTAGTTCTCAAGAAAGTGAAGAGAATCAGGATGATCAAGTCTCCTCACCCTCTCAAAAGGTTTCAAATGTAAAGTATGATGTTATTTTGATTAGTTATATTTTCAATTATATTTGGAGGAAGAGATGTTACAAAATGTAGTAAAATAAGTATCTCCAGCATACTTCAGATTTTAATCTTAATTTTTCATTTGAAGTCTTCTCCCACAGTCCCCATTATTCTTAGAATCTAAAAAAAAAAATGTAGCCCTGTCATTGCTTTCAGTTCATGAGAGTTGCTAATTCATAGAGGGTAGAAGAGAATCTGCAGACAGCGTTGTGGGTAGAACAGGAAAAATACCCAGGAAGCATAGCAGGATGTACCACCCCCAAATATGTATCTTTGGAATAAGGATGATTTTGAACTGATTATTTTGAGGAACAGCAGATGTAGGAGAAGCTCTGAAAAGACAGTGGAAGTTACTTTTTGCAAGGAAGATTCCAACTATGGGGGACCTCCATTTACAAAGGCGTCTCCCTCTCTGCTCAGGAAAAAAGTAAAGTTGTTAATCGCTTTAGTCATGTGGGACTCTTGTGACCTCATGAACTGTATGTAGCCCACCAGGCCCCTCTGTCCATGGGATTCTCCAGGCAAGAATACTGGAGTGGGTGGCTATGCCCTCCTCCACGGGACCTTCCTGACCCAGGGATCAAGTCCAGGTCTCTCACCTTGTAGGCATATTCTTTACCATCTGAGCTACTGACAGTTGCCTGTGCAGGAAAAGGGCAGCTCTAAATCATAAGAACATCTTAGCAGTGAAGAAGCCCCAACTTAAATCTTTGTACCAAACCTAACCCTTACTTTATCAGAAAAATCTTACTTTTCCTGGTAACCTCCCCATAACTGACCTCTCCACATCTTTCCTTCTTTTGTCTTTAGTTGAAAATGGTATTAAAGCTAGTGGCCTACGCTACCTCAGAGAGTTACTCGTTCTCCCCCAGAGTATTTCCCTTGTATATGAAGCATACATGTTAATAAACTTCTGTTAATTTGTCTCTTGTTATCTTTTGGGCTTCTCAGATGGTGCTAGTGGTAAAGAACCTTCCTGCTAACACAGGAGATGTAAGACATGTGGGTTCGACCCCTGGTTTGAGAAGATCCCCTAGAGGAGGGCATGGCAACCCACTCCAGTATTCTTGCCTGGAGAATCTCATGGACAGAAGAAAGACTGGTGGGCTACAGTCCATAGGGTCGCAAAGTGTTGGACATGACTGAAGTGACTTAGGACACAAGCAGTTTGCCTTTTATTACAGGGTTCACAGGCAAGAACTCAGAAGAGCAGAGGAAAAATGACTTTTTCCCCTCCCGCAGCATCAGGGTAATCCATTAGGTAGACGTCTCTTCTCAGAGAGAATGAATGAATAATTTAGGAAAAGACACATCTTCTGTTTTATAAATATAAGAAGAGGCACTAACCTGGTATGAAAATTCCAGAAAAAGTCAAGCTAGCAATGTGCTGTACATCAATTGAAAAAAAAAAACAAAACAGTCTATAAAGATACTGATCACGGATTTTAAGGTCAAAAAATTTTTTAAGATGGTGGAATGGCCTATTTAAATAAGATGTGGATTATTAACAGATGACAGAGAAAGTAAAACAATACATCCAATAATTTACTAAGTCATTTCTATCATAAATGATAATATTCACATGCAAAGAGTAGACCCAAGTCAAGAGGTCAGCTAATATAACCATTACCAGTTTAGAGCTATTTTAAATAATTTCAATTCTTCATAATCAAAATGCAGCTTAAGATATGGAAAGAAATTGCTGATACAATTAAAGAGGTAAACTATTGTTCAACTAAAATATTTAAAACTTCTCAAGGGCAAATAACTATAAATTTATTTGCTAGAATCCACATCTCCTGACCATCAACTCAGTGCTTTTAAGTGACATTATAACCTTAGGATGCTAAATCAAATGATTACCTTGGCCCAGGGCCCACCTTCCAAATTGAATAACTTTTCAATATTATAAAAAAAACTCTAGATTTACCATCTGTGATGCCTTGAGCCTTTACTAAGTACTTTATATACATTAGAACTAAGTTTCATAAAAAGCCTGATATAAGCAATATTAACTTCATTTTATGACAAGAAAATGAGGCTCATAACAGTTAAATTTCTAGCCTGGTGTCACATAATAGAAGAGTTGGGGTTCTTCATGTATAAAAATGGTATTCTGTTCATACTTTCTAATATTATTCCATCACTTTACTTCATTTGAGCAATGTAATTTCTCTGTCATTATGTCAACCAGCAATGCATGTGTAGATTTTTCCTTCTGCTTGTTTTCTTTTAAATGTATACTATAGATCACTGCTTCTCAAAATTTATTGTGCATATGAATCTCCTGGAGATCTTATTAAAATTCAGATTCTGACTCAGGTGAGGCCTGAGATTCTGCAGTTTTAACATAATTCTAAGTGATGTTGCTGCTGCTGTTCTATAGCCCATGCTTGAAGGGGTAATCATTAATAGTGCTATAGCATCATAGTTTGTGGACTTAAAGCAGTCTAGAAACTATTACTCTTCTGCAATGAGGTGAGAAACTTGTACAAGGATGTAAATCAGTGTCCATCTTCCTTCATGGAGAAATTTGTTAAGAAAAGAATGACAGGTGAACTAAACGATGTGCTTAATGACAAGGTAGATTTACATTCTCATGACCCAAGCACCTTACCTTAAATGAGACATGGGTTTGGCAACAAACAACTCACAGACAGGCTACATTCAGAAGCACATATATTGGGAGTTGAGAGAGGAAGAGCATTTTGAATGGGGAGGAGGACAAATAAAACAGTTTTTTCTGGGGGGTGGGGTGGGGAGGATTATCTGTAGAAGTTGCAAAAGTTGCAGTGAAGAGCCATAAAGATTGAAGAGCCATAAAGGCAGGGGGGAAAGAGTTTGGACAAAGGGTGATTTGACGTTAAAGACAGACATTTCCTACTTTATCAATTTACCTTTGGCTGTGGAAAAATGTTCATCCTGCCATTCTAGCATTAGAATCCTAGTAAATAGTGGTGTCAGTAATTCTCATGTCTGACTATTAGAACCAATCTTGAGAGCTTTAAAAATAATCTCCATGGAGACTGTGATTTAATTATTTTACATCCAATGCTTGATCATTAGAATTTTTATTTTAAAATTCCTCAGGGTATCTTGTGTTTTCCTGGTGGCACTAGTGATAAAGAACCCGCCTGCCAAGGTAGGAGATGCAAGAGATGCGGGTTCAATCCCTGGTTTAGGAAGATGCCTGGAGAAGGAAATGGCAACCCACTATAGTATTCTTGTCTGGAGAATTTCATGGACAGAGGAGTCTGGTGGGCTACAGTCCATGGGATTGCAAACAGTTAGGCATGACTGAGCTTACAAACACACAGGGGATCTTACTATACATCAAAGGTAAAAATACCGAAACTATATATAATTAGTCCTCTAAAGACTAATTTATGAAGCTAGTGTTACTTATAACATTATTTCTAGGAAACAATGTTATAATCCAGTATTTAGTATCATCAATCCTCTACATAATTCAGAGGGAATTAAACAGATTTTGAGACCAGCAAGGAGTGATTAGTAGGAAAAACATGGACTTAGTGAGTACAGGTTGGGACAAACTAACTTTACTTACTTTTTGGGTAGACTTATCATATAAGATAAATGAAATTTGCATGACAATAATACTTTTTTCTTTTTGTGCTTGATAGAAAAGCACTTCCATATATATATTGTGTGATATTCACTATAATTCTGAATATTAGGAAATAGTACATTTTTAATCTTTTTAAGATTGAAATCCTGAAATAATAAGAGACTCACTTACATTTACATAGTTAGATTTACTGACATTATATAAGATCTTATATAAATCTCAGGTGCAGAAAAGCACTGATAAAGTCTTTCATTACAACTTTTGGATAAGATGGAAAGATGTGAGCTGGACTATAAAGCAAATGGAAGGATCTGTAGATTATTAAATATATTTATTTAAAGTATGTTGATTGATGTCAACCTTGATAAATTTCTATAGTGAGGCGATCAGAGTCTGTTCTGTTCTACACTTTTAAATATTTATTACTAATGAATATGATAAAGACATATAAGTTATGGTTGCCAGATACACAAAGCTAAGATTGACAGTCAGTATTCTGTATACCAGAATCAGTAGTTAAAATCATGACAGACAGAGGTCAAATACAGCAAGGTAAAATTTTACATGCAGACTAAAGTTTGCATTCAGTTCAAAAATACCAAGCACATCTAAAGAGAGCATATTAAGCATCCTCAAATATTTGAAGTATTTTTTATGAAGAAGAGAAGTTTGATGTAGTTTGTATCGATCTCCAAGACAGAAATAGGAGAGTGAACCAAAGATCAAGGTAGTGTGTAGCAGAACAGGAAAGGATTTTTGACAGAAAAGGAACTAATATTTTTAGAATCTTTGTCCTGATAAGGATTTGGTATTCTGCCACAGTATTCTGCTTAATTATTGTAGCACTGCTATGAGGAAAGTGCAATAAAAGCTGCTACTATAGTGAGGAAACAGATTATGTAAGTTAAGCTTTTTGTTAAAAATCACACATAAAACATGAGGTAAACTCAAAATTGAAACTCAAGTTAGTTGGTTTCATTTTGCCAGAAATAATTACCAAAATAGTAAATTCTGTCTCATGGGAATTATTAAAACTGAGCCTAGAGAGAAAACCTTTCAGTGGCAACGATCAGTTCAGTTCGGTTCGTTCAGTCGATTAGTCGTCTCCGACTCTTTGCGACCTCATGGACTGCAGCACGCCAGGCCTCCCTGTCCATCACCAACTCCTGGAGTATACCCAAACTCATGTCCATCAGGTTGGTGATGCCATCCAACCACCTCATCCTCTGTCGTCCCCTTCTCCTCCTGCCTTCAATCTTTCCCAGCATCAAGGTTTTTTCAAATGAGTCAGCTTTTCGCATCAGGTGGCCAAAGTAGTGGAGTTTCAGCTTCAACATCTGTCCTTCCGACGAATATTCAGGACTGATTTCCATTAGGATGGACTGGTTGGATCTCCTTGCAGTCCAAGGGACTCTCAAGAGTCCTCCAGCACCACAATTAAAAGGCATCAATTCTTCTGCGCTCAGCTTTCTTTATAGTCCAACTCTCACATCCATACATGACCACTGGAAAAAACATAGCTTTGACTAGACAGGCCTTTGTTGGCAAACTAATGTCTCTGCTTTTTAATATGCTATCTAAGTTGGTCATAACTTTCCCTTCAAGGTGTAAGCGTCTTTTAATTTCATGGCTGCAATCACCATCTGCAGTGATTTTGGAGGCCAAAAAATTAAAGTAAGCCACTGTTTCCACTGTTTCCCCATCTATTTGCCATGAGTAATGGAAACAGATGCCATGATCTTAGTTTTCTGAATCTTGAGCTATAAGCCAACTTTTTCACTCTCCTCTTTCACTTTCATCAAGAGGTTCTTTAGTTCTTCTTCACTTTCTGGCATAAGGGTGGTGTCATCTGCATCTCTGAGTTACTGATATTACTCCAAGCAATCTTGATTCCAGCTTGTGCTTCCTCCAGCCCAGCATTTCTCATGATGTACTCTGCATATAAGCTAAATAAGCAGGGTAACAACATGCGGCATTGTCGTCCTCCCTTTCTAATTTGGAACCAGTCTGTTGTTCCATGTCCAGTTCTAACCTGCATACAGTTCTAACCTGTCCAGTTTCTGACCTGCATACAGATTTCTCAAGAGGCAGGTCAGATTGTCTGGTATTCCCATCTCCTTCAGAATTTTCCACAGTTTATTGTGATCCACAGAGTCAAAGGCTTTGGCATAGTCAACAAAGCATAATAGATGTTTTCTGGAACTCTCTTGAGTTTTTGATGATCCAGCAGATGTTGTCAATTTGATCTCTGGTTCCTCTGCCTTTTCTGAAACCAGTCTGACATCTGGAAGTTCACCATTCACGTATTGCTTGGAGAATTTTGAGCTTTACTTTACTAGCCTGTGAGATGAGTACAATTGTGCAGTAGTTTGAGCATTCTTTGGCATTGCCTTTCTTTGGGAATGGAATGAAAACATGACCTTTTCCAGTCCTGTGGCCACTGTTGAGTTTTCCAAATTTGCTGGCATATTGAATGCAGCCCTTTCACAGCATCATCTTTTAGGATTTGAAATAGCTCAACTGGAATTCCATCACATCCACTACCTTTGTTGGTAGTGATGCTTCCTAAGTCCCAGTGGACTTCACATTCCAGGATATCTGGCTCTAGGTGAGTGATCACACCATCATGATTATCTGGGTCTTGATGATCTTTTTTGTACAGTTCTTCTGTGTATTCTTGCCACCTCTTCTTAATATCTTCTGCTTCTGTTAGGTCCCTACCATTTCTGTCCTTTATTGAGCCCATCTTTGCATGAAATGTTCCCTTGCTATCTCTAATTTTCTTGAAGAGATTTCTAGTCTTTCCCATTCTATTGTTTCCATTTCTTTGCACTGGTCACTGAGGAAGACTTTTTTTTTTTTTTAATCTCTCTTTGCTATTCTTTCAAACTCTGCATTCAAATGAATATATCTTTCTTTTTCTCCTTTGCTTTTGGCTTCTCTTTGTTCACAGCTATTTGTAAGGCCTCCTCAGTCAGCCATTTTGCTTTTTTGCATTTCTTTTTCTTGGGGATGGTCTTGATCCCTGTCTCCTGTACAAAGTCGTGAACCTTCGTCCATAGTTCATCAGGCACTTGGTCTACCAGATCTAGTCCCTTAAGTCTATTTCTCACTTCCACTGTGTAACCATAAGAGATATGATTTAGGTCATACCTGAATGGTCTAGTGGCTTTCCCCACTTTCTTCAATTTCAGTCTGAATTTGACAATAAGGAGTTCATGATCTGAAGCACAGTCAGTTCCTCGTCTTGTTTTTGTTGACTGTATAGAGCTTCTCCATCTTTGGCTGCAAATAATATAATCAATCTGATTTTGGTGTTGGCCATCTGGTGATGTGCATGTGTCGAGTCTTTTCTTCTGTTGTTGGAAGAGGGTGTTTGTCATGACTAGTGCGTCCTCTTGGCAATACTCTATTAACCTTTGCCCTGCTTCACTCTGTACTCCAAGGCCAAATTTGCCTGTTACTCCAGGTGTTTCTTGACTTCCTACTTTTGCATTCCAGTCCCCTATAATGAAAAGGACATCTTTGTTGGGTGTTAGTTCTAGAAGGTCTTGTAGGTCTTCACAGAACCATTCATCTTCAGCTTCTTCAGCATTACTGGTTGGGCATAGTTTTGGATTACTGTGATATTGAATGGTTTCCCTTGGAAATGAACAGAGATCATTCTATCGTTTTTGAGATTGCATCCAAGTACTGCATTTTGGACTTTTGTTGATTATGATGGCTAGTCCATTTCTTCTAAGGGGTTCCTGCCCACAGTATTAGATATAATGGTCACCTGAGTTAAATTCACCCATTCCAGTCCATTTTAGTTCACTGATTCCTAAAATGTCGACATTCACTCTTGCCATCTCCTGTTTGACCACTTCCAATTTGACTTGATTCATGGACCTAACATTCCAGGTTCCTATGCAATATTGCTCTTTACAGCATTGGACCTTGCTTCTATCACCAGTCACATCCGCAGCTGGGTGTTGTTTTTGTTTTGTCTCCATCTCTTCATTCTTTCTGGAGTTATTTCTCCACTGATCTCCAATAGCATATTGGGCACCTACCAACCTGGGGAGTTCATCTTTCAGTGTCCTATATTTTTGCCTTTTTATACTGTTCATGGGGTTCTCAAGGCAAGAATACTGAAGTGGCTTGCCATCCCTTCTCCAGTGGACCACATTTTGTCAGAATTCTCCAACATGACCCGTCCATCTTGGGTGTCCCTACATGGCATGGCTTAGTTTCATTTAGTTAGAGAAGGCTGTGGTCCATGTGGTTAGATGGGTTATTTTTCTGTGATTGTGATTTCAGTCTGCCCTCTGATGCCCTCTCTCAGTGCCTGCCATCTTAGTGGGGTTTCTCTTACCTTGGACGTGGGGTATCTCTTCAAGGCTGCTCCAGCAAAGCGCAGTCACTGCTCCTCACCTTGGACGTGGGGTTGCTCCTCTCAGCTGCTCCAGCGCTGTGCAGCCCTTGCTCGCTATAATAGATTAATTTGAATTATTTAAAATTTTCTTTTAATTGTTAGACTTATTGATATTGTGACCCCCTTTCTTTAGCAATTACTTCCTTCTCAATCACATGATTATCATTGGGATTACCTGTTTGAGAGTCATGTGACTCGTTCCCTAGCAGAGTTATATGCTTCCCACCTCACCTGAAGCCTAGTTGGTTGACTGACCATAGGGTGGGCGGGCATCAGTTTTAGACTGGGCAGTGAATAGTTTCCATGAGATTTCTAAAGTTGGAGCATGTTATTCTTATTGCAGGTTATTCAGAGTACCAAATCTAAGGCTCAAAAATTGCTAAAAGCCATGTTTTCTTTCAAGTTAGAGATAGAAGGTCTAAGAGAGGGAATGAGAGATGAGAAAGGGAGACACCAGTGGCATCCAAGAACCTGATTCTGTATTTCTGAGGCTAAAATACATTTCAGGCTTTGTTTCATGACAGACAGCCCTTTGCCTTTGGCTTCAGCTAGTTTGAATTGGATTTCTCACCACTGCAGGGCAGGGTCCCCAGTCACTTTCTGCCAAGAATGCCAACAAATAAAATTTAAGTCATAGAAATGGCATTCGAGGATTAAGTCTTTGCATATATGAGTCCCATATTGAAATAAATTACAATTTAATTCTTTCACAAAAATGTTTACCACATAGTGTAAAGCTTGATATTTATCTCTTCTTAATTTATTTTGTTCTGTGCCAATGAGTTTTGTGTTCATGACATTGTTTAATTTTTCCAATAAAAGTCCCTTAGTAATAATGGTGTAGGAATATGGAAACCAAAGTTACCGATAAGATATATGTGAATTGACTGTGTATGGGTTTGTAAAATCAGAGTTCTAATTTTAGCTCCTTGTGCTACTCTATAAAATTAAACTTACTTTCTATTAAGGATATAATTGCAACTGAAAGGTTTTTTAATTAGAACAATTAAAGCTATACTTCCAATGTTTTGTACAGGGGCCTAACATTAACCCTGCAGTTAATGTCTTTAATGATTTATTTTATATAAAGCTAATTAAAAATTTAGGCTTTTAATATAGTCTCTGCTTCATTTTATTCTCAGCATCTCATATCATATTCAGAATGGTGAATTAAATTATGATGAAATAGTTTACATTGTGTCTATAGCCATTAACCTTTTAGCAAGGATTTCAAACAGAGCCATGTATCAGAGGGTCAATTATTTGATAAGAAGGCACTCTGATTTTTATTCAATAACCTTATTATAAAAATCACACTTTAATATATATCTAGATTGACATTTGGGGTACATATATTATTCCAATAAATTTAGACTTTCCTATCATCTTGTTTTCTAAAAACAAATGTTATTGTGCCCATTTGGCTATTGATGTTTTACATATTTTGTTGAAATGAGCTTTAAGTGAACATTGAATTATATTAGAAAATATTAAGATGTTAAAAAATTTTTAATAAGATGAAGTATATTACTGTGAAAAATTTTAAAATATAGCACAAATATGTTCTCAATGCCAAGAGAAGGTGAGGATATTAATCTTGTAATTGTCTCACATAACTGAAGAGTATGAAAGTAATCACTTCTTACCAGCGAAAGGTTGACATATGTTTTTATTGTTTGTTATTTTTGGTAAAATTATTATGCAACATCTAATGTTTTGAGAAATGAAACAAAATGATAATCACATGTTTGCAATATGCTTATAAATATGAATATATACATGTACACATATACAAATAAAATTATTAATTAAAGCAACTTACAATTTTGAAAGGTGTTCTGAATATATGACCTTAACAATCAACAGCAACACTTGCTTTTCTTTTGGTGATAACAGCACTTTTTCTTAGTGGGTATACTCTTTCCTAATTATTTAATTTCTAATAGCACAGTGTACATGAAGGTGAGAATTGATAAGCAAAACAAAACCTAAAGTAAACTGACTTTTTTTTTTCTTTAGAATAATAATCCTAAATTGAGTAATATTCAAATTTT
The DNA here is from genome assembly GCF_019320065.1 of Cervus canadensis. Taxonomy (NCBI): domain Eukaryota; kingdom Metazoa; phylum Chordata; class Mammalia; order Artiodactyla; family Cervidae; genus Cervus; species Cervus canadensis. The sequence continues at coordinate 26,035,991 of NC_057412.1, read as the reverse complement.
AAGAACTTAAAAATGAGCCCTTCTTTTTATACAGTTAAAAATCCTATGCTTTTGGAGATGTGGTTGTATTCAGATTTTCCTAAAATTCTGTAAACTGTTCAGTGACGTTGGATATAGCCTTTTGCATCTCTGTTTGTGTCCACTTATCTATTTATGCTTAAATAAGTGTGAATATATGTCTATGACATATCAACAATTTTTTAATGAATAAAAAAATAGAAAAATGTATTTCAAGTATTAAAACCAGCTAATTTAGTGTCATTTTAATTGTTATTTTGCGATAGACTGAAAGTTTGTGTTCCTCTAAAATCCAGTGGTTAAAATCTAGTACTCCATGTGATGATATTTGGAGGTGGAGCCTTGCAATGTTATGTTAGTTTCTGCTGTAGCTTCCATAAATCTTTATGAGAAATTTATGGTTATATAGAAGATCAGCAGAAAAATTGAAACATCTAGGGTATTTCTGTGGTGTGTTTGTGTATGCTCATTCAGTCATGTCCAACTCTTTGCAACCCCATGGATTGTAACCCACCAGCCTCCTCTGTCCTTGGAATTCTTCAGGCAAGAATATGGAATCAGGTTGCCATTTCTTTCTCTAGGGGGTTTTCCTAACCCATGGACTGAATCCACATCTTTTGCATCTCCTGCATTGGCAGGTGGATTCTTTACCCCCATGCCACCTGAGAAGCCCCATTTCTGTGGTACCTCTTTACATAAAATCTTAGGAAAAAAATTCATTTTTCATCACAAAAATTTTAACTATATTTTGTGAAAAATCTCAAGATGGAGAATATATATTAATTTAAATTTATTTTTTCTCTAGTTTTATTGAGATATAATTGACATATAATATTGTGCTAGTTGTAAATGTACAATATGATGATTTGATATACACATGTATTGTGAAGGGGGCTTCCCTGGGTTAGATGGTAAAGAATCTGCCTGCAATGCAGGAGATCCAGGTTCTGTCGGGTGGGGAAGATCCCCTAGAGAAGGGAATGGTCACCCACTCCAGTATTCTTGCCTGGAGAATCCCATGGACAGAGGAGACTCGAAGGTTGCAGTCCATGGGATTTCATGTATTATGAAATGGTTACTGTGATGAGTTTAGTTAACATACATAATCTCACATATTTACCCTTATTTGTAGTGATGAGAACTTTTAAGATTTGCTCTCTTTGCAACTTTCAAATATGCAATACAGTATTGTGAACTCTAGTCATTGTGTTGTAAATAACATATCCATGCTGTAATATATTGTAAATAACATATCCACAACTTATCTTATGACTGTAAATTTGTACCTTTGACCACCTTTACTCATTTGCCTCCTGTCACGACTGAGTGACTTCACTTCCACTTTCACTATCCTCCACCTCTGGCAACCACAAATCTGATATTTGTTTTTATGAGGTTTGTGAAAGCATTAGTTGCTCAGTCGTGTCTGACTCTGAGACCCCGTGGACTGTAGCCTGCCAGGCTCCTCTGTCTATGAAATTCTCCAGGCAAGAATACTGGAGTGGGTTGCCATGCCCTTCTCAGGGGATCTTCCCAACCCAGAGATAGAACCCAGGTCTCCTGCATTGCAGGAAGATTCTGAGGTTTATATATACTTTAATATGTTTATTTCATGTAGGTGATATTATACAGTATTCATCTTTGATTGATTTCACCTACCGTAACACCTTTAGGGAAATTAAAATTGAAGTCTTGTTCAGGCTTCAGTAGACAAAGCAGAGTAGGCCTCTCATCTTGCTTCTGCCTCGATGCCGCCTTGGCTGCGTGCCTGCCTGCTCGAGAACTGACTGTTAGCAGCCAGCTGGGCAGCATCATAGATAAGGTTGGGGGTGAGTCTTGGAATCCTCCTGAGCCCCAGAGATCTGACCAGTCTCCTGGGCTTCAGAATATCAACACTTACAAATTAAAGCAAATGGTATAAACATGAAACCAGAGCAGCAATTTAGTCACGGACTGAAGATACAGACTGGTGATGATATCAGTTTGTAGCCAGGGATTATAAGAGAGAAACCCCCAGATTGAAACTTTGAAGTCTCACCCATGGAGTGGACCAGCTGTCTGGGACCTTTTCCCTGTTAGAACTCTGGATTTGCCGTGACATGGGATTCCCAGAGCTGGTTGAGTCCAGATATGGGTCAAAACCCAATTTGGTGATGTATATTCTATTTCTCTGTATTTTTAATGATTGGTATTAAATTGAAAGTAAGTTAGATAATTCTCTAATTAAATATTGAAATTGTTTATTTGTATGTAATGAGTGATTTCTTTTGTTAACAAGTCCTTTGAACCTAAAAAAAAAAATTGAAAACTTTTGGCAAAACATGCCCTCAAGATCTATGCCTGTGGTCACAAATGGTAGTATTTTCTTCTTTTTAATGGCTGACCAATACATCACATGGGCCTGTCTCATGGCTCAGGGGTAAAGCATCTGCCTGCTAACACATGAGGCGTGAGTTCAATTCCTGGGTTGGGAAGATCCCCTGGAGAAGGAAATAGCAATCCACTCCAGTATTCTTGCCTGGAAAATCCAAAGAACTGAGGAGCCTGGTGGGCTACAGTCCATGGGGTCACAAGAGTCAGATACGACTTAGCAAGTAAACAGCAGTATCATTTTAGTTCAGTCACTCAGTCATGTCTGACTCTTTGCAACCCCATGGACTGCAGCATGCCAGGCTTCCCTGTCCATCACCAGCTCCCAAAGCTTGCTTAAACTCATGTCTATCAAGTTGATGATGTCATCCGACCACCTCATTCTCTGTCGTCCTCTTCTCCTCCTGCCTTCAATTTTTCCCAGCATCTGGGTCTTTTCAAATGAATCAGTTCTTCACATCAGGTGGCCAAACAATATTTCACATCTTTTTTTTTTTTTTCTTTTGTCTATTCATACAACAGTGGATATTTAGGTTGTTCCCATGTCTTATCTATCTTATTTTATATATTATCATAGTGAACATGGGAGTGAATATCTCTTTGGGGTAGTGATTTTGCTTTCTTCAGACATACCCAGAAGTGGAATTTCTGAACCTTATGGTATTTCCATTTTTAATTTTTAAGGAAACTTCATACTGTTTTCAGTAGTGACTGTACAAATTTACATTCCCATCAAAAGTACAGAGGTTTCCAGTTCTCCACATCCTAACCAGGTTTTGTTCTCTTGTCTCTTTGATAAGAGCCATTCTAACAGAGTGATCCTAGTGGTGCTAGTGATAAAGAACCCACCTGCCAATGCAGGAGACATGAGATGCCAGTTCAGTTCCTGGATTGGGAGGGTCCCCTGGAGAAGGGAATGGCAATCCACTCCAGTTTTCTTGCCTGGAGAATTCCATGGACAGAGAAGCCTGGTGAGCTACAGTCTATGGGGTTGCAAGGAGCTGGACATGACTGGGGCGAATTAGCATAGCACATTCTAGCAGATGTGAGGTAATATTTCATTGAGGTTTTCATTTCCCTACTAGTTAATGAGGCTGAAAAATTTTTCTGTGTACCTGTTGGTCAGTTGTATGTCTTCACTGGAAAAATATCTCTCTTGGTACTTTGCCCATTTTTAAATTTGGATTAATTTTTTGTTTGTTTGTTTGCTATTGAATTGTATGGGTTCCTTATATATATTTTAGATTTTAACCCATTGGCAGTTTTGTGGTTTGAAAATATTTTCTCCTATTTTGTAAACCATCTTTTCTTTTTGTTGATCATTTCTTTTCCTGTGTAGTAGCTTTTAAGTTTGATGTAGTCTCACTTATTTATTATTGATTTTGTTGCTTCTGCTTTAGATGTCATATCCCAAAAAAACATTTTCAAGTCCCATGTCGCAAGCTTTTTATCCCAATTTTGTTACAGGAGTTTTATGGCTTCAAGTCTTACATTTAAATCTTTAAACAAACCATTTCAAGTTAATTTTTGTGAGTAGTGTAAGATAGTGGCTTAATTTCATTATTTTGCACATGACTCTCCAATTTCTCTAGCACCATTTATTGAAGAAACTGCCTTTTCTTCTTTGTCTATTCTTGCTTTGCCTGTTAAATAATAGTTTACCATATACTTATGCATTTATTTCTGGGTCTCTATTCTGTTCCATTGGTATGTGTCTATTTTTAAGGTAGTATTATAGTGTTTTGAATACTATGGCTTTGTAATACAGTTTGAAATCAGGATATATGATGCCTCCAGCTTTGTTCTTCTTTTCTCAAGCTTGCTTTTTCAATTTGGAGTCTTTTGTGGTTCTATGCATATTCTAGCAGTTTTTTTTTTCCTTTTCTGTAAAAATGCAATTGGAATCTTGATATTGCATTGAATCTATAGATAGCTTTGGGTAGTATGGACATTTTAGCAGTATTAATTCTTCCAACATATAAAGTAGAAGTGAAGTCACTCAGTCATGTCTAACTCTTTGTGACCCCATGGACTATCGCCTGCCAGGTTCCTCCACCCATGGGATTTTCCAGGCAAGAATACTGGAGCGGGTTGCCATTTCCTTCTCCAACAACCTATAAACATAGGGTGTATTTCCATTAATCAATGTCTTATAGCTTTCAGTGTAGAGATCTTTTGCATCCTTGGTTAAGTTTGCTACTAAGAATTTTATTTTTTAATGCTATTGTAATAAAAATACCTTCTTTATTTTTTCAGGCAATTAATTGTTAGTGTATAGAAATAAAACTCATTATGGAGTATTGGTTTTTTTATCCTGCAGTTTACTGGATTTGTTGATTAAGATCTAACAGTTTATTGATACAGTCTTTAGGATTTTCTGTATATAAAATTAAGTCATCTGCAAATAGAGGAAATTTTAATTCTTTATGAATTGTGATGGCTTTTATTTCTTTTACTTGCCTGATTGCTCTAGCTAGGACTTTTAATACTCTGTTGAATAGGAGTGATGTGAGAAGACACCATTGTCTTGTTCCTGATGGTAAAGGAAGAGTTTTCGACCTTTAACCATTGAGTGGGTGGCTCAACTGGTAAAGAACCTGCCTGCCAGTGCAGGAGATGCAACAGATGTTGTTTGAACGCTGGGTTGAGAAGATCCCCTGGAGAAGGAAATGGAAACCCACTCCACTGTTCTTAGCTGGAAAATCCCATGGACAGAGGCACCTGGTGGGCTACAGTCCCTAGGGTCATAGAGAGTCAGACATGACTGAGAGTTCATGCACATGATGTTAGTTGTGGGCTTGTCATATATGGCAGTTATTATGTTGAAGTACATTTCTTCTATACTTAATTTGTTGACTTTTTTATCATGTGTGGATACTGAATTTTGTAAAATACTTTGACTGCATCTGTTGTGATTTTTTATCTTTCACTGTGTTAATGTGATATATCATATTTATTGATTTGAGTGCACTGAAACATCTTTGCATCCCGCTTGATAATGTGGTATTATCCTTTTAATGTGCTGTTGAATTCTGTTTGCTAATATATTTGTTGAGAATTTTTGCATTTATGTTAAGATATTGGCTGGTAAGTTTCTTTTCTCATACTGACCTTAACTGCTTTTGTTATCAAAATAAGGCTGGTCTCATGAAATGAGTTTGTGAGTGTTCCCTCTTTTTCAGTTGTTTTTTTTTTTAATTTGTGAAGGATTGATGGTAATTAAAAAAAAAAAAATTGGTAAAATTCACAGTGATGCTATCTGGTCCTGGGCTCTTTGTCAAGAGGCTACTGATTACTGATTTAATCTCCTTAATCCTTACTTGTTCACTTAGATTTTCTAATTCTTCCTAATTCAGTGTTGTGAGGTTGTATGTGTCTAAGAATTTATCCATTTCTTCTATGTTGTCTTGGAAGAAATCAAGTTTTTCTAGTTTGTCTAGGTTGACCAACATGTCTACTTGTACTAGGTAGTAACACATTGAGAGTTTTCATTGAAGTGATTTTTAAACATTACATTATATTTACTATGTTATTGTCTATCAAGAAAGGGTCAGTTAAATTACAGATTATCATAAAATAGAATTCATGTACTTGTATAAAAAATGAGGTATGTATGTATTGATATGAATATACTACCTATTATTAAATGAAAAAATCAAGATACAGAGAGTGTGATAGTGTGCTATTTCTTATGAAATAAGGGGGTTTAGGCATATATTATTGTCACTTGTATAAATATAAACATCAAGAGATAAAGACAAAACACAGTAATAATCATTATTTTTGTGTATTTGTAGGTTAGATGGAGGTGAGAATGTGAGGGATTTTTCATTGTATAAATAATTATATATAAGTATAATATGTAATTCATATAACTAACATGTTATATGTGCAAACATGTATGTGCATGAATATATATGATACACACAAATACATGCCACAAGTCCCCATGTATATATGATGTTGAAATAGACAAACCACTGAAAATTAAGTTGAAAATATTTGCCTGGGTTATATGAAAATGAGTCATTCACTCTTTTTCTAAATAATTACCTCTACACAAAGGCCGTATCTATGTAGTCAATCTGACATTTTCTGTCCAAGTGGTTAAATTTTAACTTCCTGTCTTCATTTTCCTAAACTGATGTCAGTGTTTTGACACTGGTTCTTGGTAATGAAAAGATTGCCCTGGGCTGGAGTCCTAGATGTGTGTACATGGAAGAACATTATGGACTCTTTCCAGAAGCACTAGGGAAAAATCCATCTGCACAATAGGAAGCAAGACTGGGATAGCTATATTTGTGTATTCTGAATAGCCCCATGTTTTCCCCAGTGTTCAGTATCTCTTTGTACAGCTTATTGGCCATTAAGGAATATATTTGAGCTGGGATCTAAAGGCTTGTTGAAACAAGGACACGCAGCCCTTGATAAGAATTTATTTCTACAATAAATTACAACTCTTTCAATTCTAAGAGACCAGTATTTTCTATTTTTGCTTCAAAAAGGAAAATTATATATATTCATTATATTTGAAATTTGTGAAAGATGCCACAAATAATGATGTTTTATAATGCAGCTACAATGACGCATTTGACACTGAGAATAGCAATGCCAAGTTCTCACAGAAATGTCCCTTGAGCAATATACAATACTTGATAGTATGCTCAGCACATATATAATTTTTTTCTATTATGACATATTTTATATAAAGAAAATTTTCTATTATAGTGGGTACTCTTCAGTGATTGCTGTCATAGCAATAATACCTGACATAATGGGCTATTTATAATCCACAAAACACTTTTCATTCATATTATCTCATTTGTTTCTTGTGGAGGCTAATAGCATTTTAAAGAAGGCAAAACTAAGTTAAGGAATGTCTGTTACATGTTCAAAGCCAAATATCTAGTAAATATAGGTGTAGGGACAAACTTAGATTTTGTGACATTTTATTTCATGCTTTCATCATTATATTTACTTAGGACTTTAAAAATTAAGTGTTCCAAAATATTTTAAATCTCTCACCAAGATACCAAATGTCTCACAAAGGTGGCATATACCTTAAATTATAACCACTGATGTTACTTTGTAAGGGAAATTTTTAAATCTATTATATTTGGGAATGAAAGTATTAATATTTTACTGTTATTGCTTTCTTTATAAAAGAAACTTCATTCCTGTCCTACAGTAGCCAGTGATTAGAAGGAACTAAAAACAAAAAATGTCAAGGTCTTTGAAGCTACACCATCACAAAGTAAATTTTTCAAACTATATGTATTTAGAGATACTGGATATCCTATCCGTTGTCCATCTTAATTGTAGACAAGTGAATATTGACAAGGAAGGGCTCCCAGAGAGGAGAGACAGAGCCTGCCTCAAAGCAGGCATTTATACTGTGGCTGCACAGCGGTATTTGGTAAAAGTTATACACTAGTGATTTCTGCATATGTCTTCTAAATGGGAATTTTTATTACAGATATATTATTTCATCCCTACCACTGTGCTTAAATTATTATTGAAAACAGAGGATTCATTTAATATTAGTTTCAGACCAGTGGACTGTGAGATGTTATCTACTATCCTGCATGAGACAAACACACAAAAAGCAAACATCCATGGCTTTGAGATTGTTCGGCAACTGGGTGAAATTTTGAGCCTGATACTTTTGTAAAAAGGCTGAATCTTTCAGTATTTGGGAATAGGTGCCTCCTTTGATAGCTAGTTTGCCAAAGGGGTGGACTGTGGAAGGATTAAAGTTACATAGCAACAGAAATCTATATTATTGTGCTATGAAGTTATCTTCAAACGTGAATGTGTGTGCACACACACAACACAAACACTTTGCAGACTCCTTGCAAATAATTATAGCAGTGTGACTATGTTCTGATCAAAGATGCTTAAGGAAGAAGTAGTAGTAGAAACTTATGAGAAAGGAGTTTTTAACTTTTCTTCATTCATCCAATGCCCTGCTGGAATTTGAATATGATGGCTGGAACATTATAAGTGTTTCTGGACAATGAAGCTACTCTGAGTATAAGTCAGTCACTGAAGGTGGCAGAACAGAGAGAAAGACTAGACATCTTTGACGACAGAGTCCTGCTACCTCTGGAGAAGCATATTTTGCTGATGCCACTGCTATTTCTAGTTACTGTTAATAGCACTGAACATGATACAACTATCAAAAGAAAGATTGGTAGTGCAGTGGCAAGAACAATTTGTTAGTGCAGTGGCCACTGCCTAGAATACCATATTCTCCTTGCTGCTTCCCTATTGCCTGAGCTCAGTTCAGTATTGAGATGGAGGAAAGTGTATCCTCAGGAAATAAAAGTTAAATTTAAGAGGACAGAACTGGGGTTTCAGATAAGTGAATGGAAGATATTTCTTGCCAAACAAACCAAACTGCAAATAAAATAAATGAATGAAATGGTGAGTGGATGCCAACCTTCCAAGTGCAAATAGGAGAAGTTATAGTTCAAGGAGAGGAAACATAAGAGATAGCAGATAGATTTTGCTGATATGACAAATGTATAAAAAAAATGCTTACTTCATGAGATGTTGTGAGATTTAAACAAAATAATACATATGAGGTGGTTATCATACTACCTAGCAATTAATGACTTTTCTATAAATATTATTATATGTTTATTAACTAAAAAATGACATTAGTTTTAAAATAGCTAAGGTTTTCCAGTTTAACATCAATATAAACAGGGGGTTTTCTTCTTTGGTCAGATATTAAATTCATATCATAGTGGGCACATTTTTGAAAGTTTTTAAGTTAGAAAATATTACTATATATTAAGCATTTTGTCCTCAAAATTTTGTCCTCAAAATTCTGCTTTATTTCAGAAGAAATTTAGACTGGGGAGATACTTCTATTATTATCCAATGATAGAATGTGGAAATTTTCAAAAGAAAGAAAGTGAAGCAAGATTTTTCTTATCTGACAGTAACAGGTCCTATAATGTTACTATTAAAATTTTTCATTTTTTACCCTGATTAGCTAAAATTACCAAATTGTGCAGTAATTACTAAAATTATTTAAATGTAATACAGTATTTATGTGAACTCAATTTATGACTAAGTTGTCATTTTAAATGTGTGTAAAATTATGCTTAACTTAGTAATTATTATTAGCATAATTGGCCATTAATTGAAAGGTAAAAAAAATCCTTATAAATGGAGGAAATATTTATGCTTTAAAAATAAAATAATAAACATTTCAAAACTGCTAAAGAACCTTAGTTTACATTCAGAAAGGACAATTTGTTAGGTGAAAAGAGTCAAAAATCATGAATGTAAGAAATGGAGTATTTCCTGCAATATTAATAAAGAAGGATGTCACAGTCATTAGCAATTTCATCCTTCCAGGGCAACCAGGAAGGAGAACAATATCCAGTAGCCATTAGGCTGCAGCCACTCTCTAAGGTGAATACTGAGGAAAAACAAAGGATGATGGCCCTAGATAACTGAGATGCATATGAAAAGAATGCTTTTAGTGAGCAAGACTCTTTCATCTTCCCATACATAGGAAAGTGCTAAATTCCTTAACTTGAGATATCTGCATTTCTTTAATTCACAAAAATATTTTGATGTTCAGACTGCCTGCCCTTTGTTGCAAACTTCTATATAACTTAACTTCTTCCCCCACCTCCTCAGAGCAGTTCTCTCAGGGTCACTTGAGATACTGTCTCCTGGGTTTGAAATCCTAAAAATTCCCGCCAAGTAAAACATAACTTTCAACTTTTAGGTTATGACATTTTTTAAGTTGACTAGTGAAGAATATCTGGTACACAAAAATGAAAAGATTAGGTGTAATTTTACCATAAAAAAAAAATCTAAGAGAAAAATAGACTCATAAATTGTTTAAAAAGTGTACTAAAGATTAATATTCCTAGATATGTAATAGACAAATAGCCCATACATATGATTTTGAGCATCTTTCTTTGGAAAGTGCCTGCTTTAGTAGTCAGAACACAATTTGGTATCCTGCAATGAAAAAGCTTGTTGCCTGTCACTGTAAAATGATGCCTGTCCATGTACACTTCTTACACAGTTCACAGTGTCTTCTAGTACATCACTACTAAGTAAAGAATGATGGTCAGATCAACAGATATTCTGATCAATCCTTCCACATAAAAGAGAGATAAAGCAGTTTGATAAAACTCAGGAGAAAAGGAGAATTTTAACACATGTATACTCAATGTCTGCAAAAATCTAACAAAAGATATTCCACTATCTGTGGAATAAATCTGCTTTTTCTTAAGTACAAAATTTTGGAACATTTCAAGGTTATTAAAAATTGCAAATTTTAGAAAGTCTAGAAAATAAAAGATGAGAAAAACAAATGGAAAACAAGAGGAAAAAAATGCAAAAAGTCAGTAAGACATATATCCAAGTACAGGAGCTTCTGAAAGCTACATAGAAATATTGTTGGGAAATTATCAAATAAAAGTATATAAGGAGACTTATTAACTTTGAGGAAACACTAGTTTTCAGGTTGCATGGCCCACTTAGTGCTTAAGGCAATGAATTAGAATATACAATCCAAACAGAGACGGAGACAGAGCCAAAGCAAAAACAACACCCAGTTATGGATGTGACTGGTGATGGAAGTAAAGTCTGAAGCTGTAAGAGCAACATTGCATAGGAACCTGGAATGTTAGGTCCATGAATCAAGGTACATTATAAGTGGTCAAACAGGAGATGGCAACAATAAACATTGACATTTTAGGAATCAGTGAGCTAAAATGGACTGGAATGGGTGAATTTAACTCAGGTGATCATTGTATCTACTATTGTGGGCAAGAAACTCTTAGAAGAAATGGAAGCCATTATAGTCAACAACAGAGTCTGAAATGCAGTACTTGGAGACAATCTCAAAAATGATGGAATGATCTCTGGTTGTTTCCAGGCAAATCACTCAATATAACAGTAATTGAGGTCTATGCCCCAACCATAATGCTGAAGAAGCTGAAGTTGAATGGTTCTATGAAGACCTATAAGATCTTCTAGAATTAACACCCAAAAAAGATGTCCTTTTCATTATAAGACTGAATGCAAAAGTAGGAAGTCAAGAGATACTTAGAGTAATGGGCAAATTTGGCCTTGGAGCAAAAAACTGAAGCAGGGCAAAGGCTAAAAAAGAGAACACACTGATCATAGCAAAAGCCTTCTTCCAACAACACAAGAGAAGACTCTACACATGGACATCACCAGATGGTCAGTATCAAAATCAGATTGATTATATTCTTTGCAGCCAAAGATGAAAAAGCTCTATACAGTCAGCAAAAACAAGACCGGGAGCTGACTGTGGCTCAGATCATGAACTCCTTGTTGCCAAATTAAGACTTAAATTGAGGAAAGTAGGGAAAACCACCAGACCACTCAGGTATGATCTAAATAAAATCCCTTACAATTATACAGTGGAAGTGACAAATAGATTTAAGGGACTAGATTTGATAGACAGTGCCTGAACAACTATGGACGGAGGTTCATGACATTGTACAGGAGGCAGTGATCAAGACCATCCCCAAGAAAAAGAAATGCAAAAACGCAAAAAGATTGTCTGGGGAGGCGTTACAATCAGGTATGAAAAGAAGAGAAGTGAAGGCAAAGGAGAAAAGGAAAGATATACCTATTTGAATGCAGAGTTCCAAAGAATAGCAAGGAGAGAAAAGAAAGCCTTCTTCAGTGATCAGTGAGAAGAAATAGAGGAAAGCAATAGAATGGGAAAGACTAGAGATCCCTTCAAGAAAATCAGAGACACCAAGGAAACATTTCATGCAAAGATGGGCACCATAAAGGACAGAAATGGCAGGGACCTAACGGAAGTAGAAGATATTAAGAAGAGGTGGCAAGAATACACAGAAGAGTTATATATAAAAGATCTTCATGGCTGAGATAATCACGATGGTGTGATCTATCACCTAGAGCCAGACATCCTGGTATGCAAAGTCAAGTGGGGCTTAGGAAATATCACCATAAACAAAACCAGTGAAGTGCTGGAATTCCAGCTGAGCTATTTCAAATCCTAAAAGATGATGCTAAAAGTGCTGCACTCAATATGCCAGCAAATTTGGAAAACTCAGCAGTGGCCACCGGACTGGAAAAGGTTAGTTTTCATTCCAATCCCAAAGAAAGACAATGTCAAAGAATGCTCAAACTACCACACAATTGAACTCATTTCACGTGCTAGCAAAGTAATGCTCAAAATTCTCTAAGCCAGTCTTCAACAATATGTGAACTGAGAACTTCCAGATGTTCAACCTGGATTTACAAAAGGCAGAGGAAGCAGATATAAAAATGCCAGCATCCATTGGATCATCAACAAAGCAAGAGAGTTCCAGAAAAACATCTACTTCTTCTTTATAGACTGTGACAAAGCCCTTGAATATGTGGATCACAACAAATTGTGGAAAATTCTTAAAGAGATGGGAATACCAGACCACCTGACCTGCCTCCTGAGAAATCAGTATGCAGGTCAAGAAGCAAGAGTTAGAACTGGACATGGAACGACAGACTGGTTCCAAATTGGGAAAAGAGTACGTCAAGACTGTATATTGTCACCCTGCTTATTTAACTTATATGCAGAGTACATCATGTGAAATGCCAGGCTGGATGAAGCAAAGGCTGTAATCAAGATTGCCAGGAGAAATATCAATCACTTCAGATATGTAGATGTCACCACCCTTACGGCAGAAAGTGAAGAACTAATGATCCTCTTGATGAAAGTGAAAGAGGAGAGTGAAAAAGTTGGCTTAAAGCTCAATATCCAGAAAACTAAGATCCTGGCATCTGGTCCCATCATTTCATAGAAAATAAATGGGGAAACAATGGAAACAGTGACAGACTTTATTTTGGGGGGGCTCCAAAATCACTGTAGATAGTGACTGCAGATATGAAATTAAAAGGTGCTTGCTCCTTGGAAGGAAAGTTATGATCAAACTAGACAGCATATAAAAAAGCAGAGACATTACTTTACCAACAATGGTCTAGTCACAGCTATGGTTTTTCCAGTAGTCATGTATGGATATAATGTTGGAGGATAAAGAAAACTCAGTGCTAAAGAATTGATGCTTTTGAACTGTGGTGTTGGAGAAGACTCTTGAGAGTCCCTTGGACAACAAGGAGATCCAACCACTCTATCCTGAAGGGAATCAGTCCTGAATATTCATTGGAAGGACTGATGCTGAGGCTGAAACTCCAATACTTTGACCACCTGATGCGAAGAACTGACTCATTGGAAAAGACCCTGATGCTGGGAAAGATTGAAAGGGGGATGAGAAGGGGATGACAGAGGATGAGATGGATGGATGGCATCACTGACTTGATGGACATGAGTTAAATATGCTCCAGGAGTTGGTGATGGACAGGGAGGCATGGAAGCCTGGTGTGCTGCAGTCCATGGGGTTACAAAGAGTTGGACACGACTGAGTGACTGAACTGAGTTGAATCCAAAGAGAAATATGAGCATTGACATTTATAATTGTAAAATTTCAAAAACTGAAATATTAAATGAAGATCATGGAATAAAAGAGAGAACCAGAGTGAGGTACAAAGAGAGAAAAAAAAAATTCCAACATAAATCTTGTCCTTAATCAATTTTTGATCATTTATAATATAAAGAAATTTATAGCTATTCAAATTTCAATGGTCTTATAATTTTGCTGGATTGTTTGTTGTTATTTCAACATTATTCTACTTCCATACTCTCCAATGTATTTCAAGGATGATACTCTGATCTAGATTTCTGAAACTCACATGGCATTAGACATCTGGGTTAGATGCTACCAGTGAAAGGCTATCACACATCTTTTAGACATAGGTGGCAATTGCCAGATGAAAGAACAGAGAGTATTGCTGGCCAAAACCTTGACTTTCTTTGTCCACCAAAGTCAAATAAAAATAGAGTTTGGAATTTGGTGGCTTTAATTCTCAGTCAGCAGCTCAGCCAGGCAACATGGGAGCGCAGTATGCTCATGTCTCAAGAACTGTGTCCCTCCCACTCCATGAGTCTAGGAGCTTATGTAAGATGCGGGCTCACAGTCAGGAGCTAGTGATGAAAGACAAAGGTGTTAGGACCTTGATTTCTCCCTCTTGTATTGTTTCAGAGATAGTAATCAGCTGGAGTCAGTAACCCAGTAATTGAGTCTGGCATTTAAGTGACTCTGTGGCCTTTCTGACACGTAAAAAAGAACTATAAGAGGAAGAGTGTCATAAGGGTACACACCAGATACAGGCTGTGTTTAGCATAGAGTGAAAGGGAAATAGATGTGAATTGTAGCTCCTGTAGAGTTAGGGAGCAGAAAAGTAAACTTAGTTACAGGCATGCAGAGTTAGGAGCAGTTAAAGTTAAAAAATAACTAGGTTTTTAAGATGTCTTTCCTTCTACTAACCCTGGAGTTCTTCATTTCTTCCTTCTCTAGTTGCTTTAGGTGTAGAGCTAGGTTATTTATTTGGCTTTTTTCTTGTTTCTTGATGTAAGCCCGTAATGCTATGAACCTTCCCCTTAGCACTGCTTTTACAGTGTCCCATAGGTTTTGGGTTGTTGTGTTTTCATTTTCATTCATTTCTATGCATATTTTGATTTATTTTTTTATTTCTTCTATGATTTGTTGGTTATTCAGAAGCATGTTATTTGGCCTCCATATGTTTGAATTTTTAATAATTTTTTTTTCCTGTAATTGAGATCTAATCTTACGGCACTGTGGTCAGAAAAGATGACTGGAATGATTTTAATTTTTTTGAATTTACCAAGGCTAGATTTATGGTCCAGGATGTGATCTATTCTGGAGAAGGTTCCGTGTGCACTTGAGAAAAAGGTGAAATTGATTGTTTTGGAGTGAAATGTCCTATAGATATCAGTTAGGTCTAGCTGGTCCATTGTGTCATTTAAAGTTTGTGTTTCCTTGTTAATTTTCTGTTTAGTTGATCTATCCATAGTTGTGAGTGGGATATTAAAGCCTCCCACTATTATTGCATTACTAAGAAGCATGTGAAAAGATGTTCAACATCACTCATTATCAGAGAAATGCAAATCAAAACCACAATGAACTATGATTACACGCCAGTCAGGATGGCTGCTATCCAAAAGTCTACAAGCAATAAATGCTGGAGAGGGTGTGGAGAAAAGGGAACCCTCTTACACTGTTGGTGGGAATGCAAACTAGTACAGCTGCTATGGAGAACACTGTGGAGATTTCTTAAAAAACTAGAAATAGAACTGCCATATGACCCAACAATCCCACTTCTGGGCATACACACCGAGGAAACCAGATCTGAAAGAGACACATGCACCCCAATGTTCATTGCAGCACTGTTTATGATAGCCAGGACATAGAAGCAACCTAGATGCCCATCAGCAGATGAATGGATAAGGAAGCTGTGGTACATATACACCATGGAATATTACTCAGCCATTAAAAAGAATTCATTTGAATCAGTTCTAATGAGATGGATGAAACTGGAGCCCCTTATACAGAGTAAAGTAAGCCAGAAAGATAAAGACCAATACAGTATACTAACACATATATATGGAATTTAGTTTTATATCCTGCAACTTTACTATATTCATTGATTAGCTCTAGTAATTTTCTGGTAGTCTTTAGGGTTTTCTATGTAGAGGATCATGTCATCTGCAAACAGCGAGAGTTTCACTTCTTCTTTTCCTATCTGGATTCCTTTTCCTTCTTTTTCTGCTCTGACTGCTGTGGCCAAAACTTCCAAAACTATGTTGAATAGTAGTGGTGAGAGTGGGCACCCTTGTCTTGTTCCTGATTTCAGGGAAAATGCTTTCAATTTTTCACCATTGAGGGTAATGCTTTCTGTGGGTTTGTCATATATAGCTTTTATTATGTTGAGGTATGTTCCTTCTAGTCCTGCTTTCTGGAGAGTTTTAATCATAAATGAGTGTTGAATTTTGTCAAAGGCTTTTTCTGCATCTATTGAGAAAATCATACGGTTTTTATCTTTCAATTTATTAATGTGGTGTATTGCATTGATTGATTTGTGGATATTAAAGAATCCTTGCATTCCTGGGATAAAGCCCACTTGGTCATGATGTATGATCTTTTTAATATGTTGTTGGATTCTGTTTGCTAGAATTTTGTTAAGGATTTTTGCATCTATGTTCATCAGTGATATTGGCCTGTAGTTTTCTTTTTGTGTGGCATCTTTGTCTGGTTTTGGAATTAGGGTGATGGTGGCCTCATAGAATGAGTTTGGAAGTTTACCTTCTTCTGCAATTTTCTGGAAGAGTTTGAGTAAGATAGGTGTTAGCTCTTCTCTAAATTTTTGGTAGAATTCAGCTGTGAAGCCATCTGGTCCTGGGCTTTTGTTTGCTGGAAGATTTCTGATTACAGTTTTGATTTCCTTGCTTGTGATGGGTCTGTTAAGATCTTCTATTCCTTTCTGGTTCAGTTTTGGAAAGTTATACTTTTCTAAGAATTTGTCCATTTCTTCCAAGTTGTCCATTTTATTGGCATAGAGCTGCTGGTAGTAGTTTCTTATGATCCTTTGTATTTCAGTGTTGTCTGTCGTGATCTCTCCATTTTCATTTCTAATTTTGTTAATTTGGTTCTTCTACCTTTGTTTCTTAATGAGTCTTGCTAACGGTTTGTCAAAGATGGTAACGATAACCCTATATGCAAAACAGAAAGAGAGACACAGATGTACAGAACAGACTTTTGAACTCTGTGGGAGAAGGCGAGGGTGGGATGTTTCGAGAGAACAGCATTGAAACATGTATATTATCTAGGGTGAAACAGATAACCAGCCCAGGCTGGAGGCATGAGACAAGTGCTTGGGCCTGGTGCACTGGGAAGACCCAGAGGAATCAGGTGGAAAGGGAGGTGGGAGGGGGGGATCGGGAAGGGGAACACATGTAAATCCATGGCTGATTCATGTCAATGTATGGCAAAAACCACTACAATATTGTAAAGTAATTAGCCTCCAACAAATAAAAATAAATGGAAAAAAAAAATAACTAGGAATGTTTAGGCCTGCTCACTGTTCTCTTTATTTGCTTTGTTCTCAGGAAAAGGAAAGGAAAACAAACAAACAAACAAAAAACCTATATGCCCCCCCCCCCCCTTTTTTTTTCCTTTTCACTGCAACAAACGCACAGGGCTTGCAGTTAATTCTCTGTGAACTGCTCCCAAATCCTGCACCTTAGGTATCCTGAAGGCCAAGAGCAGTTTTTATTTAATTGCTTTCCTACTTTCGGGGTGTGTGTGTGGGGGGGGGGGGGCGCTTTCCAGGTGGCGCTAGTGGTAAAGAACTTGCCTGCCAATGCAACAGACATGAGACACATGTTTGATCCCTGGGTCAGAAAGATTCCGCTGGACAGAGGGGCCTGCTGGGTTACAGTCCATAGGGTCACAAGGAGTCCAATATGACTGAATCAACTTAGCATGCACGCTACTTTCTTGGTGCTAGAAAATCTAGATTACTTCCCACTTTCCTGGTGGAACACTATTTAATACCCCTTCTATGCACAGAGTCATAGGAAAATTAAAGGAAAAAAAAAAAGAGAGAGAGAAACAGAGACAGAAGAGGTTACATGAAAAAAGCAAGTTACTAGATACTATGTAATTTTTATTAAAATACATATATAAACTTCAAAAATCTCTACATCTCTAAAGAACATTAAGAAAGGCGTGTCAGCAAAACAACTACACTCTAATATTAAAAAAAAATCAGAAAAAAAAAGGTGTGACAGAATACACACACAATAGTTAATACTGATTAGAGAGATGGAACTGGAATGGGGTTAAGATGACAAAGAAGTGGGGTGACAATAAAACATGATGTCTTTCTTTATGAATATTGGGATTGCTTGATTTATTACAAAGATTATGAGTTGTTCTTTTAATTACATAATGCAAATTCAAATGTATTTAAAATATATTTCCCTTACAATCACTAGAAGGCTGACATAACTGCTTCTTCATGTGTCACTTTCATCTTCATTTCACTCTAGAGTTATTTCTGATTTCAGAACTCAGTAGGGCAATTAGCTAATTAGTGGCTAGTTAGCACAATAGTAGTGTTTCTAATGACCTTTCATAAGAAACTGATAAATGCTAGATTAAAATAATATGAACCATATATGTTTGGGTGGTAGTCTGTGGTGGTAGCAGTGGGAAACAGGATTAAGTTATTTGGTATACTTCAATGGTGATGCTGTGAAAGTGCTGCACTCAACATGTCAGCAAATTTGCAAAACTCAGCAGTGACCACAGGACTGGAAAAGGACAGTTTTCATTCCAATCCCAAAGAAAGACATTGCCAAAGAATGCTCAAACTACCGCACAATTGCACTCATCTCACATGCTAGTAAAGTAATGCTCAAAGTTCTCCAAGCAAGGCTTTAGTAATATGTGAACCGTGAACTTTCAGATGTTCAAGCTGGTTTTAGAAAAGGCAGAGGAACCAGAGTTCAAATTGACAACATCTGCTGGATCATCGAAAAAGCAAGAGAGTTCCAGAAAAACATCTATTTCTGCTTTATTGACTATGCCAAAGACTTTGATTGTGTGAATCACAATAAACTGTGGAAAATTCTGCAGGAGATGGGAATCCCAGATCACTTGACATGCCTCTTTTGAATCCTGTATGCAGGTCAGGAAGCAACAGTGAGAACTGAACATGGACCAACAGACTGGTTCCAAATCGGGAAAAGAGTATGTCAAGGCTGTATACTGTCACCCTGCTTATTTAACTTATATGCAGAGTACATCATGAGAAATGCTGGGCTGGAAGAAGCACAAGCTGGAATCAAGATTTCCGGGAGAAATATCAATAACCTCAGATATGCAGATGACACCATCCTTATGGCAGAAGGTGAAGAAGAACTAAAGAGCCTCTTGATGAAAGTGAAAGAGGAGAGTGAAAAAGTTAGCTTAGAGCTCAACATTCAGAAAACTACGATCATGGCATCTAGTCCCGTCACCTCATGGAAAAGAGATGGGGAAACAGGGGAAAGAGTGGATGACTTTATTTTTTTGGCCTCCAAAATCACTGCAGATGGTGATTGCAGCCATGAGATTAAAAGATGCTTACTCCTTGGAAGGAAAGTTATGACCAACCTAGATAACATTAAAAAGCAGAGACATTACTTTGCAAACAAAGGTCTGTCTAGTCAAGGCTATGGTTTTTCCAGCAGTCATGTATGGAAGTAAGAGTTGGACTATAAAGAAAGCTGAGTGCTGAAGAATTGATGCTTTTGAACTGTGGTGTTGGAGAAAACTCTTGAGAGTCCCTCGGACTGCAAGGAGATCCACCCAGTCCTTCCTAAAGGAGATCAGTCCTGGGTGTTCATTGGAAGGACTGATGTTGAAGCTGAAACGCCTATACTTTGGCCACCTGATGTGAAGAGCTGACTCATTTGAAAAGACCCTGATGCTGGGAAGGATTGAGGGCAGGAGCAGAACGGGACTACAGAAGATGAGATGGTTGGATGGCATCACCAACTCGGTGGATATGGGTTTGGGTAGACTCCAGGAGTTGGTGATGAACAGGGAGGGCTGGAGTGCTGTGATTCATGGATTCTCAAAGAGTCAGACATGACTGAGCGACTGAACTGAACTGAAATGAACTGAATGAAGCTGTCTACTTGGGAGGCTTTAAGCAGTAATTGTGCAAGTTAGTAACAAAAACACTACCTTTTATTTTTTATTTTTGCTGCACACCTGCAATGTCACGTGGAGACAGCAGCAGAGAAAAGAACAGAACTCAATGTCTTCTATATGAATGTTGAAAAAATGTTGCCATGATGCACTTCACTGCCATGTAGGTCAGCTTATAAGATTTTGGAGTGTTTTAAATGTATACAAAAATAGGAAATGTTAGTTGTTCTGGTAAGGTTTAAACATATTATGTACTGGAAGGTATAGTTTTTATTATTATGAATGAGCATGTTGACATAAGGTGTGATAGGAGCAAGAATAGCTGTTCTCTGTTTGTTCTGGCAGTGCATTATATTCACATTATGTTTTTTGAATTTTGTTTAAAGATAAGCACAGTGAGTAATTGTAACATTAACTGGTAATGTACTGCTGATACATGAAAATAGAGAAACAAATTAAAAACATCATTCAACTGCAATTTTAGAGTATAATAAAAGTCTGGACTTCAAAATGCACAAGGACTACCCATTTGACAGAATTTTTACATTGCAGTCATTATATGAAATGCCATCTTTAATAGATGACAAGTGTTTCTACTGATAATTGATATGCCATTTTAGACCATATATATATATACATATATATACATACATATACATATGTATATATACATATAGACCATATATATACACATATATACATACATATACACATATATACACATACATATATATATATACATATATATACCCATATATATCAGTTCATTTTGGTTCAGTCGCTCAGTTGTGTCTGATTCTTTGCGACCCTGTGAACTGCAGCACGCCAGGCCTCCCTGTCCATCACCAATTCCTGGAGTCTACCCAAACCCATGTTCACTGAGGCGGTGATGCCATCCAACCATTTCATCCTCTGCCATCCCCTTCTCTTCCTGCCCTCAATCTTTCTCAGAATCAGGGTCTTTTCAAATGAGTCAGCTCGTCATATCAGGTGGCCAAAGTATTGGAGTTTCAGCTTCAACATCAGTCCTGTCAATGAACACCTGGGACTGATCTCCTTTAGGATGGGCCTGCTGGATCTCCTTGCAGTCCAAGGGACTCTCAAGAGTCTTCTCCATCACCACAGTTCAAAAGCATCAATTCTTCTGCATTCAGCTTTCTTTATAGTTCAACTCTCACTTCCAAACATGACCACTGGAGAAACCATAGCCTTGACTAGACGGACCTTTGTTGGCAATGGAATGTCTCTGCTTTTTAACATGCTAGCTAGGTTGGTCATAACTTTCCTTCCAAGGAGTAAATGTCTTTTAATTTCATGGCTGCAATCATCATCAGCAGTGATTTTGGAGCCCAGAAAAATAAAGTCAGCCACTGTTTCCCCATCTATTTTCCACGAAGTGATGGGACCAGATGCCATGAAGTTAGTTTTCTGAATGTTGAGCTTTGAGCCAACTTTTTGACTCTCCTCTTTCACTTTCATCAAGAGGCTCTTTAGTTCTTCTTCACTTTCTGCCATAAGGGTGGTGTCATCTCCATATCTGAGGTTATTGATATTTCTCCCGGCAATCTTGATTCCAGCTTGTGCTTCATTCAGCCCAGCGTTTCTCATGATGTACTCTGCATATAAGTTAAATAAGCAGGGTGACAATATATAGTCTTGACGTACACCTTTTCCTATTTGGAAGCAGTCTGTTGTTCCATGTCCAGTTCTAGCAGTTGCTTCATGACCTGCATACAGGTTTCTCAAGAGGCAGGTCAGGTGGTCTGGGATTCCCATCTTTTTAAGAATTTTGCACAGTTTATTATGATCCACACAGTCAAGAGTTTTGGCATAGTCAATAAAGCAGAAATAGATGTTTTTCTGGAACTCTCTTGCTTTTTTGATGATCCAGCAGATGTTGTCAATTTGATCTCTGGTTCCTCTGCCTTTTCTAAAACCAGCTTGAACATCTGGAAGCTCACGGTTCATGTATTGCTGAAGCCTTGCTTGGAGAACTTTGAGCATTACTTTACTAGTGTGTGAGATGAGTGCAATTGTGCGGTAGTTTGAGCATTCTTTGGCATTGCCTTTCTTTGGGATTGGAATGAAAACTGACCTTTTCCAGTCCTGGGCCACTCTTGAATTTTCCAAATTTGCTGGCATATTGAGTGCAGCACTTTCACAGCATCATCTTTTAGGATTTGAAATAGCTCAACTGGAATTCCATCACCCCAACTAGCTCTGTTGGTAGTGATGCTTTCTAAGGCCCACTTGACTTCACATTCCAGGATATCTGGCTCTAGGTGAGTGATCACACCATTGTGATTATCTGGGTCGTGAAGATCTTTTTTGTACAGTTCTGTGTATTCTTGCCACCTCTTCTTAATATCTTCTGCTTCTGTTAGGTCACTACCATTTATTTCTGCCCTTTATTGTGTCCATCTTTGCATAAAGTGTTCCCTTGGTATCCCTAATTTTCTTGAAGAGATCTCTAGTCTTTCCCATTCTTTTGTTTTCCTCTATTTCTTTGCACTGATCACTGAGGAAGGCGTTCTTATCACTCCTTGCTATTCTTTCGAACTCTGCATTCAAATGGGTATATCTTTCCTTTTCTCCTTTGCTTTTCACTTCCCTTCATTTCACAGCTATTTGTTAGGCCTCCTTTGAAAGCCATTTTGCTTTTTGCATTTCTTTTTCTTGGGGATGGTCTTGATTCTTGTCTCCTGTAGAATGTCATGAACTCCATCCATAGTTCATCAGGCACCCTGTCTGTCAGATCTAGTCCCTTAAATCTGTTTCTCACTTCCACGGTATAGTCATAAAGGATTTGATTTAGATCATACCTGAATGGCCTAGTGGTTTTCTGAACTTTCTTCAATTTCAGTCTGAATTTGGCTATAAGGAGTTCATGATCTGAATCACAGTCAGCTCCTGGTCTTGTTTTTGCTGACTGTATAAAGCTTCTCCATCTTTGGCTGCAAAGAATATAGTCAATCTGATTTTGGTGTCAACCATCTGGTGATGTCCATGTGTAGAGTCTTCTCTTGTGTTGTTGGAAGTTGGTGTTTTCTATAACCAGTGTGTTCTCTTGGCAGAAGTCTATTAGCCTTTGCCCTGCTTCATTCTGCACTCCAAGGCCAAGTTTGCCTGTTACTCCAGGTGTTTCTTGACTTCCTACTTTTGCATTCCAGTCCCCTATAGTTAAAAGGACATCTTTTTTAGGTATTAGTTCTTGAAGGTGTTATATCACATACATATAGTTAAATTTTGATCCAAAAAACTAATTATCCTACTAAGCAGGTGGTTTATGTTTGTTTTTAATATACATTAGGCATTAATTATATTTGGCTACAAATTTATTGCAGTACTTTTGGGTACTCTCCTTTATCTCATGGTATAGATGAATAAATTTGTGATAAATTTAGTCAAATGTAAACATTTATAGAAAAGAAATTTTTAATGTGAACATTAAGTAACTGGAGAGACTTTAAGAATAGCTTTATAGCTACAGATTATGTAATTCAGTGACTCCTAAACCTAGCCTATTGTAATGTGCTTTGAGAATATTCCTTGACCTCAGTCTGTTTTACTTAATCTTATTCTCTGCATTTGCACCAGAAAACTTGTTGCTCATTTTTTTTATTAGTGTCTCAGGTGACTGATGATCCTTTCTTCACATTTCTGATAGAATCCATCTCCTTGTGGATTGATGTGGAACTGGAATCTAGAGAGTTAAGACAGATGTTCAAAGGGAGATTAGTGCCTCTTACATGGCTTAGCATGTTGGCTATCATATTTTCCTGTTGCAAACAGTACACAGTACACAGATTTTTGAGGGTGTTAAATTTAACAACATAAAATTAACATTTCAATCATAGGATATTGGCCTTGGGAGAGGATTCAATTTGTTTATTTTAGCAAGCTTATATTATCATCATAGAGTCTAAGTTCTTCCTTACGCAATGTAGTCAATATTACTTTGATATAAAAGGGTAGATGAAAATTAATAAAAGGTGAGTCTTACTCTGTCTGACTCACAACAAGGAGTTTCTTTTGTTGTTGCTGTTGTTCAGTCACAAAGTCATATCCGACTCTTTGTGACCCCGTGGACTGCAGGCAGCATGCTAGGCTTCTGTCCTTCACTTTCTCCCAGAGTTTGCTCAAACTCATGTCCATTGAGTTGACGAGGGCATCCAGCCATCTCATCCTCTGTTGCCCACTTTTCCGCCTGCCCTCAACCTTTCCCAGAATCAGGGTCTTTCCCAACAAGGTCGGCTTTTCACATCAGGTGGCCAAAGTATTGTAGCCTTAACTTCAGCATCAGTCCTTCCAATGAATATTCAGGGTTGATTTCCTTTAGGATTCACTGGTTTGATCTCCTTCCTGTCCAGTGGACTCTCAAGAGTCTTGTCCGGCACCATAGTTTGAAAACATCAATTCTTCGGCACTCAGCCTTCTTTATAATCCAGCTCTCATGTCCGTATGTAACTACTGGTAAACCATGGCTTTGACTATATAGAACTTTGTCAGCAAAGTGATGTCTCTGCTTTTTAATATGCTGTCTAAGTTTGT
This sequence comes from Cervus canadensis, assembly GCF_019320065.1. Classification (NCBI taxonomy): domain Eukaryota; kingdom Metazoa; phylum Chordata; class Mammalia; order Artiodactyla; family Cervidae; genus Cervus; species Cervus canadensis. The sequence goes on along the minus strand of NC_057412.1, from coordinate 26,011,422 downwards.
CATAGCTTTTCTTTCAAGGAGCAAGCATCTGAGTTTCTTTAGAAGTTTTATTTAGTTTCTAGTATTTCCATCCATTTTTTATCTTCCCAATCTCTCTTTTTTTAGTGCAATTTCTACTGAGGGTGGTTTAAAAACAGATTAATGAAGATCAAATATTCTGCTAACATATACAGTAGTAGCATTATCTGGTGATGTTTTAAATTATTTAATTAGCTAAAAGAGATATGTAGCATGTGTAATTTTGTAAGATGATGTATGAAGAAATCACATAACAAATTAAGAAAATGTGTATACATTGATTGGGCACTGAGTTATGAACTTCGATGCTTTAACCTTTATTTCTCTGTTTTCTTATAATTAGACTGGAACAATTGTAATACATAACTCACAGTGTTGTTTTGAGTAGTGGAAGGCATGGAATTACAGTTCTCAGATTCTCTTCATTAAAACTGGCTGCAAGGAGTAGTGATGTTGACTGTTTTCCCCAGATGCCACCCTCTGGATCCATCAGTGTATCTGCATAGAAGCCATCCTTCTCCCAGGATGTTTCCAGTCAATGACTGAGCATGGCAGGGATCCTGGTGCCTACCCTTTCCTGAAGGGCTCAGGGCTTCTCCTACTCATAACTTTGGCTCAGGGGCTACCACCACCCTTGTGGAACCTTCCCAGCATGTGCTACAGTCTGAGACTCTCTCTCTGCCCCATTATCCTTCCTTTCCCTTTTCTTTTCCAGTTGCCATAGCTGTGTTTAAGTCTGAAGGTTCTTGTAACAAACTCCTGCTTCCTTACCTTTTTCCTACACGGAATGTTTCACATCATAAATGACTTTCATATCTTATCCTATCATGGTAACTGGTACTTGAGAGACCCGAAATAAAACTTGAGAATACTGCAACTTGAGAATAAATAACTATTAGTAAAAATATTTAGAATTTTGCCTGCACATACTGCAGTATATAAGTACTATATGTGATGTCCTGAAAAAAACAAGTGCCTTGGAGTACAAAACGAAGCAGGTCAAAGGCTAACACAGTTAGCCAAGAGAACGCACTGGTCATAGCCAACATTCATTTTCAACAACAAAGGAGAAGACTCTACAAATGGACATCACCAGATGGTCAATACTGAAATCAGATTGATTATATTCTCTGCAGCCAAAGAAGAAGAAGCTCCATAAAGTTAGCAAAACAGGTGCTGGAGCTGACTGTGGCTCAGATCATGAATTCCTTATTCCCAAATTCATACTTAAATTGAAAAAAGCAGGAAAAAAACACTACACCACTCAGATATGACCTAAATCAAATCTGTTACAATTATACAGTGGAAGTGACAACTAGATTCAAGGGATTACATCTGATAGAGAGTGCCTGAAGAATTATGGATGGAAGTTCATGACATTGTACAGGAGGCAGCCATCAAGACCATCCCCAAGAAAAAGAAATGCAAAAAGGCAAAATGGTTGTCTGAGGAGGCCTTAAAAATATCTGTGAAAAGAAGAGAAGTGAAAGGCAAAAGAAAAAACAAAACACATACCCATTTGAATGCAGACTTCCAAGGAGTAGCAAGGAGAGATAAGAAAGCCTTCCTCAGTGATCAGTGCAAAGAAATAGAGGAAAACAAAAGAATGGGGAAGACTAAAGATCTCTTCAAGAAAATTAGAGATACCAAGGGAACATTTCATGCAAAGATGGGCACAATTAAGGGCAGAAATGGGATGGACCAAGAGAAGTAGAAGATATTAAGCAGAGGTGGCAACAATACACAGAACTATACAAAAAAGATCTTCATGACCCTGATAACCATGATGGTGTGATCACTCACCTAGAGCCAGACATCCCGGAATGTGAAGTCAAGTGGCCTTAGGAAGCATCACTATGAACAAAGCTAGTGGAGGTGATGGAATTCCAGTTGAGCTATTTCAAATCCTAAAAGATAATGCTGTGAAAGTGCTGCACTCATTGTGTCAGCAAATCTGGAAAACTCAGCAGTGGTTACAGAACTGGAAAGGGTCAGTTTTCATTCCAATCCCTAAAAAAGGCAATGCCAAAGAATGCTAAAACTATGGCACAATTGCACTCATCTAACATGCTAGCAAAGTAATGCTGAAAATTCTCTAAGCCAGGTTTCATCAATACAGGAACCGTGACCTTCCAGATGTTCAAGCTGGTTTTAGAAAAGGCAGAGGAACCAGAGATCAAATTGCCAGTATCCGCTGGATCATCAAAAAAGCGAGAGAGTTCCAGAAAAACATCTACTTCTGCTTTATTGACTATGCCAAAGCCTTTGGCTGTGTGAATCACAGCAGACTGTGAAAAATTCTTAAAAGATGGGAATACCACACCTCCTGCCTCTTGAGAAATCTGTATGCAGGTCAAGAAGCTACAGTTAGAACTGGAGATGGAAAAACAGACTGGTTCCAAATGGGAAAGAAGTTTGTCAAGGAGGTATATTTTCACCTTTCTTATTTAACTTATATGCAGAGTACATCATGCAAAATGCCAGGCTGGATGAAGCACGAGCTGGAATCAAGATTGCCAGGAGAAATATCAATAACCTTCGATATGCAGATGACACCACACTTATGGCAGAAAGCAAAGAAGAACTAAAGAGCCTCTTGATGAAAGTGAAAGAGGAGAGTAACAATGTTAACTTAAAACTCAACATTCAGAAAACTAAGATCATGGCATCCTGTCCCATCACTTCATGGCAAATAGATAGGGAAACAATGTAAATAGTGACAGACATTATTTTTGGGGGCTCCATAATCACTGCAGATGGTGATTGCAGCTGCCAAATTAAAAGACACTTGCTCCTTGGAAGAAAGGCTATGGCCAAACTAGACAGCATATTAAAATGCAGAGACATTAATGCATCAAACATGTCCATCTAGTGAAAGCTATGTTTTTTCCAGTAGTCATAAATGGTTGTGAGAGTTAGAATATGAAGAAAGCTGAATGCTGAAGAATTGATGCATTTGAACTGTGGTGTTGGCAAAGACTCCTGAAAGTCCCTTGGACAGCAAGAAGATCCAACTAGTCTATCCTGAAGGAAATCAGTCCTGAATATTCATTGGAAGGACTGATGCTGAAGCTGAAACTCCATTACTTTGGCCACCTGATGGGAAGAACCGACTCATTTGAAAAGACCCTGATGCTGGGAAAGATTGAAGGTGGTAGAAGGGGATGACAGGATGAGATTGGTCATGGCATCACAGACGCGATGGACATGAGTTTGAGTATGCTCCAAGAGGTGGTGATGGACAGGGAAGCCTGACTTTCTGAAGTCCATGGGGTCGCAAAGAGTTGGGCACAGCCAAGCAACTGAACTGAACTGAACTGAGGATGAAAAGAGTCAAAAAGCACACACTTTCAGTTATAAAATAAATTAGTCATGCATTTGTAATGTACAACATGGTGACTATAGCTTGGAATACTGAATTTCTTATTTGACATTTGCTAAGGGAGTAGATATTAGTTCTTATTACAGAAAATGCAATTTTTTGGAGCTATGTAAGATAATAGGTTGAACTTGACTTATGATCATTTTCCAAAGTATACTAATATCGAATCATTATGTTTATGATATACCTGAATTGACATATTATGTCACTTATATCTCAATTAAAAGTAAGTAAAATTTTTGATTAATAACTTGAGTAATTTTACTAGATATGTATGAGATAAAATCAACAGAAGTATGAGAACTATTATTGCCGAACATTCCAAAAAAATGTCATTACTGGCCATTTTACTATCAGATGATTTTTCCAATTGAGTTTTGAAGTTCTTGGCATAAAGAACTGGCAGTGGTAAATTTATTTACTGAAGTAAACAATTATGTCACAGTTTAATTTGCTATAAAACTTTTATTGAGACTTGAGAAAACAATCCTATAGAGCAAATGCAACATTATAATCTCATAGCTTCCAATGTACTGTATCTAGAGGCTTTGATTTATTACCTTGGTGGAGCATTAATTGAAAATTTTACAGCATAATCCACCTTTTGCTTTGTGTCATGGTGTGCAACAATTAATAAGTCAAAAGACTTTGGATGTTTTGAAGAATTTTCTTTTGTTTTGGCTGGGGGAAAAGAGGGTGTGAGAAATGTACAGAGTTAAATAGTTATGTTTATAGAAGATTAAAGGATAGTTAAACAAACTGAAACATACATACAACTTCTTATAGGCAAAGTAGCTCAACATGGAATTGTTTACAAATATCATTTGTCCATAAAATGTTAACTGTATTGTAAATTATCTCCTGATAGTTATTTTTATAATATATATAATCCTTATTAATTTATTAACATTTTTTCTACACATTTTATGAAATATTTATTAAATTTTCTTATGTAAAACTTGCATATGAAAGTAAAACAGTTTCTAATTCATCCCAGAAATTTTTCTATGACTCATTCAGAATTTGATCAGTGAGATATTAGCAAGACAGGCTTCCCTGGTATCTCAGCTGGTAAAGAATCTGCCTGTAATGCGGGAGACCCTGGTTCAATTCCTGGGTCAGGAAGATCTGCTGGAGAAGGGATAGTCTACCCACTCCAGTATTCTTGGGCTTCCCTTGTGGCTCAGCTGGTGAAGAATCCACTTGCAATATGGGATACCTGGGTTCGATCCCTGGGTTGGGAAGATACCCTGGAGAAGGGAAAGGCTACCCACTCCAGTATTCTGCCCTGGAGAATTCCATGGATTTTGGGATCACAAAGAGTCAGACATGACTGACTGACTTTCACTTTCAGCAAGACAATTATCTGAGCTAAAGTAAGGTAGAAAATTTGGGTCTGAGTACTTGCACTGACATTTAGTAAAGTCTGTGATCCTAGATCTTTTCCAAAACTAAGTTTATCTACCAGATGAAAATGTTATATATTTTGCATGCACTTGTGGCTATTTAAATTCATTTTTCATATTACCTAAAAATGAGATTGGTTTAAGTTTCCTTATGTGTGCGTTACTTTGTATTCTTCCTTCACTGCTCTATGCCACCTATTATGAAGTTTGGTGGTTAATCCATCTAAAGCTGCTCCCAGCCTATAACTCACTTGGCTTAGAGCGATTAATCTTGTGTTTGTTTTTAGCCTCATTACTCAAGCTGATAGGACTTTGCAGAGTAGAAAACAGGAAATTGTGCTGAGGAGCAAGAAAATGAAGAATCTGGGTCAATTTCTTGTTTCACAGGTCTTTACAATTCCATTGGTGCTTTGATTCTTTCCTCATTTCTCTGAGGCCTTGAGTGCCCTCACATGGTGTTGAAACCTATCAAGATATTCCCAGGTAACTGGCTGTGATCTCTCTTGCTACTTCAGCATCCATAGGGAGCCTCTGAGAGCTGGAGCTTGAGGCAGCAAATGAAAATAACATGTTTCTACTAATTATATGTCCACTCATCCACCCCACTGATCTTCTAAAAGGAGCAAACTCACAGAATATTCAGCAGAAGAAGAATAAAAGGAAAAGCGAATAACTAGTGGGAGGAAATTGGGAATATGAATCAAAATTAAGAGGGAGAGAGAAAGGGAAGCATTTTCCATTGCTCACTCTCAATTCAAGAATCTGAGGAGGTACTCCCACCGGAATAAACATTGTCACTTTCACTCTTAGATCTGCAGATTCCCAGGATTCCACACTGCACTTTTAAATTGATAAGAATAATTTTATAAAAATCAATGACTCACATTGTTCAGAACTACTCACAGAAGTCTGGTTTTCATGAAGGAACATGGGATTTTATTATACAAATTTTGAGGTATCATGAAAGACTATCGATGTTTATATCCAATCTTGATTAATTTTCACGATGAATGTAGGATGAAAAACAATTCATGTTAAATAGATGGAAAAGTTGGGATTGAAAATGGTTATATAGTTTGCTGAAATTCATGCATTTAGTAAGATTGAAATTCCAGTATCTTTCTACTTTATTACTTCCATTCAAAATGTTTCAATAATTTATCCCAATTACTTCAAGAAAAGAGAAAACACCTACTTGAAAGCTCTAAAACATAAAGTTGGGGAAAACAAAGTTTCTTGCCTTCTCTCTTCTTAGATCTCCTGTGTTTCCTTTCCTAACATCCTTCTCTAAACTCACATACTATTCTCCTCTATTTAAAAGTAGAGATGCAAACATACAATGCTTTCCTTATCTTCCTACCACAAGAACTACCAGTTTATGTGCATTTGCTCTCATAAACCTTGGCTTCCCATCTGTATTAAAAACAAATTTCACTGTGCATGTGTGCTCAGTCATGTCTCTTTGTAACTCCATGGACTGTAGCCTGCCAGTCTCCTCTGTCCATGGAATTTTCCAGGTAAGAATACTCAAGTGGGTTGCCATTTCCTCCTCCTGGGGATCTTCCCAACCCAGGGATCAAGACCACATCCCCTGTGTCTCCTGCATTAGCAGGCAGATTCTTTACCACTGAGCCACCTTGGAAACCCAATAAATAGGACTACCAGCATTTAAATGCCCATCTATTGCTTTCTCATGAATTCACTCTGAACATTGCCCTCTGTATTTGATTTCCTGCTTTCTTTTGGAACTTGCACTCCAGTTTACAAACATACTTTGGCATGTCCTGTCTTAAACATACAAAACAGAACAACCAACCATCCAAAAGATGGTTTTTAGGTCATTATTAAATTACATTTACAACTTGGTATAATGTACCTACTAGGCCTCTGATCCTGCACTTATAAACATTAGATAAATTGCTTTCCTTTGTTTATGTGTATGACTAAGTCTAGACCAATTTATCCTGCAGTAATAATGAACATAAAAAAAAAAAAATCTCTGCTAATTAAAAAAAAAAAAGTTCATCTTTTACTTATTTATAGCATGAATCAGCACATGAGAGAGGGTGAGAAAAGACTGTTCCTTCATGTTATTATTGGGCAAGAGAGTACAATTCTACCATGTGTCTTGGAGGGTAATGAAGACTGGAATATTAGCAAACACTAATGATTACCACACTATGAAACACAAAGAAATTGGAACTTCAACACTCTTCTCTAGTTTAATTCCTCAAGTCTGGCTTCTATAATTAGTTATTTACTTTATCTTAAGCATTTTGCAGCAGATTAAGGTGGTTATAAATTTTAATTACTCCTTAAATGGCAAGGAAGCTAATTTGGAACTTTTAATTATATTTATGTTAGCTTTTCACTTGTACCCATTACTTCACTAGCAAAAAATATTTATCCAATATATATTTTATAACTAATACACTCTCCTCATGAATTACTCTTGATATCAGCCAATCTTAAGAAGATCACTTTGTTAACAATTATGCAAGTATGTGCCCAGGCTATCAAATATCTTGCCCTGCCAGGAGACTTATTCACCTTTAAAATATCTTTGGGTGGATGAATTCTTTTTTGGGGGAATTTTCTTCCTCCCAGCGAACTGATAAGAGAAATTTAGAACACCTGAATATCTAAACCAGTTTTCCTCTAACTTTCCTGATTAACATAATGTCTGAAATTGTTCTTAGGTATTCTATGGTTTCTTTCTTATTTCTTCAATATACTGTGCATTGAAGTACATGACGGGTCCCAGAAACTTATGCATTTTTAACAAGCACCCCAGGTAATCTGTCATATTAACGAAACAGTGGACTAGATAATTTGGGAAATTTAATTCATTTTTAATACTGCCACTCTTGTACTTAATAAAGAAAGAATGTATTGCTTTTCAAAAAGCACTGTAAGGTTGAGAGCAGTCTCTTTCCTAGTCAAGGTGAAGGCACTTTGAGAGTATGCCTTTCAGAATGTCTCATGTTGCTAAAAGTTGAAAACTAAATATTTTATATTATGCATCATAAATGAACTGTGATCACAGTAGGATGCTCCATAACCAGCCTGGATATGTTTGGCAGTAGTATTGCTTTAACTTTTCCCATATGCATCCATGGAATATGTAAAACTTTTGTTTTTGCTCCATATTTAGTATAAGTATAGCTGCCAGGGTATAAGCGCAGCATTCAGAGCTCATTATGACCGCTTATTTTGAGAAGTAAAAAATATAGCTTCAAACATTTTGCTTATCCTAGCTTATTAATTTAGTTGGAGATAACTAGGATGGTGTGGTGCTTTGTAATTTCTTTGAAAGCAAATCTTAGATGTAATGTACTATTTATGCCTTCTCAGAAAATGTACCTCTTGCCAAATTCTATTAACTTTTATTGAACTTATGTTTTTAGTATTATTAAATTTTGTTAAAAAGACTATCTTTTTGGTAGATTTTGGGCTTCCCTGATAATTCAGTTGGTAAAGAATCTGCCTGCAATGCAGGAAACCCCGGTTGGGAAGAGCCGCTGGAGAAGGGATAGGCTACCCACTCCAGGTTTCTTGGGCGTCTCTTGTGAATCAGCTGGTAAAGAATCCCCTGCAATGTGGGAGACCTGGGTTCGATCCCTGGTTGGGCAGGTCTCCTGGAGAAGGGAAAGACTACCCACTCCAGTATTCTTGGGCTTCCCCTGTGGCTCAGCTGGTAAAGAATTTCCTGCAATGTGGAAGACCTGGATTCTATCCCTGGGTTGAGAAGATCCCCTGGAGAAGGGAAAGGCTACCCACTTCAGTATTCTGGCCAAGAGAATTCCATGGATTTTATTTAAATATAATACTTACAGAGAAAAGGTAGCATATGCTAAGTGTAGGGCTTGGTGAATTTTTACATAGAGAAACATTACTGCATAATCATTACCAACACCAAAAAGTAGAATTTTATCAGCATCCAGAAGTTCCCCTCAATCCTTTTCAAATTAGTAAGTACTTCTCAAGAGAAAACTTGTATTGTGACTTCTAACACATAACACACAACACATAACTCATTTATGTTAATAAAATCATAAAATATTAAATTTGACAAGTAAGTTCAGGAATATTTTGAGAAGAGGTTTATTTAATATAAACCAATCATGATATAAACTGGATGAAAAAGAACACTAAAGGAAAGCTGACATAAAGAGCACGTTGAACTTGAAAAGAACAAAAAAACATTATTTCCATTTATTCTCATTGGGAGGTATATGATGTCAAATCACCAAATTACTTTTGAAAAAGTGGTCCATAGGTTAGGTTATAATAAGTGCAGCCTCATTTCTACAGTGCCATTTATTTCCTGAGGGTAGCTCAAAACAAGGACAATTTTTAGCAAAACTAATAATGCTTAAGGAACAAATCCTTCCTGTTCAAGCTGTTAGGGGATACAGATGGCATGGTGCAGATAAACACAATTTTAACCTTGCATTTTCAAGGTTTTGTCAGCTATTATACTCATTGATGCTTTGGGGGAGTTCATTCTCTGGGAGCATAATAGTAAAGATTTGCCTCCCTAATATTCTGGTCCATCTAATAGAGAAATTAGAGTCACCATTAGTCTGGAAAGAGATTTGCAGAGTGAGTCATTTAATGTCTAAAAGCTGTAAAGCCTTTTGCCCAGATGGATGATGGGTATGCATGTTGGCTAGCTTTCCCAAGTATTACTGATTAAGCTGGAACATTTTCTGAGTGCTTTTCTTTCTATTTTAAATCTCAGCAGGAAGGTCATGCTCATGGATAAGAGTGTCTAAGCTTAGTGATTCAGGCCTCATATGGAGAATGAGCAGGCACAGAGCAAGGTTCCTGTGATGATGATTTAGCGTCTAGCCTATATCTATGAAACACTGGGCTACTTCCCTCAAATATCTTTCAATTAGTTTAAGATAGTTTAGCAAATGTGTTGATTGTGTTTAACTTGCATTGCTTACATATGCATCTCTGCTCTCGTTCTTGCTGTTTGAATCACTTTTTCAGCTGGGACTGATTTTGCAGCCTGTTGTCTCGGTAAGACCCTCTAACTTTGGAAGTCACAGAGATGGGGCCTCCAGAGTGACCTATCCACACTGGAAGACCAGTTGTTCGGCTTGAAAACTTGAGGCTGGCTGCTGAGTGTAATAAGAGAGGCAACAGCCATTGTCAGTGTTCTCCCTTAATTTTCCAACTGCAGACACATGATTACCAATGTCTCAGGTGCCCTATAATAATATGGGAGGCTTTTCAAGATCACAGCTAAGAGTAGATGACCTGAAGTTTAAGCCCCAGTGGTAATATTTACTGGGCTTTCCCAGTGGCTCAGACAGTAAAGAATCTGCTTGCAATGCTAATATTCATTGGTGTCCTACTGTGGACATTCATATCCTTATCCACAAATTAATGATAATGATAATAAAATACTGTTATAGCATATTATGAAAATTAAATGAACTAATTAATTCATATATTTTGTTTACAATGGTATTTAGCATATATTAAGCCAAGAAATATACATTTTTGTATCCTTCTTAAAGTTACATAAGGCTCCATGATTGTATTGTTCCATTGATGACCTGGGACTGTATTCTGACTTTACGTATCCTTTCATTCTTCTCATCAAATACATGGATTCCACTCTTCACTAGGTAAAACTCTATAGGTTGATGTATCATAAATTCTGTTCTGCAAAATGATGCCAGTAAATATGCACATATATTTTAAAAGATATTATCTAAATTAAAATATTTATGAAAATTAACAATATATCAAGGCAAAATTGGCTTTAACTCATGTGGGCATTTTGACAAATTCTACTATGTATTCATCTCTAACTATGTATTTCTGTTAGCAATGCATAAGAAAGACCCTGAACAAAGCAGTTGGACATAAACACTCTTTAACACATTTTAAATTTCTGTATCTTTTAAATGGCTTTATTAGATTCAACCAATGACTAAAAAATTTGGAGCAAATTTTGAATGCTTATCACAAGACTGAAAACTATACTATTTATATACTGCCCTACAAAAATTTCAGTTATAGAAGGGATACTAAATTGCAGGTCATGAATTTGCTTCCAGACCACAGACTTTTCCAGCCAGGAAGGAAGAGAAAAAACAAGCCCTGGGCAAGAAACTCTGACAATAATGTGATAGTGAGGAAATTATATACAGAATTACCAGCTGTACACTTATGGACCCATGGGAGTCATGAAGCTGCATTTTATTGCTTTAGTGTCCAAGAAATACAGTCTTTAGCTAAACCTAGCAAACACCCTCTTCCAACAACACAAGAGACGACTCTATACAGGGACATCACTAGATGGTTAATAACAAAATCAGATTGATTATATTCTTTACAGCCAAAGATGGAGAAGCTCTATACAGTTAGCAAAATAGGACTGAAAACTGACTGTGGCTCAGATCATAAATTCCTTATTGCCAAAATCACACTTAAATTGAAGAAAGTTGGGAAAACCACTGGACAATTCAACTATGACCTAAATCAAGCCCCTTATGGTTATACAGTGGAAGTGACAAATAGATTCAAGGGATTAGATCTGATAGACAGAGTGCCTGAAGAACTATGGACAGATGTTCCTGGCATTGCACTGGAGGCAGTGATCAAGAGCATCCCCAACAAAAAGAAATACAAAAAGGCAAAATGGTTCTCTGAGTAGGCTTAACAAATAGCTGAGAAAAGAAGAGAAGCCAAAGGCAAAGGAGAAAAGGAAAGATATACCCATTTGAGTGAAGAATTCCAAAGAACAGCAAGGAGAGATCAGAAAGCCTTCTTCAGTGATCAGTGCAAAAAAACAAGGGAAAACAATAGAATGGGAAAGACTAGAGATGTCTTCAAAAAAATTAGCGGTACCAGGGGAAAATTTCATGCAAAGATGGGCACAAAAAAAGACAGAAACTGTATGGACCTAACAGAAGTGGAAGATATTAAGAAGAGGTAGCAAGAGTACACAGAAAAACTACACAAAAAAAAGATAATAATGACTCAGATAACCACAATGGTGTGATCACTCACCTAGAGCCAGACATCCTGGAACATGAAGTCAAGTGGACATAAGGAAGCATTACTATGAGCAAAGCTAGTGGATGTGATGAAATTCCAGTTGACCTATTTCAAATCGTAAAAGATGATGCTGTGAAAGTGCTCGACTCAATATGCCAGCAAATTGAGAAAACTCAGCAGTATCCACAGGACTGGAAAAGGTCAGTTTTCATTCCAACCCCAAAGAAAGGCAATGCCAAAGAATGCTCAAAGTATTGAAAAATTGCACCCATTTCACACGCTAGAAAATTGATGCTAAAAATTCTCCAAGTCAGGCTTCAACAATATGTGAACCATGAACTTCCAGATGTTCAAGCTGGATTTAGAAAAGGCAGAGGAACTAGAGATCAAATTGCCAGCTTTTGTTGGATCATAGAAAAAGCGAGAGAGCTCCAGTAAAACAACTACTTCTTCTTTACTGACTATGCCAAAGCCTTTGAATGTGTGGATTGTAACAAACTGTGGAAAATTCTTCAAGAGATGGGAATACCAGACCACCTGACCTGCCTCTTGAGAAATCTGTATACAGGTCAAGAAGCAACAGATAGAACTGGAGATGGAACAACAGACTGGTTCCAAATCGGGAAAGGAGTACGTCAAGGTTGTATATTGTCACCCTGCTTATTTCACTTATATGCAGAGTATATCATGAGAAATGTGGGGCTGGATGAAACACAAGCTGGAATCAAGATTTCCAGGAGAAATATCAATAATCTCAGATATGCAGATGATAAACCCTTATGGTAGAAAGTGAAGAAGAACTAAAGAACCTCTTGATGAAATTGAAAAAGTCAGCTTAAAGCTCAAAATTCAGAAAACAAAGACTATAGTACCTGGTCCCATCACTTCATGGCAAATATATGGGGAAGCAAGGGAAGCAGTGAGAGACTTTATTTTGGGGGGCTCCAAAATCACTGCAGATGGTGACTGTAGCCATGAAATTAAGAGATGCTTGCTCCTTGGAGGAAAAGCTATGACCAAACTAGACAGCATATCAAAAAGCAGGGACATTACTTTGCCAACAAAGGTCTGTCTAGCCAAAGTTATGGGTTTTCCATAGTTATTTATGGATATGAGTGTTGGGCTATAAAGAAAGCTGAGCGCTGAAAAACTGAGGATTTGAACTCTGTTGTTGGAGAAGACTTTTGAGAGTTCCTTGGAATGCAAGGAGATCAAACCAGTCCATCCTAAAGGAAATCAGTCCAGAATATTCATTGGGAGGACTGATGCTGAAGCTGAAACTCCAATACTTTGGCCACCTGATGCAAAGAACTGACTCATTGGACAAGCCCCTGATGCTGGGAAAGATTGAAGACAGAAGGAGAAGGGGATGACAGAGGATGAGATGGTTGGATGGCATCACCGACTCGATGGACATGAGCTCGAGTAAGCTCCAGGAGTTGGTGATGGGCAGGGAAGCCTGGTGTGCTGTAGTCCATGGGTTTGCAAAGAGTCGGATATGACTGAACTGAACTGAACTAGTCTATATCCTAAGCTTAAACAGAGGTGAGGTAGTAAAGGATAGAATCGGTTATTGAAAGTCAAAGGAAGAAATGAAGAAAGACAGAAAGGAAGGGAAGGAAAAAGAAAATTGAATTGTAGAGTGAGAGAGAGGGAATGAGTCAGGGAGACAGAGAGATGAAGGAAATATAATAAAACAACAGGAAAATTGGTAGGTAGAGATACATTTTATCAAAAGTTTTTAGATTTACTTGTTAGGAAATTAAACCACATATTTGCTATTAATTTAGGTTCACAGCATTATATTCTGTTCTTGGTGATACACACATGGCAACTCCTTTTCCAGTGAGCTTTACGTGTTTCCATTATTTCCCCATCTATTTGCCATGAAGTGATGGGACAGGATGCCATGATCTTAGTTTTTTGAATATTGAGTTTAAAGCCAACTTTTTCACTCTTATCTTTCACTTTAATTAAGAGGCCCTTTAGTTCTTCTTTGCTTTCTTCCATAAATGTGGTATCATCTTCTTATCTGAGGTTATTGGTATTTCTCCTGGCAATCTTGATTCCAGCTTGTGCTTCATCCAGCCCAGCGTTTCTCATGATGTACTCTGCATATAGGTTAAATAAGCAGGGTGAAAACATGCATACTCCTTTCCCGATTTGGAACCAGTCTGTTGTTCCATGTCCAGTTCTAACTGTTGCTTCCTGACCTGCATACAGATTTCTCAGGAGGAAGGTCAAGTGGTCTGGTATTCCCATCTCTTTAAGAATTTTCCATAGTTTGTTGTGATCCACATAGTCAAAGGCTTTGGCATAGTCAATAAAGCAGAAATAGATATTTTTCTGGAACTCTCTTGCTTTTTCTATGATTGAATGGATGTTGGCCATTTGATCTCTGGTTCCTCTGCCTTTTCTAAAGCCAGCTTGAACATCTGTAAGTTCATGGTTCATGTACTGTTGAAGCCTGACTTGGAGAATTTTGAGCATAACTTTGCTAGCGTTTGCTGCTGCTGCTGCTAAGTTGCGTCAGTCATGTCTGACTCTGTGCAACCCCATAGACGGCAGCCCACCACACTCCCCTGTCCCTGGGATTCTCCAGGCAAGAATACTGGAGTGGGTTGCCATTTCCTTCTCCAGTGCATGAAAGTGAAAAGTGAAAGTGAAGTCGCTCAGTTGTGTTTGACTCATCAAGACCCCAGGAACTGTAGCCTATCAGGCTCCTCCGTCCATGGGATTTTCCAGGCAAGAGTACTGGAGTGCGTTGCCATTGTTAGTGTTTGAGATGAGTGCAATTGTGCTGTAGTTTGAGCATTCTTTGACATTGCCTTTCTTTGGGAATGGAATGAAAATTGATCTTTTCCAGTCCTGTGGCCACTGCTGAGTTTGCCATATTTACTGTCATATTGAGAATAGCACTTTCAAAGCATCATCTTTTAGGATTTGAAATAGCTCAACTGGAATTCCATCACCTCCACTAGCTTTGTTCATAGTGATGCTTCTTCCTAAGGCTCACTTGACTTAGCATTCCAGGTTGTCTGGCTGTAGGTGAGGGATCACAGCATCGTGATTATCTGGGTCGTGAAGAATTTTTTTTTGCATAGTTCTTCTGTGTATTCTTGTCACCTCTTCTTAATACCTTCTGCTTCTGTTAGGTCCATATACTTTCTGTCCTTAATTGTGCCCATCTTTGCATGAAATATTCCCTTGGTATCTCTCATTTTCTTGGAGAGATTTTGTCTTTTCCATTCTATTTTTTTTCATCTCTTTCTTTGCGTTGATCACTGAGGAAGTCTTTCTTATCTCTCTTTGCTCTTCTCTGGAACTCTGCATTCAAATGGGTATATCTTTCTTTTTCTCCTTTGCCTGTACCTTCTCTTCTTTTCTCAGCTATTTGTAAGTCCTCCTCAGACAACCATTTTGTCTTTTTGTATTTCTCTTTGTTGGGGATGGTCTTGATTACTGCCTCCTGTGCAATGTCAGGAACTTTCATCCATAGCTCTTCAGGCACTCTATCAGATTTAATACCTTGAATTTATTTGTCACTTCCACTGTATAATCGTAGGGAGTTTGATTTAGGTCATAGTTGAATGGTCTAGTGGTTTTCCCTACTTTCTTCAATTTCAGTCTGAATTTGTCAATAAGAGTTCATGATCTGAGCAGCGTCAGCTCCCAGTCTTGTTTTTGTTGACTCTATAGAGCTTCTCCATCTTTGGCAGGAAAGAAAATAATCAATCTGATTTTGATATTGCCCATCTAGTGATATCCATGTGCAGAGTTTTCTCTTGTGTTGTTGGATGAGAGTGTTTGCTATGACCAGTGCATTCTCTTGCCAAAAGTGTGTTAACCTTTGACCTGCTTCATTTTGTACTCCAAGGCCAAATTTGCCTGTTACTCCAGATATCTCTTAACTTCCTGATTTTCCATTCCAGTCCCCTATAATGAAAAGGACATCTTTTTTGAGTGTTAGTTCTAGAAGGTTTTGGAGGTCTTCATAGAACCATTCAACTTCAGCTTCTTCAGCATTACTGGTTGGGGCAGAGAGTTGGATTACTCTAATGTTGAATGATTTGCCTTGGAAACAAACAGAGATCATTCATTCTGTCATTTTTGAGATTGCATTCAAGTACTGTATTTCAGACTCTTTTCTTTTTTTTTTTTTTTAATTTTTTTATTAGTTGGAGGCTAATTACTTCACAACATTTCAGTGGGTTTTGTCATACATTGATATGAATCAGCCATAGATTTACACGTATTCCCCATCCCGATCCCCCCTCCCACCTTCCTCTCCACCCGATTCCTCTGGGTCTTCCCAGTGCACCAGGCCGGAGCACTTGTCTCATGCATCCCACCTGGGCTGGTGATCTGTTTCACCATAGATAGTATACATGCTGTTCTTTTGAAATATCCCACCCTCACATTCTCCCACAAAGTTCAAAACTCTGTTCTGTATTTCTGTGTCTCTTTTTCTGTTTTGCATATAGGGTTATCGTTATCACCTTTCTAAATTCCATATATATGTGTTAGTATGCTGTAATGTTCTTTATCTTTCTGGCTTACTTCACTCTGTATAATGGGCTCCAGTTTCATCCATCTCATTAGAACTGATTCAAATGAATTCTTTTTGACTGCTGAGTAATATTCCATGGTGTATATGTACCACAGCTTCCTTATCCATTCATCTGCTGATGGGCATCTAGGTTGCTTCCATGTCCTGGCTATTATAAACAGTGCTGCGATGAACATTGGGGTGCACGTGTCTCTTTCAGATCTGGTTTCCTCAGTGTGTATGCCCAGAAGTGGGATTGCTGGGTCATATGGCAGATCTATTTCCAGTTTTTTAAGGAATCTCCACACTGTTCTCTAGAGTGGCTGTACTAGTTTGCATTCCCACCAACAGTGTAAGAGGGTTCCCTTTTCTCCTCACCCTCTCCAGCATTTATTGCTTGTAGACTTTTGGATAGCAGCCATCCTGACTGGCGTGTAATGGTACCTCATTGTGGTTTTGATTTGCATTTCTCTAATAATGAGTGATGTTGAGCATCTTTTCATGTGTTTGTTTTCTTGACTATGATGGCTGCTCCATTTCTTCTAAGGGATTCTTGCCCACAGTAGTATATGTAATGTCATCTGAGTTAAATTCACCCATTCCAGTCCATTTAGTTCACGGATTCCTAAAATGTTGCTCACTCTTGCCATCTCCTGTTTGACTACTTCCAATTCACCTTGATTCATTGACCTAACATTCGAGGTTCCTATGCAATATTATTCTTTACAGCATCAGACTTTATTTCCATCACCAGTCACATCCACAACTGGGTGTTGTTTTTCTGTTGGCTCCATCTTTTCATTCTTTTTTGAGTTATTTCTTCACTGATCTTCAGTAGCATACTGGGCACCTACCAGCCTTCAGAGTTCATTTTTCATTGTTCTATCTTTTTTCCTTTTCATACTGTTTCTGGGGTTATCAAGGCAAGAATACTGAAGTGGTTTGCCATTCCCTTCTCCAGTGGACCACATTTAGTCAGATCATGGCATCCAGTCCCATCAATTCATGGCAAATAGATGGGGAAACAATTGAAACAGTGGCAGATTTTATTTTGGGGGGCTCCAAAATGACTGCAGATTGTGACTCCAGCCATGAAATTAAAAGATGCTTGTTCCTTGGGAAAAAAGCTATGGCCAACCTAGATAGCATATTAAAAAGTAGAGACATTACTTTGCCAACAATGGTCTGTCTAGTCACAGCTATGGTTTTTCCAGTAGTCAAGTATGGATGGGAGTGTTGGACTATAAAGAAAACTGAGTGCTGAAGAATTTATGCTCTTGAACTCTGCTCTTGGAGACAACTCTTGAGAGTCCCTTGGACTGCAAGGAGATAAAACCAGTCCATCCTAAAGGAAGTCAGTCCAGAATATTCATTGGAAGGACTGATACTGAAGCTGAAACTCTAATACTTTGGCCACTTGATGTGAAGAACTGACTCATTTGAAAAGACCCTGATGCTGGGAAAGATTGAAGTTCAGAGAAGGGGACGACGGTGTATGAGATGATTGGGTGGCATCACCAACTCTATGTCTATGAGTTTGAGTAAGCTTCGGGAGTTGGTGATGGACAGGGAAGACGAGTGCTGCAGTCCATGGGGTCGCAAAGAGTTGGACATGATTGAGCGACTGAGCTGAACTTACATTTTTAGAGAGAGGCAACTTCTTGACTCATCAGTTAGATGACCTAGGTTTTGACCCCAGTCTGTCCTGTGAAACTATGGTCATGCCTTATAACCTTGGTTTACTTCAGTTTCCACCAACACAAAAGGAAGGCTAGTTTCGAATATTGCCACAGTACATTTTAAGTGTAAAGTTATATGACTCTAAGTCTGTCTCTTTGCAAATGCACAGTTCAGGATACTGTGACACTAAATTAAAACCCAGTTAAAACTGGATATTTCAAGATATCCAGCTATCTATTGACACATATTAAAGATAAGGTATTCCCTAGTGACTCAGCAGTGAAGAATCTGTTTGGCAATGCCTAAGATGCAGGTTCAGTCCTTGGGTCAGGAAGATCCCCTGGACAAGAAAATGGCAACCCACTTCAGTATTCTTCCCTAGAAAATGCCACAGACAGAGGAACCTGGCAGGCTACAGTCCATGGGACTGAAATGTAAGCTGTGGCATCGTGTATTCATGTCAGCTGTATTCTGAACCTTTTCTAGTGGTTGTTTCATTGAGAAGGAAAATCAAGTATTAGCTATAAGAATGAGAAAGCATGTTATTTTAGAGTAAATTTATACTTTTCATTTCTATTCCCCACTTTTTTTTTGGCCTTATAGTCTACATAATCCATAGTTTATCATCTTAATTAGGAAAACATATTATTTTTTATTTTCTTTTCATTATTTCTTAGTTATCTCTTTCATATATTTCCATTATTGCTCTACTATCTGGGTAAGTCTTATACCAACCTACAAAATATTTTTCTTCAAGTAGTTGTAATATCTTTATGAACTGTGGCATATATTTTTGTTTGCAATATCTTTTCATTTCAAACAGAATTTTAGCATATGAATCACTATATATTTCTATCTATTTATATATATTATATTTTTAAATAAGGTATAAAATTACAGAGATTTTCAGTACTTATTTAGAAAACAAAAAACTAAATTATCAACATTTGATAATCTTAAGAATATTTGTCATTTAATAGAAACAGGACATATTCTGGGTTGCTTTTTAGTTTCTTTGTGGAATGTGTTGGATTTTTTTTTTTTTGGTAAGTATACAGTGTTTGAAGTACTAATAAATTGTGTTTCATTTTTGAAAAGCACCTTGAGGAAGTGTTGTCAATTTTTTATATGTGGGGCATCAAATGAAAGTTTAGTTATTATCTAATCATAATATTCATCTTAGTGAAAATAGATAGTCAATGCTCAATTTAACATGGCTTTACAGCTGATCTTTCATAAGAGTATTATGGCATAACTTCTAATTCTTTCTAAACACAGTATTTATTTTCAAAGATTATTCATTAAGAGCTGTAGAGAATATAGCCTTTCCTTGGCAAAGTGTAATGACTGAAAGACTATCACAAATGAGAAGACTATTGAATGCATGTTGTTCTTCTTTTTTGCCATCTACCTTATTTTTTAGTAAGTGAAATCATTAAAACATCATTTACATTTCCCAATTCAGATGCAAATTGTATGGCAAACATATGGTATGGTAGCAAATTTAGCAGTTAGTACAGAGATGAAGTGTTATGGATTTCAGCTTGAGACTTAAAATTGTCTGGAAGGTCAAGTGATATTATATTTTTATAAAACAAGTGGATAGTACCATTTAGTAAAATCTAAACAGGGATACTTCTAAAGAAAAAAAAAAAAGTTACAGAAATGTCTTCTTTATTCCCTCTCCATGAAAATGTAAATAATTTCTTTGTATATAAAATGTAAATAGCTGTCACATTTTTTTACTGTTAATTTTGATTTTAAAGCTGCTTTTAGCAAGCTAAAGGAGATTTTACAATTATTTGTTAGAAAAAGTTATTTCCTATATTAGCAAATTGAAGGGTAGGGTATAAACTTAAAGCAATTTTGAATAATTAGCTTGAAAATAATGGCTTAGAAATCTTTCTTACATATTAAGTAATTTTAGGCTTTCTTAAGCTGAGAAATTAGGGAATCAAAGTCAAATTGAACATTTTTCAAATGACAGTTTCATACAATCTTTTCCATTTCTTATATCACAGCCTTTTAAACCATTTTAAAACTCACTAGAAATTTAATATAATCACTGTGGACTATAATTAGAAACTTTAAAAGTTAAATGAATATTTTAATGACTTCACCATTTATTAATTTAAAATAGCAACTACAATGTCAAGAGGCAGGCAGTTATATAAACACACTTTCTCATGATCTGGAACAAGAGAGCCCTTTTTATCAATCAACTCCATAGCATCCAGTCCCATCACTTCATAGCAAATAGGAAGGGAAAAAGTGGAAGCGGTGGCAGTGACAGATTTTATTTTCTTGGACTCCAAAATCACTGTGGATGGTAACTGCAGCCACAAAATTAAAACATGCTTACTTGTTGGAAGGAAAGTTATGATAAACCTAGACAGTGTATTGAAAAACAGAGGCATCACTTTGCCTGCAAAGGTCTGTATACTCAAAGCGTTGTTTTTTCCAGTAATCATATACAAATGTGAGAGTTGGGCCATAAAAAAGGCTGAGGACCAAAGAACTGATGCTTTCAAACTGTGGTGCTGGAAAAGAGTCTTGAGAATCCCTTGGACTACAAGGAGATCAAACCAGTTGATCCTAAAGGAAACCAACCCTGAATATTAATTGAAAGAACTGGTGCTGAAGCTGAAGCTCTAATACCTTGGCCACCTGATGCAAAGAGTCGATTCATTGGAAAAATACCCTGATGCCAGGAAAGATTGAAGGCAAAAAGGAGTAGGGGGCAGAAGAAGATGAGATGGTTATATAGCATCAGTGACTCAATGGACATGAATCTGAGCAAACTCAGGGAGATAATGAAGATCAGGGAAGCCTGGTGTGCTGCAGTCCATGGGGTTGCAAAGAGTCAGACACAACTTAACAACTGAACAACATTAAAGGATGGCTGAATTAACTTTGAGATATATAGAGTTTTCTAATTCAAATTTAAGTTGCCAGCTTTTCTGTGTTATGATTATCTTGAGAAACCTTCAGTGAATTCTGGCATACATGTGGAAACCTTGAGTGAGACAGAGTATGTGTTTGTGTATGTGTGTGTGTGTGTTATGGGTGTGGTAGTTTAATGTATGTATGTATGCATGTGGAAATACCTGCATATGTATTATATAAATAGGTTACATGATGCTTTTGCTTCTGTCCACAAAAAGAAAAAAAAAAAAAAAGAGAGAAAGATGATTAATGCATTAAAGTAAGTTAACAGAAGCCTGAATGGAAGGTTATCAATGAGCTTGGAAGTCGCCAAAGTGACAT
Organism: Cervus canadensis; assembly: GCF_019320065.1. Lineage (NCBI taxonomy): Eukaryota > Metazoa > Chordata > Mammalia > Artiodactyla > Cervidae > Cervus > Cervus canadensis. Next base: position 25,990,097 of record NC_057412.1, on the reverse strand, counting down.
AAGACCCTTAGATTTTGAAGAAATCTTAGAACACTATACAGTTATTCACAAGGAAGAAGATGGAAACTTCAGCCAATTTTATCAAGCTATTAATGAATATAGTGATTTCAGTTGATATACAAGTGTTTGACTCACCCAGTTAGCAATTTATTTGCACTGTTTTGCTTTCTGTTCATAATGTATTGATATTCAATCTCAAAACTATCAGAGAAAATTTAGACATGCAAATAAATGAGTAAACTTTTCACATTTGAGAATAGATTTGTCTTTAAGCACCTTTATCTCAGTATCCTTAGATCTCAGTTACCAAGGCAATGGGAGTTTGCCTCTTGCTAACAGATTGCTCTTTATGTGATGGGTTATGTTCAATGTGCTCATGGTGATGTGCATGGTCATTCAGAACCCCAGCTTAGTGGAAATGTCATCTTCAACACTTAACTTCAAAGTTAATCAATGCCCAGGCAGCAGAAGTAGGAAGAACGGAATCATTAGAGAATGTTTCTTATGGTCTAGACCTGGGATGGTCTGAGAGTATATCTACCCATCATCAGTTATGTATCACACCTAACTGTGAAGAGGCTAAGCAATTTAGTGTAGTACAGAAGAGAAAGAGAAGGCGGAGAGGAGAGTTTTGTCAGCTATAATCTGCCCTATGTTCTCCAGATAACTACTTCACTTCTTTCGAATTGAAAAATACACCCCCTCCCAGAGACTGTCCAGTGTTTCAAAAGTTCACTGCTACTTGTGGAGGGGGACAGCAAGGTAATTTTTATATACTATTCCCATAATAAAGGCCTTCCCAGGTGGCACTAGTGATAAAGAATCCACCTGCCAATGCAGGAGGGCCAAGGGATGTGGGTTTGATTCCTGGGTTGCAAAGACCCCCTGGAGTAAGAAATGGCAAGCTGCTCCAGTATTCTTGCCTGGAAAATTCCATGGATAGAGGTGCCTGGTGAGCTACCGTCCATGAGGTCTCAAAGACTCAGACATGACTGAGTAACTGAGCATACACACACACATGCATTCATATGATAGAGCTTTTAAAAAATGTACAACTAAGACAACTCACCAAAAAGGATACACAGATGGCAAATAAACATGTAAAAGATGCTCCACATCATAATCATTAGGAAAATGCCAAATTATTAGATTTTAGGTTAAAATATAAAGCACCAAATGCTGAGGAGCATGTGGAACATCAGAAACACTTACTTACTGCTGGTAAGAATACAAAATGCTACAGTTATATGGACAGACAGTTTGGTAGTTTTTTACAAAGCTGAATTAAATATAGGCTCCATAAGATCCAGCAGTAGAACGTTTAGGTTACTCAAATGAGTTGAAAGCTTATGTTTACACGAAAGCCTTCACATGAATGCTTATAGCAGTGTTTTAAATAATTGGAAAGCAAGAATGTTTTCCTTCAGTAGGTAAATGGATAAACAAACTGTGATGCTTTCATGTAATGCAGTATTATTAAACACTAAAAAAAAAAAAAAAAAAGAGAGAGACAGAGAGAGCTATCAAGCTACACACACACACACTCAAAAGAAACCTTAAATGCATATTGAAAAGTCAAAGAAACCACCCTGAAAGGACTATAAGTTGCGTTACTCCAACTATATGATATTCTGGAAAAGACATAAGTATAAAGACAGTGCAAAGATAAGGGTTGCCAAAGGTCAAGGAGAAGATTGGAAGCATGAATAGATGGAACACAGGGCAATTTTAGGGTAGCAAAGTGATTTTGTATGGGATATATACATAGTATTAATCATTTGTTAAACCCCACAGACTTGTACAACAAAGAACCCTAAAGTCAATTATGTATTTTGATTTAATAATAGATGTCACAGTATTGGTTTATCACCTGTAACATGTGTTGTGTGGGTGCATGCTCAGTTGCTTTAGTCATGTCCAACTCTTTGCAGCCCTTTAGACTGTAGCCCACCAAGCTCCTCTGTCCATGAGATTCTCTCAGGCAAGGATATTGGAGTGGGTTGCCATGCTCTCCTCTAGAGGAACTTCCTGACCCAGGGATCCAACCAGTGTCTCCTGCATTGCAGGCAGATTCTTTACAGCTGAACCACTGGAGAAGCCCCACATGTGTTGCAATAATGCAAGATGTTATAAGAGAAATTATGTATGGTGAGAGATACAGGAGGTCTGGAAATTTTCTCTACTATTATTATCTATTCAACTGTAAAACTACAGATGCTCTAAAAAATAAAAGTCATTAAAGTTTACAAACAAGACTACCTAGACTTTCTGACAGTTTATCCATGGACATTTCAAAATCTTCTTGAGAAAGGAGAATTGATAACTAAAGGTAAGAAATGGGAAATATATTCCAGGGAATTCTTGGTTGAGTTTGAAATAAAAGTCTCCCAGTTATGCTACATGAAAACAACTTTCTGGGAAAAAAGTTAAAAAAACAAAACAAGGAAAACCCATTCATAAGTTGTTCAACAGAAACTGCTTCATTCTTCCATAAATCAACAGCTGTTCTAACAGCTCCTGTGTTGTTGAGGAATCCTCAAGAGTTCACCCACTTTAAATAAAGCATTCATCATCCTCAATCTCAAGGCTTTATCGTTCTCTCTCAACTCTCTTATCTTCAATTGTAAAGAACACATAAAAATACAACAAAAGTACAGTTAAGCAAACTAAACTATTACCAAATAAAAGGGACACCTTCTGGATTTCCATTTCAGAGATATTTTTGTGGGAATGAGAATTACTTGATAGCCTCATAGGAAGCATACCTGTTATAAATGAGAGACATTCCTCATGGCCTTAGAAATTTCTAGGTAATAAGACTCTCAATTAAATAAACTTAAATTTTAGCCTTCAATTGGGCTTCCCAGGTGGTGCTAGTGGTTAAGAACCTGCCTGCTGGTGCAGGAGACGTGGGTTCAATCCCTGGATCTGGAAGATCCCCTGGAGGAAGGCATGGCAACCCACTCCATTTTTCTTGCCCAGAAAGACCCATGGACAGAGGAGCCTGGTGGGCTACAGTCCATGGGGTCACACATGACTGAAGCAGCTTAGAGCAGCACACATAGCCCTCAATTATTTTCAGTGAAGCTTCTAATCCAAGATCCTAGATAGATTAGTCAGTCGTCTTTTGTGTGATAATTCCATTAATTCCATGTCTAAATTATTCACAGATTTATCCTTACACCTAACACAGTACCTGAAACAGAGTAAGATGTTGGTATAAGTTTAAAAAAAAAATTAGTCTCTCAGTCGTGTCAAACTCTTTGTGCCCCATGGACTGTAACCTGCCTGGCTCCTATGTCCATGGCATTCTCCAGGCAAGAATATTGGAGAGGGTTGCCATTTCCTTCTCCAGAGGATCAGATTAGAGACTGCCCCAATTATATTAACTTCTTTCTTTGAAATGTTCATTTTAGAATTTGATTGCTCTTGATACCAATTTGTGAGTAAGTGTCCGAGCATCAGCTCTCCAATCAGTGTGTTCATTATCTTCCCTCCTAAAGGGAAATCCTGACTCTGCATTCGAAGAACTGCAACAGTCATATTCCAGATTAACAGTAATTCCGATCAGTTTCCATGTCATGAAATAGGTAAGGATGTAAAGAATTAAAGTTTCTTTTATCTAGGTATACTGTGCAATTTGTTTGCTTTCCAAAGTCATTATTGTACAAAATAAAAACTTAAATGGCATGGTCTCTGCTACAAATCAGTGAATATTGATATTTTTCTATTCCTTGTAGTTATATAAGAGACCTTGAAAAAATATGACTCAGTCCTCTGTCTTTAAGTAAATTAATAAATTAAATCAAGGTCTTTAATTTCAGCTTAAATTGATTTGGGAAATAAAAGATAACACTACAGGGATTATAATTTTTTCATACTTTATGTTTTCCTTGGTTTTGGAGCTATGTAAACAAACTTGCTCTAAATTTCTTCAAATCAGATTTTATCTATAAAGGTCATGAATATTGATAAAATAATAGCTCTTTTATTAATTCTAGCAATAATTTTAAAGTTTTTTTTTTCTTGAAAGAAATAATTAAATAAACAATATATGTAGTGATCAACCTGAGTGAAATATAATTTATTTTAGTTGTAGTATAACCAACATGTAATGTTATATTAGTTTCAGGTGTACAATATGACAATTCAATATATGTATATATTACCAAATGATCATCATAATAAGTCTAGTTAACAGTTAACATCCTAGATTTTTTTTTTCTTGTGGTGAGAACTTTACTCTCTTAGTAATTTTCAAATATACAATACAGCAATATTAACTATGGTCACTACATTTCACTTTACATCCCCAGGACTTATTTATTTTACAATTTGAAGTTTGTACCTTTTGACTACTTCTACCCATTTAACCCACCCCCTGCCTCTGGTAACCACCCATCTGCTCTCTGAAACTGAGTTAAGATTTTTTGTTTTTTGCTTTGAAATGTCTCCTAATAGTGAGATCATATGTTACTTGCCTTTTTCTAACTTACTTTACTTAGCATAATGTCTTCAAGATTCACCCATGTTGTAGCAAATGGTAAGATTTCTTTCTGCTTCATATCTGAGTAATATTTCATTGCATACATATATATATTTTTATATATATATATACACACATCATATTTTCTTAATCCATTTATTCATCAGTGGATATATAGGTTGCTTCTATGTACTAGATAAAGGGGAGGAGCAATATAGGTGTAGGGAAACAAGAGTATGAACTATTGTGTATAAAATAAGCTACAAAGTTATACTATGCAACACAGGGGATATAGTCAACATTTTATAATAACTATAAATGAAGTATAACACTTAAAAATTGTGAATCACTATATTGTACACCCTAACTTGTATAATACTGTAAATCAGTTATACTTCAACCAAAAAGTAATGGTACATTAAACATAGGGATACAGATATCAAGTTACTATTTTTGTTTCCTTTGGATAAATACCCAGAAGTGGAATTTCTGAATTTTAGGGTAACTCTATTTCTTTAACTTTTTGAGGAATTGCCATGTTGGTTTCCATAGTGTTTGCACCAAATTATATTTGCAACAATAGTGCTGGGAGAGATAATTAGATCTGTTGATAAGAGTTTGGGCCTCAAGGAAGAAGCAGTGCAAGGCTCTCAAGGAGGAGAAAGGGACAATTTTTTTTTTTCCTACATTCCTTCATCTTAGCCACATAAGACATTTTTCTTTAAGCCAAGAGCTAATGATTACAAAACAGAACAGCTCATCTTGCTAAAGGGTATGTTTTTCCTTAAGCTCTGTACTAATGATTATATAACAACAGTGCATCGTGCTCCAGGACAAATTTCTCCTTAACAAAAATCTTCTGACTAATCCTGTTATCTTAGATAGGAGTGGGTCGGGTAACCCACTCCAGTACTATTGCCTGGAAAATCCCATGGATGGAGGAGCCTGATAGACTAAGTCCATGGGGTCACAAAGAGTCGAACACGACTGAGTGACTTCACTTCACTTCACTTCACATTGTTAGTTCAGTTCAGTTCAGTAGCTCAGTTGTGTCCGACTCTTTGTGACCCCATGGTCTGCAGCACTCCAGGCTTCCCTGTCCATCACCAACTCACGGAGATTGCTCAAACTCATGTCCATCAAGTCAGTGATGCCATTCAGCCATCTCATGCCCTGTCATCCCCTTTTCCCCTGTCTTCAGTCTTTTCCAGATCTTTTCGAATGAGTCAGTTCTTCACATCAGGTGGCCAAAGTATTGGAATTTCATCTTTAGCATCAGTCCCTCCAATCAATATTCAGGACTGATTTCCTTTAGGATTGACTGGTTTGACATCCTTGCAGTCCACTCTCAAGAGTCTTCTCCAACACCACAGTTCAAAAGCGTCAATTCTTTGGCCCTCAGCTTTCTTTATGGTCCAACTCTCACATCCATGCCTGACTAATGGAAAAACCACAGCTTTGGATGGAACTTTGTCAGCAAAGTAATGCCTCTGCTTTTTAATATGCTGTCTAGGTTGGTTATAGCTTTTCTTCCAAAGAGGAAGAATCTTTTAAATTTCATGGATGCTGCCTGCAGTCACCATCTGCAGTGATTTTGGAGCCAAAAAAGTAAAGTCTGTCACTGTTTCCATTGTTTCCCATCTATTTACTATGAAGTGATGAGACCAGATGCCATGATCTTCATTTTTTGTATGTTGAGTTTTAAACCAGTTTTCACACTCTCCTCTTTCACTTTTATCAAGAGGCTCTTTAGTTCCTCTTCACTTTCTGCCATAAGGGTGGTGTCATCTGCATATCTGAGGTTATTGATATTTCTCCTGGCAATCTTGATTACAGCTTGTGCTTTATCCAGTACAGAGTTTCTCATGTTGTACTCTGCATGTAAGTTCAATCAGCAGAGTGACAACATACAGGCTTGACATACTCTTTTCCAATTTGGAATCAGTCTATTGTTGCTGTCCAGTTCTAATTATTGCTTCTTGACTTGCACACAGATTTCTCATGAGGCAGGTAAGGTGGTCTGGTAGTCCCATCTCTTGAAAAATTTTCCATAGTTTGCTGTGATTCATATAGTCCAAGGCTTTGGCATAGTCAATAAAGCAAAAGTAGATGTTTTCCTGGAACTCTTTTGCTTTTTCTCTGATCCAAATAATGTTGGCAATTTGATCTCTAGTTCCTCTGCCTTTTCTAAATCCAGCATGAACATCTGGAAGTTCTTGGTTCATGTACTGTTGAAAACTCACTTGGAGAATTTTGAGTACTACTTTGCAAGCGTGTGAGATGAGTGCAGTTTTACAGTAGTTTGAACATTCTTTGACATTGTCTTTCTTTGGGATTGGAATGAAAACTGACTTTTTCCAGTCCTGTGTCCACTGTTAAAGTTTTCCAAGTTTGCTGGCATATTGAGTGTAACACTTTGACAGCATCATCTTTAGGAATTGAAATAGTTCAGCTGGAATTCCATAACCTCCACTAGCTTTGTTCGTAGTGATGCTTCCTTAGGCCCACTTGAGCTCACATTCCAGGATGTCTGGTGAGTGATCACACCATCATGGTTACCTGGATCATTGAGATATTTTTTTATATAGTTCTTCTGTGTATTCTTGCCACCTCTTCTTAATATCTTCTGCTTCTGTTAGGTCCATACCATTTCTGTACTTTATTGTGCCCATCTATTGTTAGTAACCAATTGAAAAACTATATAAGGCCTTGACAAGACTAGCAAGGGGGACACTCTCCATCCCCCTTATGATGTCTATGTCAGAATCTTTCTCTGTCCTTTTTCACTATAATAATTCTCCTGACATACAAAATCTCTCAGTGATTAAGCCTGGTCCCTCAGCCGGAAGCTAAATCTTATCCATAGATCAAAGATCCGATATTGTTCACCATGAGCTATCAATGCACAAGGTTTCCCCACGCCCCACTTCTTCAACAACGTGTTATTTCTCATCTTTTTCAAAATAGTCATTCTAACAAGTGTGAGGTGATATCTCATTGTGTTTTTTTATTTGCATGTTCCTAAAGGTTTAATTATTTCTTTCAGCTTTCCATGAACCTATTGGCTGTCTGTATGTCTTTTAGAAATAAATGTCTATTCAACTCTTCTGCTCATTTTTAATCAATTTTTTTGGCAATCAAATTGTATGCTTTTTTTTTAATATATATTTTGGATATGAATTCATTATTTGATGTATGGTTTGCAAATATTTTCTCCCATTTGGTAGGTTGCATTTTCATTTTGTCACTGGTTTCATTTACTTTGAAGAAGCTTTTTAGTTTGTTGTAGTTCCATTTGTTTACTTTCTCTTTGAATGCCTCTACTTTAGGTGTCAAATTAAAAAAAAAAAAAAACATCACCAAGACCAATGACAAAGAGCTTTCTATGTTTTTTTATTCCCTAGGAGTTTTATAGTTTTAGGCTTTATGGTCAAGTCTTTAGTATTTTTAAATAATTTTTGTATATGGTCTAAAATAGTGATCTGGTTTTATTATTTTGCATGTGACTGTCCAGTTTTCCTAACAATATTTATTGAGAGACTGTTATTTCCCCCATTATATATTCTTGGTTTCTTTGTTGTAAATTAATTGACCATATATGTGTGGGATTATTTCGTTACTCTCAGTTCTGGCCCATTAATCTATATGTCTGTTTTTATGCTGATATCATACTGTTTTGATTACTACAGCATTACAATATAGTTTGAAATCAGGAAGTATGATGACTCCTGCTTTGTTCTTCAAGTTTTGAAAAACTTGAAAAAACAAAAACTGCTTTGTAGGCATATGCTTTACCATCTGAGCCATCAGGGAAGTCCTTTTTTAAGTTGGCTTTAGCTGTTTAGGGTCTTTTGTGGTTTCATATGAATTTAAGGAGTGTTTGCCTAATATCTTTGAAAAATGCCATTTGAAAGAACAGTTATAAAAAGTGAGTTATTTATCTTAATATATTGTTTTAATTTAAGTGGATATTTTTATCTTAAACATGTGGTTTTAAATGAACTGTGGTCTAGGAAAGCATTAACAAGATGATGTTATATGAAAATGAGTGTATTATATTACAACCTATGTTTTTATTTTAAATTGAATATATTTAACCTATACTATAAAATGGAAGTAGATGATAATCTTAAGTGAGGCAAGTATAAATAAATTGGAGAATATTGATAGTATTACATTTCTTTTAGTTTTATTTTTTAATACCTAACAAACCAAAAGGTGAACATGAACTTCTCATGTCCAACAAAAAGTGGCTAAGTAAAATGGACCTAAAAAGTTGAAACACAGTAGCTTAAGGGAAATTATATTAGCAAGTTAAATGTTTGTAAATATGTTATAATTCAGATATTTCCCCAAATATTGCTACTCTTTATACTTTCCAATTTAAATGCTGGTCTATTTGTAGTTTAAAATTTGTCATAAATTTGTCTGAAGTGTATATCCTTAAAATATACATAATTAGTAGATTCATCGTAAGTGGGAAAAGGATTAATAGCATGTGTGGAGAGTATCATACACACTTAAAAGAAATGTCAGTGCATTAAACATTTTAGAAACATATTTTCAGAATGTTGGTAGATGAGAAGGGTTAGAAGAGACAAAAGCGTGGATATACATATAATATTTAAATGTAAAAACAGAAAAAGCAAATTCATCTTTTATTGCTGTTTTAGTGTTAGTGATATTATCATAAATATTATTATTAAGAAATTTTATGCTGATTTTCTTGCTACTGTCTTAGTTAATATTTTTAAAGAGCCTTATGTCTGGATGTCAATGGAGGACACGCAGTATATGTATGCAATGGTGCTACTGATATTTTAACAAAACATTCTAAAATTCAACTATTCAAATGACTGTTTCTTCTAAAAATGCATTTAAATGATGTTGCTATTTCTAGAGGTATTTTTTGAATTGCCTTCCAAATCTCTAGCTCATTCTTTTGAACATCCTAAATGGTGCAAATAATTATGCCTTGAGAGAAGATTTTAAATTAGGTAAAAACCAGATTTCATTTTAAACATAGAGAATAAAATGAGTTATCAAACAGGATTGTACAATTTGTTCAAAAGAAACAAATGTGAATACATAGTTATGAGGGTGTTTTTCTTCATATGCTTTATAAATTGGTTCCAAAAGCAGATATTTTTAAAATGATTTCCAAATATGGCAGGATAGCTAAAGTAAAATATTTGGCCTTCCATGGCAATTGTTTCAAAGGACAAGACTCATTTGTAGTGTTAAGTTTTGTTTGTGACTTAAAAATATTCTTATCTAAAACCAGAATAGATATTTTACAAAAGTAAGAATATAAATTGCATTTTTCTTTAAGTGAAAAAAATCTCTTCCTAGATTTACCTAAGATGAACTAGATTCATAAAATGTTTTATATGTTATATAAATAATGAAGGTAAGACATTCTTTAGGTTAAGCATCCATTTTTTAAATAAATAATTTTAAGTTTCTGACTACTGGGAACTCTCTTATGTTTGGTATATACTCAATAAGAAAAAAATGCTACTGATATTTGATGCATTAGTGGTACCTATATTTTAGTAGAGCAAGTCCAGAAAAAAAAAAAAAGCCCATTGTTTTGAGGAGGGGAAACAAAACAAAAAAAATGCAGAACTAAGATGTGTGTGACAAAAAGCAGGTAAATTTTTAAAATAAGTTATCCAAGTAGGCCTCATTAACAAAAAGGTGGCTGACCAGAGACCTGAAGGAGGTGATCAGAGTCCATAGGGATATGTTTAGGAAGTCCATTCAAGGATGATAAAATAGTCTAAATCAAATCACTAAGGTTAGAGCATGTCTATCATATTAAGTGACAGAGCAAAATGACTACTGTGGCTGAAGAGGAACATGTGGTTGGAGAAAGGATACGATATGAGGAGGATATACCCACTTTGCTTGAAGGGTGGATCAAAGAAGTAGAGTGGCATGACTGTAATTCTCTTTTAAAAGGATCACCGTGTGCTGGTTTGAAAATAGTTGAGACCAGTTATCTGCGGAAATGATAATGGTGACTCAGACAAAGGTGACCTTGTGGCCATGAGAAATATTCACTATGAATTTGGGAATCATTGGCATATCTGTGGTGGTGAAATAAAACTTAGATTTTAATGAAGGACAGGAAAAATTACACATAAAACATTATATGTTAACCAGTGTTCCTCAAAGAAGGGAGTGGCTGCTCAACCATAAAGATCATCCCCCCCACCCCCATTCTTCTGAGGCTGGCAGTGTATAATGTTCTTTCTCAGTTGTGTAGTGGGTCATGGTTGCTTGCTGTTCACTTTGCATGTTCTTACCCAGACTATGTATCCTTGGTGAACTTTATGAAAAATATCAGTATCTCATTTTGATGAAAGATCCTTTGTCTCAACAGGAAATTATAAATGAAATCTTTATCAGTTAAATAATTTACTCAAAATCTATTTGTAAGGGATATGAAAAATGTTTTTGGAATTTTCCAAGTGTTTAAATGGGCTTCCTTCATAGCTCAGTTGGTAAAGAATCTGCCTGCAATGCAGGAGACCCCGGTTTGATTCCTGGGTTGGGAAGATCTGCTGGAGAAAAGATAAGCTACCCACTCCAGTATTCTTGGGCTTCCCTTGTGGCTCAGCTAGTAAAGAATCTGCCTGCAATGTGGCAGACCTGGGTTTGATCCCTGGGTTGGGAAGGTCCCCTGGAGAAGGAAACAGCTACCCACTCTAGTATTCAGGCCTGGAAAATTCCATGGACTGTATAGTTCATGCGGTCGCGAAGAATCGGACACGACTGAGTGACTTTCACTTTCACTTTCAAGTGTTTAAATATACTATTCCTAAGAAACTTTTGAAATATTCTGATGACAAGTGTCATTCATTCAATATACCTACATATTTAACTGAAGTGTTTTCCTAGGTGTTTATTACTGAGTCTATAGATTTATGGATTATTTTTGAAGTGGTGCAACATTTTATGTTTGTTGTCATCATTCAAAAGCATTTATTTGGGCAAATATATTTAAATTCATCATTTCTCCCAAATAGATTTGTCTTTTCTAGTCCTCCTGGCAACTCTGGTTTCTATATTCTCACACATCAATTTTCTATGCCAAAAAAGTTTAAAATGTATTGTCAAAATATACATCTCGGGCTACAGGTTGACTTTTTATCTGTGATCATTAATCAAATCTGCTAAATTACCTCCTATATAGATACTTGGTTAGGATAAGAACTTTATTCTGTGTCAAACTGATCTTGGAAGAAAAGTAATGAGTGGTCCTGAAGACAGATCTTAGCTTTCTGCCCAGAGACTTATCCTGGGTAACCTGGATGAAAGTCAAGAATGCTAACGACTAAATCACCAGGGCCTCAAGGCTAGAAGCAAAGTGCCCTGGTTCTTTCCTCCATTTGAAAGCAAGAATGTTTCCAGGAGGAAAAACTATAAAAGTAGGTACAAAGTTTACTATTAGAGATACAGCATAATATATGGGAGAGGATGCATAAAAATAGTTTGATTATTTAAGGCAGAAGCAGGGCAGAGATACACACCAGAGAGAAAGGTATGAACATCCTCTCTAATGAAGAGGAGTGCAGAAACTAGTAAGTCAGAAACTAGGCAGAGAGCCACACCCCAAGAGGAGTGTGGGTGTCCTGAATAATGAGGGGTGCAGTGAAGAGGTGATTTACATTACTTTTATAGGACAGTCCATCTGGGACTTTATTTACATTTGGTCAATTATCTTGTTTCTTTCTAAACACCTGACTGATTCTTGGATGATCCTATAGATGTATGTGCAATTTTTTTTTTCTATAATGATCCCACTGTAGAGGTCTATGGGTGCATATCTACAACTATTATGCGGTGGGACCCTCTCCCTTTCTGACCCTCAAGAAGCCTTCCTGAATGTGTGCAGGTAGAGAAGTCTTCAGGGTGGTGGTGGTTTAGTCACTAAGTCGTGTGGTTTAGTCACTTCACCCTTGACCTCAGGGTGGTGGTGGTTTAGTCACTAAGTCGTATCCAACTCTTGCGATCCCATGGACTGAAACCTGTCAGGCTCCTCTGTCCATGGGATCCTCCAGGTAAGAATACTGGAGTGGGTTGCCATTTCCTTCTCTAGGGGATCTTCCCAAGACAGGAATCGAACCTGGGTCTCCTGCATTGCAGACAGATGATTTACCAACTGAGCTTTGAGGGAAGCCCTCAGGACCTTATCTCTAGTTGCTGCTGCTGCTGCTGCTGCTGCGAAGTCACTTCAGTCGTGTCCGACTCTGTGTGACCCCATGAGTGGCAGCCCACCAGACTCCTCCATCCCTGGGATTCTCCAGGCAGGAACACTGGACTGGGTTGCCATTTCCTTCTCCAATACATGCATGCATGCTGAGTCGCTTCAGCCGTGTCCGACTGTGCGACACTTCGGACAGCAGCCCACCAGGCTCCTCTGTCCACTGGGGTCTCTAGGCAAGAACCCTGGAGTGGGTTGCCATTTCCTATTCCTATCTCTATAGCAGGGCTCAGCTTTTTCCACTAGCTTCGTCCTTGCAGTGTCTGAGTGACAACAAGGCTTGAATTTTGCTATCCTGGACACATACCAGGTGTTTAGCCCAGGGGCCGATCTGTCTCCTACCTCAAAATCAGAGAACTAAATCTCTCAGCCAGAACTCAATCATTAAAGTACACCAAGTAAACTTCTAAGTCAAAATGGAAGTAAAAATGAGAAAATACACTATAAAAGACATTTGGAGTTTTGCTATAACTCACTGAAGTTCAAATTATTTTGTGATATTAATTTTGTTAAAAAAAAAAAAAAAGGAAAAATATTCAAGCTATGCTCTCATGATAGCTCTGAGAGGTAACCTATCTTTTCAAGGCAGTAAAAGTGCTGAAGCATCAGGGACAGACTCTCAGTGAAGAGATAAAATTTATGAATCAAGTAGATGATGTGATTGTTAGGGCTTGAAGGGAAAGTAGTTGGCAAAATTCTCCTGAAGGGCTTTTAAAGTTTAGTTTGGCTGCTAAATATGGAAAACCAAAAGTAGCTTTGCTTATTTCAGTTATAGAGGTAATAAGAGAATGAAATATATCTATGTTCTATGGATATTGTGGGTTAGACAATTGGAGAAATACCTACTGGACACATAAAAGTGTAGGAATAAATGTTCTAGTGGTCTAGTGTATTAAGGCCTTTTTGTATCCTGGGAAACCAGTCCCTCAAGTCAGTGTAATTTTATAAGAGAAAAATCTCAGACTCTAAGGGAAGTGCTCCAGGTTATGTCTTTCATGATGATGCTTCATGATTTGTTTCATGTCAATAGCTCATTGTAATCCCATACCCAGAGGCAAAACTAGACATTTCTCCTCCTTACAGCATCAATATTTTCAATTTTTAATTATTAACACTCCCAACTTTTGCAGTCAGAAAATAAATTACTGATCATAGCACATGAAAATGATGGTATTTGTCTGACATTGGCAAAAGGTACAGGTTGAGACTTCTAACTTGATAATTTGAAACTTGCCTTTGAAAAAAGAGAAAGTTATTTCTAGGACATATATTTATTTCTACAGGAGTTTTCAGAGAACTACTAGTTGATTATATGGTCCTCTTGGGTATTACAGATGAGAAGTCCCAGTGTAAAATCCTGAAAGATAGATATACACTTGATCTCTATTTCACTTAATCAAAATGTGTTCTCTCAAACATGTGACTTGTCCCATGCATGGTTATAGAAATGGATAAATATATAATAACTTTTTAATTTTGATATGAAATATTCTTATGGGAAGAGAAATATAATGCCATACAAATTATACCCAAATCACTGTATTACTTAAAAGAAGAAACCACCTTTTCATTGTTTTGATCATTCACAATTATTGAAGTTTGGTAATTATTTTCATCTAATACCTGTCTTTGATATTCCCATAGTTATTTGTCCCTTCATTTATATCTTTTCGTTGTTATTGTCATTGACATAGCATTTCATTAGGTTTCCATAAATTATTTGTTCTCTTCTGTAATATTTCATTAGCACAAACTTTATAGATTTCATACTACTTCCATATGACTCAGACCTTTCCTTAAGTAAATTACATCTCATGATCTATAGCATGTCCCTTCTCACCTATTGTCTGTTAATGTCAAACAACTTTTATGGATGAACAGATGAAGGACACTTGGTTTAGTAGATAATTGCATCTTCATTGATTTAACCATGTGAAAATCATACCCACTTGAACCTTCATGAAACATAGGAAATACATGTATATGTATATATACATATATCAATCTGAATTCTAATATTGTCTTAAAGTATATTATTTACCATTAACCTTTTCTGAAAAAATATTAGATTACCAAATCCTCATCTAAATGCTCATAGCTACAAGTCCACCACAAAAATATAGAAAACATATGTTCAAAAAAATTCACAAGTTTTTTACTAGTAGTAAGAATTTTATATTCAAAACACATTTTGTTTCCAGCCCATTAACTATCCTGTATCTCAAGCACGTAATATAATGGCACGCATAGTAGGAATTCAATAAATTTTTTTATGAAGAAAAAAGTGAATGGCCACTCACTTTTAAGATCATTAGTATTTTTTGAATAGCTGGATTAATGGAAGCTCTAACTATTCTATACCCACCCGGTTTTGGTTAGATATTTTAAGGGCTAGATTGCTTCTTCTCAAGGGGGTATTTCATCACATCAGCTATATGGGAGAAACTAGTCACACTAATCTAAAATAAATTATCCTATTTAAAAGTTCTTTCGTTAAAAGATCTATAGTCAGAACCAACAGTGAGACTCAATTATAGAAACCAGTGGTAACTCCACTGGGAGATATCCTGAGTTGGAGGTAGACTTGAGCTTAATAAGAGATTGGAATGTGTTGCTACAGCCATGATGACATTTTAATCCATCTCTCTAGGTCACAGGATATGTATCCTTCTTTTGTCTACCCTTAGGGCCATGCAGAGTTCTAAGAAGAATTTATGGAATATAATACAAACTCAACAGGTGCTAAATGTCCTGTGACAGTAATAATCCTATATGTCATCCATTCTTATATATACTTAATATTTATACTCAATATACTTAACATTTTATTGTCTTCAGAACTGAATTGCAACTTACCATTAATAGCATTGTATATTTTCTATTGACCAGAAGATAGTCATGACTTAAATACCATCTATGCAGGATCAACTTGGTCAGAGAGTTCATACTATAGCCACTGCTATTGGCTTGCATGCATTTTTGGCGTTTGCGATGTTGAGTGTAATTTCCATTAAAATTATTCAAACAATTATTTAAAAAATGAAAAGAGTCTATTCATTGAATTTACATTGAAACAAAAAAGTTATTGAGAATGCAAACAGTCATGGAAAATAATAGAAGGTGATACATTTTATTAATAAAACAAGTCAATTACAGAGTGATTTATGACACCCAAAAGAGGGAGATACAAGTACTTGAAACTATGTATATTTTGCTATTGAAATGAAACAAATGAATTCATAAGAAATTTCCAGTATCTCAGAATAGAGAGGAGGCATTTCAAAGCAAGTAGAAGTTAATTAGTTCAAAACATATACCATATTGGACTATGTTTATATATTAAAATCATTATTTACTTGCTTTTAAAAAATGGAATATAAAGTGTGTCTTACAAGTTGATAGCTTGGATTCAGTGAAATCAAATTTAAAATTTAGTTAAAATTTATTGAGCATCCTGCCTGTGCTAAACAATCGATGGCATTATTTATTTGTTTCAGGACAAATTTAAGACATCTTTAAACACTGCATTTAATCTCCAAAACATAATTCAAATTAGGCACTATCCTGCCCATTTTATATTTATGTAGAAAGGATTCCATAAGTAAACTATGCAAAGAGTATATACTAGAACTGGGAATGGAATCGAGGCCTTTTTGGCTCATAAACTTGGATAAATGTGCATTTATTTTAATTGAACTTAATGCCAATATATATTATTCTAGTGGTCAAAATATAATGGTAAATTTAAGTGAAGATATAGATATATATATTTCCTCATCATATATTTCCTATATATCTTTAGCATCATATATTTCCTATATATCTTTATAGATATAAAGCATCATATATTTCCTATATATCTTTATAAATATATCTATATCTTTATATATCTTTACTTAGATATAGAAAGCACAAATACAGTCACACATACACATTCACATACTTTTCGTTTATACAGGCATTCGACATTTTCTGAAATAAAACATATTTTTGTATACTCCAGTATTTGGCATATTGTTTTGAATTCTTGCATTTCTTCACTGATGTGGTTATATAGGAACCAACTATTGCCAATTTAATTCCATCAGTTTAGTACATTTTAATAATTTAAAATTTTTCAAAAGGCAAGTCCATGACTAAATAGTTGTGGAAAATCTCTAAAACTATGTTTTCTTGTGTGTCCCTGGATTCTGGAAAAGTCAGAGTATCTTCTAAGGACATTAAAGTGGATTGCATTTAGATTTAGAAATAGAGTACTCATGCTAGATTAAATAACAGTGCCACTCAGATGCCTGGGAGGTTTTGCAGATTCAGCCTTTCCATGAAAGAAAACTGATTTTCATAAATATTCACTTCTGATTAGAGCCAGCTAGAATTCCCTTAGGGCTTCCATCTGAAGTACACAGAAATTCCACAAAAGCCCTATGCTTACAATGTTCTCAGTACAATTATATTCCTTATGTACAATCCACTTCTTTTTATCAAGAGTGATGATGTTATCTTGACTGTGTGTGTGGTGGAAAAAAATGATTTAAGGCCAAGGGATATTTACTGGTTTACAGTTTAGTACTGGTCCTTCAATATAGCATTTGTGGTATTAAAATGAAAGCATTCTCATCCCCAAATAAATGCCATCAAGTATATTGTGTTGTGTTCTAATTTTATGATTCCACGGTTCCCAAACACACAGGTTTTATTTTGCTTACTAGTTCAGAATTCCAAATCAATTAAACTTTGTGGAAGAAGGAACTGATTTCTTAATGCATAGACATGAAAGAACTGATTAGGTATGTGCAGACTACAATTTGTTCTAATGGTTTATCTTTGTTTCTAACAATTCTTGCTTCTGTATATTTCCACCTGTTAAATTACTCTATAATTTACTGTTTCCTGCTCTTTGACAAGAAAACATTACAATCACAATATAAAGTAATTTAAGGCTATTACCAATCAATGAAATATGTCCTGGTCTAAAATGAGATTGAAATAATTTATGGGAATTTTACAGTCAAATTAGAATGGAGATTATTCCACAGGGGGGAATCAGCTTCTGCAAAACTGCAAGCATCATATATTTCCTAATAAGTTCTCACAGCTGAAACGTGTCATTATTGGAAGGCAGCACAGGAAATTTGATGCAATCAGAAGAATCTTACAAATAAATGCTGGCAAAAAAAGGATATTGTGGACCCATAATTCAGTAATGACTTTGCAGTTAATGTGAGATGAAGTTAATGCAACATTAAACCTAGGAGGCACATCAACTTTAATACTGGTGGTAACTAGCCACAAATAACATTTTTTGACTGACTTATTATACTTTTAACCCTAGGAAACCTTTCCTAACAGTAGTTAGCAACTTAACAATGGTGTCAGCTCTGCCCACTGTGCACCAACACACAAAACTGAAACGTCCTAGAGAGGAAACATTTTATTTCATTGTTGAAAAGCAATTACAGTCAGTTCCTCTTTTTTCTGGCAAATGTAACCTCTGAGTTTGAAGGCTTCATGAGCAATGACAAGATTTGAATGCATTTGCTCACTATTTTATGTTGAGAGCTCATGCGTTGAATTTTACTTATTTATAAAGCAACACACATTCATCAAAAATGTGACGATAATTGGAAAAGACAAAAATTTTAAGGAAATAAATACCTTGGAACAGTTGGGTCCAATAGACATGTATTGTAACCTTCTTTTGTTTTCCTAACATACAAACGTAAGATACTTCCTTTATTCTCCACTCTCATTCTCCTTTTCCTCTCTCACTTGTTTTCACCTCCCACTTAAGCGCCTGATGTTTTGTCAGTCACTTTGTTGAGAGTAAAGAATTGAATTCCCCTAGTAATTCTGACAAATGGACACTACACTATTGTGGGTAGGAGATCAAGATTGCTAACTAGTCGTATTCCTTGAATGTGGAGTTACTTAATTCACTATTTTTCTTTTTTTTTTTTTTTCAGCTTTAAATTGGACTTTTCCTACTTTCTATGAGATCTGTTAAACACAAGCAACGATCATGAGAGAATTAGTGGAATAAGGTGAGGGACACTGCTTAAATAGCAACAAAAGGAGCCAGGGAGCTTCTTAGGAGAATGCAAGTTGTATCAAGTATGAAATTATGTTAAGCAATTACTTTCAAACTAATCTTAACTCCCTTGAAGAAATATTGTGACTTGGCTATTTCTATTTAAATTCAGAAATAAAACTCTTTCTCCCAGAAAATCTAGAATTAGAGTTAAATCAGAATATGTATAATAGATATTACTTTATATTCCTGCAAATTATTCTGGAAGTTTTTTTCATTTAAAATTAAAACAAAACAAAACCCAAAACTTCAAAACATCTACTGGGAAAAGTGGACATTAATTTATCAGTTCTTTAACTGAGAAGACACTTATTGTGCTGCTAAAATGTAGTTGAAATAAAGACAAAGTGTGGACTTTACATCCAAGGAAATGCCAAATGATAAGAATGCAATGATACAACAAGCATAAAATCTTTTGTATATTTTCTTACAGAGTGATCTGAACTCTCATTTACTTGATGTTTGAATAGACATATGTATGGTAGGTTATACATTTGTATCTTCTGATTTGTACATTAGCAGTTGAACTGTTGAGTAATGCCTTTGAATAATCACATGGGCACAGACTATTAGAAAAGATTATATTTGTCATCAGTTTCTTCAGTTCAGTAGAGTTATTTGCGCAATTATTAGAAGATAAAGATTGCCTGAGTGGACATAGCTCAAAGTCACTTTCAATCTGCCACAGGATAAGTAAATAAACCCCTACCTAATTGACTCCATGTGCTTCTAACTCATTGATTGTGGAGAAAATTAACAAAACTTGCAAGTTCAGAACTATTGAGGAAAACAAATTTTATAGACTACCATCCTCCTTTCTTATGATATAAATGTCAAGAAATTAATTTCCTTCATGGTAAATATCTCAGTACCACTAGCCACAAAATTTATTTGCATATAAAGGATATTTTAATGTCTACATTGATTTCTGACCATAATGTTTGTAAAATAACAATGAAAGATTCTATTATTCTTTATTATTTGCCAAAGAATTACATCTATTTTTCTTTATCTTCCCAAGAACACTATCAAGCATATATTAGTGTCATTCCCAATTTATACATGAAAAAAATGGGATATAGAATTAGAAAATTGCCCATACTCATATATTCAATATTGGATGAATTATGGCTTAGTTATAGATCAGTTTTCCCAAAAGAATGTTTATGCCTCCCCTATTCATTGGGCTTCCCTGGTGGCTCAGACAGTAAAGAATCTGCCCTCAATGCAGAAACCCACGTTCAATTGCTGGGTCAGGATGATCCCCTGGAGAAGGGGATGGCTACCTCATGCAAAGAGTTGACTCACTGGAAAGGACCCTGATGCTGGGAGGGATTGGGGGCAGGAGGAGAAGGGGATGACAGAGGATGAGATGGCTGGATGGCATCACCGACTCAATGGGCACGAGTTTGAGTAAACTCCGGGAGTTGGTGATGGACAGGGAGGCCTGGTGTGCTGTGATTCATGGAGTCGCAAAAAGTCGGACACGACTGAGCGACTGAACTGAACTGAACTGAACCCAGTCTAATATTCTTGCCTGGAGAATTTCATGGACAGAAGAGCCTGGCAAGCTACGCAAAGAGTTGGACATGACTGAGCAACTAACACTTGTATTCATATGTTGAAATCCTAACCTCCAATGTCATGGTATTAGGAGGAGGAACCTTTAGGAGATAATTGTAGCTGATCTTGGACAACTCAGCAGTTGTTGTGTAAATAACAACAACAACAAAAATACAAGTTTTTTTTTTTTTTTTTAATAAATACATACAGTGCTACATATCTGTGATTGGTTGAGTCGGAGGATGCAGAACCATATGGAAGATCTGCTGTAAAGCTACACTCAGCTTTTCCAACGTGGAAAGGGTCAAAACCCCTAACTTAGCTGTTCAAGGGTCAATTGTAGATCATGAAGCTGGAACTCGGAAGAGCAAAATGTGCATCCTGTTAAGAGACGTGACCGATGCTTTTTCTCTTGGCCATGTGAAGATACAGCTAAAAGGAAGCCATGTGCAAACCTGGAGGTGTGTTCTCATCACGCACCACGTCTGCCAGTTCCTTGATGTTGGAGTTCCCAGTTCCCACTGTTCTTCAGAACAATGATGAGAAAAACATTTTATTTATGTCACACAGTCTATGATATTCTATCATAGCAGCCCATACTAACTAAGACAAGGACTGAGCTCTAAAAATAATTTTCTTCACTGCCTTATGTCAAGCTTGTGATTATCTCATGTGTAAGGTAGATAATGCTTTCATAGACTAAAATCCAAATTATTTTACTTTAAAAATTTGCAGTGTTTTCCGACTTCCTGGAAACTTTTTTTTTTTTTTTTTTAACCTATACGTACAAGTCTTTTCTCAGGAATGCACTACTTATGCAAAAAAGTGGGAATGGCATTATAAAGACTCTACAGGTTCTAAACAAAAGCTGTCCTATTCAATACTTCTATTTGGGTTTTGTTTACCTTCTGATATATAAGATAGAAGGGTAATACAAGATTAAAAAAAAAAAATACTAGATCAAATTGCACAGTTCCTTGGACAGAGAAAACATTTACTAAATTATTCTAGGTTGAACTATGCTTCATATTTTTCAGTGTAATCATAGCATTTAAAAGAAGCATGTGAGAGAACGTAATTCAATTCATTGTTTTTGAAAAGATTAAAGTATAATGCTGCTAGGTACATCCAACTCTTTGCAACCCTATGGATTGTAGCCCACCAGGCTTCTCTGTCCCTGGATTCTCCAGGCAAGAATGCTGGAATGGTTTGCCAAGTCCTCCTCCAGGGGATCTTTCCAACCCCGGGGTCAAACCCACGTCTCTTAAGTCTCCTGCTTTGGAAGATGGGTTCTTTACCACTAGTGCCTCCGGGGAAGCTCAAAAGTATAATGCACTCATATAAATGTTGTTATGATTGGAGGAAAATTCAAGCATTGTATTTGCACTCCACAATGGTTCCCTGCCTATGTCTAGATTCAGTCTGCCATTTACTCACTGTGATCTTGGGCAAGATTCTTAACCTTTCTCTAATTACATCTTCTCATCTATTAAATGAAAAAAAATGGTATCATATGTTTTATAGCAATATTCTAGTAATTAAATAAGCTAATGTGTTTAAATTACTTAGGACTGTGCCACATGGAAGATGTTAAGTATTCAGGGTAACAATTTCTGCATCTATTATTACTAGAGTGCTACTTACTGTGTGTAACCCAAACCTCTATTGAATAATTTTCTGTTTTTCAAAATAGCCATGTAAAGTTGAAAGTAATTCTTGGAATATTTAAGATATTTATGCAGTATTAAATAGTCTTAGTTCCATTAAATTTTTAAATGAATGTGTAATCATATTTTGAATATTTAATATTTTGCAGGTTTTTTCCACATATATATTATATATATTTTTATTTGACAAAATATGATTCTGAGAAGATACCTGAATAAAAAAGACCAGTGTATATTGCTAATAGTTTACATTTTTCATTGCTTAATACTCCCATTATTTCATTTTTTATATGCACAGATGGCACTTCCGATTATGTTGAGGTATTTATGTCTCACCACAAAAATTCTTTGCTTGAGGTCAAGAGAAAGCATATATTCTGGCTTATACCTTCATGAATTCCATAATTATCCTAATTTATAATGGACCACTTATTGATTTTTAAATAGCATCATTTCTCATTATAAAGCCTTAGCAATTTTAAATTTAGCATATTATAAAAATTTAATGGACATATTACCATTTTATCTACCAAATAAGGATGGAAATATTGAGTATTCTTATTGTATCTAAAGTCATTCCAAATACCTGCATAATTTGTTCAATGATAACTGCTTTATAGATTAGATAATACTTAAAACCAAGATCATGCCTTTCTAGTTTAATAGGGATATTATATTTTAAAATTAAACTTCGTATAACCAAACTGACTGTATCTTTTATATATATATATATATATTTCTTAATAGTTTATATTATAAAGCACATAAAGTAGTGTGAATTAGCTTTCCATTATATGTTATGTTGATAGATTTAAATTCTAAACATGACCTTAACCTGCCAATCAAGTATAGGATTACCTCAGGATCTGCAAGGGAATTGGTTCTGGGATAAGCCCATGGACACCAAAATCTGTATATGCTTAAGTTCGTTACATAAAATGGCATCAAATTTGCATACAACCTACCCACATCCTTCTGCATACTTTAGATCATCTCTTGATTACTTACATAATGTGATATAAATGTTACATAAATAGTTGCCAGTGTGCATCAAATTCAAGTTTTACTCTTTAGAACTGTCTTTTTCTGGATATTTTCAGACCACAGTTAGTTGCATTTGCAGATTCGGAAACCACAGATATGGAAGACCAACTGTATTAGTTGTTACAGTTATATCCTAGCAATGATCATTTATATTCCTAGTTCCGGAATTTGCTTTTAAGTTAACTTTTAGTGTAGTTATAATAGAATATCATGTTTCAGTTCAGTCGTGTCTGACTCTTTGGGACCCCGTGGACTGCTGCACGTCAGGCCTCCCTGTCCATCACCAACGCCTGGAGTTTACCCAAACTCATGTCCATTGAGTCAGTGATGCCATCCAACCATCTCATCTGCTGATCATGTTTAAAAATTGCATTTTAAAACTTCAAATTGTCTTACTATATATGTACCACTGTGTATGATCACAACTTTAACTGTCATTGTTATTTCCTGGTTTATAATTCTCCTTTTATTTGACATTGTTAAGATTTTTCTCTTTATAATTAATGTTTGGTAGTCCAACTGTGACATATCTCAGTCTGGTTTTTATTATGTTGATCCTGTTTAAAGTTTGCTAAAATTCTTGGACCAGTTTGATATTTTTAATCCAATTTGGAAAATTTCATCCAATATCTCTGGATTTTTTCAACCCCACTTTTGTCTCTCATTTCCTTCTGGAATTCTAATTTCACATATGATTGCCCACTTGATACCCACAGAATACCGAGCTTTGTTTATTTTTAATCAATTGAGTTTGGGATAATTAATAATGACTTATCCCCAAATTCACTTATTTTTTCTTCTATTGTTGGCAAGACTGATATTCCCATACAATTAATGTTAATTTTAGAAGGTACAGTTGTTAGTTTTAGAATTTTCATCTGGTTTAAGAGACTTTGTATCTTCCTCCAATTTCCCCAAGTCCTCAGCCCATTTTCTTTTTCATTTTTCCTGGAGGTTCTTTATTTATTATAATTACTTTAAAGTCTGTGTATGTTAATTATACCATCTGGATTATCTGTTAGTCTGTTTCTACTGATTTTTTTAACTATACATTATTATTTTACTTTAAAAAATATCTAATATCTTTTTGTTGTGTATTGGACATTACAGATGATATATGCTGCAATTCTGGATTCTATTAACTCTCTGTAGAAGGTTGAGTTGCATTAAATTACTTAAAGCTAACCTTGACCTTGCAGAAGCTTGGTTTTAAATTTTCCTAGAGTGGATAGATTTCAACTTTGCTCATATTTCTAGGGAGAAAACTTAACTCTGAGTATATGGTTCTTATCGCTAAATTGTGGCCATATCCAGGGTTTAATGGAATTATTAAGTCAACCTCCTTTAACTTCTTAAGAATTGCTCTAAAATCTGGTTTCCCAGTGTTAAGTAGCTGCTTAAATCATTTCACAACTTTAAAATCATTTATCCTTTTTTTTTTTTTCCTTCTGAGTGGGACTCTTGTTTTATTCTTAGTTCAAACTGAGCATAGTGTGCACATAAATTTGAAAGGTCTTACACTTTGGTTCCTACTTTGATTGAATACACGCTCTTTTTTAGCTTTTGGCAGCCTGAAATTCTGACTTCTGATCTCCCGCATCAATAAGACTACATCTTTCTTATTAAACTTTCTTTTCCGTATGCCTTAGGCTAAGTAGTTCCCTTATGGTGGAAACTGAATTAATATATTAACATCATCCAATGTTTCTTTCCTTTCATGGGTTGAAGTTTCCCTAGTTTCTGTTTCTGATTTTTTCAAGTACCTGAAATATTGGCTCTTTCATATTTCTTCTCTCTTCACTACTTCTGGAAATATACTTTATTTAAATCTTCCACATTTCCCATTTATTTATCTTTCAATATTAAATTCTGAGTAACTTCAGATATATGCTTTGTCTCACTTTGCTGTATCTAAACATTTATTTTTTAAGTTTCTTGCCTGTTACTAATCATTGTATGTGCATGCTAAGTCACTTCAGTTATGTTCAACTCTTTGTGATACTATGGACTCTAGTCCTCCAGGCGCCTCTGTCCATGAGATTCTACAGGCAAGAATACTGGGGTGGGTTGCCATGCCCTTCTTCATGGAATCTTCCAGACCCAGGGATGGAATTCACATTTGACGTGTTTCCTGATTTGCAGGCAGATTCTTTACCTCTAGTGCCACGTGGGAAACCCACTAATTATTTTAACCTCATTTATTTTAAAGTATTTTACACATAATTATTATATATCCTAAATCTAGTAATTCAGATACCTACAATATTTATTCGTCTGATTTTGCTTTCATTTCCTGTTTCTGGAGCTCATTAATGATCTATTATAAGTGTGTATGTGCAGTTTTTGTGTGTGTGTGTGTGGCAACTCACTGTAGTATTCTTCCTGGGAAATCCCACGGACAGAGGAGCCATTTTTAGTGACTAAACAAACAAAAAAAACCAACTAGTTGATTAGCATCAATGCATACAGGGTAATATGAAGTGGGATTGGTAAATTTGGGATTAACTAAAATAATATTAATTTAGGGCCAAATCTCTAAAATTTTAAAGTTATGAGCAAGACCAGTTGTAAATAAAAGCCCAAAAGTTCTGCTTCATCTAAATGTTGAAGAAACATTAGTTCTATATAGGAGTTACAGTGTGATTGGCCTAAAATGAAGATTAAAAAAAAAAAAAAGTATATATCTTGAGACCAGAAAGCATAGCTATTTTGTGATAAGCCTTGTAGAAATTCTTGTTCATCATATTCTCTGTATTCTTCACTGAAATGTTGGAAACAACCAGAAACTTCAGTTATCAAACAAGAGAAATAATAGAAATGCCAAAGAAGAATTTCTACTTCTAGATAGGATGGAGAAAGTCTTGAAAGATGATTAATACCTTGGTAATAATAAGAAAAATATGGAATATTCAAAATTGTGTTTTCCTACAGAGTTAATAAAGAATGGTACATGCAAGGGAATTCCAATAACCTGAATTACAGGCAAAAAGGAGTCCTTATAAGAAGACAGCGAGCTCTGAAAGCTTTCACACTTGATGAGGGTTTTTAGCCTGGGCAAAGTTAGGCAGAGGAGCAGACTTGTCATAAATGGAAAGACTTTGCAGGTATGAGTAAACATCTGCCAAGTCATGAGAACTCTAGGCAATGACTCTTTTCTAACTCAAATAGTGACATTCTAAAAATGATGATAGCATTGAAAATTGGATGTTTCTCATGGATAAATTCAACACAATTATAGCTGAAGGCCAAGAATCAGTTCAGTTTCATTCTTAGAGCAATCTGAGTGACCATTACTGTCCCCAGTAGAGGAGAAGAAAGAAAATTTACTTCTTAGACATAATGATTGTGACTTATTTGCTACTGTCCTTTGACACAATGTATGGAATGCAATATAAAAATATAAAAAATATTCAAGGAAGCAAAGAAATTGGAACCATTGGAATCAAGAGAAAATCAATAGAAGCAGGTATTCAGATCATTCAATAATATAATTAACATGTGTGTATGTGTGTATTCTGAAATAAGCCAAAAATATTTTAAATTTGAATTCAGACTAACTCACAGGTATCCAGGAAGCTCAGGAGAGCCCAAGCATTAGAAATAGCTAGAAAACTATAAATTAAGCTCACTCTAGTGAAAATATTGGAAAACAAATGAACCACAAACCCTCACAGAATCAAGAATAAAAATACATAATATATACAGGGGAAATAGACTCAGATGTCAATATCTTCTCAGATATATTGCATTAGACAATATTGAAATGGCATCTTTAAAGATCTAAGAGGAAAATGACCAATTCAGAACTTCGTTTTCTTCAAATTTTCTTTTTTTAACATATAAATACAGGTTAAATCAAGACAGTTTTAGTTTAAATAAAACTTAGATCATTTGTTACCAGTACACTCTCATTACAAGAAATGTAAAAGAGATTTTTTTTTCATACTGAAGAAAACGGTCATAGCTTGAAAGGTCCGCAGAAAGGAATTAAGATTTTCAGAAAAGGTAAAAATATGTCAAAACATGATTTTTTCTACATTAAACAAATTGTCTACTTAATGATTAAATAATGACATGTACCTGGTTGCTTGTAATTTATGTAAAAGTTAAATACATGACAAAAATAGGACTAAATAGTGAAAAGAGTTAAATAAATAAAACAAATAATTGAAACTGAAAATCTGATAGACATAATGAAAAACTAAAAAATTGCTTGATTAATCAAGAACAATGCAGGAAAAATGGAACAATGAAACAAAAACCAGATGGGACAAAATGTAAAAAATAACAAGATGATTAGTTTAATCCTAAATACATTAATAAATATGGAAATATAAATTGACTAAACATTCCACAGAGATTATACAGATTAAAAAGCAAGACCAATCTATATGCTTATTATTAGAGAAAGGCTTTAAATATAAAATTACAGGTAGAATAAAATGATAAAGATGGAAAATATCTTATGGAAGTAATATTCATAAGAATGCTTCTATGTGAACATCAGATAAAGTAGATTTCAAGACAAAGAGAGTTAGCAGGGTAAAAGAATGAAACTTCACAAAGATAAAGTATCAATTCATTCAGAAAATATTAATATAATAACCCTTAATGTTTATTCACTGATCAGTTCAGTGTCCGACTCTTTGCGACCCCATGGACAGCAGCATACCAAGCTTCCCTGTCCATCACCAACTCCTGGATATGGCTCAAACTCCTGTCCATAGAGTCAGTGATGCCATCCAACAATCTCCTCTGTCGTCCCCTTCTCCTCTTGCCTTTAATCTTTCCCAGCATTAGGGTTTTTTCCACTGAGTCAGTTCTTTGCATCAGGTGGTCAAAGTATTGGGCTTTCAGCTTCAGCATCCATCCTTCCAATGAATATTCAGGACTAATTTCCTTTAGGATGCACTTAAAGGATCTCCTCTCAGTCCAAGTGACTCTTAAGTCTTCTTCAACCCACAGTTCAAAAGCATCAATTCTTTGGCACTTAGCTTTCTTTATAGTCCAACTCTCACATCCATACATGACCACTGGAAAAACATTAGCTTTGACTAGACAGACCTTTGTTGGCAAAGTAATGTCTCTGCTTTTTAACATGTTGTCTAGTTTTGTCATAGCTTTCCTTCTAAGGAGCAATTCAGTTCAGTTCAGTCACTCAGTCGTGTCCGACTCTTTGCGACCCCATGAATCGCAGCACACCAGGCCTCCCTGTCCATCACCAACTCCTGGAGTTTACTCAAACTTATGTCCATCAAGTCGGTGATGCCATCCAGCCATCTCATCCTCTGTTGTCCCCTTCTCCTTCTGCCCCCAGTCCCTCCCAGCATCAGGGTCTTTTCCAATGAGTCAGCTCTTCGCATGAGGTGGAAAAAGTATTGGAGTTTCAGCTTCAGCATCAGTCCAAACGTCTTTTAATTTCATGGCTGCCATCACCATTTGCAGTGATTTTTGAGCCCAAGAAAATGAAGTCTCTCACTGTTTCCATTGTTTCCCCATCTATTTGCCATGAAGTGATGGGACTTGATGCCATGATCTTTGTTTTTTGAATGTTGAGTTTTAAGCCAACTTTTTCACTCTCCTCTTTCGCTTTCATCAATATTTCTTCAATCTGTTAATCACTGATATCATAGACTAAATGTATGTAAAGAAAATGTTGGCAGAACTAATGGAACAAAAGTAGAAGTAAAATTGCTACCTAACTCTGGCCCAGTTGCTTGCCACTGGAAAATCAATACAAGAGTAAAAGAAATGTTGGTAGAAAGGAAAGTTATTTTCAACGAATACTGACAATCTGGGGAGATGGTAGACTCAGTGTTCTCCAAAACCACCTCCAAAGATTCTGCTCAGCCAGGAAAGTTTTTAAAGTGAAAAAGGGGGAGAAAACTCAGTTAATCATTGAGACAGGGGTTCAGAGCTATCAGTATACCTCACTGGGTGCAGACCTGTTTGTAGGCTTTTGCAATTATTGTGATTTGTTCTTTACATACCATCTTGTCACACAGTTTGCTTATGAGATTACTAAAGGGAAGAGATCTGGTCATGTGTTAATTACTTATTCTTCATTCATTCTTCTTAGATCTATGGGAAGAAACAACACATTGGGCATGGTATTGTGTGGTCAAAATATTTGAAAGCTGTGGTAGGGCTGGAGATGAGTGGAGTAAAAGGTGCCTGGTTTAAGTTTAGTAACAAGACAAAGGGGCCTCCTGCAAAAAGCTGCTTGCAAAATTAAGTTTTAAACACTCCTGTTTCAGGCACTAAATAAGGAGACATATATGAATAAAACTGTAAAAATTCTGATATTATCAACTGTTTGACCTAATTGGCCATCTATATATAGCTATGTAACACCATACTCAGCTTATGAAAATAAACCCTGCTTTCCTAACATAAATGGAAAACTAAATGAGATAGATAGTATGAAAGACCCTAAAACAAATCTGTTTAGACATTTTAAAGGATTTAAACCATACAGAATATATTATTTGACCATAACTGAATTAAATTCAAAACAATACAAAAGGTACCTAAGCTTTTAAATTATATGGAAATTAAGTTCATTCTAAACAATCCATAGCTCCAATAAGAAATAATAAGGCAAATTATAAAACAATCCAAATTGACTGATAAATATAGCATTAAATTATATCTATCTATAGAAATGCATTTAGCTATGTGCTTATCCATACATCTATCTAGATCAATGTTTAGAAAAAAAAGATATATTTTAGCTTTAAATCTTACAAGTTAAAATACTAATACTAGAAACTAAGGATTTAAGATTTCAAATTAAGGTGCTAGAAATGAAAGATCAAATTAAGCTTACAATAAGTAGAAAGGAGGAAATAATAAATTATGAATGGAAATCAATAAATTGTGCAAATGATATACAAAAATTTAAAAAAAAATCTGTATGTTTTAAAGATTAATGAAATTGATCCTGGATGAAAGCTAATTAAGATGGAAGAAACATCAGAGTGAGGAAACTAGAAGCAGTCCAAAATGACTCCTTTTCCTAGGGCACTTATCTGGCTGTTGCAGGCCTCAGATCACTGAGGTGAGAATCTACACTTTAAATTCATGGGTTAATTAATTTCTGGGGCTGGTATTTTCAACTACAAATTGGCACTTGCCATGGGCACTTGAATCATGTGCTGCTGAAGCCGCTGACCTTCAACACTCCCTGAAAGGAGTTCAGGGTGGAGAGCACAAGTGAGTCACTCTGTGCTGGGGAAGGGGGAGGTGGTGACTTCAGATAGTTTCAGGAGCCAACTTTATGAACCCAGCTCTTGTATATCCATATATCTGTGCTGTATGCTCAGTTGTTTGGTCGTGTCCGACTCTTTGCGACCCCATGGACTGTAGCTCACAGGCTCATCTGTCCATGGGATTTCCCAGGCGAGAGTGAGTTGGAGTGGATTTCCAACTCCAGTATAGATTTCTGAATCCAGTATGGACTCCCCATACTGGAGTGGGTTACCATGTCCTCCTCCAGGGGATTTTCCCAACCCAGGGATCGAACTCAGGTCTCCCGCAGTGCAGGCAGTTTCTTTACTGTCTGAAAAACCAGGGAAGACCAAGAGTATTGGTATAAGTAGCCTATCCCTTCTCCAAGCAATCTTCCCAACCAGGAACTGAGCTATGATCTGGATTGCAGGTGGATTCTTTACCAGCTGAGCTACCAGGGAAGCCCTCCTGAAAGATATTTTCAGAAACCAATTTTATGAACACAATTCTTGTATCTTCTCATATCTGGAAAAGTACCAAAATCCTTCATGGTGGTGGCTGTTCCTCATGACTAGCAAGCATCAGGAGACCAGCAGAAACCTTCTGGAAAATATGTGCTTGAGTGCAAGTACTCCCCCTTCACGAAAATTCACATATCTGCTGACCTTCTTTGCCTGTTTGGAGCAGTCTCTCAGAGCTATCTGAAGTGCTGTCTCCCGGGATGCACTCCTCATTTGGCCCCATATAAAACTTAACTTGCAGTTCTCACGTTGTGCATTTTTTTTTTTTTTAAGTCAGCAGTGTTTTAATTATTATGGACTTCCCAGGTGACCCAGTGGTAAAGAATTTGCCTGCCAATGCAGGAGACCCAGGAGACATGGGTTCAATCCCTAGGTTGGGAAGATTGCTTGGAGAAGGAAATAGCAACCCACTTCAGTATTCTTGCCTGGGAAATCCCATGGACAGAGAAGCCTGATGGGTTACAGTCCATGGGGTCTCAAAGGAGACAGACACAACTTAGTGACTAAACAACAGCAAAATTTTAATTATTAAGGCTGTGTTTATTATTTAAGTTGACATACAACTTTTAGTTACAAAAAAAAAAAAATCTACTAAAGTAATCACGGAAATTTCTCCAGTTCTCTTCTAGAGTCAGGGTAAATATTCCATAAGCAGGTTGAATGAGAGTGAGAAACTCAAAGTTTCTTATATTTTGTATCCTGTTAACTGCAAAAAACAAACCAAAACAAAACAAAAACACTCAATCTAAAACTTAAGAATTAAACTTTATTCAGGGGGCTCAGAGAGAACTTAGCCTAAAAGACCTCGTCTCAGCTCTGAAGGACTGCTCAGAAAAGGTAAGGGAGGAGCCAGGATATATAGTAGCTTTTCAGAACAAGCAAACAATAACAACAACAAAACAGGAAGTAGAATATCAAAATATTACTGCTAATTAAAGAAAAAACAGACATCTGAAGTTAATAAATTTAGCACTTTTCTATGTTTGGGAAGGTAAAAGAATCTGAGCCCATTTGAAATCATTCCTTTGATATGTATGCACCTTAAATATCTAGGGCCAGTATTCTGGGTTTTGTTTGTTTGTTTGTTTTTTGTTTTGTTTGTTTGTTTTTAATTTATTTATTTTAATTGGAGGCTAATTACTTTACAATATTGTAGTGGTTTTTGCCATACATTGACATGAATCAGTCATGGGTGTACATATGTTCCTCATCCTGAATCCCCCTCCCATATCCCTCCCCATCCCATCCCTCTGGGTCATCCCAGTGCACCAGCCCTAAGCACCCTATCTCATGCATTGAACCTGGACTGGCGATCTGTTTCACATATGATAATATACAAGTTCCAATGCTATTCTCTCAGATCATCCCACCCTTGCCTTCTCCCACAAAGTCCAAAAGACTGTTCTATACACCTGTGTCTCTTTTGCTGTCTCACATATAGGGTTATCGTTACCATCTTTCTAAATTTCATATATATGTGTTAATATACTATATTGGTGTTTTTCTTTCTGGCTTACTTCACTCTGTATAATAGGCTTCAGTTTCATCCACTTCATTATAACTGATTCAAATGAATTCTTTTTAATGGCTGAATAATATTCCATGGCGTATATGTACCACAGCTTTCTTATCCATTCGTCTGCTGATGGACATCTAGGTTGCTTCCATGTCCTGGCTATTATAAACAGTGCTGTGATGAACACTGGGGTGCACGCGTCTCTTTCAATTCTGGTTTCCTTGGTGTGTCAGCCCAGCAGTGGGATTGCTGGGTCATATGGCAGTTCTATTTCCAATATTCTGTTTTTCTCCATTTTTAATCCCCTCAGGATGCACAGTTGGGGGTAGCTGCAGTGGCTGATAACTTTCTTGACTGCTTCATCTCTTGTTTACTGATGTGGCAGGTGACATTTTCTATCTGCAGTCATAAGAGTCCTTAGGATTTAGTTTCAAGTAACAGTGTTTTTCAGAGTGATACTCATATGCACCAGGAATTTAGAATTTTCCACATAGACAAATTTGAAGTTAAAAGCAGAACTTTAATAATAAAGTCTGAGGTTGATGACTAATGTTTGTGACTGATGAGAAAATAAATCTAGTATTTTATTTTTAACTAATAATTATTTTCAATGCAGTATTAAGTAAATTCTAATTTTAATCCAAACCTTGAGTTCAATTTTTTTTGATAAGTTAAACCGTTTCTCATAGATAAGATGTCCAGAACATTTTGTACAGATTTCTTATAGTTTCATAGGCTTCTGAGGTAAAATTGCTTAGCTGCAGATATCTTTATTAATCTGGACTATTTTTCTTTCCATAGCTACTTCCAGTCACTAAAAGTTGAGATTTCTTCTGACTTTTATACTCTTAGTAGTTCTTTTAGATTTTCTTTTCCCTAGAGCTGACATTTTTGCTTGAGTTTAAGCTTTCTCACACATTCAGACATTTCTAGAGAAGGAAATGTAGAACTTATAGTGAAAATATGACGATAGGTTGAAAAATCGGTTGCAAAAATTGGTTGCTGGTCAAAGACCAGAACAAGAGAAATGATTCTAAAGCAGAACTAAGTCATTCAGAGCTTCTTTCTCTGATCCCCTTCAGGTTTGTGTCTTAAAGGCCTGTAATTAACAACTGAGTTAAAGCGAAAACATCTCCTTGGGATCTGAGAGCAGGAAGCAGCCATGGTATTCGTGCCAGCAACTTCTGCAGCAACAGGAGCTATTGCCAGCAACTTTGGCTGCAGCATTAAACAAGGCAGACATTAGCACCCACCACATTAAGCATTGTTGGTCAAAGAGTTTGGCAGGTGTTCCCAGGATGCCCAGGAGGAAAGATTAACAATGTGCAAAGAACATAAGCTTGGGAGGAGAGGTGGTTGGCATGCCAACGGGATTTCAATAAGACTCCACCAATGAGCACAGGTGAACTGGTGAACCGCCTCCCAAGAAACCTTAGAATTCTCTAGGCTCAAGTTACAATTTAGCAGGAAGTCTTGAGCCAAGGAAATGTTTCCTGTTAACATTATTTTTAACTTTATTTTTAGCATTGTTGTTAACTTTATTTTTACTCTCTTAATGCTTATGTTTTCACTACTTTGATGTGGTAACTCAGAAACCAGAATATTCTAGTTCTCTATCCAATGAATCTAGCCACCAACACTTCTCTCTAGTCTCAAGGACAAAATCGCCCAGTCATCTTTGAAGAACTCTTTCCCACCAACATTGAGTTGCTTGCTTATTAATGGATTATGATTAATGAAAATATTTTTCTAAGAAAAGAATGTTGGCCTGAAGGTTCATTCTTATTAAGTAACACAGTTCACACTTACTTTGGTTTTAGAATTGTTAACATAATTTTAAAAACTCATATGCTAGTTTTTTAAAAAGTTTATTTTTTCAACCAAAGTAAAGCTTTAAAAAAGATAATACTAAATATTTTAAAAGAAAACTACAGGAGGTTTTCAACAGTTTCATGGCAGCTAGAAAATTTACTCACATCAAATCAGAGTCTGAATGATCTTACGCTGAGTACTTGTGTCTAATTCATGAGGAAAAGCAGGATATGGATGCAGGGGTCTGTGTGTGTGCGTAAGTTGCTCAGTCATGTCTGACTTTTTGCGACCCCATGGACTGTAGCTTGCCAGGCTCCTCCATCAATGGGATTTTCCAGGCAAGAATACTGGAGTGGATTGACATTTCCTTCTCCAGGGGATCTTCCCGACCCAGGGATCAAACCCAGGTCTTCCACATTGCAGGCAGACTCTATACCGTCTGAGCCATCAGGGGAGCAGTGATTATGAACTGAATTTTCCATTTAGACCAGTATACATGTATTTGGATGTGATTACTAAATAGTTTAAGAAAATATAACCCAAATTTTAATGATTTCAATGATTTTCAGGCTGGCCATTTAACTGTGGAAACAGAGTGTGTGCAAATGTATTTGAAATATTTTCACTAAAAGATGGGTTGTGCCTTATGACATATACATCTGAAAGACAATTTTAATATCTGTTTCCCACCCTCCCCCAAGATTTAAAGGATGAAAATAGAATGCTTAAAACTTTTAGAGTTGATACTTACGTTTCAAAGTCATCTAATACAAATTATGCAGGAATTTAGCAGTACATTCATTTCAAACATTAGGCCCCTCCAAGAATACATACAAGAATAAGGTACAAGATTCACATATTTCCTGAGGAAACAAATGGACAATTCTTCAGCTGTTATGGAAGAAAAGGACACTGTGTTTACATAAAGCTGAAAGACCCTTACATTACTTTATATTATCTTTCAGTCAGATTGAAGTTCTGTAATAAGTACCTACTTTAAACTAAAATAAAGGAATTCAGAGAGATGAAATGTGTATGGCTGAGACAATTTGTTCTGTGTGAATTCTGAATACATTCCAAAGGACTATTTTTCACCTTCCTTTTTCAAGTCTTACCCTGAGTGTGTTTGGAGTGTTCCTTTAATTTTATGCTTGTTTTATATGGCACTCCAAGGCAGATGATCCTGTTTTCCCCACTGTCTTCAGTAGGACCACTGTCCTTTGTAAATGATTCTTACTTGATTCCTGAGATTTGTCAGCCTCTTCATGATTGCTATGATGATTCAGTAGAGCCCAGGTATTTCTGTTTTCTCTTAGGTTAACTCCACTGTAGTGGTCCAGATTCTTCATACTCCCCTGCTTTTAGCATAGTTTCCTGAACAAAAGCTTTTATTATGTCTTATCCAGAGAAACACCTTGTGTTGGGGGAGTGAAGGATTATAGTCAACAATCATTATTTATCCAGGCAATGATTCACATTTTTGTTGCTGAAGTTTGAAAAAAGTCTTGAAGTCTGCACAGCAGATATGACCTTAGCTTGAGGCAGTATACTGACTTCAAACATTCTATCCGCTCCTGTGAAAAACTGGGC
Source organism: Cervus canadensis (assembly GCF_019320065.1). NCBI lineage: Eukaryota > Metazoa > Chordata > Mammalia > Artiodactyla > Cervidae > Cervus > Cervus canadensis. The sequence continues at coordinate 25,954,308 of NC_057412.1, read as the reverse complement.
TATTCCTCTCAAAGCTGGTTTCAACAGCTGGAATATAAAAACATATGATTTACTAGTTTAGTTTTGATGATGCTATTAAGAGGTTCAGTTCTGTTCACAATTCAAGAATTTACAAGTATGTTGCATGCTGCATAGTTTTTCATACTAATAAATTGTAGATGTCTGTATTATTTATTCCTGTAAATTTTACATATTTCAGAGACAAATCATTTTCTTGCTAGTCTTTACATCCCAGTCAATTAATAACTATGGTTTTGTAAGTGAAAGATGTTTGAATGAAAGCCAGAGGATCTGAGTGCTAATCCTTGTTCTGCCATGACTAGTTATCTGTCTTGGGATAGGTCACTTCACCTCTTTGGGATTTGTTTTCCTCATGTATAAATTGAATATCAGATTTGGATGCAATCTATTATCTCTTCCCATCTAAAAAATCTTTTTTTCCATGACAAAATAAGTAACCAGAGTCATTGATTTGTGAATCAAAGTTGTCTTTTCTCTCAGTGTTACATACAACCCCACACACATACCCTGTGTGTATATGTGAATAATATGAACATTGAGCTAAGGCATCACTCAAATAATTATGAATACATATGAAATAGTTCATACATACATGAATGCACACTTATAAACTTAGAATTTTATAAATGGTCTTATATTGACCTAGCCTGCTCTGTTTTGGACCTCTGATCTGAATAGTCTCTTCCTTATTCAGGTTTTCCAGCCACACTGAACTCCTGGCTGCTATTCCTTCACACTGAGCCCATATTAACCTGAAGAACTTTGAATTTCCCACTTCCTGAAATGTTCTTTTTCTAGATATCTATATTTTTGTTCCTTGTTTTTCTTTAGGTCCCTGCTCTAATTTCACCTTTTCCAAAAAGACATCCTAATTAATCCTGTATAAAAATACATCTACCACATATATACATACACATGTGTGAATACACAGATAGAAGAAAGTAGATAGTGACTTGAAAAACATTGGGCGTCTTGAGGTAACACACACAGAATCAGCAATTGGCTGGCTTTCTTTTCTGTGTTTTAACTGCAGAACCATTGTGCCAACTACGCATATTGTTTTTTGGTAGAAAGAGCATTTGTGTGAAACATCATTATTGTGTTGAGCTCAACTCTACAAATTCATTATATTTTAATTTCTCCGTCTGCTAAACCATGAAGTAATAGAAAATATATAAGTGGCAACTGCAGCAGGGAGGGGCTAGAACAAACCATCAGGGAGAGCTCAGAATGACATGAGTCTCCAGGAAGTTTTAGGGCCAGGAATATGCAGATCTCAGTAGAAAAACTCTGGGAGGCAAGAACTCCCCATGAACTCCTTAGGGTGAATGGGGGTCAGCATCCCTGGTGCCTGGACTCTTATCTTTAGAGAAGTCATTTCAAGTTCCAATTTAAAATACTAATAGAAAACCAGTGCAAAGGGTTACAAATATTAACATCAAAGGAAAGGAAAAAGATTATTGAAAGAAGAAAGTTGATCTCTTTAACAAAAGCACTTTTCAGTAAACTTTATTGGAAAAGTTGAAGATGGTGTGTCTACATGGAAATGAATCACATCTCAGCTGTGGCATCTCACACATCATGTTGATGTATCCAGATTGCAGGCTATCTGAAAGTGCATCAGTTGAAATCATGACATAAAAGCAATCTCTCCCCAAAGTCACAGTAAGATTGCCTGTTTTTTAAGCAGAAACTTGTAAGGTTTAAAAAGTCTCCTCCCTTTTCATATTTCCTTTTGAATATTAAAAGACTGCCAATATAAAAAAACCCCAATTCCCCAAAAGTACATATGCATTCAAGGCAAACATAGAATAAATATTCTTAATTTAAAGCTGTAAGATTTCAGGAAATATCTGAGACATACAGTGAAAAAAATAAAGATCTAAGTCACAAATCATATTTACCCTAATATTTATGTGTAATCAAAAGATAGAAGGAAAAAAAAAAAAAGATAGAAGGAAAAGAATTGTGAGTTTAATCAAGAGATATGTATTTTCACATATGCATATGTTTATGTATATTTATGTGAATGTGTACTTAGCCCAAATTAGGTTACTAATTAAATATTCAGATAAAAAGGTGTATTCTAATTAATATCTTTGGCATTAATAAGCCAGAAATTTGAGAGTTAAAAAGGTCGTTTACATTTATCCTTCCTAATATGCCTTCTAATTTGGTAAACCTTTTATAAATGTGTGCATGAGTGTTCCTTTACACATTCATATCCCAAGCTGACCACTTCTTTTCCACCTTTCCCTATAGTAACATATTCTGAGCCATGATTATGTGTCGATGTCTTATAATGTGTGTGTTATTAATAATAACCCACAGAGGAGGCATTCCTCACAGAGAAATCGTTTTAAATTGTCAGGTCAAGATTACCCTCCTCAGGGGCTCCCTCATAGCTCAGCTGGTAAAGAATCCGCCTGCAGTGCAGGAGACCTCGGTTCGATCCCTGGGTTAGGAAGATTCCCTGGAGAAGGGAAAGGCTACCCACTCGAGTATTCTGGCCTGGAGAATTCCATGGACTGTATAGTCCACGGGGTCGCAAAGAGCTGGGCACGACTGAGCGACTTTCACTTTCACTTTACCCTCAGAATCTCAAAATCTTTAGTGGTTTTTCGTCTTCCTCATAATAATACTGATGAGCTTAGGATTTTATAAATGGTCCTAAACTCATCCTCCTCCCTGTTTTAGAACTTACATCTCAACACTCTCCTCCTCATTAAGATACTCCAGCCACACTGGCCTCCAGTTATTAATCCATAACACTGGGCCTGCTTCCATACCAAGAACTGAACTTGAATTTCTCACTTCCTGAAATGTTTTTTCCCCAGATATTCATATTCTTTCCCCCCTCTTTTCTTCTAGATCTCTGCTCTAACCTCACCTTTTCTGATAAGCAACTCTTTTTCATCCACATAAAAAGACATCCATCTCCCTCAGACCTTATCTGCATATCCTGTTGCTTTTTCTTGTAACACAAATTTCCACCTTTCCTATTGTTACATATTTTTATGTATTTGTTTAATAACAAGGACAAGTGACCTATCGATTGATATTTGTGGTGACAGATTGAATATTCAGCAGCATCAGTTCTGGGGTAAGCTTTGATTAGAAGTACCCCAAACTGTTGAGCCAAAGCATATCCCTTCTACGATCGATTCCCTTTTTTAATGGCTTATCACACAAGCAGTGGTAAGGATGAGACGTAATGAAGCTTTCTTTAAAGAAAAGACTCTCTAGTCCCCCTGACTGGTTAATTTTTGTGCAGTGAATGATCTTCCATGGGCATTAACATGAGATACAAAAATACACATGAATTTTCTATGTCATTCATATTTCTCTTGTCTGATCTCTTTTGATCAGATCTCCCAAGACTTCAATCATTCAAGCCATTCGTTACTGACAAGACAGTTATGCATACAGTGGGATAATCCTTCCTCTATATTATATGCACATATATATACAATATATGTATTTATATAATATATGTATACACCATTCATAACTCAGAATATTCCTGAGTAAGATTGTAAAGCAGCAGCAATTCATTTTCAGACACATAAGTGAGCTGCTATGTCCCAGTCTAACCCAGATCATTGAGATCATGGTCTTTTTTTAAACACTACCATGCAGAAAATCTGGATTTCACAGCATTTCCTAAGTTGATACTTGATTGAACTGAACTTTTCATTTCTCTTTATTCTTGACTTCTAAAAGAAATTAGCAAAGCAGTTGATAGTTAACAAAGCAATGAATGAAGTTACCAAAGGCGTTACAGAAGAAAGCAAATAAAACATTTTCAAGTGCACAATCCACCTGTACTTTATCCCAAACCCATTATAGAGAGTGTCTTAATGATTGTGAAGGGGTTATCATAATCTTGCTCCCGACCATTTGGGAAGTCTCCCATTACTGTTTAATCAATGAGTAAAACAGTTCTAGAATCCTGAGCATCTGTTGTTGGGTTACTGCTATTAATAATACCATAGCTTGTGTTCCTCTGAATGAACATCTTGAAACAGGGAGTTGGGTGAAATTAGTTCATTATGTTACCCCAAGAGAATAAGATTTGGAGAGAATAGACAGTGAGATGGAGAAGGAAAATAATTCCATATAAAGGCAAATTATTCAGGTCATCATCATGAAAGTCTTGTTTTAGTTGGGACCTTCAGAGAAGCACACAGAATGCCTCCCAATGCTATTTGCCTCTCCCATCAGCTCTTGTTTTCTATAGGTTGAAAATTGCCCCTAAATGACTCCTTCCCCCATGTTTTGGAGACCCTCCTGCTGCTATAAGGGTCCACTGTGTAGGAGGAGTCTCAGGGCTGAAAATGAAGTGTTGTTAGCACATGAAGGAAGGCCCTGCTAGCTTAAAGTGAATCTTGGACTCAGAGGTCTGCACTGGTGCCATTTACCCAGATGGAAGGAATCAGAGATAAGGTCAATATGATGTGGCTGAACAACTGTTATCCTGGGCCCCATAAATCAACTATTTAACAATTTGGTCACATTTTGTGTGTGTGTTAGTTGCTCAGATGTGTCCAACTCTTGGCAACCCCAGGGACTGTAGCCTGCCAGGCTCCTCTGTCCATGGGATTTTCCAGGCAAGAATACTGGAGTGGGTTGTCATTTTCTTCAGGGGATCTTCCCAACCCAGGGATCGAACCCTGATCTCTCACACTGTGAGCAGACTCTTTACCATTTGAGCCACCAGGGAAGCCAGTCACATTTTGTATGACATTAAATTCAGACGTGTAAATGTAGTTTTCAAAATTTACTTTCATTCCTGCTTTAATAAAAAAAATATGTAGACAACACATCCTCTCTCCAGGCATTCTGCAAGTCAGTGTTTCTAAATGATGACAATAAAATTTAACAGATTGTGGGGGGAAAAAAAAGGTAAAAGATTTTAAGTCATAGCCTTCACATTAAAGAAAAGGAAAACTTTCCAGATGTTAGCAGAGGTGTGGATAGCAAACCCCAGATTCTCAGTTCCACAAGTAGACTTTTCCAAAACTGAATCAATCTACTAGCTATTGATCTCCACCTCTCCTTCCATGGCCATGCTTCTGTTTTGCAGAGGGAAGGCGTTCTTCTCACTGGCATTTTATTATTGTGTGTTATGTCTGATATGCAACACTCCAGGTGAATAACCGAAAGAACAGTCAGGAATGCACTGTTCCTAAAGCCAAGATCCTCTGAAGTAAAGTCAGAAAGATTTGCCAAGATATTTTGAGCAGGTTGGTGTTTTTTCTGTTTTAAAACTAGAATTTAGAAAAGGAAAGTTTTCACAGGATACTTATTAACCTATTTATTAGACTCAAAAAAATGCATTATTCTGAAATAAATTACTTCTGATTTGGTTGAATGGTTTTATTATGTAAATGAACTTTGTTAACTCCTTTCTATGGCAGATACTTTCCAGAAATAAAATGAGCTATATATACAGGTTCAAAGTTTGATAAATATCTATTTAATGAGATGTGACCACATACATTGAGATACAAGATACAAAGCTAAACTCTTCAAACTTAAGTTAAATTTCTATATTTTGATGTTTAACTGTGTTAAGAATAAATTATAAAATGAGGGATTAAAGTTAACATTTTGAGTGTAACTAAGGTTAGAAGAGGATTACTGATTATTACATTTAGGTTTATTAGAATATCATTAATACCTTAATATTATAATACTGGAGGGAATACTTCCTAAGTCAACCAACATAAGCAGGTTAAAATGAAATATACTAGAATATCAGAGACTTAAGCAGGAAGTGAGTTGAAATTGAAACCTGGCTTGATTCCTGCAATAGCTCAGGAAAACAGGCCGTGGATCAAAACAAACAACTTATTGATTGAGGATGTGCCCCCGCCCCCACAAAGGAGCAGATGGCTGAAGCTAAGCATTTATTCTCATCAGCGGCTTTGTTGATAACTTCATACCATGGCGCACAATTTTAATTGAATGCTTAGATGGCAATCAGTGCCTGGCTTGGGTTTCTTTGTTTTCTTGAATCTTGTCCACGGAAACAATGGCAACAAAAACTACTTCTTATAGCTTTGTTCACTTTTTTTTAACCTATCTTATGACAGTTGCACCCTTAAGCTTTAGCTGACTTTATATCCAATGTCTGAAAATAAATTTGTGGGAAGCAGTACAGTCTATACATCCATATAACTTCATTAAAATTTACTATACAGATATGTCTCTCTTTCTCTTTGGTTGGAATATAATAATCATGTATAAGACATTAAAAATTATTGATTCAAGTTTTGAATAAAATGAAATTAATCTATTCTTTTGTTGTGGTTGTGAAAGAACCCTGCCAAGTAGCAACCTTAAAGACAATCAGGCAGTGAAGTCTGTTGAATATAAACATGGAACTTAAACGAAATAAACCAAACAAAGAAAATTGAGACTGTCAAGAAAAATAACTTTTACAAAAATGCTTCTTTTTTTTTTTTTTTGTTATTTTAGTAAAGGTATTTGGTCATGTAATCTACTGTGTATTTGTGGGCATCTCTGCATATATACTGCTGGTAAATTTCTATATGCAAATAAGAATTGCAACTATGTTAAAGTATGGTTTATTGGCATATATGTCATGGAAGTGAAACGTTCATTTCACAAAACATAATATATAGTCATTTTTGACAGTAAAATTTTAGAGGAGATAGTACATGTTTATATTAATCAGTGATCTTAGAAATGACTTCCTGTGACATAGCTCTTACCATGTGCTAAGTTCTGTACTACACTCTCTGCACACTATTTTACTTATCCTACAATAACCTAATGAAGAGTGTTGTGTTAGAATTATTTTGCACTTGCAGAAACTGAGGTTGCTAAGTGAAATCATCTTTCCATACCTTACAATAAATGAGAGAATCAGAATTTGAATGCTGTGCTGCTTGATGTCCAAGCTTATATTTTTAACCACAACATTTTACAGGGATTTCCTCAGCTGTCTTTTACCTTATACTCAAGTTTCATACATAAAAACAGTCACTATTACCACTTATTACCATAAGTTCTGGCGGTTCTAAGGTGGGTTAATACCGACCTCCTCCAAGAGAGCTTATGCCATACCCAGGTCTGCTGCACTCAGAGCCCCTTCCCCTGCAGCAGTCCACTGCTGACCCGTACCTCCTCAGGAGACACCCAAACACAGCTCTGTCTCAGTCTCTGTGGGGTCTCTGGGTCCTGGTGTGCACAAGGTATGTTTGAGCCCTCTGAGCATCTCTGGCGGGTATGGAGTTTGATTATAAATGTGATTTCACCCATTCTACCACCTTGCTGGGGCTTCTCTGTCCTTGGACGTGGAGTATCTCGTCACAGTCACCCCAGCACTACACAGACATGGCTCCAGTCTATAACCTGATCAATAATGCTGAAGAAGTTGAGATTGAACGGTTCTGTGAAGACCTACAGTAACTTCTAGAACTAACATCCAAAGTAGATGTTTTCATTATAGGGGACTGCAATACAAAAGTAGGAAGTCAAGAGATACCTGGGATAACAGGAAAAATTGGCCTTGGAGTACAGAATGAAGCAGGGCAAAGGCTAACAGAGTTTTGCCAAGAGAATGCACTGGTCATAGCAAACACCCTCTTCCAAAAGAACAAGAGAAGACTCTACACATGGACATCACTGGATGGTCAATGCAGAAATCAGATTGATTATATTCTTTGCAACCAAAAATGGAGAAGCTCTATACAGTCAGCAAGACTGAGAGCTGGCTGTGGCTCAGATCAGGAACTCCTTATGCCATGCTATGCTAAGTCACTTTAGTAGTGTCCGACTCTGTGCGACCCCATGTACAGCAACGCAGTCCAGCCCGGCTCTGGGCAGCAGCCCTGGACAGCTGCCCAATCCAGGAGGCTCTTCTGTCTGCAGGATTCTCCAGGCAAGCCTTATGCCAAATTCAGACTCTAATTGAAAAAAGTAGGGAAAACCACCCAGACCATTCATGTATGACCTAATTCAAATCTCTTACAACTACATAGTGGAAGTGACAAATAGCTTCAAGGAATTAGATCTAATAGAGTGCCTGAAGTACTATGGATGGAGGTTCCTGACATTGTACAGGAGGCAGTGATCAAGACTGTCCCCATGAAAAAAGAAATGTAAAAAGGCAAAATGGTTGTCTGAGGAAACCTTGCAAATAGCTATGAAAAGAAGAGAAGGGAAAGGCAAAGGAGGAAAGAAAAGATATACCCATTTGAATGCAGAATTCCAAAGAATAGCAAGGAGAGATAAAAAGCCTTCCTCAGTGATCAATGCAAAGATAGAGGAAAACAATAGAATGGAAAACAAAAACAAAAACTAAAACTCTCTTCAAAAAATTAGAGATACCAAGGGAATTTTTCATGCAAAGATGGGCACAATAAAGGACAGAAATAGTATGGATGTAACAGAAGCAGAAGATATTAAGAAGAGGTGGCAAGAATACACAGCAAAACTATACAAAAATATCTTCATAAACCCGATAATCACTATGATGTGTTCACTCACCTAGAGCCAGACATCCTGGAATGTGAAGCCAAGTGGGCATTAGGAAGTGTCACTATGAACAAACCTAGTGGAGGTGATGGAACTCCAGCTAAGCTATTTCAAATCCTAAAAGATGATGCTGTGAATGTGCTACACTTAATATGCCAGCAAATTTGGAAACCCAGCAGTGGCCACAGGACTGAAAAAGATAAGTTTTCATTCCAATCGCAAAGAAAGGCAATGCCAAAGAATGCTCAAACTACTGCACAATTGCATTCTTCTTACACACTAGCAAAGTAATGCTCAAAATTCTCCAAACAGGCTTCAATAGTATGTGAACCATCAACTTGCAAATGTTCAAGCTGGATTTAGAAAAGGCCAAAGAACCAGAGATCAAATTGCCAACATCTATTGGATCATCAAAAAAGCAAAAGAGTTCCAGAAAAACATCTACTTCCTCTTTACTGACTATGCCAAAGCCTTTGGCTTTGTGGATCACAACAATCTGTGGAAAATTCTTGAAGAGACAGGAATCCCAGACCACCTGACCTGCCTCTTGAGAATCTGTATGCAAGTCAGGAAACAACATTTAGAATTGGTCATGGAACAGCATACTGGTTCCAAATTGGGAAAGGACTATATCAAGGCTGTATATTTTCACCTTGCTTATTTAACTTATATGCAGAGTGCATCATGAGAAATGCTGGACTAGATGAAGCTCAAGTTGGAATAAAGATTGCCAGGAGAAATATCAATAACTTCAGATATGCAGAAGACACCACCCTTATGGCTGAAATTGATGAAGAACTAAAGAGCCTCTTGATGAAAGTGAAAGAGGAGAGTGAAAAAGTTGGCTTAAAACTCAACATTCAGTAAACTGAGATCATGGCATCTGGTCTCATCACTTCATGGCAAATAGATGAGGAAACTGTGGAAACAGTGACAGACTTTATTATTTTTGGCTCTAATATCACCACAGATGGTGACTGAAGCCATGAAATTAAAAGACTTTTGCTCCTTGGAAGAGAAGCTATGACCAAACTAGACAACATATTAAGAAGTAGAGACATTACTTTTCCAACAAAGGTCGGTCTAGTCAAGGCTATTGTTTTTCCAGTAGTCATGTATGGATTTGAGAGTTGGGCTAAGGAGGAAGTTGAGTGGTGAAGGATTGATGCTTTTGAACTGTGGCATTGGAGAAGACTCTTGAGAGTCCCTTGGACAGCAAGGAGACCCAACCAGTCCATCCCAAAGGAAATCAGTCCTGAATATTCATTGGAAGGACTGATGCTGAAGTTGAAACTCCAGTACTTTGGCCACCTGATGGGAAGAACTGACTCATTGGAAAATACCCTGATGCTAGGAAAGATTGAAGGTGGGAGGAGAAGGGCATGGCAGCGGATGATGGTTGATGGCATCACCAACTCAACAGACATGAGTTTGAGTAAACTCCAGGAGTTGGTGATGAACAGGGAGGCCTGGCATGCTGCGGTCCATGCGGTGGCAAAAGTTGAACATGACTGAGCAACTGAACTGACTGACTGACAGACCTGAGGAGCACATCTTTCAGTGTCCTGTCTTTTTGCCTTTTCGTACAGTTCATGGGGTTCTCAAGGCAAGAATACTGAGGTGGCTTGCCATTCCATTCTTTAGTGAACCACATATTGTAGAACTCTCCACCATGATCCGTCTGCCTTGTGTGGCTCTACACTGCATGGCTCATAGTTTTATTGACTTAGACAAGGCGGTGGTCCATGTGTTCAGTTTGGTTAGTTCTCTATGTTGTGGTTTCCATTCTGTCTGTGCTCTGATGGATAAGGATTAGAGGCTTATGGTTGCTTCCAGATTCGAGAAACTGACTAGGGGGGAAACTGGGTCTTGTTCTGATGGGAGGGGCCATGCTCAGTTAGTCTTTAATCCAATTTTCTATTGATGGGTGTAGCTGTGTTCCCTCCTTGTTGTTTGACCTGAGGGCAAACTATGGTGTAGTTAATGAAGATAATGGCGACCTCCTTCAAAAGGTCTCATGCACGCACTGCCGCACTCAGTGCCCCCAACCCTGCCAGCAGCCCACCACCAACTCACGCCTCTGCCAGAGACTCCTGGACACTCATGGGCAAGTCTGGGTCAGTCTCTTGTGGGGTCACCGCTCCTTTCTCCTGTGTCCTGGTACACACAAGGTTGTGTTTGTGCCCTCCAAGATTCTGTTTCCCCAGTCCTGTGTAAGTTATGATGGCTCTATGGTGGGGTTAAGGGCAACCTCCTCCAAAAGGCTTTATGCCATACCCAGGTCTGTTGCACCCAAAGCTGCTGGCCCTGCCACAGTTCATTGCTGACCCATACTTCCACAGGAGACACTCAAACACAGTTCTGCCTCAGTCTTTGTGGGGTCTCTGGGTCCTGGTGCACACAAGTTTCATTTGTTATATATTACAAGTTATAATTAAAAGTAACTCATAGAAATATGTTATATGCTTAAGGATCTCAGGGCCCATTGTGGTAAGCAAATAAATACACCAACAATAAACTCAGAACACATGAAAAATGCTATCAAAATATTTTTAGAATTCTAGAGGTTCCTGGATAATTGGCACCTAATGCTACTTGGGCTTTCCTCATGGCTCAGTCATTAAAGAATCTGTTTGCAATGCAGGAGACCCGGATTTGGACCCTGTGTCAGGAAGATCCCCTGGAGAAGAAAATGGCAACCCACTCCAAAATTCTTGCTGGAGAATACCCTGGACAGAGGAGCCTGGCAGGCTACCGTCCATGGGGTCACAAGAGTCAGACACAACCTAGTGAGTAAACCACCAAACCAATGCTACTTGGACAAATGGGAAACAGTTCTGTGGGGGAAGTATAGTACTAAATTGAATGCTATAGGAATCACATACTTGGGAGAGATGGAAGCTGGGTAAAGTTTTATATGCAGAGCAAGCAGCATCTTTAAGACCTGGGATAAATATAAGTCATTAAGTACACAGTATTGATTCTATCAACAATAATAAATTCTCAAGTTTTGATAGGTATAGTTTGCTTACTTTTGAGGAATTCCATTTGATCTCCATTGTGTCATTCATAAAAGGTCTTTTTAAGACTGTTCCTAGCATTAACTTGGAGATCAGTGGGTAAAACAGACCAGATATTTTTAAAATCTTAGGATTCAGAACAATATTTTTAAAATCTTGGAATCCAGAACAAGAGGAAACTCTAGCATGTTTTATGGATGTAAACATATGTCAGTGTTAGTTGCTTACTTATGTCTGATTCCTTCGAACCCATGGACTATACCCCACCAGGTTCCTCTGTCCATGAAATTCTCCAGGCAAGGATTCCAGAGTGGGTTGCCATTTTCTTCTCCAGAGGATCTTCCCTACCCAGAGATTGAACCCAGGTTTCCAGCATTTCAGGCAGATTCTTTATAGTCTGAGCCACCAAAGAAGGCCAAATGGTCCTCTGTTATTTGAACACCATGATATCTGGGCATATCTGGGCATCTCTTGCCACCATACACAAGGCTTGGCATTAACAAAATCCCTGGGTTGGGAATATCCCCTGGAGGGATATCCCCCACTCCAGCATTCTTGCCTGGATAATCTCATGGACTGAGAAGCCTGGCAGGCTATAGTCCATAGGGTTGCACAGAGTCAGAGATGACTGAAGCAACTTAGCACATGCATCTGTTGCCGCCATACACAAGGCTTGGCATTAACAAATCTGTTACTTTGGTAGTTCTGTACTATTCAGTCCTATATCTGGCCTGCTGATCTATAATAATACTGTACTATTGATTTAAGCCAGGTTTTTTGGTTTAGTTTTTTGTTTTTCTGTTTCTTGTTATCTGTTGAATGTTTAGTCACTTAACTAGATTTTCAACTCATTTTGACCCATGCTGAGCCACAAAATTGGGTCAAGAGCTATGGGTTGAAAAGCATCCTAGTTAGATGGAAAAAAAAAAAAAAAAAAACTCTGGTCAACTGAAGATTGCAATCATTAGATGGCTGGGGTTAGATATTTCTTGTGTTCCATATTTATCATTCCTGATTTAAGTGAAAGGGTAAAGTAAGTAAAATTTTCATGTTGCTTTGTTCTCCTATTTCAATGCCACTATTATAACCTCTTTTTCTCCCATGCCAAGAACCTATGCTATATCCAGTAATGACTTCAAATCATTTTTAAGATCTCAAAAATTAAAAAAAAAAAAAAAATGTTAGGATACCACCACCTGAAGTATTTACCTTGTAGAAGCCTACAATAACTTTATATGTTGTCTGAATAATGGGCTTTTAAAGTCTCTACACTGGTGTTCAGCATAGTGGCCCCTTCGTAACATTTTCCAGTCCTTTGGCCATGCCCAACAGTTTTCTAACTGTTGGGCCATCACTGTGCTTCCTTTGTCTTATTTTAGGATTTAGAGTTTTCTGATTTCTCACTTGGTTATTCACCATTTCCTTAACTCCATTTTACTCATCCAATTTCTAGATTTTATAGGTCTTCTCCAGCTCTTATAACTCTATTGGCTATTATTTATATTAATTCTATATAGTAATTAGTTCAGCCCCTGGGTCAACGTAGGTTCCTATTCAATATTTGCTATGAAATCAGTAAGAGTTAATACTTTCAGAAGTGTAAGTAAAGTAAAGTCACTCAGTCGTGTCCAACTGTTTGCGACCCCATGGACTATAGCCTACCAGGTTCTTCCCATGGGATTTTCCAGGCAAGGGTACTGGAGTGGGTTGCCATTCCCTTCCCCAAAACATGTTGTGCACTCCTCCCCGTCGGGGAATGGAACCCAGGTCTCCCGCGTGACAGACGGGGATACTCAGAACTATACTAATGAGGAGTGAGCTTTCAGAAGTGTAGGAGAGTTCAAATTACTATGCAAATCTGATCGTCCAAACAGGATGATACCATCTGGAATCTGTTGCTAAATAGGTGGTGTAATTAGTGTTCATTATAACACACCAAATATACTCCTTATCAGTACTCACAAGCAGATAGAAATGGTTGTAATCCAGAGAATATTATATAGTAATGTACAGTATAGTAAATCAGTTTCTATAGTTACAATGGAAGTAACTTCCTTTGCCATCAAAGCAAATGCCAAAAGCACAATCTTAGATAATGAGGGCAAAATGCCTTTATGTTAGCCTTTCATCTTTCATGTGGCCTTCATTTCATTTTCCGTTAAAAATGAACCACTAGGAATAATTATTGTGAAGATAACTGGTTAAACTAAAAGTTTTTAAAATATCAACTTTTGTTAAAGAAATCTACAGAAATACCCTAAGTCAGAAACCATCATCTTATTGATTGAATGGAAGAATAATGCCAACATTAAAGCAGTAATAACAAAAGATAGAATCAAAATTACAGATACAAATTCAGAGTATAACCTACTTTAAGTTTATTCTAAAATTTATTTTTCTTGCTTTCAAATTGGTTTTTGTTTCTCCTAAAATCATATTAAAAAATAGATTTCTTCTATATATTGGCATTATTATAAGCTGAAATTTTAATGCATCTTTAAATTGATAGATATTCAGAATATATATGATTTTTGCCTACCTTCATGCAAACTTAGCATTTTATTTCTACTGAATGATGCTGTTTGGGGAACAAGACAACTTTTTCTTTTTTAGTAAAATCTTTACCTTGAGCACATTTTTGTATTAACTTTTGATTGGCTTCTCAGAACCTTTCCCGAGGTTACATTCTTACAGTTGCAAATTTGTGAAAATCTCGTTTCAAGAAACAACCAAGGATATATTGGTTTTATGATCTGGTAATAGAATGTCTAGTTTTACATGCTCAATTTTAATGAAAATGTGGTGAATGTAAAAAGCCTTTCAAACTGTCACTGTGCATGTCAAACACATGCAGTTACTGTTTGTATATTAAAATCCCTTCTAGCCTGACAGCATGCCTACACATTTTTTTTCTTTTTTAATTAGAGTATTCACATCTCTCACTCTCTTTCTGTATCACAGAGAGAACAACGCTCTCAGTTACTAGGAGCTCTAACCAGTTATGACTACTACTAGATCTTTTGAATTATCCAATTATAAGCAAGATGCTTTCATATGTCCCTTGCTCTCTTTCAGACTCAGCTGCATGGTCCATAAAAAGATAATACGAAGGACATTATCATCCATGTACAGTATAATTCTGAAAAAGTCATGCAATAAGTGGAAGCCACTGTAGCTTTCCTAATTGTGACTACTGCTGCTGCTAAGTCACTTCAGTCGTGTCCAACTCTGTGTGACCCCATGGACTGCAGCCCACCAGGCTCCCCCGTCCCTGGGATTCTCCAGGCAAGAGTGCTGGAGTGGGGTGCCATTGCCTTGTCCGGTGACTACTGCACAGAACATTAAAAAAAAAAAAAAAAAGTGAGGGAGAACTTTAAGGGTCCCATTTCCCACTCCAGGCACACATCATCTGGGCTGAGATTACTTTACAAACGATTTTGACTTCTAATGGCAACTTTAGGACAAATGTATATATATGTGTGTGTGTGTGTGTGTGTGTGTGTGTGTGTGTGTGTGTGTGTGTTTAAAACCTCAAGAAGAAATTGATGTATAAGGTTTTCTGTTTTAGAGTTTAAGCAAATTGTCATTTAGTTGCTAAGTTGTGTCTTACTCTTTTGCAACCCCATGAACTGTAGCCCACCAGGCTCCTCTGTCCATGGGATTTCCCAGGCAAGAATACTGGAATGGGTTGCCATTTCCCTCTAAAGGGGATCTTCCCCACCCAAGAATCGAACATGCATCTCCTGCATTGACAGATAGATTTTTTTTACCATCTGAGCCACCAGTGAAGCCCTTCAGCAAATTAGCATTATTCATATGTTTGGGGAAGTTGTTACCATTGGCCATTATCTAAAGAAAAAAAAAGGACATGCTTCTCAATACTAATTTCATATTACTCAGTAGCTCCTTTAATTCTCCAGAGTAGGAAAATGATTGACACTGTGAAAGTTACGATAGTGGTGCCTGTTGAAAATCTGTTCTGTTACAGGAAAACAAATGGATATCTTTTGGTTGCAAAGCACAGAAATCAATTCCAACTTGCTTAAACCTAAAGGATATTTTTTGTTGTTGTTATTTTTAATTGAATAAAATAATTCATATTAAACAACAAAAGTCTGGAAAGGGTATTGACACATTGAATTCATGTGCTTTTCTTCCAGAGTGCTGTTGATGTGCTCCCTGAAAGCTGGATTAGCATTTTATATGAAAGTCTTAAATGCTTAGAAAATACAGAGTTTAAATAATACAGGAAGTTGTTGAAGGCTGCCATGGAAAATCAGATGAATTAAATTCCAAATTTATTGTATCCAAATTAGTAAGGCAAAGAAAAAAGTCATTAGGGAAAAACACACCCAAAATATTCTTCAGAAGAATAAGAATAAAGGATTGGGAAGAAAGTGAACATAAGCAGTACAAGAAGTGAACATAAAATATATACAGAGCATATAGCTTCAGCAGGGTATGGGACAGAATGAGTTCGGACAGTGTAATCGTGAAAACATATCTTCAGTCAGAGATCACAAATCTCTGGAAATTAGAGTGATAAATAAAACAGTGTGGTCTCCCAGGGGACTTCCCAGGTGGCTAAGTGGTTAATATTCTACCTGCCAATGCAGGAGATGCATGAGACACGGGTTTGAACCCTGGTTCAAAAAGATCCCCTGGAAGAGGAAATGGCAACCTGCAACAGTTTTCTTGCCTGGACAATCCCATGAACAAAGGAGTCTGGTGGGCTGCAGAGGAGCTAGAGGGTAGCAAAGAGGTGGACACAGCTGAGCCTCTGAGCATGCATACATGAAATAGGGTACTGAGGAGGTGTTCAAAGATTGAATGAGGGCTACCTGATAACAATTTGCCTGAAACTATAGAATCACTGTCTAATTTAATGTAACCGTAGTAGTAGTAGTGTTAGTCACTCAGTCGTGTCTGACTCTTTGCGATTTCATGGACTGTAGTCCACCATGCTCCTCTGTCAATGGGATTTTCCAGGAAAGAATACTGGAGTGGGTTGCCATTCCTAATTTAATGTAGCCATAAAATGTAGTTAATGGGAGGAAAAAATATGTCATCCTGGAAAACAGAAGCGTGTGAGAACAGTCAGTATACATACCGAAGGGACTCTATCAGAGAGAGTTTTCTGGCTCTACTGATGAAAGAGTAGTGTAACAGGCTTCTGGGGTTGGGAAGGATCATCACTTTCCCTTGCAAAGAGATGTGGATCAACACAACCTCCTGGGCCCCCAACGCTGTCACCAGATAAAAGATTCCTCTCCCTTTCCTTTTTGCTTCTCTTCTTTTCACAGCTATTTGTAAGGCCTCCTCAGACAACCATTTTGCTTTATTGCATTTCTTTTTCTTGGGGATGGTCTTGATTCCTGTCTCCTGTACAATGTCACGAACCTCCATCCATAGTTCATCAGGAACTCTGTCTATCAGATCTAGTCCCTTAAATCTATTTCTCACTTCCACTGCATAGTCATATGGGATTTGATTTAGGTCATACCTGAATGATCTAGTGGTTTTCTCCACTTTCTTCAATTTCAGTCTGAATTTGGCAATAAGGAGCTCATGATCCGAGCCATAGTCAGCTCCCATTTTTGTTTTTGCTGACTGTATAGAGCTTCTCCATCTTTGGCTGCAAAGAATATAATCAATCTGATTTCGGTGTCGACCATCTGGTGATGTCCATGTGTAGAGTCTTTTCTCGCATTGTTGGAAGAGGGTGTTTGCTATGACCAGTGCGTTCTCTTGGCAGAACTCTATTAGACTTTGCCCTGCTTCATTCTGTACGCCAAGGCCAAATTTGCCTGTTACTCCAGGTGTTTCTTGACTTCCTACTTTTGCATTCCAGTCCCCTATAATGAAAACTACATCTTTTGGGGTGTTAGTTCTAGTAGGTCTTGTACATCTTCATTGAACCGTTCAACTTCAGCTTCTTCAGCATTACTGGTCGGGGCATCGACTTGGTTTACCGTGATATTTAATACCATTAGGTTTGCTTTATATGCTAGCATATGTGTGTGTGTGTGTGTGTGTGTTTCCTGGAAAGTGTTCATAGACACTTGAAAAGAACATGTATTCTGCTATTACTTGGTGGAATATTTTATATGTACCTGTTAGATCTGTTTTTTAATATTGTTTAAGTGTTCTATTTTCTTATTGACCTTCTGCCTACTTTTTCTATTTACTATCAAACGTGTTATATTAACATCTCTATTATTATTAAACTTTCTAATCTTTTAATTCTGTCAGTTTTTACTTAATTAAATTGACCATGTTTCAGAGAATCTTATCATTTGATAAGTATCATTCAAGAGATACATTTATTTTAATATGAATATTTATTCTTAACTAAAGCCTAACTCAGACAACCAAGTTTCCTCTAGGGAGGAAAAAAAGAAAATCTCGAAGGTGCACCTAGGGAATACAGGAGAGATGTAACTATTAGACCAAAAAGGACATCCAATTTTTTATGGTCCACTTGCCAAAACATTAGAAGACACAGGAAAGAATGCACCTGAATATTTCTGAAATTATTCATCTGGAACAGAAATTGACCTTGTTGTAGTGCTTGCTATAGGTAATTCCTGTTACTAACTTTGAACAGTTTTGAACAAGCATAAAAGGAGTAATTGAGCAAAAATTACTGTAGGAAAGACTAATGACTGATTTAAAAGACAATCTCTCTTAGGTATAAAAATCTTTTTTTTTTCTTTTGGATTTTGTCTTCCATCATCCTTATAAAACAGAGATAAAAATGAGAGTTCAAAATATATGATTGAATGTTTGGCAACACTGACAATTATCTGCCCAATGATTCCGGTTTTGACAGTAGCCAAGGAAACCAGAGAGCAAAGGTAAACAATTATGCAAAGAAAGGAAATTTCATCGTTGTGGGAAAAATATCAACTAGTTTTGATTCCTTTCACTTCCTTCACTAAAGAAAGATTGTCTTCAGTGCTCTCTCTTATTGTCAATAATATTGAGCACTAAAATTATCTATATTATTGACATTCTCAAGAGGATTTACCTGTATGGGGGTAAAAGAGATATGCTTTTATAAGACAAACTTGTAGAAATATAACACTTAGTAAAGTACTGAAAAAAAAGAGAATTGTGTCATCATTTTGTGAACAGATAAAATCACATCCTATCAAATATACTGTAGGTTATAAAGCTTTATTCTACCTTGACTGTCTCTCTTTGGTGCCATTTATCTACTTGGATCCACCTTATGAAGCATGAAGTTGCAGCACAGATTGCTACCAATTATTCTAAGAACTTGGTCCATGTTTATTGGTACCACTTCACCCATTATTCTTGTGTGTGTGTTGAGTCCCTTCAATCAAGTCTGACTCTTTGTGACCTTATTGACTGTAGCTCACTGGACTCCTCTGTCAGTGGTGTTCTCCAGGCAAGGATACTGGAGTGGGTTGCCATGCCCTCCTTCAGGGGATCTTCCTGACCCAGGGAGCAAATCCACACCTGTCTCCCATACTTGTAGGCAGGTTCTTTACCATTAGTGTCATCTGGAACAAATTTTTTCAAAAGTGGTTAAGAAAGTAGTTATCTACATGATGAAGGAAGGACAGAGTTGAAAACAATAATGGTCTAAAAACTAAAGCAAATATTTTCATATTTGAAAAACAGACATTTAAGAAGTCACATTCTTATAAACATTCAAATTAAATCATGAAGGGATGGCTAAGATAGTTAATATTTGTTTTTTTATCTGGAGGAACAGAACAAAAAAATCACATGTTAATCAAGGACAATGTATTTGCATAAAAAATAGGTGTCAAAAATATGAATAGTATTGAATTGTGGAAAAATATTTGAAGAGGTTACTCTGAGTTGATTGTGAAGACACAATAGAAAATGTAAGATCTGATAAAATGGAATTATTGCAATAAACAGAAATGAGAAAATTATTATAGGAAGCAGAAATGCACTAGTAAAATAGAGGTGGTTTGAGAACAATGCGTAGATTGGTTCGACCAAGTGTAGGCTTTGCTTCCAACCAGCATACAAATCTAACTCTGTGAGGTCAGGACAGGCCTCTGATGGTAGCTGACTAGATTTTCTAAGATGTTAAGAAGGGCCCTTTACAACTAAACCAGTTAATGTAATCAGATTTGTCCTATAGCAGTTCACAGGTTAGATTTGGCAGCTTGGAGATGACAGGACTGGTGGATATTTTACAAGAAGATACCATTGCCTTTCAAAAGTAACTTCATAGGTAACCAAGGACATATGTGTATATTGTTGTCAGTGGAAGCTACATACTTAAGGGAATAAAAGGAGCAAAAGGAAGATACTAATATTTTAAGTAAAATGTGTTTGCACAATGGAATTAATCTTGGTCATCAACTTAACTAAAACAATTTTAAGAAAGGGACAAATATATTTTAAACATTTAGAAAAGACAATGTGTTCCACATGCCTGATTTTCAAATCTAACCACACCATTTCCTAGAATTTAAATTTGGGTAAATGAACTAGTCTCTTTTCCTTATTGCTAAAACAATGTAGCAATAATAATACTTACTTCAAAGGGTTTTTGCAAAAATTGAATGAAAAAATTCATGCAAAATGCAGATTGGTGTCTTGAATACAAAAAAAAAGTACTCAGGAACCTAGCTTATATAATTATGATTATTAGTAAAACTCATTGCATGTAGAAATCAGAATTTGTTTTTGGACTTTTCAACTTCAGTATTTTTCCACACAAAAACTGAGGCTTACTTAGGTAGTAAGTATATTTTGCTAAAGCATGTTCAATTGTATTTTTCTAACCATGTTACACTGCTTAGTGTCAATACAGTCTTTTTTAAAACTGTAAAACAGAGGAGCTGGGCCTGCAATCAAAAAAACACATCTGCCATGCTAGTTATATCTCTTTTATTTAATATCCTGTAAAGCACATCCAAGTAGACTTTGTTTAAATTTAACTGAAAAATTTAACACTCAGTATTGATAATCTTAGTATATCGAGTTTGACATTCCACTGAAATGGTGAGGTTCTTGAATTAAACCTTTCATTAAATTATAAACCTCTTTTGGGCTCATTGTGCTAGAAAAGGTTTGTTAAATAAATATTCCTTTTGAAACTGGAGAAAAAAATAAGTGTCTGAGGGAAAAACAATTAGTCAACTATATTAGTAGTGCAAAGTTTTGATAGGATAAAGGCTTTTGTCAGATCAGTTGTAGAGAGATGACAAAGGCAAAATAGGTGAACAGATTTATCTATCACCTAGAAGGTAAACAGATGACTATGATCTGGGGACTGTTTCGGTATAGAGGGTTGAGAGAAACGGAAGTCTAGGTGCCTCAGAGGTGTGATGTGGGGTTGACTCCCGGGCATATCCTTGAATGCTGTAGTCCTTTGGCTGAGACACTCACAGTCACACATCAGTGCTGAGTATGTGTGCACAACCTCAGCTTAAGAGAGCCAGCTCAAGATGCTGCTGACACTGCTGCATTTAACTGATGAGGCTTTATCAGTTTTTAAACATTGGGAAATCTCTTTCCTGAATGCAGGCACTTCCTTGAGTCCTATGAGACCCAGTACCACCCTGGCCCTTCCCCACAGGACTCTGCTTCAGCACTACACACAGCACTGATTCTGATAGTGCCTGTTCTGATAATTTGATCTCATCATATATGTTTTCTCCTAGTTTACTTAGGTATCATTGGCAAATAAAAACTGTATGTGTTTAAGATGGCTTGACATACAGTTGACTGTTGAACAACCCAGGTTTAAAATGTGTGGGTCCCTATGGAGAACAGTGTGGAGATTCCTTAAAAAACTGGAAATAGAACTGCCATATGACCCAGCAATCCCAATCCTGGGCATATACACCGAGGAAACCAGATCTAAAAGAGACACGTGTACCCCAATGTTCATCACAGCACTGTTTATAATAGCCAGGACATGGAAGCAACCTAGATGTCCATCATCAGACGAATGGATAAGGAAGCTGTGGTACATATACACCATGGAATATTACTCAGCCATTAAAAAGAATTCATTTGAATCAGTTCTAATGAGATGGATAAAACTGGAGCCCATCATACAGAGTGAAGTAAGCCAGAAATATAAATACCAATACAATATACTAACACATATATATGGAATTTAAAAAATGGTAACGATAACCCTATATGCAGAACAGAAAAAGAGACACAAAGAACAGACTTTTAGACTGTGGGAGAAGGTGAGGGTGGGATGTTCTGAGAGAATAGCATTGAAACAAGTATACTATCAAGGGTGAAACAGATCACCAGCCCAGGCTAGATGCATGAGACAAGTGCTCAGGGCTGGTGCACTGGGAAGACCCAGAGGGATGGGATGGAGAGGGAGACGGGAGAGGGGATCGGGATGGGAAACACATGTAAATCCATGGCTGATCCATGTCAATGTATGGCAAAAACCACTACAATATTGCAAAGTAATTAGCCTCCAACTAATAATAAATGGAAAAAATAATAATAAAATAAAATATAGTCTTTGCAAAAAAATAAAAATAAAAAAATAAAATGTGTGGGTCCACTTACAGGAGGACTTTTTAAAATAAATACATATACAGCCCACAGAACCTGTATTGATTGAATCTGATGATGTGAAACTGTAGATATGGTAGTCTGACTGTAAATTTACATATAGATTATCAACTGCGCAGAGTCTGTTCCAGACCCTGAGTTGTTCAAGAGTCAACTGTGTGTGTGTACATATATATGCATATATGTAAATGATTACCACAATCAAGTTAATTCATACATACATTTCCTCATATACTTACCTTTATGCCTCTGTGTGTGTTTGTGTGTGTGTGTGTAGTCCTATCATATTCTGAGTATCATTCCTGCCAAGGTTTGTAGAATTTTGATTTTACACAACATCTCATCCCATTTCAAAGTCCACTTTTTAATTTAGCTAACCATTCTTTTTTATCAGTGTCTACTTATTGGTACCAAGAACCAGTGTCTTTCAGGTTCTGAGCCTCATATTGGCCTATGCTGAGTTTAGCTGGCATTGTTTCTATACTTTACACATCTCGAGTTCTGATTTTTCTGTATCTGCAGCTAGTGAAATAATAAAGTAGTCTTAACTTTAAACTTGTGAAAATGTCAGACATAAAAACAATACAAATTTTACAAAGAGCAAGGCGCACATAAGGCGGTAGTGTGGCATTTCAGACTCATTGGAAATCTACATATCTGATCTGATTACATCTCAAAATAGTAACAAACTAATATATGAGCAAATATTTTTTTTAAATACCTGGTTATCTATGTAAATAAGGGTTGACTCAGGGGTTGAGGGCATTTAATGTTTCCCTGAGATATACTTTTATGAATCTCAGTGGCTACAAACTGCTGTGAGTTAATAAACAACCGGCTAGCTCTAGATGAGTCAGGCTAATTATGTCAAGTCGATATGATGCATTCTCCATCAACAGGAGCATTTATGACAGCATTCTGAATCTCTCTTGTTACCAACTGGGACCTCAGGCTTTCTACAATTTAGGTTGCCCCTAAAATATTTTCATTCCCACAATCTTTTCCCAAGCTAGGTTAGATTTCCTATTATAAACTGGGCAGGGAGAAATTATGAGGCAGTATTTCTTCACAGAAAGTTCTTACAGCTTCTCAGTTGTGTCTACAAAGCAGATCTCTTTCAATCTGTGTTCATCCCAGTACTACTGAAAACATTCGCTGATGGTCCTAATAATGGCCCAGGGGAAACTCAAGAACACCAAAATCAAAAAGATGGCCTGGCTATGGGTAGATACTTTTCAGCCCAAAGGGACTTTCTTTCATCTGTCTTATTAAAAAGGTAAACACTCTTTGAGGCATCTTCTTTCATCCATTAGGGACCAACTGTAAGAGTAGTGTAATTGTATAAAAACATTCTGGAAGGAAATTGAAGAGATACTCAGTATTGTAAAATCTGGCCCCTTCTATTTATTATATTGCCAAAGTCCCTTGTTAACTTTGGGACAGTTGTTTTTCAAAAGTGGTGGCAAGGCCCTCACTGAGATAGAAGTCTTCATTTGCTGAATTTACTAGCAGCTCAGCATGTAACTGTGTTAAGCCATTCTTACCAGACAACAAATGAGATTTCAGAGGCCAACGCTTACTGAGAAAAACACTTCTCCCTCACTTCATCTCAGTGTAGCTCAATAAAACAATCAAGGACCCTGATGGCCTAATTTTTATAACATTGTCTTTTTTCCTCGGTAAACCATCTGGCCCCTGACCTTATCAGGTTGGACTCTGAATACAGACAGCATCTCAGTTTAGCTTGATGGTGGTTACTTCTTCCAGTATTTACTCTGGACCAAGTAGTAAAATGTCTCTTTGTTTATTCTCAATATTGAAGATTACCTGCATGGTTTTTTTCTGCTTAGCTTCACTATAATATTATCTTTTATTTCTTTAAATAATTAATAACCAGTGAAAACTTAACATAAATCATACTTCTTATTTTGTGTTTTATTCTATGAATTCAAAACATAAAGTTTAGTTTCAACTCTCTCTTTCAAGCAACTTGCAGTTATAAACCCAGCCAGCATTTTAAAATTTAACTCATTAATTTTTAAAATTAAACTCATTTGTTTTTGAGAATTATATTTTATATGAAAACTGTACATGAATTCTTTAAACCTATTTTCCATATGAACTTTGTCCTCAATGCCCCTTTTATTGACTACAGTCATTACCTTTATCAGAATCTTGTTTTTTACTTTATTCAAACCTGCAAATAATTAATTTTTTATGGTGACTCAGAGCAGATGATAAACATTAAATTAAGTAGCTTGATATTTAGGCATGACTTGAAAAATTTCTGTGGAAGCATCTTTAATCCAAGACTTAATCACCTTGATCTTCCTTCATCTTTGAAGTTTTAAGTTGGTCTCAAGCCTAAGTATAAGCTTAGTTCTTCACCTTGGAATTGGAGTCATATTATTAGCTCATAGAACTAATACCTAATTTCATTACTTGCATTCTCAATAGCATAACAGTTTCTTTAAAGTCTCTAGAAGGAGGGTCAAGTGGCATTACAAATAGTTTTAGGTTCTTTATTGGTGATTTCTTTCCATACAGTGCGGTGTTCAGTGAGGTATAGGATAAAAAGTGGTAATGGCATTTTATTTAGGAATTGCTTCTTGGCTAAATAAGGTCAAGGATTAAAAAAAAAAAAGGTGAGACTAATGTTGTTAATGTTTGGAGCTGATGAGTATAAATGTGGAAAGAATAGGACTGGAACAGTGATTCCAAAGATATTTGGGGAAGAAGTTTATAGATGGGTATTTTAGGATGAGCTGAAATACACAAGTATCTGTGTTAAAGGTGACTACTTAACAAAGGACATCTGCTTAATAGGAGGTTCTGAATAAGCATTTGTCAAGAAGATAATACATTTTGTAAATGCTGATAAATCTCATTTCCCATCTACCTAGTGCTTGATCAATGTGGGCATAGCAGCAAAAATGCAAGCTCTGTATGAGCTCAATGAATGGAATTCCACTATTAACGGTCTATTGAAGACTGTTTTTCTTCCAGTTGTGAGATAGAGTACTTAAATATAGTGCTTTTTTTTTTTTCAGGCATGATTTATGCTTCTAACCAGTGACGATTATTACTTTTTCATGAAAATAAATATAAAGGGGAAGGGGTAGTAGAATACACGATATGAATGAGCACTTATACAATTATGGCTTTCTGATAGCAATAATCTAAGAAAAACAAGTTTATTTTATTTTTTTATAGAACGTGAAAAGTAACACATATAAGAAAATGTAATTGCAGTAAGTTTTTTGGCTCTGCAGTGAACATTATTTTTCTTAAATGCAAAAAAAGGTAAACATTGGTGATTCATTCATCAAGATAAATAAATTAGGAGTCTGGGGAGGCAGTAGGAAATTAAACAAGAAACCTTTAATCCTCCATAAAGAAGCTTAGCATATTGTTAGAAACATAGAATTAATGCTTAATGAAACATCTGAAGAAGTGAATGGTGATATCCTCTTGAAGGCAGGATTGAAGGGGTAGAAATAGAAAGGAAGGAACTACTTTTGTATTATAATCAGTCTTTGTGTTGATTTTAGATCTTTATGTGTTTATTCCTTTGATAAGAAATATTCTAATTTTAATTAATAATCTGTGTACTGCAGCTGCCAGGAGGAATCAGCCTTCTTCCTCTCTTTTCAATTTCATTTGTTGATATTTAGTGCTCATTAAACCTACTGTAGACCCTTTATACAATCACCAGCCTTCAGGGATCGGTCTGGGCTGGAGGTGAACACAGAGTAGGCCTCTTACTCCTTTCTTAGTTACCTGGACTTCAAAGAAGTTACATCTGAAATCATTAATGTGTGAGCATCAGAAGATTCTGGTCATGAATACAGTTCAGTATTTTTGATGTTCAGTCTCTAAGTAATGTTTGACTTTTTGCACCCCATGGACTGCAAAACACCAGGCTCCCCTGTCCTTCACTATTTCCCAGAGCGTGCTCAAATTCAGGTCCATTGAGTCAGTGATGCTAGATAACCATCCCATCTTATGAACCCCATTCTCCTTTTATCTTCAATTTTTCCCAGTATCAGGGTCTCTTCCAATGAGTCAGTTCTCAATGAGTCACATTTGAGGACATTGAAATCATGTTATCCTCTATAGTCATCTTTCCTTTGGACTCAAGGATCAGTCAAATTTCTTATTTCTTTTAAAATGGATATTACAAAATAAAAGAGCATACATGAATATCAGTGTCGGTGATCATGTATCCAGTTTAGGGCAGAGGGAGACACTTAGTTCAAATAGTGTAAACGTCCTACTAGAACATAGTCAATTCCTTTACTATCTCTAAAAATGCATCAATGTTATGTAGTTTAGCTCAGTCTCTAATCATTTCTCACCAGAATCATGACCAAAAAAAAAAAAAAACTGGCCTTGATACCTCCTGTAAGTCTTGCATATTGCTTTCAGACAGCCTTTTTTAAGGCAAATGATTCAAATTTTGTTTAAAAGCCTGAACTATTTCAAACTGCTTTAAAGATGTTGTCTAACTTATTAGTTTGGCCACAAAAATCTGACCCATGCTTAACCTTCTTACAATTTTATACTGTTTTTATACTACATTCAATAATACAGCTTGAGTATTTCTCTCTCTCTTTCTTTTTTTTTTTTTTTTTGGTAGTCAATACTCATGGTGAGGCATTTTGTTAGGTAGACTATTTAGATGCTTCACTTTTAAGTTTCTGAGTTAGTTCCTATTTCCTGTTTCATCAGTTTTCCAGAGTGAGTGCTCAAGACAAAGCAAAACAACTTTGGCAACTCTTGTTTTTATATCAAAATATATAGTCTTGACTATTTATACCAGATTCTCCCCTTCATGCTAGATCACATGCTAAAAGCCTTTCTTGTCCATCTCTGTAACTAAATATCAGTAGCTGTCTCTCTTCAATAGTATACTCATCAATTATTTTGTCTTACGCTTAATTTTCTAGTTATATTAAACCATTTGTCTTTGAATATGCTGTTCCTCTGCCTACTATCTTCTCTTTTCTTCACATCCCACTTAGATAACAGCTGTTCATGCTCTAACACATCCCCTTCTCCCCGACTGCCTATAATTCAGTTGGGGACTTTGTGATATGTTTCAATACCAGCAAAGACTTTCATTGTATTAATAGCAAGATCATATTATTTTGTAACATTTGCTTTGTCCCTGGATCTCCTTAGAATACAAGCTCCTGGAGGATGAAGTGCTGAATGACTGATTTTGAATGAATAAATATGTTTGTCAGCTTCATTAATAGGCAAATCCATACACAGGCCTCTTATACTTATTCCTGAAGCCGCAGGGTGGGGGGTGTTTCAGGAGTCTAGGGCCTAGAAGAGCTATAGATCCTCTTCTGAACTCGAGGCCTAGTTTAAAGAAAATCATCCACTGAGAGCCCCCAACAGAAACACATTCTCTCGCAAGTTTAGACAAAAGGATAAGAAAGATGTAAAATTACATGCGGTCATGTCCATATATCAAAATCTAAAGAACGAAGCTCATGTGCAGTTTCTGCCTTAAAGAGCTAGTGCATGCTATGGACCTAACTCTCTCCTAAGTATTTGAAACACAAATTTTATTTACCTCTTACAATGGCTCTGTGAGATAAGTCCTACAATTGTAATTTTTTTTTTTTTTACAGATGTAAAAATACAGACATTCTTTAATATTACCTGACAGCAAAAAGTAGATCTACTAGTGGAGGAGTCTGGAGACATTTACTCCTGTGGGCCTCGGTTCTTGGTAAAAATGCAAAGAAGAATCTGAAGTCTTGCCTCAGAGAGTTTATTGAAGATAAGGAAAAAGAGAACAGAGGGAACACTTCAAAGCAGAGGTGGGACAGAGCAACGAAGGCAATGGCCCCAGAGGGCTAGGGTGCAGAGTTTCTAAGGCAAGGTTATTTGCATAATCCAAGAGATTGTTGATTGACGGTCTTGACTGACAGCTGCAGGTTATATAACAAAAGGTTCTAATGTGTGTGTACTTGCCATAATTCAATCTGTTATATTTAGATGTCTGTATACGTGGAATGTGTATGAACATTTAATGAGCTGAATGGCTGCCAGAGGTTACCTAAGTAAATGATAATGTGAGCCGTGCACATGTGTCAGAGTAGGGACCGTCCCACCAGTCAGCCAGTGGGAGATTGTTCCAGTCCCCTGACCATTCTGGAGTACTGATGGAGTACTGTATTTGGGGTGGGGTTGGTAAATAACTGTGGGATTAGGCAGCTGTTGGACATTTGGCCTATGGAGCCACCTGTCATTACTCTTGGCCAACTTGCTGCCTAATGGATTCAGGATATAGACCTATTCAGTTGGTTTCAGAGCCGTTTGACTAATGTTGGAAGGATTGAATAATGAGGAGATATTGAATAATATCCTTTGAACAGAGAAGTAATTTTAAACCACATGTCAAAAAGATTACTGGGGAAGGTGGAGATGCCAAAGCTAAAAACAGAATCTTTTTAAAGAATCTGACTCCTGGGGAGAAGTATGTGTGCCTGACTCTTTGTGACCCCTGGGCTGTAGCCCACCAGGCTCCTCTGTCCATGGAATTTCCCAGACAAGAATACTGGAGTGGGTTGTCATTTCCTCCTCTAGGGAATCTTCTTGACCCAAGGTTCGAACCTGCATCTCCTGAGTCTCCTGCATTGATAGGTGGATTCTTTACCACCTGAGCCACCAGGGAAGCCCAAGGAGAAATGTTCTGCTACTAAATGAGCCTGGGAAATCTCATGACTTAACCATCTTCATCAACAAAAGGCATACTTTCTGTTTTCATAGATCAGATGAAGGCAAGAATAAAAGTTGATTGGAAATTGATCTGGCTTGGGGGCATTACTTGTGAATGGTCTAAAACTTGGTCATCCCTCAGAAAAGGGAGGGGTATAGTCCTGCAGGCCTAAGATTAAGCTGTAAAATGGACTCAGTGTGATTCAGCCACAAACCTAATTATTGTGAAATTTCATTACACTTGGCATGTGCAAGTCAAAACAGCATTATAATTTACCTTTTGTCTTACAAGTATTTCCAAGAGTAGTATAACATAATTACTTATCAACCACAAATGCTCCAAAAAGAGAAACTAAAATCACCAACAGTTTTATCAGAAAAGAGAGAACAGAGTGGGGATAACATTTAGGGTCAGATCACTGTCTGAATACCAGGCTCTTAGGCAAAGGCCACTTCCATCCAGAGGTGAATTTTCCTTTCTGGGCTGAATTGGGCAGGACCATATCCTAGGTTTGGTTCATGAATAAATCAACTTCTGAAGCAGGGTAGTTTGCCTTGGCCTTTACTACAAAATCCATTTACAGACTAAATCAAAAGACCATTTTCAGGATAAAGTCACGAAAAGATGAATGAGCAGCACTTTTATTTTGGGTCTATTTTAAAGTTTCTATTAACATATAGAGATTTGCCTCCTACAATTCTTCCTGCTGTTCACTAAAAGTGAAATGCCACACTGCCTAGAAGAGCATTGCTGAATAAACATAGTAAATTTAAAAGAAAAATTAAAAAAAAAAACAAAAACACAACGACAATTGCTTTGTTTCAGATAATACTTAACCTTTGCTGGTAGAACACATTTCAGTTATTTATTAGTGGATATTCAGTTTATTATTTTAGGAAAAATGC
Source organism: Cervus canadensis (assembly GCF_019320065.1). Taxonomy (NCBI): domain Eukaryota; kingdom Metazoa; phylum Chordata; class Mammalia; order Artiodactyla; family Cervidae; genus Cervus; species Cervus canadensis. The sequence continues at coordinate 25,924,552 of NC_057412.1, read as the reverse complement.
TAGTAACTGAAAAAAAAAGTTTTATTATGGTAGCCTACTTTTGAATACACTATTATTCCAAATTGGAATAAAACTATGGGTATATGAACAATTGCGCTTCCTCGGTGGTTTAGTGGTAAAGAATCTGCCTGCCAACCAGGAGACACGGGTTCGATCTCTGGGTCGGGAAGATCCTCTGGAGAAGGAAATGGCAACCCGCTCCAGTTTTATTGGTTAGGAAATGCCATGAGCAGAGGAGCCCGGCAGGCTATAGTCCATAGTGTCGCAAAGTCAGACATGATTTAGCGACTAAACAACAACAGAAATATGAACAATTGTCATCCTCTTCTCTTTGACACAACTGAGCAACTAACACTTCACTTCTTCTCTTTGTGTTACTTTATTTGGCACCATTTTGTTCCACACATTTTGGTATTATTAGACAAGAGGAAGATCGTTTGACTTCAACAGTTTTGAAATTGGGAGCTTCACAGCAGGAGTAAAATAGTGAATTTTAAAGTTTATTACATTCAATAGATTACGATGGTGAAAGAGACTGAATACTTAAAATTCTGGGCTGACTACCATGAAAATGTAAAAGTGAACACTGGAGCTCAGTCCCATGGTCTAGACTATTTAATTCATGTTTCTAAACTGCTCTCATTTTGATACAACTGAAAAGTAAAAGATTGCAAAGAAAAATGTTTATGGAGAATTAGAATTCATAAAATACCAAATATTTAACTTCTAAATACTGGGAATATCCCCTTTTGAAATTAACTGATAAACTGTTAAGTTTAGTACTTTATTTTTAAATGGCCCTTGTCTAGCTTCTTGGCATCTTTTAATTCTTGATAACATATAAGAGTTGGATCATCATACTTACATTATTATCCAGCTCATATTATACACATAGCAAGCTACAATTTCACCTAATGGTGTTTCATATTCATTAAGAGTTTGAGTCATTCTGATGTCTTGGAATACATTTTTTCCATATGGTGTGATAGAGATATCTTTCATGTTTATTTTGAGCTCCCCTTAACCTAGAAAGAATTGTGATGGGGTGGTTTGCCTCTAACTTCTTTTAACATTGTCTGAATATAGGACTATCTAGATAATGAAAGAAGTGGCATGTTTTGTAGGTATTTAAATTTTAGACACTGTTTTAACATTTTTTTAACTCTACGAAAAATGCCTTTTAATGAAGACATAAGATTTCAGTGACAAAACCATTCTTGAGGTCGCTGGAAATATTCAGGTACTATATATCCATTAGTTTAAATTATTTATAAAGCCACTAAAATTTTATTTAGAGCAGAGGTAATTGATTTTATAGGGTAGCCTGTTAAAATCAAGTGTTATCGTTTGTAAACCTAGGGCAACATTTCACATTAGCAATGTGCCATGCCTTTAGGCTAACAAAGTTGTCTTTAATAGCACATTTTAATACAACTCAAGTAGAGATAGGCTACCTTTTGTCAGGAAAATAGATCCTATGTATGAAGTCCCAGTTATTAATTTCAGTAATGTCACTTTGTTTACCCAAATTATAAATGACCTTTCATTTAGGGATTAATTATATCATGCTTTGGCATTTTTGTGTTGTATCTATTTTCCTCTGTTCCAGCTAAATGCTGATGGCTGGCTGCTTTGGTTCAATATTCTTGTAAGAATGTGACAGAGAACAGCCTTATACAAACCTAAGTGACATATTAGTATCCCGATAAGAATAAACATCATATTGGCTAAGGGCTGGGGAAACAACAGGATTCTCTGTGATTTCTGTCATTTAGAATATATGAATTACAGTGAAACAGGGACATCTGGTGTAGGATGAGGATGCCAAACAAGAGCAGACAGAAACAAGAAAGACTAAGGTGCCTGAAAATTGTACTTACACGCATTTATTTTTTGTGCATATTACTGCATGTAAATTTTGCTCCCAGAAACATTACAATTTTATGTATGCATTCTAAAGTACATGGAAATAAAGTATGTGAAATACATCAAAAAATGATGATTGAAGAAATATATATATATATATATTAATTTCAAGAATGATAGGTGGATCATAAAGGAAACATCAAAATCTAACCATTATTGAAGAAGTGGTGGGTATATGGTATATATACTGAGTGATTATTTTAAGTTTTCCATATGTTTGGAAACTTTTATAGTAAAACATGAAAAAAATAAAATGTAAACCTTACATTTAGGAATAAATTAAGTTCTGTTGAGAATACACATATTCAGTTGAGAATAGTAAAGATATAACTCATATTTCACAGAAAATCCTGTTTTTAAGATAGATTCTTTACTACTTTTTCTTGTTAACAGGAATATGATGTTATTCTCCTAGCTGTTGCTTTATCTTCTGATAGCACTTAGTAAAATAAAACTAGGCTGTTGTGTTCTTTTCTGCCACTAATATCCCATGAGCTTTTCTGCATTAAGAGTTAGAATAACTATAAAAGAGATGAAAAAGTTGTAAAGTTGTACTTTTTTGTCTATGAATGAAAAAATATATTTAAAATTGAGAACTCTTTGCAATCTTAGACTTTACAGCAGGTTCTTAAAATGATTTAAGTTGTTTTATATCATGTCAAAATATAGTTTCTGGAATTACAAACATCTGAACTTCAAAGAATGTTTTAATAATTATTTTGTGGCAATATGTAAGACCTTATGTATCTTTACCTAAAAGCAAAATCCTTGCTGAAAAAACCTAACAATTTATTAATTTTTTATGCAATTCTTAATGTTATTATTTTACCTTAAATTTCCATACTTCAGAACAGACATGAGCTAAAGACTTTGGGTTTAGATGGCTTTCTCTGAGTGATTAAGAAAATCAGTTTTGTGCTCAGGACGCTTGAAAATTTTATATTTTATAATCTTTTAGGATTTTTAATATTTAGATAATATCTAGGGAATCTAATATTCAATTATTAAATTAGGTACCCCTTTCAATACTTCCTTTGTGATCCTATAATAATAGAGTAAGCACAGATTAAGAAAAGTTGCTAAAAAGAGGTTTTGAAATTTAATGTTTTCATTGTTAATTAACATTCTTTTTAAAATCACATGAATTGTTCCATAAAGGAGAAGTTTTTGAAATGATCATTTTTGGATCTTGATAGTAAAACAAGGAAAAGCATATATTGTATGAACAATGGTATTTTGAAAACATATAGAAATTAATAAAATTTCTGTGCTTTATTACCATATTCTACATGATATAACATAATATGGACTTCTCATTTACCTAATAACTGTTGGCATATAAAGTTGACAACTCTAAGTATTTCAGAAATGTATGTGCCCTTTTGAACATGAATTCTGAGATTCTTCATTTATAAAATGAATTCAACGTTTTATTTACTATGCCAGGTTATGGTGAATATTAAATAATATGGAACTTACAGTGAAAGACAAAGGTGCAAAATGCTTAAAAGTATAGGCTTCAAGCCACACTGTAAGATTTAAATAGCTTCACCAATTTTCAGCAGTGTGACCTGAATAATTAACTTAATTTCCTTTTTCTTTCTCAGTTTTTATCAATTGGGCATGATAATAATAGTACCTACCTCATAGAGTTGCCATAATGATTGTATAAATATATTTAAAACTCCTAGATTAATACCTGGGATTTGAGCACTCTATAATTTTGCCACTATATATAACACATTTATGTATTATATAATTATGTAAAATATATGTATAATTATTTAATTATTATATTACTGTATAATTATTTTGATCTCTGTGTCTGGCACAGAGTAAGCAATCCGCATATTACTATGTTTTTCTTGAGACTGCATTTTACAACCTTCAATATTTCAATCTTTGTGTCCTTGTTGAGAGCATTTGAGGGTAAAAAGATATGAATTAACTCATGAAACTGTATTAAGTAATGCTTACTAGTATACTCTACATTATTTTGTCAAGAATGTTGACCTTTGGGGTACCAAGTGCCTTGAGAGCACTATTTTAATAAATTATACTTTATTGATGGAGAAGGAAATGACACCCCACTCTAGTATTCTTGCCTGGAAAATTCCATGCACAAAAGAGCCTGGTGGGCTACAGTCCATGGGGTTGCAAAAGAGTCGGACTTGACTTGGCAACTAAACAACAGTAACAACAAATACTTATTGAATATGAAAACGGGCATTTTATATAGTTAGCTTTAAAGAAATGGTAACCTGAGGAAATATGTATTTAGGCCTGGCGTGCTGTGATTCATGGGCTCGAAAAGAGTCGGACATGACTGAGCGACTGAACTGAACTGACTAATATGAAGAGTAGAAATTAGCAGGACAAAGTATGATGGGTAGCTCTTCCTAGTGGAAAGAACAACATGTTTAATGGATCTAGGGGTAGAAGAGGGAGTCTACAGAGACTTGGCTGACATTTTAAAACCCCATTCAAACTTACTTTTAAAAATTTAAATAAAGTGAAAATGCCATATTGGAACTGAGACTAATAATGTAGGGATACATATTTCCCCCAATTATTATAAAACTCAATGCAATTCCACCCACTAAACAAGCAAAATTTTTTGTATTCTGAGAAAATAATTAAGTTAATAAGCAATTATACATGCCCATGGATCAATAAAAACTATTTTGTAAAAAATATACCATAGGGTGGGGTTGAGGGAATGAAGCCTGCTCCACCAAATATTTAAGATATTTATGCTGCAAAGCTGGAGCAATAAAATTGTATAGTGTTGGCACAGAGGCAGTGAGACTTCTGGACAAAGCAAAGAGCCCAGAAAAAGAAGTATTTTGGAACTTTGATATATCTATGTCTGTGATGTCACATAGCAATGGAAAAGAATTGATAAAGAAAAATAAAATTAGCAGTCTATCTCCAATCACATGAAACAAAAGTCCATACTACTTTGACTATGAAATTAAAATAATAAAATCAATAGAAAAAAGACATAAGAATACTTGTACTAAAAGATCTAGAAAGATACTCAATAAGATCCTTAAAATCCCAAATTAAATTATATTTGTATATAATATATTATGTATATTTATATATGTAAATGAAATAGATCAAATTAGTTTCTCATTACTGAAATATACTGACAAAATTAACGGAAGCAATCATTGCAGTATTGAAAACAAAACAACACAAGATAATACATAATACATAAATGAATTACTACAAAGGAGACTAAATAAAAACTATCAGAAAATGAATGATTATTTCATGAATGAAAATTCAAATAGCTAACAATATATAGAAAGATATATAATCTTATGAGCAGGCAGAGATATATTAGTACAAATCAAAGTCTCAGATACTACCTTATACCTAACAAATTGGCAAATATTAGAATATTGCATATCAATTATCTATGGAATATAAAATTGTTTTTGTGGTTGTTAAGTGTCTAAGTTGTGTCTGAATTTGTATGACCCCATGGACTGCAGCTCACCACACTCCACAGTCTCCTGGAAATTGCTCAAACTCATGTCCATTGAGTCAGTGATACCATCCAATCATCTCATTCCCTGCTGCCCTCTTCTCCTGCCTTCAGTCTTTCCCAGCATCAGGGCTTTTTCCAAAAAGTCGGCACTTCACATCAAGTAGCCAAAGTATTGGAGCTTCAGCTTCAGCATCAGTCCTTCCAATGAATATTCAGAACTGATTTCCTTTAGGATTGACAGGTTTGATCTCCTTGCTGTCCAAGGGACTCAAGAGTCTTCTCCAGCACCACAGTTTGAAAGCATCAATTCTTTTTGCTCAGCCTTCTTTAGAATCCAACTCTCACATCCATACATGTCTACTGGAAAAACCATAGCTTTGACTGTACAGACCTCTTTTGCCAAAGTGATGTCTCTGTTTTTTAATACACTGTCTAGGTTTGTCATAGCTTTCCTTCTAAGCATCAAGCATCTTGAATTTCATAGCTGCAGTAACCATCTGCAGTGAGTTTGAAGCCCAAGAAAGGAAAATATGCTACTGCTCCCACTTTTCCCCTTTCTATTGGCCATGAAGTGATGGGGCATGATGCCATGATCTTAGTTTTTTTTTAAATGTTGAGTTTCAAGTCTCCTGTTTCACCCTCAGCAAGAGTCCCTTTAGTTCCTCTTCACTTTCTGCCCTTAAAGTGGTGTCATATACATATCTGAGGTTGTTGATATTTCTCCTTGCGATCTTTATTCTAGACTGTGAGTCATCTAGCTTAACATTTCTCATGATGCACTCTGCATATGTTAAGTAAGCAGAGTGTCAATTTACAACCTTATTATTCCTTTCCCAATTTTGAACCAAATTTGTTCCACGTCCAGTTCTAACTGCTGCTTCTTAAACAAAACAGGTTTCTCAGGAGACTGGTAAGCTGGTCTGGTATTCCCATCTCCTTAAGCATTTTCCATAATTTGTTGTCGTCCACACGGTCAAAGGTTTCTGTGTGGTCAATGAAGTAGAAGTAGATGGTTTTGTTTTTTTGTTTTGTTTTTTTTTTCCAGAATTTCTCTTTTTATTATCCAACAAATATTGGCAATTTGATCTCTGGTCCCTCTGCCTTTTCTAAACCCACTTCTACATTTGGAAGTTCTTTGTTCACATACTGCTGAAGCCTAGCTTGAAGGATTTTGAGCATAACCTTACTAGCATATGAAATGAGCTCAATAGTACAATTGTAATGTAGTTTGAACATTCTTTGCTATTACCCTTTGGGGGCTGGAATAAAAACTGACCTTTTCCAGCCCTGTGGCCACTGCTGAGTTCTTCAAATTTGCTGGCATGTTGAGTGCATCACATTAACAGCAACATCTTAATTTAGGATTTGAAATAGCTCAGCTGAAATTCCATCACCTCCACTAGCTTTGTTCTTAGTGATGCTTCCTAAGGCCCACTTGACTTCACACTCCAGGATGTCTGGCTCTAGATGAATGATCACACCATCATGGTTATCTGGGTCATGAAGGTCTTTTGTATAGTTCTTCTGTGTATTCTTGCCACCCCTCCTTAATCTCTTCTGCTTCTGTTAGGTTCTTGCCACTTCTGTCATTTATCACGCTCATCCTTGAAAGAAATAGTCCCATGGCATCTCCACTTTTCTTGAAGAGATCGCTAATCTTTCCCATTCTGTTATCTTCCTCTATTTCTTTGCATTGTTCATTTAAGAAGGCCTTCTTATTGCTCCTTCGATGGTCTGGAACTCTGCATTCAGCTGGGTATATCTTTCCCTTTATCTCTTGCCTTTTGCTTCTCTTCTCAGCTGTTTGTAAAGCCTCCTGACACACCATTTTGTCTTCTTCCATTTCCTTTTCTTTGGCATGGCTTTTCATTAGCAAAATGAGTTATGTTACTAAACTTTTCTTGGTAAAATACCTCAAAAATCTCACAGGCACACTGACATTTATTTTTGTTTGCATATCTGTAGGGACTTTTTTGATCTGGACTGAGTTTGACTGGACGTGGTTGGTGTCTGAGTTCTAGTTGGGGTTATGTTAATTCCACATGATATCATTCTGGAGCTCAAGCTCAAAATCACTGCTGCTTTGAGGCATGTTCTTTCTGGCTGTATCTTAGGAGCATAAGAGATAAAGAAAAATCATGCAAGCACATTTGAGTCTGTGCTTCCATCTTGATCACTAAAATCCCACTAGACTTTCTAGCTACATGATTAATTCTATGTCAGTGACAGAGAAGGAAGAAAAAATACCAAGTGTGTTGTATGGAGCTACCTATACTTGTGGATTAATAGAACTGAAATGCTTTGGTGCCCAACTGAGGAAACATTGCTAGTATACTTCAGAGCTGGCCTCCGCAGGTTAGAGTCTAGTCACTTATTCAGTTCATCTGTTGAGGCTAATTCCTGGGTGTTCAGCTCAGTTCAGTTCAGTTCAGTCGCTCAGTTGTGTCCGACTCTTTGCAACCCCATGAATCGCAGCACTCCAGGCCTCCCTGTCCATTACCAACTCCCAGAATTTACTCAAGCTCGTATCCATCGAGTCAGTGATGCCATCCAGCCATCTCATCCTCTGTCATCCCCTTCTCCTCCTGCCCCCAATCCCTCCCAGCATCAGGGTCTTTTCCAATGAGTCAACTCTTCGCATGAGGTGGCCAAAGTATTGGAGTTTCAGCTTCAGCATTAGTCCTTCTAATGAACACCCAGGACTGATCTCCTTTAGGATGGACTGGTTGGATCTCCTTGCGGTCCAAGGGACGCTCAAGGGTCTTCTCCAATACCTAAGTTCAAAAGCATCAATTTTCCGGCACTCAGCTTTCTTCACAGTCCAACTCTCACATCCATACATGACCACTGGTAAAACCATAGCCTTGACTAGATGGACCTTTGTTGGCAAAGTAATGTCTCTGCTTTTTAATATGCTGTCTAGTTTGGTCATAACTTTCCTTCCAAGGAGTAAGCGTCTTTTAATTTCATGGCTGCAATCACCATCTGCAGTGATTTTGGAGCCCAAAAAAGTAAAGTCTGCCACTGTTTCCACTGTTTCCCCATCTATTTCCCATGAGGTGATGGGACCAGATTCCATGATCTTAGTTTTCTGAATGTTGAGCTTTAAGCCAACTTTTTCACTCTCCTCTTTCACCTTCATCAAGAGGCTTTTTAGTTCTTCACCTTCTGCCATAAGGGTGGCGTCCTCTGCATATCTGAGGTGATTGATATTTCTCCTGGCAATCTCGATTCCAGCTTGTGCTTCTTCCAGACCAGCGTTCCTCATGATGTACTCTGCATATAAGTTAAATAAGCATGGTGACAATATACAGCCTTGACGTACTCCTTTCCCTATTTGGAACCAGTCTGTTGGTCCATGTCCAGTTCTAACTGTTGCTTCCTGACCTGCATATAGATTTCTCAAGAAGCAGGTCAGGTGGTTTTGTATTCCCATCTCCTTCAGAATTTTCCACAGTTTATTGTGATCCACACAGTCAAAGGCTTTGGTATAGTCAATAAAACAGAAATATATGTTTTTCTGGAACTCTCTTGCTTTTTTAATGATTCAGTGAATATTGGCAATTTGATCTCTGGTTCCTCTGCCTTTTCTAAAACCAGCTTGAACATCTGGAAGTTCACAGTTCATGTATTGCTGAAGTCTGGCCTGGATAATTTTGAGCATTACTTTACTAGCGTGTGAGATGAGTGCAATCGTGTGATAGTCTGAGCATTCTTTGGGATTATAATGAAAACTGACATTTTCCAGTCCTGTGGCCACTGCTGAGTTTTCCAAATTTTCTGGCATATTGAGTGCAGCACTTTCACAGCATCACCTTTCAGGATTTGAAATAGCTCAACTGGAATTCCATCACCTCCACTAGCTTTGTTCATAGTGATGCTTTCTAAGGCCTACTTGCCTTCACATTCCAGTATGTCTGGCTCTAGGTGAGTGATCACACCATCGTGATTATCTGGGTCATGAAAATATTTTTTGCACAGCTCTTCTGTGTATTTTGGCCACCTCTTCTTAATATCTTCTGCTTCTGTTAGGGCCATACTATTTCTGTCCTTTATCAAACCTATCTTTTCATGAAATGTTCCCTTGGTATCTCTAATTTTCTTGAAGAGATCTCTAGTCTTTCCCATTCTATTGTTTTCCTCTATTTTTTTGCATTGATCGCTGAGGAATCAATCTGATTCTCTGCTGAGAATCGCTGATCCTGGGAGTTAACTCCCCACAATTCCTGTACTGAGTGAGCTTCATTTGCTTCCCCTAAAGCAGAAAATCAAAAGAATGTATTTACTTACTTTTATCTTAATATGGAACAGAGACTTTCAGTGACATCTGTAGGTGAGGTCACAGTTAGATCAATGAATGTACACTCCACACAGGAAGGTTTGGCTACACATTGCTTATGATAGTAATGTATTGAATATATCTTAGTGTGCCATCAGTAATGGAATGTAAAATTAAAACATGTAATATAGATACAATTAATTTTTTAGCAATTCTACAGAAAGAATAAACTATATTTGGAAAACTTGTTCTAAAATATATTGAACCAGAAATGAGAAAACATTAAATTTTATATAAAGAACCTCCTGTAATATGTTATATATTTATGTATACACATATCTCACTTAGACATAAATTCAATAAATCTATGAGAGTGGGTATCAATGTCAAGAAAAGGAATGCAATTGGAACATGAGTTTAAAGAGAAACCTGAGACCCACAATGAGTAGGATGTTGATAATAAGATACAGTGAATGCAGTACAAACAACTCAATTCGACACAACTGAAATGCCTGTATTTGAGATTCCTTCAGGTATTTAGATAGATAGATAGATAGATAGATAGATAGATGTTGTTGTTGTTGTTCAGTTGCTAAGTCTTGTCTGAATCTTTGGGACCCCATGAATTACCACATGCCAGGCTTCCGTGTCCTTCATCTCCCAGAGTTTGCTCAAACTCATGTCCATTGAGTTGGTGATGCCACCCAATCATCTCATCCTCTGTTTCCCCCTTTTCTTCCTGCCCTCAATCTTTCCTAGCATCAGGGTCTTTTCCAATGAGTCAGCTCTTCCCATCAGGTGGCCAAAGTATTGGAGTTTCAGCTTCAGAATCAGTCCTTCCTGTGAATATTCAGAGTTGATTTCATTTAGGATTGACTGGTTTGATCTCCTTGCTTTTTAAAAAACTGTCTAGGTTTGCCATAGCTATTCTTCCAAGAAGTAAGCATCTTCTAATTTCATAGCTGCAGTCAACCATCACAGTGATTTTGGAGCCCAAGAAAATAAAGTCTGTCACTTTTTTCATTTTTTTTCCCCACCATGAAGAGATGGGACCTAATGACATGATGTTAGTTTTTTGAATGCTGAGCTTTAAGCGAACTTTTTCACTCTCCTCTTTCACTTTCATCAAGAGGCTCTTTAGTTCCTCTTCACTTTCTGCCATTAGATTGGTGTCATCTGCATATCTGAGATTTTTTATATTTCTCCTGGCAAGCTTGCTTCCAGCTTGTGCTTCATCCAGCCTGTCATTTCCCATGATGTACTCTGCATAGAAGTTAAATAAGTAGGGTGACAATATATAGTCTTCATGTTCTCCTTTCCCAATTTTGAACCAGTCCATTGTTCCATGTCCTAACTGTTCTAACTGTTGCTTCTTGACCTGCATACGGTTTCACATGAAGCAAAGTGCTCTGCTATTCTCATGTTTTTAAGAATTTTCCACAAGTTTTTGTGATACACACAGTCAAATGCTTTAGTATAGGCAATGAAGCAGATGTTTTTCTGGAGTTCTCTTGCTTTTCTATGATCCAGTAGATGTTGGCAATTTGATTTCTGGGTTCCTATGCCTTTTCTAAATCCAGATTATACATCTAGAAATTCTCGGGTCATGTACTAGTGAAGCCTAGCTTGAAGGATTTTGAGCATTACCTTGGTATCTTGTGAAATCAGCAGAATTGTATGGTAGTTTGAATACTTTCTGGCATTACCCTTCTTTGGCATCAGAATGAAAACAGGCCTTTTCCAGTCCTGTGGACACTCTGAGTTTTCCAAATTTATTGGCATACTGAGTGAAGTACTTTAACAGTATCTACACAGGCTACACTTCATGGGGTCACACGGGGTTGGACATGACTGAGCAACTAAGCTCGGCACAGAGGTAAAGATAGTAAATTAATTGAGAATTCCATAGATGATATATTTAATTCATATTAGTAAATATCAGAATTATGTATGATTTTATGAAATAGAATTTAACACTATTTTTCCAAGGTTTAGGACAAAGTGACAGTTGATATTTTTATTCTCAACCCCTCCTCCAAATCCTAACTCATTAAATGTTTAAGAAATAAGAAAATAGATTACTATGCTGAAGCTGAAACTCAATACTTTGGTCATCTGATGCAAAGAATTTACTTGAAAAGACCCCGATGCTGGGAAAGTTTGAAGCCAGGAGAAGGGGATGAAAGAGAATGAAGTGGTTGGATGGCATCACTGACTCAATGGACATGCTGCTGCTGCTGCTGCTAAGTCGCTTCAGTCGTGTCTGACTCTTAGCAACCCCATGGACTGCAGCCTACCAGGCTCCTCCGTCCATGGGATTTTCCAGCAAGAGTACTGGAGTGGGTTGCCATTGCCTTCTCCGCAATGAACATGAGTTTGAATAAACTCTGGGAGTTGGCTATGGACAGTGAGGTCTGGCGGGCTGCAGTCCATGGGGTCACAAAGAGTCCAACACAACTGAGCGACTGAAATGAACTGAACTGAACTGAAGAGTGCAGGGTATGTTAAATTAATTATACTCTACGACTGGAACATGGTAAGTTTTCATGAATTTGAGAATCAATCAGTGATTACTAAATTAAAATTATGGTATATGCCAAAATTCAGGTGTAGTTATTATTGTGCACTCACTCTTAAAACAAATTTTTAAAACTTATGTGTTGGAACTGCTTAATAAAATAAGATTAGAGCCAAAAACCACACTTTTGGTAATTATTTGTACTGGTTTACTATAGCAAAAGCAAAGAGAAGTTTTTTCCCCTTTCCTTCCTCTTTCTATTAAACTGGATAACACAAAACACATTAAAAAAGAAGAGGAGGCACTTAGATGATTGGTAATGTTTATGGATTATTTGCATTAGCTAGTGCTTCTCTATAAGCCTTGGCAGAATGTTTCATTTTTTCTATAGTGCATAGCAAATATTCATTTCTTTTTTAAAATAAATTATTATGTTAATTGTAAAATAACCCTAGGACAAATAACTTTGTTAACTTTATAATGAGATTACACTGATTCACTTTTATTTGTAATTTATAATGCAAAATATAAATTAAAAAAAATTCAGTAACAAAGTTCTTAAAATTCTGGTAGCAGGCAAGCCCATTTGCAAATGGGTAAAAAATGTGGGTAAGCAATGGTACTTCTTAAGATTTTCATGGCCTGGAGGTTACCTTTTCAGATACTACAGAATAGATTCTAATGTTCCTGGCAACTCTAATTTCTAGGAGTCTTGCAAAAGAAATGTACTCTATTTACATATTCATAGTTTTGAACTTAAGAATAAGAGCTTTCATTCAAATAACCCCACAGCAAGTTCTTTGTGATCTTTAGTGCCTAGAAGCCTTGTATTTCAGCATTTTACAGAACACAAGGTTAACTTGAGCTCTAAAAACAGTTCATTAAGAATGATGTTTTTCAAGTAAACACCAAACACTGTACATATTGATAATAATCACAATTGACTTTAGGGATTGTTCTGTGAGTTTCATAATTCAACAAATAGCAAATGTCTTGCTTTCTGGAGACACAGGAACTCAGAAATGCCTATGGCACTATATTTATCATGAAATTTACTCCCAGTAAATTTCAGTACTATCCTTGTAAGAATTTTGTCATGTCTACAAGGATTTGATTTTGTTTTCCAACAATTCAATATTTGAAAGACCATTAAATAATACTGAATTCTTAATGACTTGATCTAAAAATAAATCAGGAGTACTTTTGAGGATGAGTTATAGCAGAAAAAAATCCATTGCCCTCATAAGAGTTGAGACGAAGCTACACACACACACACACACACACTTTCAACTGTTTTAGTGAATGTACAAACTCAAAAAATATTTCACTCTCTGTGAGTCCATTTTTTGGTTCCACATTTCAATTAGATTGTGAAAAGCAGAGTAGGATCAAAGGGAAAGCAATTTAACAGGTGAAATCTCTGAGAAGTTGAAGGAAGAACAAATAAATGAGCTGGTAATTCAGGCTGTAGAAGAAAAACCAAGGTGATTTAATAGATCCCACAGCACCCTGGCAGGCTGTATTTCACAACTCACCATTTTGTTCTCTTCCATCAAGACCTGCAATAAGTGTTTGTTCATGGGCAAAATTTTGAGGAGATACTCAATTATCTATTCAATATAAATCATTAAATAAATAAAAATAATTGTTATAAAGCAAAAGCACTATCATTTCCCATTTAGAGATATATTTAAAAGGAAAGAAATGGCCTCATATTTAAAGTGAGAAATATAGGTTAAAATAATATGGAATTGGGATCTCATAATAGCTGTTGGAACAGGTTGAAGCACACTGTGTTTTTAAACAATGGGGGAGTGTGGATATGAATATAAATCCAGGTCAAGTTTTTTCCACAATTTATTAAATAGAAAAAAATAGCCTAAAAAAGAAACATATGTTGGCAACCACATTAATGATTAATTTTACATAATTATGTATAACTGCTTAAATGAAAATACACATAAACTAGGTGGAGGGAAGCAGGGATTCTTAAAGTGTGTTATCAGATGAGCAGCGTCAGCATCACCTAGGAGTTTGATTAAAATATTAATCCTCAGGTCCCATCTCATATTTACTAAATCTGAAACGTTGAGTGTGAGGTCAGCAATTTTCCTTTAACAAGATGATTCTGATACAACTAAAGTTTGAAAACAACCAGAGTAGAGAAGGGTGATGGGATTTTAACAAATGAGATAGTCTTTTGGGTTCACCTAATTTCCTATGGGAATAAGAAAGACAAGATGGTATTTTCATGGCTTTGTCTGTCTGCCTCCTTTACTTAATCAGGGAGGGCCTATGTGTATACAGTTTAAAAGATATTCTTTTTGGTCCTTGATATTTTAAGACAAGTGTAGTGAAAAATATAAACATTTCTCACTTTATTGCAAAGAAGTTTCTAGCATAGTTGAACCGCCATCCTTATTCTAAACACAGATATGAAAGTGAAAGTGTTAGTCATTCAGTCATGTTCGACTCTGTGTGACCCCATGGACTGTAGCCCACCAGGCTCCTCTGTTCATAGAATTCTCCAGGAAAGAATACTGGAGTGGGTTGCCATTCCCTTCTCCAGGGCATCTTCCCAACCCAGGAGATCAAATCCAGGTCTCCTGCATTGCAGGCAAATTCTTTACCATCTGAGCCACCAGGGAAGCAGATATCAGGTATAGATAATATAATTTAACTCATATTAATTTATTCTTTATAGATAAAATGTTAATTCATATCCCTTCATGAATTATAAAGGTAATGTTTATTTTTTTACTTAATTAAGGAAATAATTAGTAGCTTGATGAAATCACTGGTATGAACTTTAGACTATCACAAGAAAACATGTTTTAAAGAGTTTAGTAATTTCTAAAAAGCCACACTTCAGATACTACATCTTTGAAAAAATGAGATGACAAAGGCGAAAAGAATATTAGACTAGAAATTTGAAGCCTTGAGATAAGATTTGAACTTTGCATTAATTATTAAAGATCTTAGGGAATTTTCTTGACCTCCTAAGTTATTCTTAGTTCATTTATAAAATGAAGATGAACTCCTGATCCTTTCTATGATTTGAAGTTTAGGGGAATAGAATACTTATACCAATATAGTTCATTCTAGCATTACCTGGAGATTGTGTTAATTGAGCTGTTTTTTATCCAGACATTTCTGTGTGCTTCTGTATTTGGTTCTATTACATTGTTACAACATCGTCATGTTGTGTTGCCAGAACCCCAAGTTCCTTACCAGGCAGCTCACATGGCTGTTGTCTGTCTTCTTATTTAATGCAACTATTTAAATTAACTTTTCCTAGACTTCATGATGGAGAAGGCAATGGCAACCCACTCTAGTACTCTTGCCTGGAAAATCCCACGGACGGAGGAACCTGGTGGGCTGCAGTCCCTGGGGTCGCACAGAGTCCGACACGGCTGACGCGACTTAGCAGCAGCAGCAGCAGACTTCATGAAAACTCTGTACAAAGTGTCAATTTGAAGAAAATAAATCAAACATGTCCATTAATACCATTCTAAAAATAAACCCTAGGATTTCTGTTAAGAATTTTCAAATATCTCTTTCAACTCAGGGATTGAAGTTACAAGCAAGTTTTATTGCCTAGAAAAGCTTCATTTAATTCATACGGTTTTATCTAGTTTCTGTATGGATGGTATTAACTTTGAAACCCATTTTATTTTTTATATGTAAATCACAATTGTGAACCTTATTTAAGCATCTCTTTATTTTTAACCTCCCCATCATATATGAACAAAAATTTGAAATACTTTAAATATTTTTGCTTGGAATGTCAGTGTTAACTGATTTATTCTTGGCAGTTCCATTTTCCTTCCAATTTAACTACTGTCAATCTTTGTGGGCTGAGATTCTTTTCCATGAAATAATCTTTTTATCTAGTTTTATTATGACATTTTTAGTTGTTCCAAAGTTATCAAGACATGTCTGAGATAATTTTTAAAAAAATTTCTATATTTCAGCAATGAGTTTTAATATACTTGCTTATTTAAAATAATTAACATAGAAAAGTTTCTCATACTTAAGAAATAGTAAATCAAACTGCCATATTTTCACATAGTAGAGGCAGACATATTGAAATATACAACCAAATTGCTGAATTTTATGCTTTGAAATATTTAATGTATACAATATATTCTTTATTCATTCATCTGTTGATGGACACTAAGGTTGCTTCCATATCTTGTCTATTGTAAATAATGTTGTTATGATCATTGTGGTGTATATATCTTTTTGAATTAGTATTTCCCTTTTCTTCAAATATATACCCACGAGTGGAAATGCTGTATCATATCATGATTCTATTTTTAGTCATTTGAGGCACCTCCAAACTGTTTCAAAAGTTGTTGCACCAATTTGCATTCCCACCAATAGTGTACTGTTCAGTCGCTCAGTCATGTCCGACTCTTTGCAACCCCATGGATAGTAGTATGCCAGGCTTTCTCTCCTTCACTATCTCCAAGAGTTTGCTCAGACTCATGTCCATTGAGTCAGTGATGCCATCCAACCCTGCCCTTCTCCATTGCCTTTTTCTCCTCCTGCCCTCAGTCTTTCCCAGTATCAGGGTCTTTTCTGATGAGTTGGCTCTTCGCATCAGGTGGCCAAAGTATTGGAGTTTTAGTTTCAGCATCAGGCCTTCCAGTGAATATTCAGGGTTGATTTCTTTTAGGACTGACTTCTTTGATCTCTTTGCTGTTCATGGGGCTCTGAAAAGTCAGTTTTCTCCAGCATCAGACTTTGAGAGGATCATTTCTTTGACACTCAGCCTTCTTTGTGGTCCAATTCTCACATCCATGCGTGACTATTGGAAAAGCCATAGTTTTGACTATATGATCCTTTGTCAGCAAGGTGATGTCTCTGCTTTTTAATATGCTATATAGGTTTGTAATAGTTTTTCTTCCAAGGAGCAAGCATCTTTTAATCTCATAGCTTCAGTCACCATCAGCAGTGATTTTGGAGCCCAAGAAAATTAAGTCTGTCATTGTTTCCATTTTTCCCCCATCTATTTTTCACAAAGTGATGGGACTGGGTGCCATGATCTTAGTTTTTGGAATGCTGAATTTTAAGCCAGCTTTTTCATTCTCTTCTTGCACCTTCATCAAGAGGCTCCTTAGTTCCTCTTTACTTTCTGTGTTTAGGGTGGTGTCATGCATATCTGAGGTTAGATATTTCTCCTGGCAATCTTGATTCCAGCTTGTGGTTCATCCAGCCTGGCATTTCACATGATGTTCCCTGCATAAAAGTTAAATAAGCAAGGTGACAATCTTTGGCCTTGTCAAACTTCTTTCTCAATTTGGAACCAGTCTGTTGTTCCATGTCCAGTTCTAACTGTTGCTTCTTGTGCTTCATACAGGTTTCCTCAGGGAACAGGTAAGATGGTCTTGTATTCCCCTCTCTTTCAGAATTTTCCACAGTTTGCTGTGATCCACACAGTCAAAGGCTTTGGTGTAAAAAAGTAGATGTTTTCCGGAGTTTCCTTTTCTCCACATCCTAGCCAGCATTTATTTTTGTTCATTTTGATGATGGTCATTCTGACAGGTGTGAGGTGATAAATTGTGGTTTTGATTTGCATTTCTCTGGTAATTAGCATTGTTGAGCATCTTTTCATGTGCCTGTTGGCTATCTGCACATCTTCTTTTGAAAAATGTCTATTCTGGTCTTCTGCCCATTTTTTCAATTGGGTTATTTATTTATTTATTTTTCTCATTTAGTTGCTAACTGACATCTCCCCAAAAGATAAGCACTTTGAGGAACAAAATTTGGAGAGAAAAAATCATATTTGATATTGATTAAGTATTAATTATATATAATGTTTATGCTAAGCATTTTATTTGCATTTCTTCATTGAACTAGATAGGTAGTAACTAATATATAATTAGTAGAATACATTATATTTGTTTTATTAGGATACATTATATTCATTTTACAAATAAACAAACTTATGCTTAAGAAATATTAGAAAATATTAGTAAATTAGTAAAGTTCCCAAACTCAACAGCCTATTCAAGTTGGAATGGGAAAATCAGGATTTTGAAGTTGACTTTATCAGATATGAGTAGTGTTGTACTAATTATGAAAAAAATAAGGGTGATTATGACAAATCATATATAAACATGCAAGATTTTAGAATTTAATTTGTTAGACCTCATTGCTAGACTCAATCTAAGAAAAATTTTGCTCTCAAATGTAAAAATATAGTTTTGATTTCCATGTCACTCATTTAAGCTCCCATTTTTCAGCCACACACACTGATTTATAGTGTTTTTACTTGCCTAATTTTAGTCAAATATAAGATACATTTGTACATATAATGAAAATGTCCTCTTAAACTGTTAAAGTATAGAAAGTTATGAAAGCATCATTTAGCCACATAATCTAATAGTTCCTTTTTGATACATTTGATGATAGTGAAATAAAGAAACAAACAAATAAATAATGCTTTATCTGTTGAATCAAGTCAGAAGCCCCAATCCTAAGTCTTCAAATAACAGGATGATATTTTTTATAGAAAACAACTTACTGGGCATCTTTTGTCATGTTTTAATTGATGTATTGAATGAGAAAAGTTTTAAGCTGCTATATACTTATAAGTATATAAACTTCTCTTAAATATCTATTTTCAGCTGTGACCTCATTTCTAACCTTACATTTCCTAATATTTGAATGCTCTACTCTTTCCTTAATCTACCAAAAGCAAATTTTATTTGGCTCCTAGGGCCAAGGTGCTTTTGCTCCCAAATGCATCATGTCTGTCACTAGCATTCACATTTTGTAGTCACTGAGGTTATTTTTCATTTTTGCTTTTTTCTCTTTTGTAACCCATAGACAGTCATCTGGGAAACCACATGGATTAAAATTTTATTGCTATATAATTAATTACCCCATAATGTAGTGCCTTAGGGCAGCAAACATTTATTTTTTTCTAACAGTTTCTGTAAGTCAGGAATCTGAATATGGATTAGCTGGGTCTTCTGACTCAGGGTCTCACATAAGGATGCAATCAAGGTGGCAATCAGTACTGTGGTCATTTTAAAGGCTTGATTGAGGAAGTGTCCACTTCCAAGACCAATGTCATGGCTTGCTGAATTGTCAATGAATTGAATGCTTCAGTTTTTCACTAATCTTTGAACAGAGAACACTTTAGTTGGCTTCCTTCCTTCTTTCCTTTTTTTTTTTTTTTTTTTTGGCCACACTGGTCTGTCTATAAGGCAGCAAATGTCTTTGGCAACCGGTTTTTATTCAAGAGAGCAAATAAGAGATCAAGAACAGTGAGCAGAATGAATGGCAGAACATTTTTATAAGATAATCTTGGAGTAACCTCCTACCACTGTTTTTTATATACCAGTCACTAAAAATAAGTTGCTAGGTCAATTTCCTTGTATTGACTATAAAATAACTAGCAAAAAAAGGAATAACTCTCAAATACAGTATTGAAAATGAAAGTGTTAGTCACTTAGCCGTTTCTGACTCCTTGCGACCTTATGAACTGTGGCCCACCAGGCTCCTTTTTCCATGGAATTCTCCAGGCAACTGGAGGGGGTAGTTTCCCTTCTTCAGAGGATCTTCCTGATGCAGGGATCGAACTGTTGTCTCCTGCATTATAGGCAAACTCTTTACCATTTAGCCACCAGGAAAGCCCTAAATGCAGTATTAGGATAGAGTTAAGATAGCATTTGGAAATTTTATTGTAGTGCCTATGCACAGAAGACTAAAGAGAACAAAATGTGTATACACATGTAATCTAATGATTAGTCTTCATATCTCCTCAAACTTCCTTGGTGAATACAGTTAGACTATAGCATAAATAGGGAAAACTCAAGCTTGAAAAGACAGAGCTGACTTTAACAATTTCATATCTTAATTTGCTTGCTGGTATGATTAATATTACTCACATCTAAGCTATTTTATGTAACTAATTTTGAAACTAATTTGAATTATATTATTTTTATAATAGTAAGTTATAATAACTTTGTAAGTATAGTATTCCTTTGATTTATGTTTTCAACTAATGTTCAAGTTGTGTCTTTAAGACTGTAATAAATTTTGACATTGCATATTTTTAGCCTCATCATAACCTATTACAGATATAATGTTTGAGATTATATAACCTGATAAATAAATATTGTGTCAGACTCACTCACTGAATATAAAATACATGTATAAATTTTAGTAGGTTTCCTATTTCAGTTGCATGAAAAATGCACATGTAGCAATTAGATTTTCTGAGGAAAAATTAGGACATACAGTGAATCATCTCAAAAAAAAGTCCGAGCATTATAATCAGCTCTGTATTGGAAAATATGACACATGTGCTTGTTCTGTGTGTATAGACAGTTCTCTGAAAAATATTTTTTGAGCATTTTTCTTGAGTTATGTTCTTATATTTACTGTCATTTTCTTTCCACTGAAATTGCAGTAAATTTTACAAAACTCAGTGTATTCCTAGGAATAAAAAAAAAAAGAATCTAAATATAAAAATCAATAGCTATAGTGCTTCCAAGTTATAACCATGCAGAACTTGTCCTATTTGACAAGTGTTTGAATTTCAAACTGATGAATTGGGTTGCAAGAACATGAGCTCATAAAAATCATCCTTTCTCGGCTCTCATCTCAGCCTACCATATAATCAACATTTCATCTTCCTTTTTCTCTCTCTCTCTCTCTTTCATTTCAGTACTTTAGAGAAAAGAACAAAAGTGTCTGTATTTTTTTTTCCCCTCACTATTTCAGCAGAGAATCTCAGGACAGGACTCATAGAGCCAACAGCTCTGGAAAAAAGTGATACTGGCACAGACAGAAATCACATTTGGTTTTGTAGAAATACTATAATTAACAACATAGGGAGCACTTTAGGACACAATTATTTTTCCCAGTGTTATTGGTGGTTATCTCTGCTGCCCCTGTCCTGTACTAAAGTCCCCCTGCTTTACTCCTCCCAGAATTGCAATTATCTGAATTCTGTATATAGTTTCTCTCTTCCGCACACACCGAGTTCTTATTACCACCAATATTTCTGATGGTTCAAACACCAAGTGACTTCTCTGCATGCTGGGAGGAGACATAGAGTTTGCCTGTTGCCCTTGGCTGTTCATAACTTAGATTTATTTCCTTCCTACTGTCTCTCAGTGCTTAGAGACTATTCTCTTTCCCATGAGTTTTTGAAGATGCTGAGAATGAATAAAATGGCCTCAAAAGCTTCTAAGTTAAGTATATTGATAGCCACATGATTGGAAGTTTGCTAAATTTTGAGAGCATCTGGTAAATTAGAGAATTTCAGAATTGCTCTGGAAAAAAATAGAGGACCTCAAGAGGCAGCAACACACAATAAGCTGTATTAGATGGCGGTGGACAGGGGTCTATGAAAGTGGAAGTCCCTGAATAAGAGACCTTCAGAGGTAGCAGCTAGAGGTCACAATCTAGACAGGATATAGGTCCCCAGAAGGGACCTCCACAGGAGGAAGAGGAGGTTTAGAGGAGGTTCATTTGTCAGGTGATGTAGGTTAATGGTAAGTTGGGGAATCCCTGGGTTGAGAGCTCCAAGGACAGAAGCAGTTTGGGGCCTTTTGTAGCTATAACATTTATCTTCCCTATGGTTAGTAAAAGGCTTCCCAGTGGCTCAGTGGGTAAATAATGTGACTACAATGCAGGAAGAGACACAGTTTCAATCCCTGGGTTGGGAAGATTCCCTGGAGCAGGAACGGCAACTCACTCCAGTATTCTTGCTTGGATTAGTTTACCACTAACAACACCTGGGAAGCCCATATATGAGTAGCTTATTGTGCTAAAAGATGATGCTATAAAGTGCTACACTCAGTATGCAGCAAATTTGGAAAACTCAACAGTGGCCACAGGCCAGGAAAAGGTCAGGTTTCATTCCAATCCCAAAGAAAGGCAATGCCGAAGAATATTCAAATTAATTTCAATTGCACTCATTTCACATGCTAGCAAGATTATGCTCAAAATCTTTCAGCAGCATGTGGACTGAGGACTTCCAAATGTACCAGCTGGATTTAGAAAAGGCAAAGGAACCAGAAATCAAATTGCCAACATCCACTGGATCACAGAAAAGGCAAGGAAATTTTTAAAAAATTTTGATTTTTTTTCTGCTTCTGCTTCATTAACTATGCCAAAGCCTTTGAATGTGTGGATAACAACAAACTGTGGGAAATTCTTAAAGAGATGGGAATAGCAGGCCACCTTACCTGTTTCCTGAGAAACCTGTATGCAGAACAAGAAGCAACTGTTAGAACTGGACATGGAACAATGGACTGGTTCAAAATTGAGAAAGGAGTATGACAAGGTTGCATATTGTCACCCTGCTTGTTTAACTTCTATGCAGAGTCTATCATGAGAAATGCAGGACTGGATGACTCACAAGCTGGAATGAAGATTGCCAGGAGAAATATCAACAACCTCAAATGTGCAGATGATACCACTCTAATGGCAGAAAGTGAGGAGGAACTAAAAAGCTTCTTGATGAGGGTGAAAGAAGAGAGTGAAAAAGCTGGCTCAACACTCAACAGTCTAAAAACTGAGACCATGGTATCCCATCCTATCATTTTATGACCAATAGAAGGGGAAAAAGTAGAAGCAGTAACAGATGTTATTTTCTTGAACTCCAAAATCATTACAGATGGTGACTGCAGCTATGAAATTTAAGATGCTTGCTCTTTAGTAGGAAAGCTATGTCAAACCTAAACAGCATATTCAAAAGCAGAGACATCACTTCACCGACAAAGGTCCATGTAGTCAAAGCTATATGTTTTTTCAGTAGTTATGAACAGATGTGAGAGTTGGACCATCAAGAATGTTAAGTGGCAAAGAACTGATGCTTTTGAATTGTGGTCTCGAAGAAGACTCTGGAGAGTCCCTTAGACAGCAAGGAGATCAAAGCAATCAATCCTAAAGGAAATCAACCTGACTATTCATTGGAAGGACTGGTGCTGAAGCTGAAACTCTAATACTTTGGCCACCAGATGCCAAGGGCTGATTCACTGGAAAAAACTCTGATACTGGGAATGATTGAGGGCAAGAGAAGGCTACAGAGGATGAGATGGTTGGATGGAATCACTGCCTCAATGGATATGAGTTTGAGCAAACTCAGGGAGATAGTTAAGAACAGAGAAGCCTAGGGTAATGCAGTTCATGGGGTTGCAGAGTCTAACATGGCTTAACAACTGAATAGCAAGAATTGTGCTCTATAGCTCATGTGAAAACCTACAGAGTAGTTACAATGCAGGCAATTTGAGTTTGAGATGAAGTCATGCTTTATTCTTTTTATTTTTAAATGAGTTTTAGTTTGCATATAAAGTATTAGTTTCAGGTGTACAACATAATGTTTTAATATTTGTATATATTGAGAAATGATCACCACAATAAGTCAGGTTACTATTTGTCACCATACATACTTACAAAATTTTTTATTGCTTGTGATGAAAATTTATAAGATTTACTCCCTTAACAACTTCCAAATATGCAACACAGTATTATTAACTATAGTCACCTTTCTGTATACTACATTCCCATGACTTATTTATTTTATCACCAAGCTATGCCTTCCTTGGTAAATGATTGCTCTACTTCTGAGATGGAGGTCAAGGTTTGGTATTGGGTCCTGCCAGAGACACTTAAACATGCAATATAAAGTGGCTATTTAATTTGAGCTGTTCTTCTTGAAGTGGGTGATTTCTTACTACCAACCCATGAAGCAGGCATGGCCAGCAGCAAATATATCCTGGTTCAAGAAGGCTGAAAAATCACAGTTAAGTTGTATTAACATGTGGATTCTTAATGTGAATATGTTTGCTGCACTAGCATCTAAATTCTTATAATAGCAGTTATTTTTGCACAATGGATGAATGAGAAAAAATCAAGAGTGGTTTACAGATTCTTTTAAGAACTAATATGCTGACATGAGCTAAAATAGCACTGTTTTATGGTGACCCAGATGGACTGTAAATAAGTAAAACTCTTCCTGAATAGAACTGGGAACTGTACACAGAATTTATATTGACTTAAAGGGATACAGGCAGAAATTATAATCTATGCTGATTAATAAGCAGTGGTTAACTGTTTTGCTACATTAACAGGATTTTTAAAGATAGAAAGTTCAGTGACAATGTGACAGCAATCAGCAATCATCAGTTTTGTATTCAACTTAATATTGGTATCTTTGATTTGACATTTTTGTGTTCCATCATTATTGCATGGGCCGCATTATCAGAAGCAGTTGACCTTACAAAGTAGTGGAATGGCCTATGAAACCTCAGTTATTATGGCACCATCTATAAACCCATGTCCTGCAGGGATGTGGAACCTACCTACAGGATACAGAACATGCTTTGAATTAGTGGCCAATATATGATGCTCTGTCTCTCAGTAACAAAATATATAGTCTGGGAGCTATTCCAGATGAGTTACCAGAAAATGTTTGCCATCCCAGAACTATATGATCTTATGATTTATGTTCTCAGAAGCAAACAGCATCTTTCTACCAAGAAGTACAGCAATAGTTTTATCGTACTGTATGCATATGACTTTTTGGACTCCTCATATCACCAGATCAGTAGAAAAGAAGTTTTATTTTTACTTGGATGAGGTGACTAATTTTAGTTACAAAGGAAGATACAAATGATGCCACAAAATATGTGCAAGGCAGGATACGTCCTTAACCCTCAATCCTTTGGGTCATTTAGTACTGCCAACTACAATGGTAAGAAATCATGGATGACAACACAGTAATAATTGCTACAGGAAAACCTACTGATGTGTGCTAAAACTCAGTGAGTAAAAATTTAAGAAGAAATAGGATATTTATGTATTTAAAAAAGATATATCTTCCTCAAAACGTTGATTAATAAGAAAGAGAAAATTACTTGACAGCGGAGAAACCTACCAGAGGTCACCTTAACCACACAATTAAGGTTAAAATCGCTCATAATGAGACATCTGAATAGAAAGCACCCTTTGATTTGATTTATTGAGAAGAGCACATTATCTTTAAGTTATTTTTATAAAATTACATAACCTCAATATAACCATGAGAAAATATCTATAGAAAATACCATGCAAACCAAAATTGATGGACAGTCTAGAAAGTATTCATACTGTGTATTAGTAGGATTATACTATTGTTAGCATTCATTCTTAAGTGTAAATATGAAAAGATTTGTGCAAACTCAAGTCAAGAAGTCAAACAGAGCCCACTCTAGTGGTTACTCTAACTCAGTACCCACTCTACAGTCTTCTAGTTTCCTTTCTTCTAGATATCAATAAAATATCAATAGATATTTTAAACATAAAAGAGGAAGATAGATATTTTTAAAATAAAAAAAGAAGTAAAAAGCAAGAGGTACATTTTCCAAATTATCTTGAAGCTTGGCTGCACCAGGCCCCTCCTGAGATTTGGATGTAGAAAGGAGGAGTAAGATATGGCTGCTGGAAGACTGAGACATCTTGTGAGCATAGTGACAGAAGTCTCTATTTCCTCTAGGTTCCTCTGCAAACATCTACTTAATAGAACTATAGCTACAAAATAGAGTGTGGTAATAGTATCAGTGTTTTCCACTGTTAGAATCCTGTGGAACTGTTGGCTATTTCTTTGACTATATTGTCACTAGTTGCATTGTCCCTGGTTGTAAGAGCAACTGTAATCATTTGATAACCTACTAGATTCAAAAGCTTAAATGCAGAAGATAGTGATGCTAAAATGATAGAGTTCTAACTAAATTGGTATATAATGGTAAGAGCACATAATCATATAGCTTAGAGGGAAAGGATAGAGTGAGCCTGAACAGATCGTGGCGCTCACTGCTCTGAGTTTACCTGGAAACTCTGTAATGACTTATATATGTGAGTATTTTTAGAGCCAGGCTCTCCTGTTACATTATTAAAATGCAGTCTGTCCTGGTTACTGGCTTTATTAGTCAGGGTGCTCCAGAGAAACAGAACCAATAGGATATCTATCTATCTATCTATCTATAATTATATATATATACATATATATAATGCATGCTGAGATATTATATATATATTATATATATATATATTCAGAGAGAAAGAAAGATTTAAGGAATTATTACTATATTAATATCTACATATATGTTATATGTAGATATTAAGAGAGAGCGAGAGAGAGAGAGAGAGAAAGATTTATCTTAAGGAATTATTTCACAGATTGTGGAGACTGTCAAGTCCAAAATTAGGGCAAGCCAGCAGGCTGGAAATTCAAGAGCTGAAGTTATGATTTTGATTCCTAATTCTCCCGGGCACAGCAGGCAGACAGGAAACCTAGGGAATGTTTTTGTGTTGCAGTGATGTTCAAATACCTTCTCCTACGGTAAACCTCAGTCTTCACTCTTATGGCTTCCAACCAGTTGGACAACTCCCACCCACACTATGGAGAGTAAGCTACTTGACTCAATGGTCCTTGATTTAAATGTTAATCACACAGAAACAATACCTTCACAGCAAAATCTAGACTGTTGTTTGACCCAATAACCGGACACCATACCTATGTCAAATTAACACATAAAATTAAGCATCACTCCAACCCACTAGATACCTAGTCCCATAGTATTGAGCATGCTATTTTATACTAAAATATATTGTGATTCCGACTCAGACATTCTACCTCGTAGCTGAAACTATTTACAAACTAACTTGTAGATATTTTATGGCTCCAACTGGAGTCAGATCTCTGTATTACAATCAGTCCAGACAGAACAAGGATGAAGATAAAATGGATACTGCTGTAATACAATATGTCAATAATAGTACTCAAAACTTCTCAAGATAAAAAAACAAAATTAACATTTTTCTATCAATTTTATATTTGGAAGTTCTTTGAATTAGTGCTTACTGCAGAAAGTTATTTCATGGTGAAATAATCTGAGAATTCTATATACTCTTTATCTGAGGCTCTAGGTTTTCTCCCCAAAGACCAAACTTCTGCACTCTGATAAACATGGGTGGAAACTGACCATTAATACTTGAGTAAATTTATTACAGAACTGGAAATTATCAGAATAGAAAAAAGTTGAATTCTTCATTGTATATAATACAGAAGTATGTGGATTTATCTGTATTTATTAAGAACTAAAGTAATAATTATCCTGAGTTTTTCTGCCATTTAAAAAACTAAGATCGTGGCATCCAGTCCCATCACTTCATGGCAAATAGATGGGGAAACAATGGAAGCAGAGAAAGATTTATTTTCTTGGACTCTGAAATCACTGCAGATGGTGACTGCTATCATGAAATTAAAAGAGGCTTGCTCCTTGGAAGAAAAGTTATGACAAACCTAGACAGCATATTACAAAGCAGAGTCACTATTTTGCCGACAAAAGTCTGTCTAATCAAATCTATGGTTTTTCCAGTAGTCACGTATGTATGTGAGAGCTGAAACATAAAAACTGCTGAGCACCGAAGAATTGATGCTTTTGAACTGTGGTGTTGGAGAATATTCTTTAGAGTCCCTTGGACTGCAAGGAGATCAAACCAGTCAATCCCTAAGGAAATCAGTCCTGAATATCCATTGGAAGGGCAAATGCTGAAGCTGAAATTCTAATACTTTGGCCACCTGATTTGAAGAACTGACTCATTGGAAAAGACCCTGATACTGGGAAAGATTGAAGGCAGGAGGAGAAGGGGACGACAGAGGATGAGATGGTTGGATGGCATCACCAACTTGATGGACATGAGTTTGAGCAAGCTTTGGGAGTTGATGATGGACAGAGAAGCCTGGCATGCTGCAGTCCATGGGGTCACAAAGAGTCGGACATGAATGAGTGACTGAACTGAACTGTACTGATCCTGAGTTTAAGGAATTATTGTAGACTGTGAAGGCATTGACAAACCTCTAGGGCCTTTCAGTTTGACCTGAAAAAATGGTGAGAAATAAGCCTCGAAATTAGAAAAGGGTATTTAAGTCAACAGTGAAGTAAAGTCAAATTGTTAGTGGTCATTGTGTGAAAATTTGCATATAGATACACAAAAATATGATTCTATTTTTCCAAGAACATGTAAAGAACTAGCAAAGTCCATTTATATTAAGAAACTTTGACCTTATAAAATTAAGCTAGACCAGAGTAATCCTAGCTTTCTGACTTAACTGACTTCCTATATTATTGTATATTTGAAAAATAAGATAGCTCTTAAAGCATGATTAAGCTAATTAAAATTTAGAGAAATTTAAATATACCTAGATATTTCTAGTATCCTTCCTTTTACACAGTGAAGGAGAGAAGCTCTGGTATTGCCTAGCATCTGAATAAGAAATAATTCAGCATGCAAAAGACACATTGGCACTTTTATTATTCGTAACTTATGGCCATAAATAGGAGGACATGAAAAGGAATGTTAGAAGAAATTAATTAACTGATTAAAATTCAAGTATAGGTGCATGAGAAAAAAGGATCATCATACATTCAATCCATTCATTTTCCAAAGTGACATAATAATATTTTAAAATAAATATAGGAGAAGGTAATATAATAATAACTAACAACTGGGGATCTTATTTTAGGTGAGGAATCATTAGTTGGTTTAAAAGAAAACAAGCAAAACAAAAAAAAAATCACAAATGTTAACTCATTTGTGGGAATTTAAAAAATATGTAATAGCCAAACAGTTATATGAATAAAAGAGAAAGAAAAAAGAATGGTTCTTCAGTACTTAATATAGAAAAGTAGGTATATACTTCACTATCATATTTGCAGCTGAGAAAGCATTGGTTAGATATTGCTACATAAAGCTGAGTAACAAGCAACCATAGAATCCAGTCAGCAAGTGCAGCTTCTCTGACCTCACCTGGGCTGGTTTGCAGGCATCATAGCTGGTTGGGGCTCAGCTGATAGAGGCTGATGTCCACAGGGCAATTTAACTTCAGGAAGTGCATGTGACTGGTTTTGGCTCCTCCCGGGTACCGCATGGCCAGGCTCAGGTTTGCTTCAAGTGTGTTCAATTGGGGAACTAAGGACAAAAGAGCAACAGCTACTCAAAGAAGGCTTTTTTGTGGCAATGGGAGAGGTTGTTGTTTAGTTTGTAAGTTGTGTCCAACTCTTTGCGACCCTGTGGACTGCAGCATGCCAGGCTTCCCTGTCCTTCACTATCTCCTGGAGTTTGCTTAAATTCATGTCGATTGAGTGGGTGATGCTATTTAGCCATCTCATCCTCTGCCACCCCCAAAGTACAAGACAGCAAACAGAACTCCAATAAGATACTGAAGCCCCCTGTGTCCTGCTTGGCAAGGTAAATCACATGAGCAAGCCTCAAATTGAGTGGTGACTGGGCTGCAGGTGTGTGTGTGTGTGTGTATGTGTGTGTTTGTGAGCTCAGTCACTCACCCTTTGTGAGCCTGTGTTGGGAGTAGCCCAACAAACTCCTCTGTCCATGGGATTTTCCAGGCGAGAGTACTGAAGTAGGTTGTCTTTTCCTACTCCAGGGGATATTCCTGACCCCGGAATGGAAAATGCGTCTCCTACGTCTCCTGCATTGGCAGGGGGATACTTCACCACTGTGCTTGGAAAGCCCATGTCTGGGGCTTGATGGGGGGAATGTATCTTGCCTCCAGGAAATATTAAGGAAAGGAAGTTAATTTTTTTTAGAATGATATCATCTACTTCATTGTCCTGTTTTTCATACTTACTTCCCTGTCACTTGCAAAGTTCATTGACCCTATTCCATAAATGCTAGAAGTCTCATCCAAATACATCAACTAGAAGTCCAGTATTTCATGTTCTATATGATCTACATGATTTAAAGTATTTAATTTTTTTTATTTATTATTTTTTTTTATTAGTTGGAGGCTAATTACTTCACAACATTTCAGTGGGTTTTGTCATACATTGATATGAATCAGCCATAGAGTTACACGTATTCCCCATCCCGATCCCCCCTCCCACCTCCCTCTCCACCCGATTCCTCTGGGTCTTCCCAGTGCACCAGGACTGAGCACTTGATATTTTCAAATACAACCAAGCAGGATAAATAAAGAAAGTTCCAGAAAACTGAGTAGTAGTCTTGAAGAAAAACAAACTAGGGAACCACTACTAAAAAGTCTAAAGAAAGTATATTTTTTAAAATCCAAGGTAGAGAGATCTGATAACATTTTCTAACTGAGATTTTGGACTTGCCATGAATCAGTGACTGCTATGCTTTTCCCTGCTGTTTCCTTATTTATCCTGCTTGGTTGTATTTGAAAATATATTTTTTTTTCCATTTATTTTTATTAGTTGGAGGCCAATTACTTTACAATATTGTAGTGGTTTTTGTCATACATTGACATGAATCAGCCATGGATTTACATGTGTTCCCCATCCCAATCCCCACCCACCCCCCCCCACCTCCCTCTCCAACCGATTCCTCTGGGTCTTCCCAGTGCACCAGGCCAGAGCACTTGTCTCATGCATCCAGCCTGGGCTGGTGATCTGTTTCACCCTTGATAATATACATGTTTCAATGCTGTTCTCTCGAAACATCCCACCCTCGCCTTCTCCCACAGAGTCTAAAATTCTGTTCTGTACATCTGTGTCTCTTTCTGTTTTGCATATAGGGTTATCATTACCATCTTTCTAAATTCCATATATATGCATTAGTATACTGTATTGGTCTTTATCTTTCTGGCTTACTTCACTCTGTATGATGGGCTCCAGTTTCATCCATCTCATTAGAACTAATTCAAATGAAGTCTTTTTAACGGCTGAGTAATATTCCATGGTGTATATGTACCACAGCTTCCTTATCCATTTGTCTGCTGATGGGCATCTAGGTTGCTTCCATGTCCTGGCTATTATAAACAGTGCTGTGATGAACATTGGGGTACACATGTCTCTTTCAGATCTGGTTTCCTCGGTGTATATGCCCAGGAGTGGGATTGCTGGGTCATATGGCAGTTCTAATTCCAGTTTTTTAAAGAAATCTCCACACTGTTCTCCATAGTGGCTGTACTAGTTTGCATTCCCACCAACAGTGTAAGAGGGTTCCCTTTTCTCCACACCCTCTCCAGCATTTATTGCTTGTAGACTTTTGGATAGCAGCCATCCTGACTGGCGTGTAATGGTACCTCATTGTGGTTTTGATTTGCATTTCTCTAATAATGAGTGACGTTGAGCATCTTTTCATGTGTGTGTTAGCCATCTGTATGTCTTCTTTGGAGAAATGTCTGTGAAAATATTTTTGAATAATGTTTCCTTTTTGGCAATTAAGCAGCTTTCTCAACACATTTCTCGTCATGTAAAAATTTGGGTGTTAGGGTTCTTATTTTAATCTCATTCTGCTTTATTCTAGGCTGACTTTGATTTTGCCAGTAAAGTTCTTTCAAAAACTTAAAAATTTTCAAGGCACTTTATTTTACTCCAAAAACCACATGATAACTCTTTTAAAAACATGCTTAACCATGAATATTTTGGTCCGTTAGGAGTGAGAATCATGATTGTAATCTTTCTATAAGTAGCTTTTGCCATTCAAGGAGGTCTAATAGAAGTAGTCATAGGTCACTAAGAGGTTTTAGTTAAGGCAGAACAACCTGCCTTTGTTTTGGTCTATACACCACTAGATATATCTTAATTCTTTTTTTATTTTTTATCTTTCTTTTTTTAATCTTAATTCTTTTAATGATTCTCGATGCTGGGAGGGATTGGAGGCAGGAGGAGAAGGGGACGACAGAGGATGAGATGGCTGGATGGCATCATCGATTTGATGGACATGAGTTTGAGTAAACTCCGGGAGTTGGTGATGGACAGGGAGGCCTGGCATGCTGCGATTCATGGGGTCGCAAAGAGTTGGACATGACTGAACGACTGAACTGAACTGAGGCTATTATTGAGAATCTTCTGAATAGAAATATTGTTGTTATGAGTTGAACTGTCCCCACTAAAGATCTTATTTGGAAATGGGTCTTACAGAGGTCATTGAGGTTAAAATGAAGTCATTAAGGTGGGCTTTAATTGGATACAACTGGTGTCCTTATAAGAAAAGTGACAGTTGACACAGAGTCACATGTGCACAGAGAGAAGATCTTGAGGAAAACCAGAGAATGCCAGGTGAAGTTTGGAGTTCAGTTCAGTCGCTCAGTCGTGTCCGACTCTTTGCGACCCCATGAACCACAGCACGCATTGCTAAAAATCAAGGAATGTTTACGCTTCTAGAACCTGGAAGAGGCAAGGAAGGACTCTTTTCCTTTAGGTCTCAGAAGGAGTGTACCTCTGCTGACACTTTGATTTCTGACTTCTAGTCTCCAGAAGTATCAGAAGATAAATTTCTGTTGTTCAAACTCATCTAATTTGTGGTACTTTGTTATGGTGGCCCTAGAAAACTAATGCAATTGGATATAAGAAAGGATTTTACTTTCCAACCCCTGTGGCTTGAACTCTATATTTTCTCTAAATTGTGCTGTTTTTACACTTGCCAAGTATTTTTCCTAAGCTCATCTTTCTTGTAGTACCTGATTAAAATCCAGTATTTTGTTGAAAAATGAAAAGGAAATTCACACAATAATGTGATCAATGGTATTCAAAATCCCTAGTCCCTACATTAGGTGAGCTTTTAAAACTAAAAAGAAAATTCATATAATCCCTTTTCTCCCC
Organism: Cervus canadensis; assembly: GCF_019320065.1. NCBI lineage: Eukaryota > Metazoa > Chordata > Mammalia > Artiodactyla > Cervidae > Cervus > Cervus canadensis. The sequence continues at coordinate 25,891,733 of NC_057412.1, read as the reverse complement.
CATTATTTGAAGTGTAATTCTACTGCTGCAAACTATGACCAAAATACTTAACCCCTATACTATAACACTGCTTCCTAATTTTGAGGTGTAATCAATTTTACTAACTGAACAACCCAGACTCTGCAGCAAAGTTACCATTTACTGTTTGTGGTCATCTGCTAGATGCTTTAGTTTTCAATTTCCTCATCTGTAAAATGAAGATAACAGCTGTACCTTCCCCATAAGATAGTCATGAGCTTCAGTGAACACAGAGTGTGTTAGGTGTTCAGTAGCTTGTTAATTAGTAATAGTCATAACCTATGTTCTTAATTCCAACTTCAAAAAATGAGTAGAAAACATTCAGCATAAAATTACTTAAAATTAGATATCCATTTTTTTTTTCATTTCCTTCTTCCTCTTTTCGATACAGCCTGGCCCAGTCTGGCTTCACCCTCATTTCCACCTTCCAAATATGCATACTGCAGTTGATTTTCTAGGGCTAATTTGTCAATCCAACAGTCTTCTTTCTCTTCAACTATTTTCTCTGATACATGTTACACTGTTTTACATTTTATTCTTAATACTCTGAAGGGCCAAGAAGCTGCCACCAGTTAGAGGCTGAGAATAAACTCAAAAAGTGAGCTAAGAGGGACATAATCTACATTACACAGTAGGATAATATTGAGTCCTTGTGGCAAATTTCTGAGAAAACGAACAAAAATCATGTCCGCGAGACACCCACCATTTCGGCTTGTTTCACTAAGAGGGAAGTTTGATAGAATCATAACAGCATTTCTCTCCCAGCCACCAATACACACTCAGGTCCGATAGTAGTATGCAGTACAGAGGTAGCACCCTATGTCCCTTCCTGGGGTGACACTTTTTCCTTTAAATGTTTAGGGATATAGACATTATTTGAATATGAAATATGAAAAGAGGAACTGGCATGGTTAGTATCTCAACTCTCTTTTGTATTTAGAGCTTGCAACATTGCTTATATTTGACTTCTCTATTATGACTTTAGGCTTTATCTGTTGGAATAGAATTTCTCTTCCTTTGCTACTCCATTAGCTTCTTATTTTCATTGCCCTTTATTCTCTGTAGCTGATCAATACCATGTTAGGCTACACACGCTAGCAACTTATCTTCTTTCAGAACTTGCCACTAAGAGAATGTATAGGTACATTAGTCAAACAGCTGCATCTTCCTCCTCATCACCATCACCAGAAAGCATTTTTCTAGTTCCTATTGTGTTTTTTCTTTTTTTATGGATCGTGGAAGTCAAGGCACAATGATAGAGACCGCAACATTTATGTTCCGCATAGAACTTGTTTCCATTGCCTGAATTCATATCACTCCAGAATTTAAAGAAAGAAAGAAAAAAATTGGTCTTCTTCATATTTGAATGTGAAAAAAAAAATCAATATATTCATTTCCTGGGTATTTCATGGACACAAGATAACATCTTTACTTCTATATGTATTTAAGATCAGATAAAACTAATAAATAAGTAAAAAGCTTCTGTTTTAGGACCAAAACCAAGTAATGCCAGTTAAACCTGATGAGTTAAAGTTGCTATTAATTTTGCATTTAGTAATCAGGATGCTATTTTAGTGATAATTATGGCATTTTAATGATATATCCTTTCATTTTCTCCTATAAATACTACCTGCTACCTTTCATCTTATAAATTTTAATACGGACTATGTAGGGCTTTATATTAAAACATTAAAAAGTTGTCAGCAAAAACTACATATTTTATGTTCATTCTGTAAACAAATTCTGTCTTAAGACAAAGTAGGGACATATTTAAGGGACAAGTTTGTTTAAAACTTATATAACTTGCAATCTCATTGTTCCTAGATTAAAATGTTTTAAAATTTAATGTACTCTTGACAAATGGATTCTGTCATTATATATAGACACTTCATAAGCTGTACTGTAAAGAGATTTATCTTTTTCTTTTGGATCAAAAACAGTGCTTATTGAGGTAGAAGAGGTTCAAAGATTAAGCTTAAGTTTCTTGTTCTTCAGAGCATGCTCTTTCCTTATTCAAGACAAACAGTAGATTTACCAAAAGTATAAAAACTGTGTGAAACAGGCAACTCTGAAATTTGTTCTCATGGAATTTATAGATTTTTTCCCCCTAATCTCTGAGAAAATTGACCTTGTTTTAACTCTGTTTATTAATCATCTGCCTACCACAATGAGTCCTTCCTTACTCTACACCAACCTCTTTGGTCTCCTACTTGCTTTTCACTTTTATTTTCCTGAAATATAGCCCATAGTATCTTTCAAAAGAGCATGTGAACAAAAATAAACTCTTTGTGATCTTACCTGTCTGGAACATTTTCTTCTTTCCTAACAGTTTGCAGTTTGGCTGATAGAACGTGAACATTATTTTCCTATTTTCCTGCATGCTTTTGAAGACAACTGCTGTTGTATTCAGTATTACTGGTAAGAAATCTGGTGAAAGTGTGACTACTAGTCAATAAGTGAACTTTAAAAAAAAAGAAAAAAACTTTTTTCTCTCACTTTTGTAAGCATCTAGGATTCATTTGTCTTTGGAACTTTGATGTTTCCCAAAGGCAGGTCTAGTTATGGTCTCTTTAATTTATTCTGCTTGCTGTTTAATAAGCAATTTAAATTTGAAATTCTGTGTCTTTGTTGGTCCTTTATTGGACCGGAACCTGGTGGTCTGGAGTTGACGACGAGAGAGTGAAAGAAGGAAAAAGGTTAATATTCCCTGGGTTACACAGCCGGCTTTCGCGCTCCAGGGAATTAGCCAGAAAGAGAGAGAGAGAGACATGGGGACCCAAGCTCTGATGGAGCAAAGGTGTTTTAATCAACATGGTGTTGGCATATATACTGTCTTACAAGGTAGTCATTCTCAGCAAAGATAAAGATTAAAATTCCAGACTTACAAAACATAAGGCGATCCTTATCAAAGACAGAAAGCCATAAACAATCACTTTTACCATATGGTTCATAAAAAGGAAGAGGGTACTTGTCACTGTATAGAAAAACTAATGAAGGAAATCATATGCAAGTATCCCATCTCTTTGATCTCAGTCCTGGGAGAGGCTTGCCTGCTTCTCTCACCCCTGACAGGGCTGATAAGGAACAGAGGGCTCCAGAGAGAAGGAAACAGCACAGAGGAATCTTCCTGTTAAATGCTTCCTGACAGTCTTAAGCTGGGGAAATTTTTTTTCCTTAAAATTTCTCCAATGATTCTTTTCTTCTCCATTTCTCTCATATCACTCTGGAAACAAATTGACATGCAAGTTACTACATCTGGAATTTTCTACCACCAGTAGTATTTATTTTATAGTTTTCATCTATTTCTATCTTGTACTACATTTTAAGAGTATTCATGGAATTATACTTTGTGCCAAGAAAATCTCATATTCATTTAACCCATTGTGTTAGTCAACCATCTACTGAGGATATTATTCTTGTAACAATATTTCTTCTAAATATATCAGTTGTGGTAGATCAAATGTTTTAATAAATGAATACAATATCTCATTGACTAAACACAAAAAATAATTTACTTTTCTCATATTATTGTCCACATCAGATAATTGAAGATTTCCCATTTCACAGAATAGGTTCTTTCCATAATGTGTCCCAGTCGTTCTTTAGAGCTCTGGAGACTCCGTCAGTCCTCTGCTTCTGTTTGGCAAAAGCAAAAAAGAAAGAATAATAAGAATCTCAAATTAGATTTCAGAGGCCAGCTAAAAATTTTGGAGTCATGGAATAAAAAATTAAGTTTATGGTTAGGAAAAGCATTCTGTGCTACAATAAGAGATTTGTGTTTTTCCTGAAGGCAATGAGCCTTTGAAGTGTGTTAAGATTTTCGGCCAGCCCCATCAGTTGTGTGACTTAGAAACATCATTCTGGCTGCTCTATAAATTATAGATGTCAGTTCAGAGAAGACAACTCTTAGGAGAATGTTGTCAAAAACCAGGTGATAAATCATGGTGTTTTGGACCATAGCTATGAACATGAGTAAGAAGAGAATTCAGAAGACTGAAAAGAGGATATTAAGGAAGCAACAGGGCCTGGTGATGATTGAGGGTTAGAGCTGGGAAATAAGAAGTAAAATAAAACAGGCACATTTCTAATTTTCACTGTGGGGTAAACTGTATTTACTAAGGTAGAGAATTTTGCAAGAGAAACCCATTAGAAGAAGAACTGGGTTTTGGGGTAAACAAATTGAGATATCCAGTTTGTCTTTGGGTTTGTACTTTTGTAGTTCAGGAGAGACTTAAGGGCAGAAACAAAGACTTAGAAAGTATCAGTTTATGGACTCTAAAAATGATAACATAATAAATGGAAGTCAAAGAGTATCAATTTTCACTATATTCAGAGCACTTAGAAAATTATATAATATTAACTATGTTTTTCTTTTCATAAAATAGTATGTCAGATGATGGGAATGATGTTTACAATGGGAGATTTTGAACATGTTGAAACACTGATGAAGAGTTAGTAAAAGAAAAGATGATTTTTAACTGGCAAATAAACTAGTTATTTGGAGAATAATTGCTTTACAACATCGTGATAGTTTCTGGTGTACAATGAGGTGTATAGCTCTGTGTATACATATATCCTCTCCCTCCTGAAAGATGTTAATGACAGGGGAAATTGTGCAGTACACAATTTGCGGCAAAAGGGTAGGAACAAGGAGAGGACTATAGGAAACCCTTTGTACTCTGCCCTCATTTTTTGAAAACCTAAACTTTTTCTCTTAATAAAAGGTCTATTAATATAAAATAAAATCCAAATATAGCATTTAAAATTGGATAAGCATTTATTGTGATATTTGTATTCTGTAAGAAACTTTCCAAAATTCAGTACTTAGAAATAAAGCTGCTTGCACATTTCTTTAAAGATTATTTTGTCCATTTAGCATTAAATACTGTTATTAATATAGGAAAAGACTAGCGTAGACTTTACAGTTTTTTCCTTCCATTTTGCATTAAATGAGATTATTAAAATAGGAATGACTAACATAAACTAACAATTCCTTAACGAAAGCTATCATCTGTTGAATGGTTGATCAAAACAGTACTAAGAGAAAATGAAAAACATCATCAATAAGCATCACGATCAAAGGAAGATTTAGTATCCTGATACCTAAAAATAAATCCTTTAGCTATCTTGAAAGTGAAAGTGAATGTCACTCAGTTGTGTCCAACTCTTTGTGACCCCATGGATTATACAGTCCATGGAATTCTCCAGGTTTGTGGAAAATTCTGAAGGAGGTGGGAATACCAGACCACCTGACCTGCCTCTTGAGAAACCTGTATGCAGATCAGGAAGCAACAATTAGAAATGGACATGGAACAACAGACTGGTTCCAAATAGGAAAAGGAGTACATCAAGGCTGTATATTGTCACCCTGCTTATTTAACTTACATGCAGAGTACATCATGAGAAATGCTGGGCTGGAAGAAGCACAAGCTGGAATCAAGATTGCTTGGAGAAATATCAATAACCTCAGATATGCACATGACACCACCGTTATGGTAGAAAGTGAAGAGGAACTAAAAAGCCTCTTGATGAAAGTGAAAAAGGAAAGTAAAAAAGTTGGCTTAAAGCTCAACATTCAGAAAACTAAGATCATGGCATCTGGTTCCATCACTTCATGGCAAATAGATGGGGAAACAGTGGCTGACTTTATTTTTGGGGGCTCCAAAATCACTGCAGATGGTGATTGCAGCCATGAAATTATAAGACGCTTACTCCTTGGAAGGAAAGTTATGACAAATCTAGAGAGCATATTAAAAAGCAGAGACTTTACTTTCCCAACAAAGGTCTGTCTGGTCAAGGCTATGGTTTTTCCAGTGGTCATGTATGCACTCCAGAGAGAACAGATCCAGCTCCACCCACCAGAACACCGATGCAAGAAAGCTGAGCGCAGAACAGTTGATGCTTTTGAACTGTGGTGTTGGAGAAGACTCTTGAGAGTCCCTTGGCCTGCAAGGAGATCCAACCAGTCCATCCTAAAGGAAATCAGTCCTGGGTGTTCATTGGGAGGACTGATGTTGAAACTGAAACTCCAATATTTTGGCCACGTGATATGAAGAGCTGACTCATTTGAAAAGACTCTGATGCTTTTCATCAGAAGGGAATGACTGAGGGCAGAAGGAGAAGGGGACGACAGAGGATGATATGTTTGGATGGCATCACCGACTCAGTGGACATGGGTTTGGATAGACTCCGGGAGTTGGTGATGGACAGGGAGGCCTGACGTGCTTTAGTTCAGGGGGTCACAAAGAGTCGGACAGGACTGAGCGACTGAACTGAAGAATACTGGAGTGGGTAGCCTTTCCCTTCTCCAGGGGATCTTCCTAAACCAAGGATCGAACCCAGGTCTCCCACATTGCTGGCGGACTCTCTACCAGCTGAGCCACAGTGGAAACCTGAGAATATTGGAGTGGGTAGCCTATCTGTTCTCCAGCAGATCTTCCCGACCCAGCAATCAAACTGGGGTCAACTAGATTGCAGGCAGATTCTTTACCAACTGAGCTATCAGGGAAGCCCTTTAAATACCTTGGTGACACCTTTTATAATGTAATACAAATAATATTTTGGAATTCATTGAGTTGAGCAGAATTCTGTCTTTGTTAAAAATACAAAGTTATCTTGTATTTTATTTTCTGAAGTTCGCTGTCCTCATCTGTGTAGAGAGTAGCATGTATTATCTCTGGGGTCCTGTTCACCTTTGATTATATTGGTGTATGATCCTACAGTTGGTTGTATTTTGTAATAAGGAGCTTGTGACTTTCTGTGCTGAGACATTTCTTTTTTTTTTTTTTTATAAAAAAATATCATTTATTAAAAACTCTATGTCAGGCTTGCTAAATACTTTAAGTACCCTTACAACAACCCTAGGAAATGCTGTTATTATCCTCATTTTACAGATGGGGGGAATGTTCAGAGAGATCCCCTAATATGCCCAAGATAACAGTTGGGAAAACTTGAAGGCAGGGTATGCAACTAAATATTTTATCCCAAAGCCCATACCATTAACCACCCATGGAGAGCAACAGAACAAAAAGGTGAGCCTCAGCAACATGACTATTTTATTTTTATTTTTTGGTCACTCAGAACAGTCATGCTCAAACAGTCTTGCTTCTTAGGAAAAAAGGACCATGAAATCCCTTCACATACATATTCCCTTCTGAAAGCCAAATGCAAAGGCCTCCTGTTTTGTGAGGCTGGTGGTTATCAGTTAGTAGAAACCAACAGTAACCAAGTACTTTGGGCCAAAAAAAGCTTTTTTTAATTAAATGAAGTATAGTTTGTTTACAACATCATGTTTGTTTCAGGTGTACAACAGAGTGATTCATTTTTACATACATATATATGTATATATATTTATACACACATATATTTATTTATACATACATATTTATATAAAAATTTATATAAAGTATACACCTGAAACAAACATGATGTTGCAAACTATACTTCAATTTTATTTATTTATTTATTTATTTATTTTATTTTTTCAATTATTTTTATTAGTTGGAGGCTAATTACTTCGCAACATTGCAGTGGGTTTTGTCATACATTGACATGAATCAGCCATGGAGTTACATGTATTCCCCATCCCGATCCTCCCTCCCACCTCCCCCCCCACCCGATTCCCCTGGGTCCTCCCAGTTGTGCTGAGACATTTCATGTAGATGAATTTTTAAAAATCAGAAGCTCTGTTTTTATGCAAATAAACCAAGTGATGAACAATAGAGGAGAGCAGAATTATTAGCAATATTAATTTGCCATCTGTATAATTTTTCTTCATTGTTAAGAATTCCTCTAAATATGAAAATAAAATTTGAAGGAATGAGAAAGCCAGTAATCATTATCCTAACTGACTGATGAATAACTTTCATTAGCCAAATAAGAATTTCAGTGTTTATGAATATATTTGAAATTACTGAGATGATATGCCAAATGAGTAATTTTAGCAAACCACATCCTTTATAGAAAGGAAGATTTGAGATATTTAATTTAGGTGCTACTTATTTTGAAAACTTAGCTACAGTTAAGCTTGTTCCTTTGTTAGATTATTGGTGAAGTATAGACCCCAAGATCTATTAAATTGTTTTTCATTTGTTTCACCTCTTGGAAGAAATTTATGAATTATAATGGAATAGTTAATTTTAGGTACAATTATTCAAAAATGATTTCAAAACTCCTATTATATTTTCAGTTCTGTTCATCTTTAACACTTATACATATGATTATATGGCTGACTAAAGAGGACCAAGGTCGAAACACCATTATAAATAATTTAAAAAATGTAAAACCTGTAACATACTTAAAACAGTCTATTCTCTATTAATAATTAATTTTCATTTTTGCATTAATGAAAGCTAATGCTAAAACCACTGAAAAATCTTCCTTTTAAATTCATTCTGATTATTTAATGGTACATACATTTGGGGGTTAGATTACGTCAAATAGTTTATTTAAGACAAAAATTATTATGGTTAAGTCATAATGTTTCAGAATGCTGTGAGGGTATACATATACTAGATGTTCCATTTTTAAGGTCTTTGTTCTATTACCTTACTCTGAGGTATTATCAAAATGGGGGCAGATAAAATTAATCAGTTTCACAGGAGACTGATTAATGAAGCGTGATGCCTGCTTTTTATTGTGCAGTGAGTGATATCACCCAATTAATTGGAGTGGATCATAAAAAACCCTGTTGTAGTGGGGTTTAGAATATCTCCTCAGAAAAATAAATGATAGATCAGATTGTTATCTGGAGAGCACTGAATTGGAACAAAGGAAATTTAATGTTCTTTAAGAAATATTTCTATCATGCTATAGTACTGTAATGAATTTCCCTCTCTCCTCTAGAGAATTTCCTGTCGGAATACCTGGGACAAACCATGCAGAATCAGTTTATTTCTCTTTTAAAGATGCTGGGGATATCCAGACAAATATACACTATCTAGCTCTGTTTTCAATATTCTTATAATGCAAGCAAAGTTTCTGCCATTACAAGAGTCTCCTATTGCAGGTTAGCAATGATTTAAATTGCATTTAATTTTTTTTTTTTTAATCATGGACTGGTATCTTCTCTTTGAAATTATATTGGGATAAATCTTTGCAACCCTGGTTATTTGGGAAAAATAATTTAGTTGCATGAACTTTAATATAGAGCTCATGTATATTTTCTCACAAATTGTCTGCAGATGAATAATAGTAGATTTTTTCTCACATTTATATCTATTTCCAAGTTATTATTTCCTGATCTTATCCCTAAAATCTTCAGCATTCTTCTTTGTGGATGTGTTGCCATTTTTCAATAAACACAAATCCTGTGCCAGTCCTTGGTGATCTCTCTTGCCTCGGACAGGCACTTAAAGTTTATATCACCCACTTGGCCCCTGGATCATGTCATTAGTCATCTTCAGAAGTTTTCTTTCTTTGAATTATCAGGGGATTTTAAACTATTTGATAGTAAGGTTCATCCTGACAATTAATTCAGAATAGGGAGAATGTCATGGAAAAGGATAATAAAGATTTTATAGATATGTCTGGCTGTACTTAAAATTAGATCTTGGAAGATTTTTTTAGGCAGAATGGAAGAAAGAAGCTAACCTGGATGTTGAAACTAATGCAACAAAGGTACAAAAATGATGACAGGAATATTGGGATATTATTGCTGTGTAACAGTATATAAGCACATGTAGCTTTAAACTAAAGTGATGCTAGCAGTTGATGAAAGTAAAAGGATAGATGAAAATTTTAATTTAAAGAACAAATCTGTAAAAGAAATTCTTATGTACAGAAGAGTGTGAATCACTTACCATCCCATGCAACCCTCTGGACTGTAGCCCACCAGGCTCCTCTGTCTATGCAATTACCCAGGCAAGAATACTGGAGTGGGTAGCCTTTCCCTTCTCCTGGAGATCTTCCCAACCCAGGGATCAAACCTGTGTTTCTTGCATCTTGGCAAGCAGATTCTTTACCACTGAGCCACCATGGAACCTCAAAAGGATAGATGCAAATTTTAATTTAGAGAAAGAATCTGTAAAAGAAATTCTTATGTACAGAAGAGTGTGAATCATTTACCATCTATATTGCAGTTCAACTGTAAGATTCTGTATCCCAGAGTTTTGCAGATCCATTGAATATCAGAGATGTCAAAATGAGGTACAAATCAAGTAAAAAAAAAAGTTCAAAGCATATTGACTATAAAACAGAATCCCTGCTTGTTAGTCTGATGACAAGTCATTAGGTCTATGATAATGAAAAAATGTGAATGAACTAGTGTGGTTTACTGGGTCAGAGAGTGGGTCAAAACTGTAGCATTACAGAAAAGGTAAATGCTTTACTAGCTATCTAATTACTCTAAAGCTATTTTAGTACCTGTTAGAATAATCAACTTAGAGCTTCAAAACTGTACATTCTTTGTTTTGTATCAAATCATTTATTTTATTTTTCAGTTCAGTTCAGTCACTCAGTCATGTCTGACTCTTTGTGACCCCATGAACTGCAGCACGCCAGGCCTCCCTGTCCATCACCAAATCCTGCAGTTTATTCAAACTCATGTCCATTGAGTTGGTGATGCCATCCAACCAACTCATCCTCTGTCATCTGCTTCTCCTCCTGCCTTCAATCTTTCCCAGCATCAGAGTTTCTTCCAATGAATCAGTTCTTTGCATCACGTGGCCAAATTATTGGAGTTTCAGCTTCAACATCAGTCCCAGGACTGATGTTGAAGCTGAAACTCCATTGGAAGGACTGGTTTCCTTTAGAATTGACTGGATGGATCTCCTTGCTGTCCAAGGAACTCTCAAGAGTCTTCTCCAACACCACAATTCAAAAGCATCAATTCTTCGGAGCTCAGCTTTCTTTATAGTCCAACTCTCACATTCATACATGATTACTGGAAAAACCATAGCTGTCACTAGATGGACCTTTGTTGGTAAAATAATGTCTCTGTTTTTTAATATGCTGTCTAGGTTGGTCATAGCTTTTCTTCCAAGGAGAAGATGTCTTTTAATTTCATGGCTGCAGTCACCATCTGCAGTGATTTTCAGTTCAGTTCAGTCGCTCAGTCGCAGTGATTTTGGAGCCCCCCCCAAAGTTTTATTTTTAGTGTATTTTTTTTAAATTTTGAGTGTCTTTTAATAGAATGCCAATCTGAGATAGGTTAACCTAAATATCAGTACTTTTAAATTTTGAATAGAATATTTAATAACCATCATATATATTTAGGTATGTTATGAAATTAAAGAAACTGTATATATAATACATTATTTAAAAGCCTATAGGCACTAAACAAGATGCCCTGCATTCAGATTTTGTCTTACTACATACTAAATAGTTTAATAGCTTCATCATGCCTCAGCTTTTATCTTTGGCTCAGCCGGTAAAGCATCGGCCTGAAATACGGGAGACCCGGGTTCAATCCCTGGGTCGGGAAGATCCCTGGAGAAGGACATAGCAACCCACTCCAGTATCTTTGCCTGGAGAATCCCATGGACGGAGGAGCCTGGTAGGCTACAGTCCACAGGGTCGCAAAGAGTCGGACATGACTGAGCGACTTCACTTTCACTTGCTAAGTTTAAAGGAATTCTTTTAAATATAGGATTAATCAGTAGATGATTCTGATAATGATGGTAAACGGACAGACAGGTATACACACATATAGGGATTCCCAGGTGGCTCAGTGGTGAAGAACCTGTATGCCAATGCAGGAGTCACAGGAGATGCATTCAACCCCTGGGTCCAGAAGAACCCCTGGAGGAGGAAATGGCAACCTACTGCAGTATTCTTGCCTGGAAAATTCGAGTCTGGCGGGCAACAGTCCACGACGTCAGAAAGAGTCAGATGTAACTGAGCATGCATGCACACACTGGAAAAAGCTAAAAATTTAATAGAAGTTTTTGCTTATTAACAACAGTGTGGCTATATAGTTTGATTCAACTAATTACAGTTACAGAAGTTATTTCTATCAGTATGTTATGGCCATTGAAGTAAAAATGAATAGGGAAAAAAAAAAACCTTTTGTTTCTGTTCATTAACAAATCCAAAATTTATGAAAAAAAGCCACTTCTAATCATTAATAAATAGCAGTTGTATTGATATTCTATGAATCAGAGCAAGACATTTCAAATAAACAAAAGTAGAGATATTCTTTTCAGGCTATTTTTGACTTTATTCCTCCAAACTTGTGAGGATCCAGCATTTAAAAAAAAAAAATCTTGATTTATGCCTTAGAGAACAAAGTATAAGTCAAGGATAATTCATTGACCTGACAAAAACTACAGCAAAAAGAGGAAAAAAGTCAATGAGACTTGGTGATAGTTTATCACTCACAGTGACTGAGTTTATCTCTGGGCCAAAATCAATAATGTTTGGGGAAAAAAGCTTAGATGAGAGAATTCTCTAAATGTCTTACTATTTAATATGTCTATCTACTTTTACTTTTTTTTTAATACAGTGCATTATTCTTAAGGACATACTAATATATTAGGAATGTAGTTTATCTTTGAATGATGACAGAACTAAAATTAAAGTCCATTTTCCATCATTATTCATATCTAGTCATACGTGTAATAGTAAATTAATGTTGAAGATATTTAATTATATTAAATATTGTTTAATCTCATAATTACAGCTCTGTTATACATTGTCCATAAAATCATAGCTCAATTGAGTCTTAATGAAGTTGTATTAGTCTTTTTTTCTGATAATAGTTATTCAAAATAATAAGGATAAAAGTTGTTAATCTTAGAAACTTTGAAAAGATCCTCCTAATTTTGCTCTTAATATAGCCTCATATTCTTATTTAAATTTTTAATGTGTACATATATAAGAATGGCAGCATGCCAATTATATCTCAGTAAAGATGGAGGAAAAAAGATAGTGTCAATATTTATTGATCAACCATAATGTGCTGGATAATTTATGCATGATGTGAAATATTTTATTCTTTTAATTATCCCAAGGTTTAGTGTAGTCAGACTTCAGATTGACCTTAAAGAGCTTACTCGAGTAACTTACTAATTTCAGTTTTATATTAGTAAACAGATGGTAATACTACTTTGAGCCCATCCTAAATGACACATAGTGGCCTCAGTATTTTACAGCATACAAATTGTGATGATATATTTATTCCTTATGAAATATGTATGTCATAAATCTGAACTATTTTGCTCCAGACTTCCCAGGTAGCACAGTGCTAAAGAATCTGCCTGTCAGCTCAAGAGACGCAAGAGACCGGAGTTCAATCCCCTGGTTGGGAAGATCCTCTGGAGTAGGAAATGGCAACTAGTTTCAGTGTTTTGCTGAGAAAGTCCATGGACAGAGGAGTTTGGAAGGCTGCAGTCCATGGGGTCACAAAGAGTCAGACCTGACTGAGCAAAAACAACACATCTTGCTTATATTAGTGACTTAGCCTTTTGGGCACTACCAAAGAGTTTACCTCATAATTTATTTCAGTTATTATAATAATTGATCATTAGATTACAGTAAAGTAATTTATTAGGAGAACAGATATTTGCAGTAGTCAGTAACCCTAAGTGTTCTCAAGTGATCTGTGTCAATAGACCAATAAACTAGATGAATATTCTGAAGAGAAGTAGGTGGCTTCCATAAGATCTATGTTACTGCAATAACTATTTTTATAACTAACACATACAACAAATATTCCTAGAATTAAAATGGATTTAAAGGGAAAATCATACTAAAGTCAATATCTTAATTCGATACACAGTTGCATGGTACAACCTGTATTACCATTACCTGCCTATTACATTATACTCAGGCTCTTATTAACACAATGTATTATGTTATACTAGGTTAAGATATGATGCTCACTGGGACTTCTAAAACATATTAGAAAGATTAAAATATTTGATGGTTTCCTAGTAAAGCTATAATTGATTATTGTTTGGTCCCTCAGTCATGTCTGAGTCTTTGTGACACCATGGACTACAGGAAGCCAGGTTTCTCTGTCCTTCACCATTTCCTAGAGCTTACTCAAACTCATGTCCACTGAGTCAGTAATACCATCCAACCATCTCATCCTCTGTCATCCCTTTCTCCTACCTTCGGTCTTTCCCAGCATCAGGATCCAATGAGTTGGCTGTTCACATCAGGTGCCCAAAGTATTGTAGCTTCAGTTTCAGCTTCAAACCTTCCAGTGGATATTCAGAACTGATTTCCTTTAGGACTGACTGGCTTGATCTCCCAGCAGTCCTAGGAACTCTCAAGAATCTTCTCCAGCACTACCTTTCGAAAGCATCAATTCTTTGGTGCTTAGCTTTCGTTATGGTCCAACTCTCACTTCCATACATGACTACTGGAAAAACCATAGCTTTGACTATATGGACATCTGTCCACAAAATAATATCTCTACTTTACTTATTCTGTCTTAATATGCTGTCTAGGTTTGCATTGCTTTTCTTCCAAGGAGCAAGCACATTTTAATTTCACGGCTGCAGTCACCATTTTCAGTGATTTTGGAACCCAAGAAAATAAAGTCTGTCACTGCTTCCATTGTTTCCCCGTCTATTCGCCATGAAGTGATGGGAGCGGATGTCATGATCTTCATTTATGAATGTTGAGTTTTAAGCCAGCTTTTTCACTCTCCACTTTCTCCTTTATCAAGAAGATCTTTAGTTCCTCTTCACTTTCTGCCATATGAGTGGTGACATCTCTATATATGAGGTCATTGATATTTCTCCCAGAAATCTTGATTCAAGCTTGTGCTTCATCCAGACCAGCATTTCGCATGATGTACTCTGCATATAATTTAAATAAGCAGAGTGATAATATACAACACAGCCTTGATGTACTCCTTTCCCAATTTGGAACCGGTTCATTGTTCCATGTTTGGTTCTAACTTTTGCTTCTTAACCTGCATACAGGTTTCTCAGAAGGCAGGTAAGGTGGTCTGGTATTCCCATCTCTTTCAGAATTCTTCACAGTTTATTGTGATCCATATAGTCAAAGGCTCTAGTGTAGTCAGTGGAATTCTCTGCTTATTCTCTGATCCAGAGGATGTTGGCAATTGAATCTCTGGTTCCTCTACCTTTTCTAAATCCAGCTTGTACCTCTGGAAGTTCTCGGGTCACATACTGCTGAAGCCTAAGTTGGAGGTTTTTGAGCATTACCTTGCTAGCATATGTGGGAGTTTGCTGGTAATTGCGCAGTAGTTTGAACATACTTTGGCTTTTCCCTTCTTTGGGATTGGAATGAAAACTGACCTTTTCCACTCCTGTGGCCACTGCTGAGTTTTCCAAATTTGCTGACATAGTGAGTGTTTCACTTTCACAACATCATCTTTTAGGATTTGAAACAGCTCAACTGGAATTCTGTCACTCTATTAGCTCACTTGACTTCTCACTCCAGGATGTCTGGCTTTAGGTGAGTGATCACACCATGGTGGTTATCTGGGTCATGAAGAATTTTTTGGTATAGATCTTCTGTGTATTCTTGCCACCTCTTCTTAATATCTTCTACTTCTGTTAGGCCCATACCATTTCTGTCCTTTATTGTGCCCAAAGCTGGTTTTAGAAAAGGCAGAGGAACCAGAGATCAAATTGCCAATATCTGCTGGATCATTGAAAAAGCAAGAGAGTTCCAGAAAAACATCTATTTCTGCTTTATTGACTATGCCAAAGCCTTCGACTGTGTGGATCACAAGAAACTGTGGAAAATTCTGAAGGAGATGGGAATACCAGACCACCTGACCTGCTCTTGAGAAACCTGTATGCAGGTCAAGAAGCAACTGTTAGAACTGGACATGGAACGACAGACTGGTTCCAAGTAGGAAAAGGAGCACATCAAGGCTGGATATTGTCACCCTGCTTATTTAACTTATATGCAGAGTACATCATGAGAAACGCTGGGCTGGAAGAAGCACAAGCTGGAGTCAAGATTGCTGGGAGAAATATCAATAACCTCAGATATTCAGATGACACCACCCTTATGGCAGAGAGTGAAGAGGAACTGAAAAGTCTCTTGATGATGGTGAAAGAGGAGAGTGAAAAAGCTGGCTTAAAGCTGAACATTCAGGAAACTAAGATCATGGCATCTGGTCCCATCACTTCATGGCAAATAGATGGGGAGACAGTGGAAACAGTGTCAGAAATTATTTTTTTGGGCTTCAAAATCACTGCGGATGGTGACTGCAGCCATGAAGTTAAAAGACACTCCTTGGAAGGAAAGTTATGACCAACCTAGATAGCATATTAAAAAGCAGAGACATTACTTTGCCAACAAAGGTCCGTCTGGTCAAGGCTATGGTTTTTCCATTGGTCATGTATGGATGTGAGAGTTGGACTGTGAAGAAAGCTGAGCGCCGAAAAATTGATGCTTTTGATCTGTGGTGTTGGAAAAGACTCTTGAGAGTCTCTTAGAGTGCAAGGAGATCCAGTCAGTCCATGCTAAAGGAGATCAGTCCTGGGTGTTCATTGGAAGGACTGATGCTGAAGCTGAAACTCCAATACTTTGGCCACTTCATGCGAAGAGTTGACTCATTGGAAAAGACCCTGATGCTGGGAGGGATTGGGGGCAGGAGGAGAAGGGGATGACAGAGGATGAGATGGCTGGATGGCATCACCGACTCGATGGGCATGAGTTTGAGTAAACTCCGGGAGTTGGTGATGGACAGAGAGGTCATGCTGTGATTCATGGGGTCGCAGAGTCTGACATGACTGAGCAACTGAACTGAACTGAACTGAACTGAACTTGCATGAAATGTTCCCTTGGTATCTCTATTTGGTATCTCTACTTGAAGAGACCTCTAGTCTTTTCCATTCTATTGTTTTCCTCTCTTCCTTTGTGTTGTTCACTTAGGAAAGCTTTGTTATTTCTCCTTTCTATTCTTTGGAACTCTGCATTCAGAAAAATCTCAATTTAAGGATAATTTTAAGATGAAGAAATTTCACAGTCTATGAACAAGAAACTGTGGTTATATAAGGATTAAATGAAGGTAATTGTCAAATCTCCAAAATTGTTAGCTTGCTTGAAAACATGCAAAATTAAACTTTAGCACTTAGAATCAGTGTGGTCCAACTAATATACTGTTGTCAGGATAATATACTACTATAATATGAAGAGAGTTTTAATCATCTAAAAATGACTAAGACACTATTGAAGAGGTTTTATGGCCGGACTTCAGATTTGCTTCTTGATAAGCCCCAAATGAATAGTTTCTATTCATGGGGCCGTGAGTCATCACACAAGTCATGTCATTTTTCAACAAAGCTAATTATTTTCTACTCTTGAACATATTAATTTATAGTCTTACTATTATAGGGAGAATTCTTCAATATTTTCAAGCTCTTAACAAAAAAGAATCCTCTCCTACTATCTTAAGAGGGACAGATATTTCAGTTTATCTATTGACAGACTTCACATACAAGACACAGTCAGTGTTTCCTATGAGTAAGGTTACTTGGCCATCTTTTTAAAACCCCAAACCATCGATAGTCAGCACATCCTAGTACATCTTTTTCTTCCCCATTTTTATTCCTGAGGGTGTGTTGTAGACAAAAGCAGCTTCCTCAATGTCCAGTAAAAATTTTATGAAGTACCCAACATGCCCAACATATCCCAACATAGCACAGGATGGAGATTCTTTACAAGTATGTTATGTTTATGTGTCATTTTAATTGTCTTGGGATTGACTAGCCAAGATTCTTGGTACTATGTTCTCCAAGTTATAATTTATGTTACTTCTTGACCAAATTTTATTTCCACAATCATCTTATGGAAAGTTGCCAAGAGTCTCACACCTGCCCAAGTTTCTCCAAGAATGAAAAAGAAATGTAGTTTTATTAAATGATTGGTTTACTAATGTGCACTGTACTTTTTCTTAATCATCATGATTGATTTGGAAGAACATAGTGATAATGTCCTCAGTTACAGATAAGAAAACCTCAGAGCTTGAATGAATTCCCCAAGATCAAGCAACGAATAGACAAATAACTTTAGATCAACATTTATGCCCAAATATTCTATTCACAGTGAACTTTTAATTATGTTCCATTTTAGCATGATTTAATGGCATGTTACAGTACAACTGTGAGCTAACCTAGGCAGCCTTTACTTTTGGAAAATTATTGAGTATTATGCTTATCAATTAAAAAATCTATCAAGTACTTAGTGTGTAGCATACATCTTGTTAACTCCTGTGAAAGTAAAAACAAAATAAAACATTCAAATTATGACAATTTAGATTATCTTTTATGTATGTTTTTCAAAGAGAAATGTATTTCTCTTTGAAATATTCACAAGAAAGCTATTCCCTACTTTTTATTTCTTTTTTTTCTACAAAGATCAAACCTATGCCTGATTGCTCTCAATTAACTAAACTAATTTTATAGTCACAAAGTCCTTTTTTTTCCTTTGTGAAACTTAATTTTCTTCTAATTACTTTTTTTTTTTTCCAAATTATGAGATAATTTTCTCTTAATAAATTTTAAAATCTAGTCTTTGGCCCTTTCTTGCCCATCATTAGTTGCTAGGAGAGAGTGTGGAAAATAAAAGAACACACAGGAAAAAAGAAGATGAAAGAGAAAAAGATGAGATTAGAAAAAAGTAGAAATGACAGATTGCATTAACTTAATGAAGGACTTGAAATAATTGGAACATAATTTTAAAATAACTTTAATGCTAAGAAAAAATGCTTTTTTTTTCATTTAATCATTAATTTATTTGAAGTATTCTCTTTTAAAATATATTTAGCTATGTTCTTTCTGTGGAGATAGAGTAGTAGATAAAAGAGGTACAATGAAAATTCAGTTGAGAATTTTTTGTAAGTTTAGAATGTCTGCTGATTATTTGGGGTATGTGTTGTTTAGTCGCTAAGTTGTGTTTAACTCTTTGCAACCCCATGGACTTTAGCCCACCGGGCTCCTCTCTCCGTGGGATTCCCAGGCAAGAATACTGGAGTGGGTTGCCATTTTCCCATGCTTAACCATATTCATCTATGTGTTTTAAAGTAAGGCTTGAAAATAGTTGTATCATCCATTTCAAATGAATTTATCTTGTTAAATCATTATTGACAAATTGTAAGAGGTTAATTGTCCACCCTAATGCACAGATTCTTGCTTTGATTTTTTTTTCTTATTTGTCATTATTACAGTAATATTGTGAAAACAAAAGGAGATATTTTTCTCAAACATTGAATTAGTTTGAAAATATTATCATCATTGCAGAATAGCATCACCTCCTAAATGTTGAGCATCTTGACACACTGGAGCTTTTATGACAACTGGCATGTTAGCATCCTGGCCTAATATAATAGGCAGATATCCTCGGCAGGATATGATTATGTGACTATGAATCAAGTACTAGGAGCCTACACGTGCCACCATCTAACTTCCTAAGCATTTAATTATCGGAATAATGCTAACAACCTATTATCCCTTTATTACCCTTCAGGGCCTTTTCAAGTATGCAGAAACTATTTTAGACTTGCATAAGAATCAGCCATGAGGAGCTACCTGTTTTGTTAGATACTTAAGGGAAGGTATTTTCAAGAAAATATCTTGGCATATGGTATAACTACTGAATCCATCACAGTGCCACTTTTCATATTGGTTTATGGCCATGAAACAAGGTACATTATGACTACAGGGAATAATAATTCACAGGAGGGTCTATTTTTTCCCTCGCCTGCACACTAAATTATGAAGGCAGATTGTTTCTTGGTGTTTGCTGAAACTTATGGCATGTACATATTTTTCTGTAAATGTCCTTTCAGCTGAAAGGTGTTACACAAAATTTAGGGGGTGGGGTTCTTGTTGGGCAGTAGTAGGGGAAGGGTGACAAATGATTTACACAGAATTCTGACTGATGCTGTTTGAAGCAATTACAGAAAAGTTTTGTTTAATCAGGATTCAACAAATGTGTCAATGAAAATAAATATGATTGGCATGGGTAGAGCACAGACAGCTTGCACAGCATCAATTTAGTGTCTCTTACCTAAATCCTCCTCATCCTGTGCACTCAAGCCTAAGGTGTTTAATTGAGCAGCAGTATTCTTATGCCTCAAAAATTTATAAGATGTAAAATCCAACATTCCCAGGAAAGGCAAATTTACTCTTAATTTTACACTACACTGTAGAGGCCTGATATCCTAACTGATTTCTGGTGGAAGATTTTCATATCTTATAAATTTTAAACCCTGATAAGTCTATCTCAAGAAATGGTCAAAGTTAGGAGAAGCTTGCTGCTCAAACCACTTTGCATTTAAATTATCAAGAGAAATGAATTAGGGATCAAATTTTCTGTTGAAGGCAGGAAGAAAAGGAAGATAATTTAGAGCCTCACTTTTACCTTTTGATGATTCTTTCAGTGCCTTTTCCAATCTAGTTTCCTCTTTACTCAAATATAACTCTCCAATAATCAGTTTAACTCATAACTGCAATGGGATAG
This sequence comes from Cervus canadensis, assembly GCF_019320065.1. Taxonomy (NCBI): domain Eukaryota; kingdom Metazoa; phylum Chordata; class Mammalia; order Artiodactyla; family Cervidae; genus Cervus; species Cervus canadensis. The sequence goes on along the minus strand of NC_057412.1, from coordinate 25,871,321 downwards.
GCATCTAAGTACACAGAACCACTTTGGAGAAATTTCTGGTTTCTCTACCTTCTATCAGGAAAATATTATTTCTTCTTACCACATTATACTTTTTTGATTCCTTATTCCAAATTGAAATAATTACAACTATTAAAACAAAAAGACCTATGTCACATTTTTCAAATTTTAGAAGTTAATCTGAAGAATGACAAAACAAACAAACTTTAAAACCTAATAAATATCAAACCAGTAATTAAAACTTAGTGTGCACTAAAACTTCATCTTTGGAAAACCATAACATATCTCCCAGCCTGTGCTGTTTTTAATCTTGGAACAATAAAAACACACTATCAAAGGGAAATGACTTAAGCAGAATAACTTTTTTGAAAAATTATCAGAAAATCACTTAGAAAATGCAGGATTAAAAGAACTAAGTGAAAACTCTAAATATCTAGGAAAGGATGATTTAGGATGTTCTATAATATTAATGTCCTATAGTGTTCTTCTAAAACATTGTGAGTAAACAACTTTTTGGGATCTGGTTTATAGTTTGTAATTTTTTTTCAAGACAGTATGGTACTGGCAGAAAGACAGAAATATAGATCAATGGAACAGAATAGAAAGCCCAAAGATAAATCCACGTACCTATGGACACCTTATCTTCGACAAAGGAGGCAAGGATATACAATGGAAAAAAGACAACCTCTTTAACAAGTGGTGCTGGGAAAACTGGTCAACCACTTGTAAAAGAATGAAACTAGAACACTTTCTAACACCATACACAAAAATAAACTCAAAATGGATTAAAGATCTAAATGTAATTTTTTAAATAGTGGCTTTAGATGTAGAAATATTGTATTTTGCATTTAATTTCATAGAAAAAGTAAAAGTATTCCTTGACAAACTGCAGAAAATGATTCATCAAAAAGTTATTTGTGATTTCTGATATTTTCTAACTTCTTAACTTATCAATGAAGATATAAAAACATTGGAGAGTGTATGTTTTGTGTTGCAGAGATTTTTGGTTGACACAAACAAAACTCACATCTCATATTTCTAAACTTGTTGGTTAGAAGTTCTCTTCATGTAACAAATTGATTTTTTAAGACAACCATGAATAAGTGCTGTTGGTGTTAGATGATCCATTAATATCTCATGTGTGCATGCATGCTCAGTCACTTCAGTTATGTCTGACTCTTTGGGACCCCATGGACCATTATCCATCAAGCTCCTCTGTCCATTATATTTTCCCAGCAAGAATACTGGAGTGGGTTTCCATGCTCTTCCCCAGGGCATCTTCCCAACCCAAGGATGGAACCCACATCTCCTGCATTGAGAGGCTAATTCTTTACCACTGAGCCACTAGGCAAACTCATGTGTGTGTGCTTAGTCGTTCCATCGTGTGTGAATCCTTTGGACCTCAAGGACTGTAGCCTGCCAGACTCCTGTCCGTGGGATTCTCCAGGCAAGAATCATGGAGCAGGTAGCCATTCCCTTCTCCAGGGGATCTTCCTGACCCAGGGATCATATCTGGATCGCCTGCACTGCAGGAGGATTCTTTACCATCTGAGCCACCTGAGAAACCCATCAGTTCATTTCAGTTCAGTCGCTCAGTCGTGTCTGACTCTTTACGACACCACGAATCGCAGCACGCCAGGCCTCCATGTCCATCACCAACTCCCGGAGTTTACTCAAACCCATGTCCATTGAATCGGTGATGCCATCCAACCATCTTATCCTTGGTCGTCTCCTTCTCCTCCTGCCCCCAATCCATCCCAGCATCAGGATCTTTTCCAATGGATCAACTCTTCGCATGAGGTGGCCAAAGTACTGGAGTTTCAGCTTCAGCATCAGTCCTTCCAATGAACAGCCAAAACTAATCTTTAGGATGGACTGGTTGGATCTCCTTGCAGTCCAAGGGACTCTCAAGAGTTTTCTCCAACACCACAGTTCAAAAGCCCATAAGCATAGCTAAAACATAACTTTACTATAATACTGAAAAAAGTGATGCAAAAAAATATAATAGCACAACAAAGCACTACCTACTGGAGAAGTAATTTTGTTCTATGTACTTTATTTCACAAGTACTATGAGGAAATATTAAGGTAACCAAAAGATTTTCTAGGTATACTTAAACTATCCTTTCCCTCAGAAAAAGATAAAACAATAAAATATTCCAAAGAATGTTCCAAAGAAATTCCAAAAAAAAATGGTTTAGATGACTAGGTTTGCATTCATGCTTTATTTTACTATTTTTCACAGATTGCATTGGAAAAATAAAGTGAGATTTGTGGCATGATTATTCTACAGGACTTTACCATGCATTTTTAAAAACATTATTATTGCTATGCAAAGGCATACTTGCTCAAAGATATAAAATATACTCAGAATTGATGTCAGACTTCATAACAGATCCTTAATTTCAGTAGAACTATTAGAAACTTGGTGAGGTTCATGAAAAAATTATTCCACATTGAAAAAAATTCAATTGTTATTAAAAAAACAGTAAGACTTGCTAATACTAGGTAGTTGGGCAAGGTCCATTTGTTAACATGGTTGCATTTACATTTAACATTAATTGTTCCACTAAAGTTAACTTTTGGCAGTTATATGTTCTTGTGTGGGAAGGAATATATGAACGATATTTAGTCATTGATCATTAGCTTTGATGTAATCTATATTGAAGTATTTTAATTCAGAATGAATCTGATAGGATCTAAACCTATGATTTGTGGTTTATTTCTTCAATGTCATTTTATGAAAAGAATAATTGTTAAAGGTTTACTATGGAAGAGTTGATATATGTCCTTTTCTTTCACTGAATATTAATAGACTATAAGTGGCTCATTTCCATTGAATATTTTCATTATTAAATTTAGTCTTTGTTATGATTTGCATTCTTTAGGCATGAGATGTGTGATCTACTGTAGAGTACTCAGATTTCTGCCTTAGAAAAACATTTATTCTTGACCTCAACTTGGTAGACTTAAAATTCTGATACTATGAAATGTATCATATTTTATAAATATATTTTCCATTTAATATTAATAGAAATGCTTGAAATATTGTCCTTCATTTAACTTTTGCAAAGAAACAATTGTGCTTATCTTGAACACTTGTTTTAAGTCAGATTATTAAGGTTTCATTAACAATCAGAAAATTTGCCCTTTTAGGCATACAATTCTATGAGTTTTGACATTTTAGATCTATGATGACGTAATTACATAGACTGTTTCCATTATTGAAAAAAAAGTTTTCTCTCATCCCTTTGTAATCAACCATTCTCCTTTCCCCAAATCTTGACTGACACTAATTTGTTTGCTTTTTCCAGAATGGAATATAAAGGGAGTAAATCTCAATGGAGCCTTTCAAATCAACTTCTTTCACTTAGCATAATGCATTGGAAAAGTTATTCTTTTTATAAATAATTTATTTTTTCTTATTGTTGAATAGTATTCCATTGTATAGACTTGTGTAATTGGTGTATCCACTCATCATGTGAAGAGCATTTGTGTTATTACCACTTTTGACAGTTAATGAATATAGCATCTATAAACGCTTGTGTGCACTGTTTTGTGTGCAAATCATTGTTCATGTATCTTTTTTAGTAACACTAAAGTGTAGACTAGGTACTTCCCTGGTGGCTCAGACGGTAAGGCGTCTGCTTACAACGTGGGAGACCCGGGTTCAATCCCTGGGTCGGGAAGATCCTCTGGAGAAAGAAATGGCAACCCACTCCAGTACTCTTGCCTGGAAAATCCCATGAATGGAGGAGTGTGGTAGGCTACAGTCCACAGGGTCGCAAAGAGTCGGACACGCCTGAGGGACTTCACTTTCAAAGTGTAGATTATATGATTCTAGGGTAAGTGAATATTTTTCTTTGATAATAAACTGTCTAACTCTAGTCCACACTGCCTGTTCCACTTTGCATTTCTATCAATATTTTAGGAGAGTTCTAGCTAGGGCACATAGTTTTCTGCACTTGGAATTTTTTGTTTGGTTGGCTTTTGTTTTCTCATTGGGTTATCATTATATGTGTAGTAGAATTTTATTGTGGTTTGATTTGTATTTCCACAATGACTAATTATGTATAGCTTTTTTATATGTCTTATTTGCCATCATATCTCTATGAAAGTGTCTTGAAATGTTATGCCCATTTTAGTTGCCTCATTTGTTTTCTTATTGATTTTAGCACTCTTCATATACCGTGAATACAAGTTCTTTATCAGATACCTGCTTGCAAATGCTTCCTCTCAGCTGTAAGCTTGTCTTTGAAGTTTTAAACACATATCTTTCATTTATCCTTTCACTCATTCATTTTACATTTAAATATCTTATTCTAGCATCATTTATTTAAAAAAACTGTTTTTTCTCTAATAAAGTTTACTTTCAGCTTTGATAAAAAATAACCAGTTATGTTAATAGAAGTGATTTAAAGGTAAAGGCTGGTTGGCAAACTATCTTTCTCAATAGCTCTGCTTTACCCTCACCTTTCTATCTTCCAGGTGTGTCTATGATTCAGATTAGATTTCTCCCTGTAAACTTGCCCCTCCCTCAGTAGTTGACTTTACTGTTTGTTATTTAGTACTGGGGTGTGTGTGTGTGTGTGTGTGTGTGTGTGTGCGTGTGTGTGTGTGTGTGTGTGTGTGTGTGTGCACACGCGCACACACACATATATGGACTGCAGGTGGAAACATTTTCTCTCTCATCCTGGTCCAACATCAAGTTTAGGTCATTTCTGCATCCTGAAGATAACTTTCTCAGTGATTCTGCTCATGGTCAAACTGTGCTTCGTATCTTTGGTGGCTTTTGTCAAAAAAGAGTTTTCTTCTCCTCTCCTACCAACAAAAAATCCTTTCATTGTCTGGACCCACAGGTAATAAATGCCCTTTCCTAGTGCACCTCTATCTATGTCCTTGAGGAGCTAAATTACCTTTATCACCTACTTAAGGTAGAATTGCCTGGGTGGGTCATTTTGATTTTCCAATAAGGAGTCCCCCCACTTTTTCTAAACCTCACTACCACTGATGCTTTCTCTCTTCTCCCACCCTGTATCCAATCTTTCTCATGTACAATTGGGGAGTTTGGAAGAGGAGAACATAAGGATGAGTTTAACCTTCTCCTGGGTCTGTGGATTCTATTGTTTTCTGTACTCTTAAACTATACTTAGACATCAGCAATTTATTTATTTTTTAAGACTGAATATTCCAATATTTATTTTTTTCTTTATTTTTTTTATTAGTTGGAGGCTAATTACTTTACAATATTGTAGTGGTTTTTGCCATACATTGACATGAACCGGTCATGGATTTACATGTATTCCCCATCCCAATCCCTCCTCTCACCTCCCTCCCCATCCCATCCCTCTGGGTCTTCCCAGTGCACCAGCCCTGAGCACTTGTCTCATGCATCCAACCTGAGCTGGTGATCTGTTTCACACTTGATAATATACATGTTTCAATGCTATTCTCTCAGATCATCCCACCCTCGCCTTCTCCCACAGAGTCCAAAAGTTTGTTCTGTACATCATTGTCTCTTTTTCTGTCCTGCATATAGGGTTATCATTACCATCTTTTTAAATTCCATATATACGCATTAGTATACTGTATTGGTGTTTATCTTTCTGGCTTACTTCACTCTGTATAATGGGCTCCAGTTTCATCCATCTCATTAGAACTGATTCAAATGAATTCTTTTTAATGGCTGAGTAATATTCCATTGTGTATATTTGCCATAGCTTTCTTATCCATTCGTCTGCTGATGGGCATCTAGGTTGCTTCCAAGGACATCAGCAATTTATTAAACTTAAATTCTTCTTATCTTCTCATATGCTACCTAGAACCACTTCTCCCTTATTCTGTCATATGTCAATTCTCATATCCCGTCTCTCTTTACAAGTCCCCGTCTTTCTGTGGATTTCAAGCTATTTTACTTTTGTTATTAGGATGGGAGCAATGCTCTTTCCAGGTTTCTGCATCCTGGGTGGAAGCAGAACTCCTATTAGGCAGAGGCATATCTTATAATGTTTCATGTAAGCATGGATTCTGGACTTCTCATAGCTGTGGCATTCTATGGGTCTTGCTTCTGGATGAGTTTACAACAAAAGGGAATAGAACAGAACTGCCAAGACTTGCTTTTAGTGTATGTGAGTCTATCAACTCGGAAAGGAAAAAAATATGGCTGAAAGTAAAGAATTTTATAGAGATTGCCTAGGGTTCTTGGTTTCAAACTCTTCGGCCAATCCTAGCCCCATTTCTTTTTTGTCAGTAGAAGATTTTAGGATCAATGCACTGCATATAAATATTTGGCCAGTCTGTACTATATTCCTTTTTCCTCTGGACATGATGAGTTTATTACATTACCTACAATGCCCTTTGAAAACCAGATCATTTTTTGTTTGTTTTAGGCCATTAAAAGGCAAAGATAGAGTACCATATAAAAATAATCAGGGAATATCTCCAGCTTTATGAAAGCACTACACTTCAAAAGTAAAAACCCATCTGGAATAAAAAGAGAAACTTTTCTTCTGTATAAATTTACCCTAATTTCTCATTTATATTGAGATAAAATTTAGGACTGTGCTACACCCGTGAACCTAGAACTAAGAGGCAACAATTTTCTATCAGTGAAAAATATAGTGATAAAACCATAATTACTGAAATAAAACTACATTAGTGGCCCTGATCATACATTAGATCAGGTTTTGGTAAAGGAAAAGTCTAACTTGATACATTCCATCAGGAATAAGAAAATGAGAAAGTGAATAAGACAGGGGGAAATAATGTTTGCAAATCTTCTGCTACTACACAGGCTGTCTTTTCATTTGTTGATTCTTTTCTTTGCTGTGCAAAAGCTTTTAATTACATCTCATTTTTTAATCTTTGCTTTTATTTGTTTTGTCTTAGGAGACAGATCCAAAAAATTGCTATGGTTTATGTCAGAGAGTGTTCTGTCTAAATTATCTTCTAGGAGTTTTATGGTTTCAAGTCTTACATTTAGGTCTTTAATCCATTTTGAGCTTATTTTTTGTACATGGTATGAGGAAATAGTCTAATCTTAGTATTTTAATGTAGTTGTCCTGTTTTCCAGGCACCACTTGTTGAAGAGACTGTCTTTTCTCCCATGTATATTTTTTCCTTCTCTGTCACAGAGTCACCATAGGTGCATGAGTTTATTTGGGGACAACCTATACTGTCCATTGATCCGTCTCTGTTTTTGTGCCAGTAATTTTCTGTTTTGACTGCTGTAACTTTCTAGCATAATCTGAATTCTTGGAGACTGATACCGCCAGCTTTTTTTCCTTTTCCCTCAAGATTGTTTTGGCAGTTTGGGATCTTTTGGGGTTCCATATGAATTTCAGGACTGTTTGTTCTAGTTCTGTTAAAAATAAATGGGTATTTTGATAGGGATTGCATAAAATCTGTAGATTGTTTTGGAAGTATGGCCATTTTAACAATGCTAATCCTTTCAACCCCAAAACATGAGATATCTTTCAATTTCTTAGTATCACCTTCAATTTTCTTGATCACATGTTTTTCAGAGTATAGATCTTTTACCTAGGATATGTTTATTCCTATTTTATTCTTTTTGATGTTATTTTAAATGAGTTTTTAAAATATTTCTTTCTGATATTTTATTATTGGTATATAGAAAAGGAAGAAATTTCTGAAAGTTGTATCTTACAACTTATACTGAATTAATTTATTAGTTGTAATGGATTTTTGGTGGAGACTAGGATTTTCTATATAAAGTATCATGTCATCTGCAAATAGTGACAGTTTTATTTCTTCCCTTCCAATTTGGATGCTTTTTTATTTTTTTTCTTCTCTGATCATTGTGACTAGGACTTACAATGCTATGTTAAATAGCAATGGTGAGTGGGTATCTTTGTGTCCTTCCTGGATTTAGAGGAAAGGCTTTCAACTTTTCAGGGTTGAATATGATGTTAGCTGTAGGCTTGTCATACATGGCCTTTTGTGTTGAGATATTTCCACTCTATACCCATGTTGATGAGGGATTTTATTGTGACTGAATATTTTCATATGCTTTATGTATGTCTATTGAGATGATTGTGTGATTTTTACTTTTCATTTGATTAATCTGGTGTATCACATGGATTGATTTCCTTTCCAAATGTTAAGCCACTCTTTTGTTTCTGGAATAAATCCAAATTGACCATAGTATGTGGTCCTTAATACACACACACACACACACATGTTTACTTATTTACTAATTTTTTATTTTTCACCGCACTAGGTCTCCATTCTTTGCACAGGCTTTCTCTAGTTGTAGTGCACAGGCTTCTCATCATACTGGCTTCTCTTGTTGTGGAGCACAGGCTCTAGATGTGCGGGCTTCAGTAGTTGTAACATGAGGGCTCTAGGCTGTGCAGGTTTCATTAGTTGTGGCACATAGGTTCAATAGTTGCAACTCGCAGGCCCTAGAGCTCATGGGTTTCGGTAGTTTCGGTGCATAGGCTCAGTAGTTGTGGCCTGTGGGCTTTAAAACATGGGCTGAATAGCTGTGGCACATGGGCTTGGTTTCTTTGCAGCATGTGGAATCTTCCCAGATCGGGGATTGAACTCATGTCTCCTGCACTGGTAGGTGGATTCTTATCTACTGTGCCACCAGGGAAGTCTCCTTTTATATATATTATTGGATTTAGTTTACTAATATTTTGTTGAGGATTGTTGCATCTATGTTTATCAAATATATTGTCCTATAATTTTCTTAAAAATTTTGTTTGTGGTGTTTTTGTCTTATTTTGGTATCTGTATTGGTGACCTCATTGAATGAATTCAAGATTGTTCCTCTTCTTCAACTTTTTGAAATGGTTTGAGCAGTATAGGTATTAACTCTTAATGTGTTTAGTAGAACTTCCCTGTGAAGCCATCTGGTTCTGAACTTTTGTTTGCTGGGACTATTTTATTACAAATTCAATTTCATTAGAGTGGTTGATTTATTCAATTTGTTTGTTTCTTTTTTATTTGATTCACTTGTGGAAAGTTGTATGTTTATGGAAATTTACTCATTTCTTTTAGGTTGTCCATTTTGTTGGCATAGTTATTGTTTGTAGTATTTTTTATTATTTATTTTGGTTTTTGTATATTTGTAGTGTTGGTTATTTCTACTCTTTGTTTTCTTATTTTGTTTAATTAGATCATCCCTCTTTTTTTGTGAGCCTAAATGGAAGTTTATCAATTTTGTTTATCTTACTGAAAAAGGCTTTGTTTCATTGATTTATTTCCTATTGTTTATTTGGTTTCTATTTTATTTCCTCTCTGATCTTTATGATTTTCTTCCTTCTGCTGACATTAGACTTTGCTTGTTCTTTTTCTGATTCTTTTAGGTTTTAAATTAGGTTGTTTACTTGAGACTTTTCTAGTTTCTTAAGGAAGGTCCATATCACTGTAAACCTTCTTACAGTCGCTTTTGGAGCATATCATAGATTTTGGAATGTTGTATTTGCCTTTCATTAGTCTCAAAGTATTTTCTGATTTTCTCTTTGATATCTTCATAGAACCACTGGATTTTTAGTAGTACATTGTTGAGTCTCCATGTATCTATTCTTCTCCCATTTTTCTTTCTGTTGCTGATTTTTAGTTTCATACCAGTACAGATGGAAAAAATGCTTCATATAATTTCTATCCTCTAAAATTTGTTGAGATTTGTTTTTTTCTTGGTGTAACATGTGGTCTCCCCTGGAGAATATTCTGTATGTATTTAAATATATATATATATATAAATATATATATATATATATATATTTTCCTTGTTTTGGAATGAAATGTCTTGTTAAGTGCAACTAGTCAGTTTTGTCATTTGAGTCCACTGTTGCTGTACTGATTTTCTGTCTGAATTATCTATCTATTGTTGGTGTTAAAGTCTTCTGCTATTATTGCATTATCATCAAATTTCCCCTTTATGTCTGTTAATATTTACACAAATACTTCTATATTTCATATATTAATAAGCATAATATTCTCTTTTATTGATTCCATTATCACTGAATAATGCCCTTCTTTGTCATTTATTATAAACTTTGTCTTAAAATCTGTTATACCTGATATGAGTAGTATTATGCACACTTTACTGTTTTTTGTTTTGGATGAAATATTTTTCCTTCCCTTAACTTTCAGTTTGTGTGTGTCTTTAGGTCTGAAATAAATCTCTTATGGGCAGGGTACAGAAGGATTTTTTTTTTTTAATCAAATAAGCCACACCATATCTATTAATTGGAGCATTTAGTCCATTGCCAGTTAAAGTAATAATTCATAGGTGTGTACATATTGCCATTTTATTGCTTATTTTCCAGTTGTTTTCATGGTTCTTCTCTTTCCATTTCTTCTTTTTGTTTCTTCCCTTGTGGTGTGATAAATCTCTTTAGTAATATATGTGTCTTCCTTTAAGTTTTTGTATATTATTGGTTTTGATTTGTGGTAACCATGGGTTTCATATATGTTGATCTATAACTGCTTGTTTTAAACTGATAATTGTTTTAAAATGTTTAAATGTAGACCTAAGAGATCTATACTTTTTACTCCCCCTCCCCCACATTTTGTGTTTTTGATGTCATACTTTACATTTTCATGTGTATACTTTAATTTTGTATTGTAGCTACAGTTGCTTTTGCAAATCTTTTATTACTGGCTTATTTACTCAGTTCCTTCTATAATTGTGCCTTTCCTCGTTGGATTAGCCCTTTCCTGCTGCTCCTTCTTTTTCCTCTTACAGAAAACCCTTTAACATTTATTTTGGTGCTGATGAGCTCTTTCAGTTGTTGCTTCTCTGAGAGTTCTTTATTTCACCTATGATTCTAATTAATAAACTATCTAGGTAGATTATTTTAGGTTGCCTTTCTGGGTAGATTATTTTAGATTAATCTACTTTTTTAGGTTGACTTTCTGGGTAGATTATTTTAGATTACCTTATAAAAGGCTTTTCCCCTTTTAGTATACTTTGAATACATTGTGCAACTTCAATCTGGCCTGCAAGTTTTTTGCAAAGAAATCAGTTGGATGGCCTTATGGGTATTTGCTTTAATATGACTGTTTTTTTTTTCTTTTCTCTTGCTGTCTTTAAAGTTTTCTCTTTAACTTTTGCCATTTTAATTATTGTATCTCTTATTTTGGATCTGTTTGGGTTCATCTTATTTGCGACCTTGTATACCCTGGTGGCTCAGATGGCAAAGCATCTGCCTATAGTGCGGGAGACCTGGGTTCGATCCCTGGGTCGGGAAGAGCCCCTGGAGAAGGAAATGGCAACCCACTCCAGTACTCTTGCCTGAAAAATCCCATGGATGGAGGAGCCTGGAGGGCTACCGGTCCGTGGGGGTCACAAAGAGTCGGACACAACTGAGTGACTTCACTTATACTTCCTATACTTGGAGACTTGTTTCCCTCTTCAAGTTTGGGTGGTTTTCAGCCATAATTTCCTCAAATAAATTTGTGAACCATTTCTCTCTTTTCTCCATCTGGCACTCCTATAATGCAAATGCTGGTACACTTAATGTTATCCCAGAGGTCTCTTATACTGTTTTCATATTTTTTAATTAACTTTTCTTTTTGTTGTGCTGATTGGACGGCTTCCATTTTTCTGTTTTACAGGTATTTTATGCGTTCTTCTGTATCACTTAGTGTACTGTTCATTCCTTCTTGTGTGTTTATTTCAGCTACTTAATTCTTTATTTCTGATTGGATCTTTTTAAAATACTTTCTAAGTTTTTATTAAAATTATCATTGTGTGGATCAATTCTTTTCACTCACGTACTTACCATTTTTATAATCAATGCTTTGAATTATTTATCCAGTTAATTGTTTACGGCGGCGGGGGGCGGGGGGCAGGGGGGGGGGTGGGTGGCGGAACTTCCCTGGTGGCTCAGATGTTAAAGCGTCTGCCTGCGATGCAGGAGACCCTGGTTCGATCCCTGAGTCGGGAAGACCCCCTGGAGAAGGAAATGGCAATCCACTCCAGTATTCTTGCCTGGAGAATCCCATGGAGGGAGGAGCCTGGTAGGCTACAGTCCATGGGGTCGCAGTGTTGGACACGACTGAGTGACTTCACTTTCACTTTCACATGTTAATATTTATGTCTTTTCATTTTGCTTCATTTTCTCCACCTCTCTAAAATTAGATGAAACAATTACCTTCAGTTTACAATTTTGACATGGTGACCCTATATGGGAGTTCCTGTAACAGACTGGGTGTGCCCAATACTTTTGGTGGGAGAGCTGGATTTGACATGGATACAAGTTAAATCTTTCCTCAGGATATGTCAGCAAATATCACCTTGTAAGGAGTGAGGCTGGAGATGGAACAATTAGAGCAGGCAAGTCTTCCTGTCCGTTCAGTGACCATCAGCTCCCTACTGGGGATAGGGTCTAAGCATCTTGCTAGAGCAGAAACTATGAGCTTGGGCTTGGGGTTCTCTGTTTCCTTGAAGTGTATGTTTTCCCCTTTCCCTAAACTAAGACTTTTGCAACACAGAGGAGTCCTGAAGCAAGTAGGACCTGTGCTGACTCACTGTTCCTGTTGACTGTAGACAGAGTTCTAAGCTCTCTCTGATGCACTGCCTGTGCAAGTGCCCATGTTTATTTCCCTTGCTCTGTTTAGATGCAGCCTCAGGTCAGGTCCCCTGTATCTCTCCTAGTCCCTCGCTGCCCCCAGCCTCCACCACCCCCATCCCTTTGTGGAGGCACACTGCAGGGTTGACAGGGCACACATGGACCTTTGGTACATATTTGCAGGACCTGTAGTGGAGTGGAGGGGTCTTGTTTGAGTAAGCACCAAGAATACCCACTGCAACCCCATTCAGACTTCACCCTGAGATTGGACCGCCTCTGCATCCCAAGATCAAATCTTCTCTCAGATTGTGGCCACCCCATGCAGTGTCATGATGTGATGTGGAGTGAGCAGGGCCAGAGTGATAACTTAGCTTGGGTTAGGTCACTCATTAAGGCAGTGATGGCAAACCCAGCAGGTGCTAGAGCAGACCTCTCTCTGCCCTGCCTCAGGGGCTAACCAAGAAGGTTCATCTCCCCTGAGTTGGACACCATGACTATGGAGTTCGCTCTGTGGCTCTCACTGCTTACTCCCCAGGGTGGTGTCTTTTTGCTTGTTCTCCCTTTTCCCCTAGTCCTCTCCCAAAGGCACAGGTCCTGACCTGACTGCTTTTCTTCCCTTCTTACCCAATCACTTGTGTATCTTTCCTACAGATTTGACTGTATTGGAGTTTCCAGTTAGTTTTCAGTGATAATTGTTTCACAGGTAAATGTAATTTTGATGTGTTCATGGGGGGTAACAAGTTCTGTATCCTTTTACTCTACCATCTTGGTTGATCTTCAATATATGTTATTTTCATTAAAATTCTTTCGTGCTGTTTACAATCTACCATTTTAAAGTGAATTTGAAGCAGGATTCTAATAAAATCTCTCTTTGACAGTTGTCATTAAAGCTTTAGACTGTATTATTTGTATTTGTATTTTTTCACTCTGTTTAATGAGAAGCTTTACAAACTGCAACAACTTGAACTCTTGTAATACAAGATTGGGTCAAACTTATTCACAGTCCCCATGATAGACTTCTATTACCATTTAATGGTGGCACATTTGATTTGAAGGTTATTGATTTAAAAATACACAGATGGTGTCATTTTAATTATTTCAGAATAAAATCTCATTTAAAAACATATTGAAATAGTATAAAATTTTATATAGTTTAAAATATTAAAAATTTCCTTATCCAACTTTTTGTATGAAATGGAATTATATTTACAATTTCTATCTAAAACAGAAGATAAATATGCAGATATAATAAAGATTATTTAAATTTCTTGTACATTGTTATTATTTTTTACCCTATTGTGGAACATGCTCTAAACAATTTTAAAACTAAAACATTATGTTTTACTCTGAATACATGGACAGCTAAGAGTATGTTGTTCTCCTTATGAGTAATTTATAGATAATATAACTACCACCTTCTCTAGGAAAATTGAGATGGATTTAAAAAATGCATGGGATATTTTATTTCACTTATTTTCACCTAAACATTTTATTACAACTATTTTCAAGAGGATGACAAATGTCATATGCCCATTGCAAATAATTCATTGAGCCTAACTTGATTTCATAAAAATATACATCTTTCTTTACACATAGCAATGCTTTATTTAAAATAATGAATAAAATGCATATACTATTTTTTTTTTCTGTTTTTAAAACCTTTTCACTTTTTTTTTTTATTATTATTATTATTTTTTTCCAGTGGGTTTTGTCATACATTGATATGAATCAGCCATGGATTTACATGTATTCCCAATCCCTATCCCCCCTCCCACCTCCCTCTCCACCCGATTCCTCTGGGTCTTCCCAGTGCACCAGGCCGGAGCACTTGTCTCATGCATCCCACCTGGGCTGGTGATCTGTTTCACCATAGATATTATACATGCTGTTCTTTTGAAATATCCCACCCTCACATTCTCCCACAAAGTTCAAAAAGTCTGTTCTGTATTTCTGTGTCTCTTTTTCTGTTTGCATATAGGTTATGTTATCACCCTTTCTAAATTCCATATATATGTGTTAGTATGACTGTGAATGGTTCTTTTAATCTTTCCGGCTTACTTCACTCTGTATAATGGGCTCCAGCTCATCACGTCATTAGGAACTGGTTCAAATATTCTTTTTAATGCTGAGTAAAAATTCCATGGTGTATATGTACCGACAGCTTCCCTTATCCATTTCATCTGCTGATTGGGCATCTGAGGTTTGCTTCCATGTCTGGTATTATAAAGCAGTGCTGCGATGAACATTGGGGTGCACGTGTCTCTTTCAGATCTGGTTTCCTCAGTGTGTATGCCCAGAAGTGGGATTGCTGGGTCATATGGCAGTTCTATTTCCAGTTTTTTAAGGAATCTCCACACTGTTTTCCATAGTGGCTGTACTAGTTTGCATTCCACCAACAGTGTAAGAGGGTTCCCTTTTCTCCACACCCTCTCCAGCATTTATTGCTTGTAGACTTTTGGATAGCAGCCATCCTGACTGGCGTGTAATGGTACCTCATTGTGGTTTTGATTTGC
This sequence comes from Cervus canadensis, assembly GCF_019320065.1. NCBI lineage: Eukaryota > Metazoa > Chordata > Mammalia > Artiodactyla > Cervidae > Cervus > Cervus canadensis. The sequence goes on along the minus strand of NC_057412.1, from coordinate 25,856,267 downwards.
ATTTCTCTGATAATGAGTGATGTTGAGCATCTTTTCATGTGTTTTGTTAGCCATCTGTATGTCTTCTTTGGAGAAATGTCTGTTTAGTTCTTTGGCCCATTTTTTGATTGGGTCATTTATTTTTCTGGAATTGAGCTGCAGGAGTTGCTTGTATATTTTGAGATTAATCCTTTGTCTGTTTCTTCATTTGCTATTATTTTCTCCCAATCTGACGGCTGTCTTTTCACCTTACTTATAGTTTCTTTTGTAGTGCAAAAGCTTTTAAGTTTCATTAGATCCCATTTGTTTATTTTTGCTTTTATTTCCAATATTCTGGGAGGTGGGTCATAGAGGATCTTGCTGTGATTTATGTCGGAGAGTGTTTTGCCTATGTTCTCCTCTAGGAGTTTTATAGTTTCTGGTCTTACATTTAGATCTTTAATCCATTTTGAGTTTATTTTTGTGTATGGTGTTAGAAAGTGTTCTAGTTTCATTCTTTTACAAGTGGTTGACCAGTTTTCCCAGCACCACTTGTTAAAGAGGTTGTCTTTTTTCATTGTATATCCTTGCCTCCTTTGTCAAAGATAAGGTGTCCATAGGTTCGTGGATTTATCTTTGGGCTTTCTATTCTGTTCCATTGATCTATATTTCTGTCTTTGTGCCAGTACCATACTGTCTTGATGACTGTGGCTTTGTAGTAGAGTCTGAAGTCAGGCAGGTTGATTCCTCCAGTTCCATTCTTCTTTCTCAAGATTACTTTGGCTATTCGAGGTTTTTTGTATTCCATACAAATTGTGAAATTATTTGTTCTAGTTCTGTGAAAAATACGTTGGTAGCTTGATGGGATTGCAATTGAATCATAGACTGCTTTGGGTAGAATAGCCATTTTGACATATTGTCTCCATTCCATGAACACGGTGATGTTTCCTCCACTGTTTGTGTCCTCTTTGATCTCTTTCATCAGTGTTTTATAGTTTCTATGTTATAGGTCTTTGGGTTTCCTTTTAGGTAGATTACTCCTAAGTATTTTATTCTTTTGTTGCAATGGCGAATAGAATTGTTTCCTAATTTCTCTTTCTGTTTTCTCATTGTTAGTGTATAGGAATGCAAGGGATTTCTCTGTGTTAATTTTATATCCTGCAACTTTACTATATTCATTGATTAGCTCTAGTAATTTTCTGGAAGAGTCTTTAGGGTTTTCTATGTAGAAGATCATGTCATCTGCAAACAGTGAGAGTTTCACTTCTTCTTTTCCTATCTGGATTCCTTTTACTTCTTTTCCTGCTCTGATTGCTGTGGCCAAAACTTCCAACACTATGTTGAAAGTAGTGTGAGAGTGGGCACCCTTGTTTCTTGTTCCTGATTTCAGGGGGAATGCTTTCAATTTTTCACCATTGAGGTGATGCTTGCTGTGGGTTTGTCATATATGGCTTTTATAATGTTGAGGTATGTTCCTTCTATTCCTGCTTTTTGGAGAGTTTTAATCATAAATGAGTGTTGAATTTTGTCAAAGGCTTTCTCTGCATCTATTGAGATAATCATATGGTTTTTATATTTCAATTTGTTAATGTGGTGTATTACATTGATTGATTTGCGAATATTGAAGAATCCTTGCAGTTCTGGGATAAAGCCTTGGTCCTGGTGTATGATTTTTTTTAATATGTTGTTGGATTCTGTTTGCTAGAATTTTGTTAAGGATTTTTGCATCTATGTTCATCAGTGATATTGGCCTGTAGTTTTCTTTTTTTGTGGCATCTTTGTCTGGTTTTGGAATTAGGGTGATGGTGGCCTCATAGAATGAGTTTGGGAGCTTACCTTCATCTGCAATTTTCTGGAAGAGTTTGAGTAAGATAGGTGTTAGCTCTTCTCTAAATTTTTGGTAGAATTCAGCTGTGAAGCCATCTGGTCCTGGGCTTTTGTTTGCTGGAAGATTTTTGATGACAGTTTCGATTTCCTTGCTTGTGATGGGTCTGTTAAGATCTTCTATTTCTTCCTGGTTCAGTTTTGGAAAGTTATACTTTTCTAAGAATTTGTCCATTTCATCCAAGTTGTCCATTTTATTGGCATAGAGCTGCTGGTAGTAGTCTCTTATGATCCTTTGTATTTCAGTGTTGTCTGTTGTGATCTCTCCATTTTCATTTCTAATTTTGTTAATTTGGTTCTTCTCTCTTTGTTTCTTAATGAGTCTTGCTAATGGTTTGTCAATTTTGTTTATTTTTTCAAAAAAACCAGCTTTTAGCTTTGTTGATTTTTGCTATGGTCTCTTTAGTTTCTTTTGCATTTATTTCTGCCCTAATTTTTAAGATTTCTTTCCTTCTGCTAACTCCTGGGGTTCTTCATTTCTTCCTTCTCTAATTGCTTTAGGTGTAGAGTTAGGTTATTTATTTGGCTTTTTTCTTGTTTCTTGATGTAAGCCTGTAATGCTATGAACCTTCCCCTTAGCACTGCTTTTACAGTGTCCCATAGGTTTTGGGTTGTTGTGTTTTCATTTTCATTCATTTCTATACATATTTTGATTTCTTTTTTGATTTCTTCTATGATTTGTTGGTTATTCAGAAGCGTGTTATTTAGCCTCCATATGTTTGAATTTTTAACAATTTTTTTCCTGTAATTGAGATCTAATCTTACTGCACTGTGGTCAGAAAAGATGACTGGAATGATTTCAATTTTTTTGAATTTTCCAAGACCAGATTTATGGCCCAGGATGTGATCTATTCTGGAGAAGGTTCCGTGTGCACTTGAGAAAAAGGTGAAGTTGATTGTTTTGGGGTGAAATGTCCTATAGATATCAATTAGGTCTAGCTGGTCCATTGTGTCATTTAAGGTTTGTGTTTCCTTGTTAATTTTCTGTTTAGTTGATCTATCCATAGTTGTGAGTGGGGTATTAAAGTCTCCCACTATTATTGTGTTACTATTAATTTCCTCTTTCATACTCGTTAGCGTTTGCCGTACATATTGCGGTGCTCCTATGTTGGGTGCATATATATTTATAATTGTTATATCTTCTTCTTTGATTGATCCTTTGATCATTATGTAGTGTCCTTCTTTGTCTCTTTTCACAGCCTTTATTTGAAAGTCTATTTTATCTGATATGAGTATTGCGACTCCTGCTTTCTTTTGGTCTCCGTTTGCATGAAATATTTTTTCCAGCCCTTCACTTTTAGTCTGTATGTGTCTCTTGTTTTGAGGTGGGTCTCTTGTAGACAGCATATATAGGGGTCTTGTTTTTGTATCCATTCAGCCAATCTTTGTCTTTTGGTTGGGGCATTCAACCCATTTACATTTAGGGTAATTATTGATAGGTGTGGTCCCGTTGCCATTTACTTTGTTGTTTTGGGTTCACGTTTATACAACCTTTCTGTATTTCCTGTCTAGAGAAGATCCTTTAGCATTTGTTGAAGAGCTGGTTTGGTGGTGCTGAATTCTCTCAGCTTTTGCTTATCTGTAAAGCTTTTGAATTCTCCTTCATATCTGAATGAGATCCTTGCTGGATACAGTAATCTAGGTTGTAGGTTATTCTCTTTCATTACTTTCAGTACGTCCTGCCATTCCCTTCTGGCCTGGAGGGTTTCTATTGATAGATCAGCTGTTATCCTTATGGGAATCCCTTTGTGTGTTATTTGTTGTTTTTCCCTTGCTGCTTTTAATATTTGTTCTTTGTGTTTGATCTTTGTTAATTTGATTAATATGTGTCTTGGGGTGTTTCGCCTTGGGTTTATCCTGTTTGGGACTCTCTGGGTTTCTTGGATTTGGGTGGCTATTTCCTTCCCCATTTTAGGGAAGTTTTCAGCTATTATCTCCTCGAGTATTTTCTCATGGCCTTTCTTTTTGTCTTCTTCTTCTGGAACTCCTATGATTCGAATGTTGGGGCGTTTCACAGTGTCCCAGAGGTCCCTGAGGTTGTCCTCATTTCTTTTGATCCTTTTTTCTTTTTTCCTCTCTGCTTCATTTATTTCCACCATTTTATCTTCTACCTCACTTATCCTATCTTCTGCCTCCGTTATTCTACTCTTGGTTCCCTCCAAAGTGTTTTTGATCTCATTCATTGCATTATTCATTTTTAATTGACTCTTTTTTATTTCTTCTAGGTCTTTATTAAACAGTTCTTGAATCTTTTCAATCTTTGTTTCCAGGCTATTTATCTGTAACTCCATTTTGTTTTCAAGATTTTGGATCATTTTTATTATCATTATTCTAAATTCTTTTTCAGGTAGATTCCCTATCTCCTCCTCTTTTGTTTGACTTGGTGGGCATTTTTCATGTTCCTTTACCTGTTGGGTATTTCTTTGCCTTTTCATCTTGTTTAGATTGCTGTATCTGGAGTGGGCTTTCTGTATTCTGGAGGTCTGTGGTTCCTTTTTATTGTGGAGGATTAACCCAGTGGGTGGGGTTAGACGATTGGCTTGTCAAGATTTCCTGGTTAGGGGAGCTTGCGTCAGTGTTCTGGTGCGTGGAACTTGATTTCTTCTCTTTGGAGAGCAATGGAGTGCCCAGTAATGAGTTTTGAGATGGGTCTATGTGTTAGGTGTGTCCTTGGGCAGCCTGTATGTTGATGTTCAGGGCTATGTTCCTGCGTTGCTGGAGAATTTGCGTGGTATGTCTTGCTCTAAAACTTATTGGCTCTTGGGTGGTGGTTGGTTTCAGTGTAGGTATGGAGGCTTTTGGACGGTCACTTATTACTTAAAGTTCCATGTAGTCAGGAGTTTTCTGGTGTTCTCAGGTTTTGGGCTTAAGTCTCCTGCCTCTGGATTTCAGTTTTATTCTTCCTGTAGTCTCAGGACTTCTCCAACTATACAGCCCTGATAAGAAAACTTCTAGGTTAATGGCTAAAAGATTCTCCCCCGTTAGGGACACCCAGAGAGGTTCACAGAGTTACATGAAGAAGAGGAGAGGGAGGAGGGAGATAGAGATGAACAGGAGGAGAAAAAGGGGGACTCAAGAGGAGAGAGACAGATCTACGCAGCTGTCTGTTCCCAGAGTGTTCTCCGTAGCCCAGTCACCTACAAGGATTCACAGAATTGGATTGGGAAGAGAAGGGGAAAGGAGGAAATAGAGGTGTTCTGAGGTAGAAAACAGAGAGTCAAGATTGGGAGAGAATAATCTTCGGTTTAAAAATAGGGCTTCTCTTCTTTTTTTTTTTTTTGTAAGGTTATAGTGTATTGAAAATGAAAATTAAGGAGTAGTAGAGGAGTACTAGAGGACTTTAAAAGAAATAAGAGAAAAAGAAAAATAGAAAATAGAAGAGAAAAAGGAAAGAAAAAAAAGAAAAAAAAAAGAAAGAAAAAGAAAAAAAGAAAAAAAAAATTTTTTTTTCCCCCTAATTAAAAAATCGTAAAAGTCTGTGGAAATGAAAGTTAAGGAGTAATGGGGGAGTAATAGGGGATTTTAAAGGAAAATAAAAGAGAAAAAATAAAAAAGAAAAAATAAAAAAAGAAAAAAAAAAAGAGAGAAAAGTAAAATTATATCTAGGAGTTTCTCTGGAGCTGTTGCGGTCAGTGTGGGTTCGGCTCAGTTTCAGATAGCTCCTCGTTCCAGCTTACGCTTCTCGATATCTACAGGCCCCTCCGGTGTAGTCAGCGTTTCCTAGAGGGATTTTAATCTGTTGCACCAGTCCCTTCTGAAGCGGTTCCCTTTGTTTATTTGGCTTCTGTTTGCCGGTCTCTTCAGAGCCTCATTTCCGCCCTAACACAGGCGGGCGGAGGTGGACTCTTACTCAGGTAGCTAGTTCCGTCGCTCTGCGGGGCCGGGAGGGCCTTGCGCTGTGGGGACAGGCTTGCGCCGCGGGGATGGGCTGGGGCTGCCGGGAGGGGCTGACGCTGCTTTCTCCGTCTGTGCTGCTCAGGCTCCCGGCCGGTCTATATGGAGCGCGCCCCGCGCTGCGCGAGGTTCCAGCCCTCGGGTGTTCCACAAAAGCGCAGAAGGAAAAGCTGCGCCCCCTCTCTGTGCCTTCCCCGTCAGAGCGGTCCAGGCAGCCAGGGGCTTGGTGGGCGCACTCTACCCAGGTGTGGCGCGCCCCCTCCCTTCCGCGGACCCAGTCTCAGTTTCCGCTGGCGCCAGTCGGGTGCGTGCGCCTTCCGCCCTCCGCGTCCCCAGCCCCAGTCCCCGCCCGCGCCGGTCGGGTGCCTGCGCCCTGTGTCTCGCCGCGACCTTCCCCTCCCCCCTGCCTCCGGCAGGGCTGGGCCGGTCCGCAGCCTGCGAGCTCCTCTCTGGGCCCTCTCGGTCTCTTTGTTCTGCGAACGGCCGGCAGTGTGTTCGGGCCGGTTAAT